>NC_140929.1:15532411-16132411 GCF_045865225.1 Trachurus japonicus
GAGTGCACGTTTGTGCGTGCATGTGTCCTGCATGTCTGGTTCAAGATGTGGTGTGCTGGACTTAATGCGCAGTATTTCGCATTTCCTTCGGTTTCAAGTTTTTTCTTTATTGCCCATATGAGAATTTGTTTACAAACCAGACACATAGACGAGATGATCGGGACAGATCTGCGATTGTTTTACATTTTTTCCTCTTTCGCAAAAAATCAGTGTATGACTCCTCAGTGATCTATCTTTTACAACGTAACTTTTTTTTTGCAGGGAGTCAGAGTACAGTATAAATTTCACTCAAACTGCAGCTTGCTACTGGTTTTATGTGAAAATATGTTCAAATTTATGAATTCCAAGATCTGACCGGGTTTGTTTTTATGGTTTTCCTGGGATAAAATATTCTCTAATACGGCCGATATTTTAAGATAACATGACATAAATATGTCTGAAAAATTAGAGAATCCAAGTCAGGGGGAAAATATTACACAATATATTTGATATTTTTCATAAGTGAATGTGACGATGCGTTATTTCCGAGTTAGAAAAAGCGGACGAAAGCGCCTTTCTCCATGTTTCCATAAAGGCCGTTTGGGTCGTTCGCAAATGGCAGCACAACTCGCCGAAAATACTCCCTATACCACCTGATATCGTTCCTACAGTGCGAGTTGAACAGAGTCAGGTGAAATACAGCAGAGAGGAAAGAAAGAGAAAAGAGAAGAGAGAAAAAGCAAAAACAACCACATCCTTGTGACTCTGCTGCAGTTTCTAACGCTGCACCTTGAACTGACTGGTGTCCAGCAGTGACGTGTTCCTTCTCCAAACCGTCTCTGACGTGTTAATTCAGAATTTCACCTGGCCGAGTGGGGCCCAGAAAGAGGTTTTTGGACACGGCAAAGGAGGGAAGCAGCATCAGGGTTTCCTGACGAGGTGACAGTAATGGCGGAGCTCGCGCCAGGCCCTGTGGTGCGAGAGTGGCGGATGAATAGGCCTGTCAAACGTAGGACGTAGGTGGGATGACTAGAGCTATCTGTGATGACTCACACTGCCTCCACTCCTACCTATCGGTCATGGTCGACTCTGATGTGCTGAGGTGTTCAACATGAAGCCACATCGAGAGGCTATGTAAGGGGGGGAAAAAGGACGATTTTCAATTAGCGCTTGTTTGAAAAATTGATTTATAGGCGATAATTAAAGCTGCCATGCTGCATGGCATTGATGAGGGGTGCGGAATATGGAGTTTTTTAATTATGTGGAAAATATGATATAATACGGCCAAAATTAGAGCTGGTATTCTTCCTCGAGGATGAAGCAGCTGTGATGCTAATGTTAATGAATATCTAACTTTTAAAAAATGATGTTAAAAAAAGCATACCGCCCTTCTCTGGGTTACAGCATACACCCCAAGTACAGTGTGGAAGGCTGACATGGCTTTGAATTTAATTCAGCCTTCAAATGGTACAGTCGAACTAAGGAGAGAAATGTCTACAGTTGAATGCCTTGAGGCGTTTTTCTTGTTTACGCATGTTAAGTAAAATGCAAAAAATGAAAACGCGTTTTATAGTGGAGCCATGTTAGTAAATCATAATATACGTAATGTCCGAAAAGGCCTGTTCGAGCTATATTAAAGCTACGAGAGGCCACGTGTCAGCATTGACCCATTTTCCAATGTTTAACCTTCTATTACAAACCCTAAACCTCGCACATATTCGCTTGATGAGGTTTTAATGGGAAAACTCAATATGAGATTCGTGATTAATAGTTTTCTGATAGCTGACCTGGAGAGAAAAGGAGAGAGAGACACAGAAAGAGACAGAGAGAGAGGGGGAGAGAGAGAGAGGGAGAGAGAGAGAGAGAGAGGGGGAGCGTTGTGGTGGGGCTCGGCCTTGTGTAGCAGGCCTTGTCTGGCCCTCGGCCCAACATTACAGCACTGGTCCCTCTCAGCTCCCTCCAAAACCGTCTCTCTTTCACACACACAAAAGGCCGACCTGGAGTGCAAAACTGCAGGTAGGAACGCACCGGAGGACAGATTACCTCGGTTTCCGTCTGAAATTCAAAGCCCGTGCCACGTTTTTCCCCCCCTGGTTTGACTATATTTAGTTAAGCCTCCTCTCTCTCTGGATAGTCATGTAGCCCTGAAGGAAACAACACCCAGACACAACGTTGAAACACACCGACGCCGAGATCGGGTCAAACCGAGCCGCTCTCCGCCGCTTTTTTTGTTTCGTCTTTGTGTGTCATCGTTTTTTTTTTGGTCAAAAAGAATACCTCTGCATGTGTGCATGCTTCACACACACACACACACACACACACACACTTACCTCCACACCCACACACACACATACTCTTTGACTTACCCACTGAGTCTTTGAGGCAGCTGGCACACACACACACCGCCACCACCGCCACAGCCATCAGCTATCCGGTGGGTAAAGCACAGAAATCTCCGCCGCTCATTGTTTCCCTGGATCCTTCGGTAGCTGCACACAGTATGTCCACATATCCTCTCTGTGGAGAAGGGCAGAGAAGGAGCTTGGATTCAGTCACACAGCTCTGCACTCCCTGCAAGGAGTAGGCGGGCACGCCAACGAGAGACCCATTCAGAGTCCCAGCAAGTGCCAGCCTCCCTGTCTGCCTCAACGCCTTGTCTATATGTCTGTCTGCCCATCTGTCTGCCCCTCTGTCTGGGTTTTACCCTGTCAATCTGGCCACCTCACCCCCCAAACCCCGTCTACTAAGCCTTGGGTAACCTGCCTAACCTCAGCTAACTGCTTTCTAATATTTACAAACTGGCTCCCCTCGCTCTCCTCTGTCTGCCACCTCCTAGTCTGAGACTGTCAGGGCCCGCCACAATGGGGAGGCCATGTGGGTTTCCCATGGAGTCGCGTGTTCCTCCCGTCTGGCAGTTAACAAGGCTTTGAATGAGGAATGTTAGCAAACAGAGCCGCTGAATGTCGGGTGAATGCTAAGCCAGGCAGCCAGTCAGATCGCAGCACTGGCCCAGGCATATGAATAATGCAGAAGACTCGACAGGGAGGAGAGGAGGCAAAGCTCCGCCTCCACTCTGCCCCTTCCCAACTCCACCCACCCCTCCTTCTTTTCCCCGCTCGAAACTCAAATGCCTTCACGGGAGCAAGACAGCAGAGAAAGAAGAGGAGGGAGGGAGGGAGAGGGAGGGAGAGAGGGAGGGAGGGAGGGAGGGGGAGAGAGAGAGGATTCAAGATCTCGGCTGCTACTCAGTCATGCAATAAAAAAAAGTCCTGCAAGAGGAGAATAGTTACACATGCACACACATGTAATTAGTACAAATCAGTTCTTGAAACATGCCACTTTTTCCCTGTCATTGGGAACTATCTCACTCTTTTTTTGGCTTTTTGTGTCTTTTGTTTGAAATTGGCACCTGTCCCAGAAAAAGCCCCGTTGCTGCTCCGCCCTCCTGCTCCCCTTTCACTGGAGACTGCCCACGAGAGAGAGGGAGAGAGAGAGAGGAAGAAAGAAAGAGAGAGAGAGGGGTGGGGGGGTGGGGGGGTGGGGGGTGGAAGGGAGCATGAGGAAGAGAGGGTGGGGCAGAAAACCCAAAAGAGGGAGAGGTTTAGAGATGGAAAGGGTGAGGAAGGTGGAGGGCAAAGCAGATAAGAGAACAGGAAAATACATGAGAAATCATCTGTTGAAATCAAGATACATGCACAGGTAACAGCCAGTCAAGCAGCTGTGCGAAAAAAAAGCAAACTGCTGTCTTCTTCCTCAGCGCCGGGGAGGACTCACGAGAAAAAAAAAAAGAGAGAGAGCGAGAGAGAGAGAGAGAGAGAAAAAAAGGAAGCATGGCGAGCAATCAAGAAACACGTGCTCAAAAAAAAAAGGCATTCGCACCACGGCAGGGCACCAACCAAAAACCACTGATTCTGCCCAGTCCAGGTTTAACTCTACTGACAACAAACCCCAAGAAGAAGCAAAAAACTGACCAAATGCAGGTGATCGGTGCCCGCGGAGCGAAGGAAACGGGGTTGTGGGGGAGTTGGGGGGGTCCCGAAAAACGTCTTCGCCAATGGCGCAGCAATGTCGAACCATGAGTAAAGCAAAGCCACTTGTTGCATGATATTGAGGAGCAGATCTTGCAGAGGAGCGAGAGCAGGCAGAGGGTTAAAATCCTGGGACTGGGAGTAGTAAAAAATCCCTCCCTCTTTTGGCACAGACGAGCTAAAGGGGAGGGCCCGCCTGTAGAAATAGCAGCAGAGCGTTTTTCCCCTCTTTTTTTTTTTTTTTTTTTTTTCAGAGCTGCAGCGTCCTAGTCTACCCTCTCGCATGTGGCCGGGACCCAGGGAGAGAGGAGGAGGAGGAGAGCGATGGATAGAAAAAGAAGCAAGAGCGGGGAAGGGAGGGGGCGAGAGAGGGAGGGAAGAAGCGCTGTGAGTGGAGGAGAAAGGGCTCAGCTGATGATGAAACAGGGACGTGTGGTGGAGTGCGTGCGCAACGACGCGTTTTCATCACCCGGACCCGGCGCGACGTGCGTGTGCATGAGGCGGGGTGGGGAGGGTGGTGGTGGTGGGTATAGGAGGAGGAGGAGGAGGGTGGGGAGGTGGTGGGGAGGGAGGGGGGGGGTGCACGGTGCACTTCTCCTGAGGAGGAGAGTCACAGCAAACACACATACTCACGAATGATTAAAGGATTCTGGGACAAACTTGCAACACCTCGCTTTGAGATTCATGTGGAAGATTAACGACGACCTCTCTTTATTTCAGAGCCGTTGCTGCCGGGGAGTTTGATATCAGATATCAGTTTGTCTTTGACCTACATGTCCTTTATCACTACACTTCCAGCCAGGAGGAGGAGGGGTGGTGGTGGTGTGGTGGTGTTGGTGGGGAAGTGAAAGCAACAGCGAGCGCCCGCTGAAGGCCTCGCAAAAACAGAAAGTTTGCCATCATCGCTGGCGAATATTTGTCTATATTTGATTGCCCTCTTCTATCTCCCGATGGCAGACGCGGTAATGAGTTGAAAGGCTACGTTGACTGTTTTGGCACGCAATCAAAGCCAGATAAAGCACCTGGGCACGACTGCCGGTGCCATGATTGCAACAGTGAAGTGCGCTGCGAAAAAAAAAAGAAAGAAAAAAAAGAAAGCCTTGTAATATTTACCGCAGTGCGCCCGCCGCCATGTGCCATTACTAGGCCAATCTTTTGCCTTTGCTGCAAAACTGCAGCGAAAAAGCCGGCGGTTCTCTGCGTGCGAATAAGGAGAGGAGAAATGTCGGGCAGTAACCGAACGATAAAATGGACTCTGCTGATGACTCTGCTCGTGTCCTGCACCCTCCTCCCCCCACCCTCCGCCTCCCCCACCCCTCTGGTGTCCAGCCTATTCTGTCTCCCACCCTTTCTTGTCCTTTCAGTAGCAGTGTTATAGCCTACAGTAATAAACAGCCCTGCTCTGAGCAGCTAGTGTTAATTTAAGGCTGCATGAGGAGGATCTTTTTTATGTTTTTGTGCCAGATACCACCCTGCTGTCTTCCTCTCTCTCTCTCTCTCTCCCTCTCTCTCATGCACACCTACCAACCTCTGCATCAGCCTGCTGAAGGTTATTCACACTCGTCCGGTTTCCACCCAACTTCTGTCCCCAAAAAACTTCCCCTCTGTGGCCAAAAATGCTGTAATGCCCTTTAGCTGTTTGCAACAGACTCCCCAATGGCAGAAAAAACAACAACAACAACACAAATAACAAAACAACAACAACGAAAACCAACTTCCTCTCTCTTTGGACTCCATTCCCCTCCCCTCCAGTCTTCTCTTTCCCAAAAGAAACCCAGAACTCAGCACAGGCAACATTTTTTCCCCTCCTCTCTCCCCAAAGTAGCAGCCGCACAAAAGAGAAGGGGAAAAAAGGAAAGAACTGTCCAAAAAACGACGGAGCTCACATCGTGGAGCACAGCTAGCTGCTCTTGATTTCAGTCTGTCTTTATTGCGCACACAGAGAATCCAAAAAGGGGAAATGCGCACTTTGAAAAAAATAAATAAATGTGAGGGGGAAAACCTCGTGTGCACTTCAGCGTTTTCTCATGCGTGTGTTTGTTCACTGTGGAGAAGTGGACGAAGAGCAGAGCGAATATGAGCGACTGAACAGCAAAACTAATATGGCCGCTCGGCTAGTTGCAGTGTCTCCTGCCTCCTTACTCGCAGTCTTGGATGCTGACAGAAAAGGCGTTACGCAGCTGCGTGTGCATGTGTGTGTGTGTGTGTGTGTTTCTACCTCAGAGGACAAACTCAGAAAGAGAGAGGGAGAGAGAGAGTGAGTACACTTGTCTTGCCCAACTCTCCTCAGCTCTCCACAGTCTCAAATGAAACTCAGCTTCCCTGTGTTGTGTGTCCTGCTGCACCATCCGCATATCAAAAAACACACAACGCACAAACACGGGGAAAAAAGTTACGCCCGTGAAAAACACAGCACGAGTGAGACAGGCACTCGGCTTGTTACGCAGCTTCTGTGCAACGTTATTAAGGTGTAAATTCACTCGTGTCCCTTGATGGGAAAAATGGATCGAGCACCAGTCATGACAGTGAAGCCCGTGACGTCACATCTCGCCACGTCTTTGAACCAATTGCGACGGGCGCGAGCATAAAAAAAACGCCACACAACAACTGCGGGCTGAATATAACCCAGACAATAGTGTAAACAAATGCATGTTTCATCAGCGATCTGAAGAGTCCCTTTAGTCTTCCTCCTCTATCTAAGACACTGTTTCTGCTAGTCAGTTGTTTACCATCTAACATGTGGCAGGAATTCAAAAAACTTGGCAGAGCCTGTTGCACCGTACGTCGTGGAGAGTTCACTTGAGGATACGGCTCTGGTTTTGGCTCAGCTGCCAACTTCTGACACTGTAACCCTCTGCACGGCCTCGCCCCTGCAGGAGCGGCCTGCGTAATGCTGCCATTGATGAAACTCCAATATTAACAACCTCATTTATGACACCTCCAAGAGTCCACAACCACAATTTTTTTTTTTTTTCATCAGCACCCTTCACCTCCTGATTAAAACCAAGCGCTGCTCTGCCTTACATTTATTGTCAGTGCAGAAAGTGCATTGTTGTGTTTCACATGTATGCGGGGTCATATTTTAACAGCTCTGCAAATGACAGCCGAAGCCCAGCAGGTAGAAGAGGAGAGGAGAGGCTGCAGTGGAGCAATTAGGTTTTATCACACAGTCCTTCAAGTCAGGGAGATGCATGGGGGAGGGGAATCCAATACAAAGCACCATCAAATAAACTTATCACAGTACAAGTGTCAGTGCGGCGCAGCTCATGATGCACAGTGGCAACATGCTTGTGAAAGTCTGAGTCAAAACGAGTTATACAAACACACACACACACACCACACGTAAACACACACACACACACACACACACACACACACACACACACACTGGAGCAAGCAACAGATATAGTCCTGGAAAATAATATGAGCCTCAAAATTGTTAATATAAGGAGGAAAAAATACACACAGTATAATATATTTTTAAAAAAGCTCCATGAATTATAATTAAATGACAAATGGTTGGGTTCGTTTTTAAGGGAATTGCAGCAGTTCAGCAGGCTAATAGTTTCTGTTTGAGGAAAAAATCATCACAATGAAGCGCAAAATAAATAGATGAATAAGAATGTATAATCAATTTCTGCACCAAAAATGCATTTTCTTAAATGTATGGCTTCTAGCTTTAAGTTAAGAGTGAAGAATATGCTGTTAAATAAGTAGAACCACCTGGGGCTGCCGGTAAAGAGAGATGTGACCCTGAGTGAAGCAGCTTTTTCTCTGAATACTTGACTTACTGCCTTTAAAACGCCAAAGTTGAAGTCTTCCTTACAAGCCGGCCACACTTCTTTTGTGGTAATAACTCACACGTATATTATGTGTTGTGTCTGAAGCCTATAAATTACAGCTATCTATACATTCACACTCTGGTGAACACACACACACACACACTTCCTCCTCTTCTTGGTGACCGGAGCGGCGGGCCGGCGGGGCCGGCGCTGTCTACGAGGTGGTCTGCTGAGGGGCCCCTCAGCAGCACGCGCCTCAACAACTTCTCTATTACAGCCGTGACCCCTAGGGTCAGTCTCTGAAGGGTTGTGAACAAAGGCCACGACCCCGGGGTCAGAAGTGTAACGCTGGGGGCAGGCGGGGGCCCCACAGCAAAGGGAGCGTGCTGTTTGCTTTGAAAGGTAAGGATCACTAACACAGAGGCCTAATAAGGATTAAGGGGCCATCCCCTTTGGGATGTCACTCTGGGGCCTCATACATGAGTCTCTATTAACCTCCGTGACCCCCAGCGGCCATTATGGGGCTACGGGTCACAGTCGCTCCGGCAGCAGAGCTGTAAAAACTAACATTGCATGCCGTCTCTAACACGCGTGCTGCTGATTACATGGACAAATTGTTTTAAGTAGTTAACGGCTTGTCAAACAGGACACAGTGCTCCTTTAGAGGGCTTTGGCCTGTCAGGGCAGCAGGAGTTACAACATTTCACTCTGTGAGGAAGGTGCTTTAAGGTAAAAAGCAAAGTGATCAGCCTTCAGGTCAGCTGTCTCAGTCATAAAACAAAAGCCTAACAGGTCTTTGAGAAAAATCAAATATCTGTCTGTAAAGCACTTGAAAGGTATAGAATTATTTTTATTCACTTTGATAAAAAAAAGCCAGAGAGAGTTTGGTGAAACTTCGATAAAAGCAGGTGAGCAAGGAGCAGGAGACAGAATCACAAAATGGAGGACAGGAGGAGACAACATGGCAGCCTAAATGATGCAGTCACTCACACACACACAGCTCAGAATTTGCCAAATCGCGGCAAAAACGGTGCAAAAGATCTCGATATATGAACCAATATTATTTTTAACAAAGGCCAGACAAACATCCTACAACAACGGCGCTGTAGGAGATGAAGATATGAATTCCTTCAGTCACTCTGGGACCAACAGATAGAGAGGTTAACCCTCCGCAGCCCGATAGGGACACATGCAGACATCCTGCACCTTTTCTACTCGCTTTGCATTCTTTATATCATTGTTCATGATTTTTTCTTTTGGATATTAGATATTAGGCATTAAAAAAAAGTTTTCCAGTTGTTTTAAAGTTTAGAACAAGTACGAAATGAAATCATTTGATGCCAGAGTGACAAAATGAGTCTGAAGTATTTTGTCTCTTTTCTTTCTTCATATAATTGAAATATGTCAAACATAATAATAACGATCAAAACAAAGCCAAATGTACGCATCATTATTATACATATATGCATAAATATTAATCTTGACATTCATATAACAGTGTAATTTACACGCAGTAAAAATAAAACTCACATTGTGAATAAATGTAAATGTAAAGCGAGTTTGTATAATCAGTGGAGTGGAGTAAAAACGAAGACAAATTCAGTCAGGGATCAAAATGATTTTTTCCCCCCCTTGCTCTTTATATATTTAAAAACTCATTGAATTTATGAAATCATTTAAAAAGTGACTTGAAAGAATATAGGACTTTGTTTAAAACAAAAAGCAGGATAATTCAATTCTAAATTTTAATGTAACCTAATAAGATAAAACAAAATAGAATTTTTACCCCCCTCTTCTTTGTCTTCTTTTTTTTATTTTTTTAAAAGGACCCCTGAAAAAAAAAAACCCAACTTTTATTTTGAAAAGATTCTGTATATTTCAGGAACAAACTGATGATATCTTTGTTTTTCCTACATCCCACCGGACACATTTTCATCATCAATTTAATTTTGTCCTTTTTTCATGAACTGAGCTCTCGAGAGGAAAATGACAAAGTTTAAACGCAGTGCCCTCCTTTTTTTTTTACTCAAAACTTTATCGAGATATTAAAAAAACACTGATATTTAAAAGAACATTATTATTATTGCTCAAAAACATTTTTATAAAGTATCTAAGATTCAGATGCAGTTGAAAACAAGAAGAGACTTTTCCCTCTCAGCT
The DNA here is from genome assembly GCF_045865225.1 of Trachurus japonicus. Taxonomy (NCBI): domain Eukaryota; kingdom Metazoa; phylum Chordata; class Actinopteri; order Carangiformes; family Carangidae; genus Trachurus; species Trachurus japonicus. Next base: position 15,542,361 of record NC_140929.1, read on the forward strand.
CCTGCAGTCAGGTGTAGTGAGGGAGCTGATATTCAGGCTGTCACATGCTCCTCTGAAACTTTAAAACCCTTCAAATAAGTAAAATAATAAAAATATATTGCAACTGATTAGAAAATAACTGATCACCTATGTGTATAAAATCATCTCATTTTCAGACATTTAACACATTTTGAATGAGGAATTAGAAAATCCTCCTTTTCATATCCAGCTATTATTCCTGCAAATTGCCTGGATCTTATGAAAAGGTGTGGTTTTTCATTATTTCAAATTAAAGTGTGAAAAGAAATAAATACATGTGTACATTTTCTTTAGTCTGCAAAAAATATTTTTATAACTTTTATTATGTGAATACACAGGAGGGTAAATCAGCTTGCTGAAATCTAAATAAACAGGAGGTAGAAGCCCTGCAAGGTCAGAAAAACATTCTCAAGTGTTTTCCGACCACAGTTCGCACTTATCAAGGGCACAAACTGAGCTCTTTGATTTAAAATGTATTTCTTTGATAATCATTAAGCCACTCACCTCTGAAAACCGAGCTTCTCTGTGTGGAGGGAGCCCATTCGGCAGCAGAGCAGAGCAGAGCAAAGGTTGGAAGAGAGGAGAGACAAAATGGACCTGCGCTCTCCACAGACAAGTACACTACACCGTTTTTAAAAAGAGCCAAACAAACAATAAATCCCAAACAAGCGAGCAATATGACAACTTCACAAGTCGTCCCTTTTTTTTTCGAGCTCTTCTCTCATTAAAGGAAGGGCAGTGCTTTGGGAGAATTACTGTCCTACTTTCAGTTAACTGTGCGACTCCCCTCTCTAGGTCATTTTGCAACTGTCAGGTTTATTAGAAAAGTTTGGTTTCTAATTTAGCTAACAGAATACACTGTCCATCTCGAGGACATTAAAAAAATGTAATTACCGGGATGTTTATCGAGGGAACAAAGGAGCGCCATTCTCATCTTTGGCAAAAAGGGCTTTTTTCCCTGTAATTTGTGATAACTGTGTGAAGCATGACAAAATTCAATTTATAGCTAAATTAATGCTGCGATCCCTGCTACCTTGGTCTTATTCAAGCTCGCGGTAAATAAGCTTTGATTGTGAGGCATCGAAATATTCCTGCAATGCTCAATGACACAGGAAAAAAGCTCTGAATTGGGAGTCAAGTGCTCTCAAGGCTGCAACATTATAGGTCTAACGTGTCATTTCTGAAAACACCACTCTGGAATAACTTGTTTTTAACAATACACAAAAAACAAAGGTAAATTACAAACTGTAGATGGTCAAAAAATAAATTTGAAAAACATTTTCGGATGCATTTTTTTTGATATTTGAAACTTACCCCTTCTTCTCCACTCCTCCTGCCTCACACACACACATACACCTCTAATGATTTCTAGTTACTAATGCTCACATTTCAGGGGTCCATCCCACATTAATAAATCATTATATTTCAGCTCTTATCAAACATCAGCTTACATACAGGTCTGTGGTATTCTCAGGGAGTGGTACCACCTCTTAAAGGTTTCGGACCTGCTGTTGGTTCTAGTTTAATGCCACGTCACAGATGAACTGCAGCCTGGATGGGCCTGCGTGACCTAGCTCAGCCCAGACAGGAGCCATTCGCACCCCAGCCCCCATCGGGACCGTACACCCACATTTCATACGAGGACGGTGGTGGTGGTGTTGGAGAAAAGGGGGTTAGAGGGGGAGGTTATTTCCAAGTTTTATTTTAACTGCAGCATCCCTGTCCTCCCTGTGATTTACCCTCTGTTCTCCTCTTATTTCCAAAAAAACTCAGACACTTGTCTGTCTGAGTGACAGCACGCTCGTCTCAGTCGCCCCTATCCAGTTCAGCTGACTAAGGGTTCAGGAACGCTTCAAACAGACTGTTTGTTTGATTTCATATCTAGCATGAGTGTACACACACACATGCTTCCGACTTCACACGCACACGCAAACACACGTCTGGAGTTGTCTGGGTTACACAATCGTGGGGGCACATGAGTTTGTCCTCATGAAACCAATAGGATCTATTTATCTGAGCACGAAATCCACACGTTACGTTTCAGAATTAAGATGATAATTTGTATAATTTCTTATTGCTGGTTTACAAAAAAAAAAATCCCAGACAGAGAATGAGAGGTTTTGTGTGTGTGTCGGTGTATGTGTGTGTGAGTGACTTAATGATCTACTCAAGGACATCCATGTAGCACGCTGAAATTGAAAAATGAAGAGTGCTAATAGGTCGGAGCATCTCCTAACTGCCGCAGCCGTCGAGTCTTGATGCAAGTGATTTATCTTTAATTGGATTTTGACAGAGGGGTCTCCCAGTGGGAGGCAGCGGACTCATTTCTCAACTGTCCCCCACAACTTTGCTTATTTGTCTGTACGTTTCGCACAAAGTTGGCCCAACAGTAAACAGGAAATGCATTTAAAGCTTAAATGTGAAAACCAACCTAAATCTGACCTGCATTATTATTGTTCTGTAAATCCAGACAGAAAATATCCATCTGCATATTTTTTTTTACATATATTTCATGTGAAAACAGTCAACACTTAAAAAAAAAAGTTCTTTGCTGTTTTCCTATTCATGTCTGACCTCGATATTAACCCCAGATGAACCCCTGATCCAATTCTTCAGACAATGTATAGCATTCACTTTCTCTGAGTTTTGCCAGGATATGAACACATTTGTCGGATTATTTTAAACTGTTTATAAACATTACACTAAAACTCTGATGTTTGCATCATACTTCTTCTTTTTAACTATTTTTGGGGGAGTTTTGCTAAGTGAAATGTTCCCAAAAATACAAAACACATGAATTACTATTAAACCCCTGGCTCTTTTCCTAAAAGTATTAACTCACTGTGGTGTCTGCTGCAGTGTGTAGTCTAGTGAGAGGGGAAAGGAGACGCTGGCTCTCAGGGGTTAAGATGCTAGCAGTCATGTGCCTGTCGGCTGCAACAAAAGCCTGCCTATGTAGGGTGCATACAGATGGAGCGAGCTCCTTTGTGTGCAGCGTTTCACACGTCGCAGCCTCGGAGCTGCCAGGTCTGGCTCTCTGGGCCTGGCTACAGGCCTAGCTAGCAGCTTGTAGCACCTGACGCTGGGCTCTCACTTCGCTTTTCTTTGCTTGATACCCCGAGTGCAGCAAGTTTTGAAAGATAATGGAACAGAAGTCCAAATAGTGGGTCACAGCTCAGCTCAACACAAACAATTGCAACAAAATACAGCAGAGCAGAGCACAGCACAGCACTGTGGCCAGGCGGGCCCAGATCAGCATGACAGGAGCAATTGTAAGCATGGCTCCCACTCAGGTCTGCCACTAAATGTTTGATTTCCCCCTCCTCTGCTGTCTGTCAAACACCCCGGTAAAATACTGTGCAGGACGACTTGCAATGTGCCGATACGAACGCTATCAGTGCATATTTTAATCATGTGTACAGCTGTACATGATGTGTACATAGTTCTGTGGCCTACTATATACACTGTGTCTGTGTGTGTCTGTGTATTCTGCTGTATTTATGCTATGTGCGCCAAGTCACTAAGGCACGTTCCTTATAGTGTACATGTTAGTGTACACAGTGATGAAACTGGCTAATGCCTGGAACGAGCTTCAACACTGGATTACAGACCTTCACAACCAGAGTCTCACGGGCTAGAAAACGTCTTTTCTCTACAGAGGTGATTTATCAGTGACTTCTTTGTATACATTTGCTGAGCAGACATTCACAGTCGTATTATTTCATACTTGTGGTCAGGATAAAGACACGCTGAAAACTAATACTTTTCTTTCTTAAGCTTTACATGGTCAATTTCATATTTTCAGTCATAAATAATATAAGAGCTTATGTCATTGTTGCAGATTACACAAACTGGGTTTCTGCTATTGATGCAAACAAATCCGTAAGTAAACAGCTCAAATGCTGTGTTGCAAAAAAGAAATCCATACTCCTGGGACTATTAACTATATAAACACCTGACCTTGAATGGGGCATTGAGTTGCATTACACTCAATAAGTCTCTTTGGACGTGTCACTGCTGTAAACAGCAAATTGTATCATTTTGTTTGCTGAAGGTTATTACGTTTTGATAAAACCTCAGTGTCAATATAAAAGGTGATAAACAGGGCTGAGGAACGTCAGTAACAGCTGCGTATAAAGTGTCAAATGTGACACTGAGGCTTCGCCGTGTGTTTCGCTCAGGAGCCACTCAGGTGCATCCTCTCACCCAGAGTGAGGGAACAGGTGGGGGGTGGGTTTGCTGTCCTACCTGAGGACCCTTCAGCGCTACACCTGACTGTTATGAGGAGGCAGCCTTTGACATTTTAAATGCAGGACAATCTCTGTGAGCACTTAGAGACCCTGCTGCTATGACTGCACTTAAAACCCACATCAAGTGGATGGAAATGCTGCGGTGTACCAGCATTATTCTATTATTTCAAGAGCAAAGCACTGCTTGCACTAAGTTAACTTTAAAAAAAAAAAGATTATGTGTATAAGCATGTAGACGATTTAAAAAAAAAAAAAAAAAACTTGCTCACTGCGCTGTTGGTTTTGGATTTTGAAAGCCCCAAGCGAGCCATATGAGTGACAGAGGCTATACTCAGTAGAAAATAGAACCATAAAAAGTCAGTTCTGCCATCCTTCCAAAAATCACAATAAATCTTTAATGAGACGATACTCCGTTCTCTCTAAATATCTATTCAAATAAGCTTACTGGCACAACAGCTACTGTTTTACAATGTTAGGACTTACTGAGCATAATAGTTTTGCACTTCCCTACAAAGTAGCAATTTACTATTTTACTTAGACATATGAAAATATTTTAATGTGACCCATTAAAAGCTTTTATATGGCTAATAACATGTATTAGAAACAGAATTAGTATCTGCTGTAAAGATGTTTTTGTGCTGGGAGGCACTGAATTGAAAAATTGCATGTTAGTGAAGTCGGTCCTTTCAGAGGACATGGACACTGGCTAAGCTAGTTTGACATATTGAAGCTAACTTCTATTTGTTTTCATTAGAAAGGATAAAAGGCTACAAACAGTTTTTTTTTTTGCTTCTAAATGCAAAACAGGAGACTTAAATATGTCAACTTCCCAGAGAAGACAAGTAACAAACTAAAAGCCCTTCTAACAAAGTGTTGCTTGTACATCTTTATAAATGGCACAATAGTCATTTATCCCAGCATCACACTTGTGGTGAAGCTGGTGGGGGAATTAGCTCGCACATATCATTGCGTATTGTCCCACACCATGTTACAAATTTTATTATGAATGTCAATACCCCTGGATCAGGAAATGAAACTCTGCTGGCCTGCAGACTTAAATGTGCTGGTGTGTGTCTGTCTAAGAGAAAGTTTCTTTCTTTTACACATCCACACACACACAAAACAAGCTCCTGCTATAAGTTGTATGTTAATTAAACTTTTGTCAGGACGGCCTGGAGAGTATTACCTCCTATTTTTCTGACCCTGACACCCTGCTGTCGCCAATCATGTCCTAAAACATACACACACACGCTTACACGCATGTTCTGTATACACGCCACATGCTTGGGATACATACTACCAGGACAAGCCGGCCGGGTGCCTGACAACCACAGCGATGGAGGAGACGTGAGGGGAGGGAGAAAAAAAAAAGGTACCCTAGCGTGTTAGTTTTCTGCCAGGGAGTCCCTATTGACCTGTTAAACCTTTGTGACTGGAACAAATGCAAATGGCGCTGACTTGTTCACACAAAATACTAAAGGCCCATTCAAATGAGGCCCCGGGCCACAATGCAGCAGTGGCCGAGCGCTCTTTGGAGGCAGGGCAGCCCCCAGTCTGAGAGAACTGGGGAGTGAGGGAGACAGAGATTCTTTTAGCCATTGCACAGTTCATTCTGGTTGTCTGGTGGAGAGCAACCATCCACTCTAATTACTTCTCCTTCATGAGCACACACACACATGCACGCATACGCACGCACGCACACGCACACACACAGGATGAAGTCACCTTACACCTTTGCTGTAATTCCTCCCTACCCTAAATCGCAAACACTGTTACACTGCCCTGAACTTTACCCCATAATTACCTCGTATGTAATAGTTTGTAATTGGACGCCAGTGGACCTGAACTGGTCCTGTTATCAAGCATGGCACCAGTCATGCTTGATAATCAGACACTGCTTAATCCACCTTGGCTTTAGCAAGGATACTCAGTGAGTCCCTGTGGCTAATATCATATCCTACTTTTTAATTCTGTCCATTGGGTATAGAATAATAAATGAGCAGCGAGACCAGGGGGGAGGGAGAGAGGTAGAGCGGCAGACGAATACATAGATGTGAGACTAAATAACAAATAAATACACAAAGGAAGGACCAGCCTCCCTCTTGATTCATTATTAGATTAACTCTAATAAAATAACATCAACAATAAAAAGGACAGTGCAGAAGTATGAGTTTGATTGCACAAAGATAAAAATGTGAGTAAGGTATTTACATACCACGGTAATTGGAAAAAAGCCAGACAGCCCAATTGAGGTTTTCCATATTTTCAGAGAATGAGCAATTCAAACTAAGATCGGAGATTTGAATTGAGTCCACCCACAACTGGGTTAACTGGGTTACAAAAACAAAATTCTTCTGCATGTAAACGCAGTCTCTGATGCTAAAATTGAAAGCAAGTCGAGGCGCTGTGGGAGGCTTTGGGATGAAAATATCTATTAAAATGCCAAACAAACAACCTTTAAATGAAATATGGCATTGTATGTGCAGGACAGAGGCTCGGTTCAGCTGCAGCTCGTCTGACTGGAAATGGGACACAAGAATGGTGCATGTGTAAAAAAAAAAAAAAAAAATTCATCTGATGCTGAATGAATAAGCTTTTTCTGACAGTATACAGTAGGTTGTTGGAAGTTGTGGAGGGCTTTCTTGTTCCATCCCTTCTCTCCAAATAAGAGATTAGTACAAGCCTGAGGATGGCTCTCACCAAAACATCTGGACAACACCTGATCTGAGGGACGCTGCCTACTGGACTTCCACTAAACTAGTTCTATCAAATGAAGGGTTAGTTGGAACAGTAATTAAATGATCTGGTGGGAGCTAAAGTAACAACCATAAAGTCACTACAGCAATCTCCGGTCTAGTACAGTGTAAATGTAGAAACCTTTGTCCCTGTATTAATTGGATGTACAAAATGTCACATTTTATTATGCAGTTGCGGTTGCAACCCCCTGGCGTGATATCTCTACTGTTTCAAGTTCTGCAAATATTTATATGACTCATTTCATTTAATTATTTTTTTCCTTTTGCAACTGGCTAAATTTATTTTCATAATAAACATTTGGCTGAGTTCATGTTGTTGGACATGCAGTATGAAACTGCCATAAGTTAAGTGAGTTCCTACTTGACACTGACGAATTAAAGTCCATGTTGGCCAAAGTTATGTGGCTTTAAGCATTCATATAAAACAGATGTTAAATCCATCTAAATATTGCTGTTTTTAATTAACGTATCATGTTACAGGACTTCAATAAAACTGCAGAAAGAGCTGCATTCATTGTAAACCAAAACTGAGTAATAACTTTTAATTCGAGATTATGTTAATTTACAGTGACAAGAAAAAGTAAGCAAAGCTATTAGGAACTATCTGTATAAATGTGTCTTAAAATTTAGTCAGATCTTCATCCAAGTGACAGTAATGAACAAACAAATCATTCAGACATTCACACTGTAGGCTGGAAAAAACCACGTGGACCCCTGGTCTGAGGACACCAACAAAGCGGTAAGGGGTTCGTTGTCAAGCCTGGGGTCCAGTCAGTGAAAGCAGATTGGTCTCGTTGGGTTAGAGACACTTCGACTAAAATACTTAAACATTCAGAGATTTAGTTACAAGTCATCTCAAAGATCAGTTATTCTCAGTCGGACATGGGTGCATGGAGCTTGTTGTCCTGCCATGGACACCATAGAGGGAAAACATTACTGCGCCGCGGAAATTTGCCAAAAGAGGAAGTTTACACTCGGGCTAACGTGTTTGGGAAGAGCTGGTGTAAAAATAAAAATAAAAATCCCTGTACAACAACATGAGCTAGACAGGGAGTTCATCGAGGTCACTTACAGGACTGAGTGTCAGGGTGGCGGTCCACTGGGTCAGTAGCAGCTGGGTGATGCTGCTGGCAATGGCCCCAAAATTAAAGTAAATCTACAACAGAATGACTTCATACAAAGAAAATCCATGTCGTGGAGTGGCCCAGTCAGTTAACCCAGCAGAGCTGCTGCCACTCACATCAGACATCCTAAAAACATGGCTGAGCTGAAGAGGCTGTGTAAAGGAGGAAGGGTCCTAAACTCCCCCTGGACATTGTGCAGGTCTGATCTGCAGCTATAGAAAACACTTATCACGTATTAGAGGTTGTTGCTGCCAGAGAGCTCTGGCCACTTAATTAAATCAAAGGCTTCAGCTACTTTTTCCAACAACACTGTAAATGTATAGTGGGTGTGTGTAATAAAGTGTAATTAACTTAACTTGTCTATACTTGTGACTTAGATAAAGATCAGATCACATTTTATTTTATTAACAAAACAAAAACAACTTGTGCCAACGGGTTCATATACTTTTCTCTTTCATGCCGATGTATTTGGATGTGTAAATGTTACACCGAGAAAAGCAAGTGCTGTATCTTATTCTATTTTTTCATTTCCAGTGGTAGGCCTTTCAAGAAAACCTATCGGATCCCATATCACATCCAGTGTGTCTGCTGGCCATGCTGTATGTGGAGTGACACCTGCAGAGGTCACACATGAGCTATGGCTCTGCAGGGAGAAGGGCAGAGGAAGTGGAAAGGGAAGAGAAACACCAGAGACTGAGACTATGAGGTGACCACCAGACTCTAATCAAACTGTTTTGTTATGGACTTATGGAAAACTTAGGTATTTTAGATTTTCTGTATTGCTAAAGCCATTTCTGTTTTGCAAGACTTTACTGTTTTACTCTACCAGATGAAATGATTCTGCACTTTCTTTGCTCTTTTATCCATCAGTTATAATTTGGTTACTTTGCCAATTATGTGTTAACATGCATATTGTTTATGCAATGCAAAAGAATGTAAACCTATATTTTTTCAACAACCCAACACTATAAATCATCAGCTCTTGTGCTGACTCAGCTACAGTATAAAAACTTTGCTTTAATCAATAATTTAACCGGAGAAAGGCATCAAGTGGCTAAAATTGTTAGACTTACAATAATTTGCTGCTTATACATCAAACCCACAGGGCAGGACAGGATGGCTAAAGTGCACTGGTGGTTCCAAGTCAAATCTCCATCCAGAACAACACAAGAAGACGGCTGAGCTACCACAACAAAATAAAAAAATGTAAAGAAAGTATTCTGTCCCACTCCATCAGTCAAAAGCATGTGCTGCAGCCAATCATTCAAAGCCACAGAACTTTATTTCACAGTGAAGTTCCTAATGGTTCCAAACATACTAAATATGTCACGCTGAATTATGGGGGAATGGTATAAATTGATGCAAGAGACATGCAGAATTTTTCCATTTGATGTAATGGTGGGGCCATAAAAAGACGGCTTCTTGAGGTGGAATATTTCATTCAATACAAGAATTAAATTCTGTGGCTTCAGAGAGGCCTCGTGTACAAAATACTGTTTTGTACGTGACTGTGTCATGTGTGTGGAGGAGGGTTTTTTCTCACTTAGGAAACACTTATGATTAAGAGGAACATCAGGTTTCGAGCTGCTTCAGTGAACTCAGTGAACTCTTCTGAGTCTGACATTGATCTTGCACTACTGGAATAATACTGCACCAGTAAGCCCCACCCATCTGGTAGCTCATGTAAGTAAAAACAAACATGATAAAATACTTGCAACCAGGATTTCACCCAGACCATTGACAGGTACTGCACTGCAGTTACAAGTGTTTTTGTCAAGAACACTATTTGTTCAGTTCTCTTGAGAGATCATGCACATTAATCTGACACTGTTGTCACAAACTTCAGTCAGGAATCTTTCCTATAACTTTCATTCAACTACTTTGGAACCAGAACTGTCCCCATTGAGTAAAACGTTACTCATTCACAGTACAATTCACAGAAAACCACATTTTCGCGTATCGTCAATTCCATGACTACAGCATAATGTTTTGATTCATGAGGAGTCAAAGACGTCAACTTGTTGGGATTAACTCCGTGGAAGAAAATAGAAATCTTAAATAATCACAACAACTTTATCTATGCCTGTAAGTCTTCTCATGTATGTTTACATCCCTCTAACTCTTTAACATAGTAACGGCACTCTAAAGCTAAAGTCAGGCATCTTTCCCCTTCTACAGGAAAGTCAAAGTGCTGACAGTGTTGCCGCAGCAGCTGCAGCTCCTCATTATGGTCTATTAAAAATATACTCAGGTGTATTGAGACATTAGACAGAGACTGTCAGTTTGAGCATTAATCCCCTTATTTTCTGTCTTGCTACCACTTACATTTTAACAAGAGATGAGGAATGATGCCCAGATTGTGCATTAGGCTTAGTGTATTTTTTTTGTCTTGCTCTCTAGACATAATATTAATGAATACGATACGCTATCTTTTAGAGAATTAATTTCAATTTCCATTTTATTCTTTACACTTTATATAACCTTACTGGATTCAAAATGCATTTTTCAAGAGAGTGTTTGACTGAGAGAGAAGCATGCAGCTGAAAGGATTAAAATAAATGTATTATTATTTGTGTGAGACAAAATAAAAAAGTTTGAAATATTTTAGGGGCACAATAAAACATACGCACGTAATAACAGTAGCTCTGACCCACATGCCCTCTAACCAATCTCAAAATTTCATTGTGAGTAAGATTGAAATTTGAAGTGCCATAATGTGATTGTTTTTGCTCCTATCTTTCTGCACAGCCTTAGTGGGCGTTGGTGCGTGTGTGTGTGTGTGTGGTAGAGTCCTCATGTACTCACCTGTTTTGCGGCATCCGAGGCCTCGTGGTTCCACATCCTCCTCCGCGTCCTCCTCGCCCTGCATCGAAAAACACAGAGAAAGAAAAAAAATCTCAAATCACTAATCAAACAGTGGACAGTCACCGCTCTGCTGTTTCGACCTGCACTAAAAAAAAAATTGATGGAGGACTGTGATTGATTAGGACGTGTGCTGCGTGGTTCGGTTGCGTGTTGTTCTCCCACAGAGCGCCTGGACAAGCTGAGAACAGGACATTCTTAGTGGAACATTGCTGCTGTTACATGTCAGTGCTGTTGGGCAAAGGACCAGCTGGACTTTATTCAAAATATCAAGGACACTTAATCTTTTCATGAAGTACAGTAACAAGCTTGTCTTTTCTTAATTACATCGATGATACCACAATAGAGGACATGTATATAAAAGAAGCATGAGAGAACGGTTTTATTTGCTTTGAGGCCATTCAAATGTAGATGATGCTATCAACAAATTATGTCCATTCTGAGTATAATAATGAAACACTTCACTGATTCACTTTCTGCCCTTTAGGAAGGTCAAGGCGCAGAGTCAGCCAGAGCTCGGACAATGGTGGACGTTTGCGTCAGGCTCAAGGGAACGTGGGTAAGGCAGTGGTTTAAATGGAAGCAAATCAGCTCTTCTGCTGCTGCTGCATTGATACAAGGTTACACATACAGTACACACAAGCAGTACAGGCAAAGAAAAGGCTGCTACATTATTCCATGAACAGTACAGTTGTGCATCTCCACTGAATGTGTATTCATGAATATTTCTGTTATACTGCTGCAGCAGCAGTGCTGTATCGTACTGCGGTCTGGTTCAATCTTGTAGACATAAACTCAAACAGTTAAAGATTTTGAAAGCATGAAAGAGGCTGAGTAGGTGGTTTCAGAATATCTGGTCCTATTTAATTCCTAAAAATCCCCTTTTACTGCAATATGTACAAGGAACCTTGAAGATGAGATTATCTGCAATTAGGGTTTAGGTCATGCTGTTTCAACATTTCTAACATTTGCCTTGGCCTGTATTTCATTCTTGGAATAAGTGTCATCCGACATGAGTTGTGACTGAGAACAAATTTAAACTCAGTGACCTTCAGGCTGAATAAATCCACATCAAGTTTACAACCAAAAAATTATTATAGCTTTGGTCCGAGGAGGACGATGTATACAAGCGGTCTTTGGTATTGTGGCTATGAAAGGAAATTTATTTGAACAATTTAGCCATTTATCTGTTACCCAGAAGGGTTTATCAGCTGCTTTTAGCTCTAGCTCTTTCCATACTATCACAGCTTAAAGGATACAAAGGGATCCAGAGTCTTTCACAGCACCTCAACACTTTAATAAAGCTAGTTTGTGTAGGTGTTTTATGTTGTTTTTTTTCTCCTCATGAGTACATAACGCGGGCAGCCTCTTTTTGCTGTGGGTATGTTAAAACTGAACCGGAAGAACCTGCACTGCTCCCCACAGAGCCCTGCTTCATTTGCTTTTCGTCTCTCCTTTCCTCTGCCCCCCTCCCTCCCCATGTTCTCACAGGACTCGTGAACTCTCCATAAACTCGCTGATTCCCTCCAGAACGCTGCTGTCTACCCGAGATCAGTAGAAGTAGAAATAAAACGAAAGACTGAGAAAAAAGCTGAAACCGACAATAAGGTATGGGGGAATGAAGAGAGGAAGAGGGAGGGAAAAACAAAAAGAGAGAGAAGCAAGCCAGATTGCAGAGGGCTGAATCAATGCAGCGGCCTGGTCCCTTTTTTTTCTCCCCTCTCTTTTTTTCATTTTTTTTCTCTCTCTCAAATGATTCACAGTGGAAAGAAAAGGCCTTTTCCCTGTCCTCAGTTGAACTCCACATCAGCTTCCTGTTAGAAAGGCAAGGAGGAAACACCCAGAGCAACGCGCGCGTGCGCACATACGCACACACAAATACACACAGAGGAAGGCCTTCACTAGTGGATTCTTCGCTGCCAGAGAAATTAGGTCAAGCACTTAAATGCCCTGCACTGAGATGCGCAGAGATTTAAAACGTGAAGTGTTTGGTGGGGACAGCAGAGACATACCAGAGCAACAAACATGCATGCACACAACCGCTGCACTTGGAAATAACCGCTCGCTACACACTACACTGTCAGCTCATGGCTTGCCACATTATTAATACCAAGAAAACTGAAATAATCGGTGACAGACGCCCACTGCTATTACTTTTAATACACCATCCATCTGTGCATATTAGAACAAGACAAGGTGGCTCGGGCACACACACACACAATAGAATAAATGATATGTATCTGAAAAAGAGGAACACCTTTTATGTCTCTTCACAGGGAGAAACCAAAGCACTACGTGCATGCATTCTCAAAATGCCAGATGACCTGATTAGGGAGTGACAGGAGTCTCTGTGCGCCTCTAAAACTCAGCTCAGGACAGGACAGCACAACACGCCACACTGCAGTATAACCGTGCGCGCCGAAAATCCCCCCCACCGCCCCCCCACCGCCGCCCTGCTACGCCAACCCCACCGCCTCCCGCTCTCTGACCTGAAATGCCCTTAAAGAAACAACACACCCCATCGCCATCACATCCAATCAACTATTCATAGAAAGGCTGGATTGCGCTGGGCCTGATCTTGCCGTTTAGGGTTTCAATCAATTGCGTGAGATATGAGAGACAGGGAGGGAGAGTGGGAGGGAGGATGAAGCTGTTCTGAAAGCAAATGAGAGAAATTTTCGGGTGAATCCAAGCCTCCTCTCGTCTCCATGTTGGCCACTGCAGATATGGTCCACAACGGGGCTCTGAGCTACAGGGTGGCAGGGTAATTCAGACAATAATCTCGCCAATTTTCACTCTGCAGCCATGTGCTTTCTCCTGTCCCACTGACTCACAGTGGAGAAATGAGCCCCGGTCCATTGTCTGAGGGCCACCTGTGTTTCTGCTCCATTTTCTCGAAAGCACAATGGCATTTTCCTGTTTATAACGGTGACTGCGCTTTATAAACATGCAATATCGGGGTATTAATACATCATATAAAAGAGCCTGTTTGCGACCGGGAGCCACGGCCAAAAGGTCATACTGACTCTCATCATATTCTCGCGTTTAACGGTTCCGTTTCTATTTCCAGTGAAAAGATGAGAAAAATAACATGCAGCATTAGACAATGCGATAACAACACAACGCCATGTTTCTGTCCATGTTCGGCCAGCACAGATCTTTTCCTGGGACACACTGTTGCATTACAATTTCGACACTCTCCAGTATGAACATAATCTTACCCAACCAGACAACCAACCTGCAGACAAAAGCTTTGATAGCACATGAAGCAAAATACATGCCCAGATGTGCAGGATGCCAGACACGATCTAAACGGACAAAGAACCCTTTGAGATAAACTGATAAAAGTGTGTTGTTGTGTGTGTGCCACTTTTACACTTTTGTGCTGAGCATAAGGTGTCGATGTACCATGGTTAAAAGTTATCTAAGGCATGGACAATATGTGTGGAATGATCTGAGGCAGCTAAACTAAACAGAGACCATGTCTGAATCCCAAACACAACATGGTGACATGTTGAAATGTCACCGTGTTGTCCACATCCCGCAATTTCATGCAGTGTAAAATGTAATTTTTTCTTTCTATGACAGTCAGTGCACTACTGTATTTTGTTTAAGTGTCTCACATCAAGATGGTGATCCAAACTGATAATTTTTCAGTAAAATGTGCAATTGTATCTATTAATTATTTAAATCTAAACAATTTAGGCTATAAAGCAAACTATATGAACCTATAAAGCACTGTTTTTGTTTTACTGTCCACTGGGAAAATCTACGTTTCCTACCTGATGAATGTGCAGCTCCTGTTATGACTCCCCACTCACACATACATGTAATACCAAATAAATATTAACACAGACATCCTCATTTTAATTTTGCCAAGAAATTAAAGTTGCTATCCTTTTTAAAATATATATATGTCCTAGTCTTTCAAAGAGGCTCGCTGGACATAAGAGGAAAAACAGCCAAGGAAGCTCTCCATACAGGCCTTTTAACCATTAAAAATACATTCAGCTACTGCTGACTTAGCTCCTCTCAGATTTCAATGAATTAATTTCATCAAAAACTTCTCTGAGGGAAACCACAGTGACACATCAGGGGAAACCGCACAGCTCTACCATATGTCTCATGTCTTACAGACACTGATTATCTCAGGGTGAACAGCTCGGGAAACGCCGCTTTTCTAATTAAATGCACATTTTACTGAAATCTTACAAATTGCTCACATGGAGAGCGGTCATGTTTTGCGCTGGATTGACGTGATGTGCCCGGCTGCCTATCTCTGCATCGGGGATAACAAAGGGAAAGATTATGCCTCTCTCTCCCTCTCTCTCCGCGAAGGGAAACTAGGGCAGTAAAAAAGGCGACCTCTTTTCTTGTATTGCGAGGGAGAATCTACAGCCCAGCCACCGTTTCATTTCCACATAAAGGCGAGACGACGTGAGGGGACTTGTTCTCACATTTACAGACGATTGTGTTAAGACGTTGAGCTGTTATTCCGAAAGCGTTTGTTTTTAGCACCCTGGAAACTTCCCCCCAAGGACCGCGGATCGGTTCAGTCATAACAGTGTCAATATGCACTGACCCAGTCTGAGGGAAACACACCGCTGCATGCTTACGCTTTAAAAAGTCCGTCCTCTTTGTTTTTTTTTTACGCATTTTACGCAAATGTAAACCTCTAAAAAAAATCACCTTATAAAGAGAAATGGGTAAATTAAACACTACGCACCGGTAGGTGACAAGTTCAAGTTGGATGGTCTCTTCCTCCGGGGTGTCCAACTCCAAGTCCGCGGGCTTTATATTTCCTAGACGGCTGCTTGTCCTCTATTATGTGTCTGGGCGATTTGAGAGCAGGAAATAAAAAAATAAAAAACAACACAAAGCGACAATATTTGTAGTCTGAGAGACAGAAAAGGCTCGTCATGTCGAATATGTCGGGAGACAATCTCCGAGAGCGACTACCGGACAATTGAAAGAGTTGCCCCCCTCCCCCTCCTCTCTCTTCCTCTCTCGCCGGCCATCCAGCTCGGTTCAATGGGGACACACAGGCTGCAGACTGCGCCGCGCGTCCTGCGCCGCCGATGAACCAGATGCGTCAAGTTCAGCTGAGGTGAAGCCCCGTTATACAACCAGCCTGGGTGTGCAGCAGCCTGCACTATCGCGCTGCTTATTTAATGTCTCCTAAAAGGTGAAAAAAAAGAAAAAACAGAAAAGGCACATCACACTGAAATATCTGCAAAAACTAGACTGTGTTGAGACATTATTAAGCTCTCCCTCACTACCCCACCACCCCCTCCTCCTCCTCCTCCTCTTGCCCCCACCGCGGATCTTAAAAGCACTGTTTGCTTTTGTGAATTTACCTGATGTCAGCCTTATGAAAAAGACATTTTAACAGTGACACTCACTACGTGGGAATTCAAAGACACCTAAACTTAACGGGGTGAATTTACGAACAAGCTAAATTATCATGTGGGAATATTAAAGGAATAATAACCTGCTGTTTTTTTTACGAGATTAAGTAGCCTACTAAAACAAGAGCACTATAGGGTCACAAGCAGTTTCTTTTTACACAGACTTCATCTCCACCTGGGATTATTTTAGAAAATAATACACCGTGTTTTTCATCTGTCACCCCCACTCCCCCCTCTGAACTTCTATGTATCAGAAAGCCTGCATGATTTAGCTTTAAAGTTGTATTAATATTAAAAATAGTCTATGCATTTCAAACAACCAGCAGGAGTAGGTTTAAAGAAAATTAACACACACAAGTCATCCCTAAAATCATAAACCTGGCTGTGTCGCCCTCACACAGTGTTTTAAAGAGCAAATAAATCATTAAAAGACAAGTGCATTGTCCTGTTAGCTCCATGATTAGCTCAGCAGCTAATTGTTGTGTTGAAGCTAGCCGAGGAAACAGCCGAGTGTGATTTAAAAGCTGCATTTCTCACACCTGTTGGGCTTACGTTAATGAAGCTGCTTCACCTCTGTCCCGTCTGCTGCTTAATGAAGGTCTCAGTTATCTGGTTGCACACCAGAGGTGACTCGGAGGACAAGCCCGGACTTGTTGAGTTAGAGCCGATTTGCCTCGCAGACACATTATTGATTAGGCAGCTGTGGTGATGAGGCAACTTAGAGCTGATAAAGGACCAGTCCGACATTCAGAAAGCTATTAAAATGACCCAATTGCAAAAAAACAAAAAAAACAAAAAGAAAAATAGGCATCATCTGAGATTAATTCAGCCTCTGATCTTGTTTTATGGGTCCTAATTTAAGTTATTAACACATGTGAAATTAAACAATATTCTTACTGTTTAGGGGCAATAGGATACAATACATTGGTTTTAAGCTTCCTCGTGAGTGGGTGACAATATTAATAGACCAGAGTGTGTTTTTCATGTTTGCTTTTTCTCTCTCTCCTTCTCTCTTTCTCTCTCTGAAATAGATAGATAGATAGATAGATAGATAGATAGATAGATAGATAGATAGATAGATAGATAGATAGATAGATAGATAGATAGATAGATAGATAGATAGATAGATAGATAGATAGATAGATAGATAGATAGATAGATAGATAGATAGAATCAACTTTTTAAAATGTAGATAGAATATATAGAACAGAGCAGAATGAAGACACTTAACAGGAAAATACATGTTACACTCCTTTAATGATGAGAACCAACTCCTGCAGAGACACCATTTAAAATGCAGAGAGAAATTAAAGTGCATCAGTTTTCAGAATATAGATAAGAATCTGGTAAAGGTACTTAACTTTTAATATGGACTCCCTGAAATTCTTATTAACACACTCCTACATTAAGAAATATAGTAATATGGAAAAGAGTGAATAAGTAGTAAAAAAAGTTCATTATTAAATTAAGTTGTTAATTAAAATCCTCTTACTGTGAAAATGACTTCAAATGATTTCATTTGAAAACTGTATTGTCCTTTACAATAAAAAAAAACACATTTATTATAATAATCTGTTAAGGAAACAGAAATACTTGAAATTAATATTTAACTAAAATGCTCTCGTTCATTCATTTATCGAAGTTTAAATGTTTGTGTTTGATTTTTTTCCCCCCTCTGTGCACGAGTCGAAGCATCAGTCCCACTGCACTGTGAACCTGCCCAACACAAACGAGTGTATCGAGTGGTGGTAAATTATATTGACAGGTGATATTACAGCTGCACTAATTGATTCTGCTCTGTGTACAGTATATCTATAGCCATCAGCACAGAGATCCTATAGGATTATGAGTAGTGTGTGTGTGTGTGTGTGTGTGTGTGTGTGTGTGTGTGTGTGTGTGTGTGTGTTCCTACAGCTCCACTGCCTATGGGCTGGACCTGTTGCTTCAGATAACAGGGATTAGAAGGTGACACGAGTTCATATTGACACAGATTCACCTGCTATGACTCTAGACAAACAAACACACCTTTTTTTTTTCGAGGGCATTAAAAATACTTTCACTGTGTTTCAAAGTAAAATGTAACAAGGCTGTATTACCAGAGACTGCTTTTTAAGTGAAAGCAGTGTGTGCACTTTTATTGTTATTCACTAATATGCTGCAAATTAATTTTAGCCAAGTCTAACCCTTTAAAATAAGAGTGTGTAAAAAAAAAAATAAAAAATAAAAAACAGTAGCCTACTAACTTTTACACTGTAAAAGCAAATATTTTAAACACTGCTGAATAAGTTTTTTTTCTTTCTTTTTTTTTAATAACAGTGACATTGTAGAATTATCAGTTTTTGCTGCTGTTTGTGTTTGTTCCAGATATGGGATTTAAACCTATAACTGCAGCTTCTACTGTCCTTTATATTATCACACACATACACACACACACACACGAATGACATATTACAAATGAAGGTATCGAAAGGCATAGAGCATGACAGTCATTTTAGCCAAGCCTAAAAATGTAGTGAAGGTTTGGTTTTGGTTTTTTTTTACTTAAATTTAATCTATAACTTTCCCCCCTAATTTGATATTACTTATTAGTGGTATTTATACTAAAGCAATTTATTATTTTATTTTAACCTTTTTTTTTTCCTTTTATGTCTGCAAGTTGAATATTTTTTTCAGTTGGTTTTGCATTAATTTGTTGAACACATAAAAGAATGAGACATTTTGTAATTCACTTTTTCCTGTTCTTTGTAACTTTTCTTTCACTTCCACCAACATCGGCTGTCAAAAAATAACAACAATGTCGTAAAAAAAAATCTAAATATGTCCATAAAGTGAAATGTCACTTCAGTATGACATTAAGAGATGTGAGTCCTGCTGATGGATATAATGTAGATAGGGTATTAAGCACTTGCCATTCAAAACCTTACACCTAAATGGACTTCAGCAGTCAATACTCATCAATCTTTCATTTTTTGATTTGTGCATATCCCCAATCCCTCACTTACATCAATTAAGAAAAATGTATTGACAAAGAGAAAGGTATCGACTGCACTTTTTATTTCCATGATTTGAACCGGCATCATGATCGAGGAGAGAGGCGAGGGGTTGTAGAGGTGGCCAGGACACTCCATTTGGCACTACTAATTTGCAATCAGACACTCTCTTTGAGCTCCCTCTCTACCACGTCTCCAGACAGTGTGGATGGCAGCTGAGACAAAGCTAGCATTCTCCGCCGCCCAAGACCCCTCTCAGTTTTATTTCAGGCCACTGCTCTCAGACACAAACCCTTCTGCATGGAGAACCCAAAGACAGCACCTAGAGACAGGAGAGGAGGAAGGGGCGAGCTCCGAGGAGGAAGAGGAGGAGAGGCGGAGGTGTGGGTTGGGGTGTGGTGTGGTGCGGTGTGGTGAGGAGAAAAAGTAGGAGGAGGCTTTGTTGAGGGGCCAAACTGCTGTGTCTCTCCCCCACCACCCTCACCACCCTCACCACCTACCCTCCTCGGATGGTACCCTGGCCCTGCTCCTCTCTACCGTACTGCACTGCAGTGCCACGCCCCACCTAGCACCATGAAAACACGCTGGTCTTGATCGATGACACTGCTCAGACCACGAGAGCTGATCACGACCTGTTCCGCCATTTAACCGCTCCGAGCAAAACCTGATTTGAGCAAAGTGTCAAAATCGTGTGGAGTCTGACAAACTCCCAGGCAGCTCGGTTTGGCTACCGCACATGCACCAAATAGAGAAAAATACAACAACGACACATTATACAGAAATGAACCGATCTGACATAATGGATCCGAATTGGGTCTGACCCAACTTCATTAAGCGGATTGGGCCGTGACATGACAGAGCCTCATTAAATTCAGTTTCTTTGTCATTGTAACTAATGTCACCGGCTTTAGTGCCACAGAAATCTGACACACATAATAACTTGCATAAAATTTATCCCAGTGGATTGCACTAAGAGAGGTACAGGTTTTAATGTGTCCTTGCAGACAAGAAGTTGGATTGGAGCATCCTCCACTTTCCCCCACATCCCAGCAGCCTCAAAGCTGATTTTTTGTCCACATCCTCCTCTGTGACTAGTATGCACTCAGTACTTTTTTATTTTTGTATTAAAGTTGTGTTTATACAATGTAGGCTGGCTAAGCATGCATGTTTTTACAGCAACGCCCTGTTAAAGGAAATAATAAAAAGGAATAAAGGATAATAGCTTTTCCTGGGGCTTCCTGGGATGAGCACATGTCCCTAGTGTAACCTATATCTGGTTTCATCTTTTAGAAATCAGTGCGAGTGCACATGCATGCTGCGCTACCGTCTGAATGTGTCCGTGCCCCTGCGTTATCGCTTTATTATCAGCAGTCCAGTGGAAGTACAGTATGTTGTGGCTTGGTTGCCACAGGTAACAGGTCAATGATTACCCACAGTGCCAAGGGTGTCCTCAAGCTCAGGTCAGAGCCACTTCCCCCAAGAGGGAGAGGAACAACAGTGGGCTGCAGCTGCCATCTGTAACTCTAGGCCTGTGTAGTTATCAGTGTCTTATCTGCTTGAGAAGCTGCATTGTGTTCACATTGTGCATGCGAGCTGTGTTAGGGCAGGGCCACGCTCCAGGAGTTGGTGCTATTTTATGCAATGCGGACATGACATGATTTCTTTATCTTGTAAGTAGTCGTTTGAAACGAGGAGGTGCTACCTTTTTCACGTGATTATCTCACTTTGGAGCCGACTGCCACATGTTTAGCTGTGACTCAATCAATGAATCAATGACTGGACCGTTGTCCTTCATTACGCATCCATGTTTGAAAGCAAACCCTCGAAAAGTGAAGCTAACAAAAATACAGAGGAGGGAAAAAACTGCCTCAGTCCTCTTTGGGTTTTGGGCTGATTCCCACAGGTTGTCTCACTTATTAGCTGCTTTCCTGCACTGGACCCGAAGAGCACAATCCCTCTCAGTCTCACTCAAACACATAACAATGCCAGGAATGGCTGCATTTGTGCAGTACGACCATTAGGCAACATCCGACTGCCTAATTCATTCAATTTCTCCCTCTGCCATGCCAGCACAATTGGCCTGAAAGGGTGCAGGTGGGGGGCAGAGGAGGCTGGGGAGGCTTGTTGCCGAAAAGCAAGCAAGCTAAAGTCGGTCACAGCTCTGGCTGTTTGAGGTCCGGACGGGTTAGAGCGCCGGTCACGAGACAGACTGTTGGGAAAATCGTGTCCTTGAGTCGATCCCTGCAGGGCTCCGTGGTCACCCTGACCCCCCACTCTCCGCTTGACCCTGACTATATCTTTAGCAGTGAACGGTACAAATTACTGGATCGCATGGCTCTGCTCTGTCCCCTCTTCAATCCCTTTTCTCGTTTCTCACTTTCTTTTTCTCTGGATGACCACAAACAGCCATTGTCACTGCAGACCACGAGAACAATTGGGTTCTTATGCTGTGGCTGGTCAGGGGATGGGAGGGTAAACTTCAGCAATGACTGCACTAAGTAAATTATAGCTCCAATGGCCTGTGTGGTTTGGAGAGGCTGCGCTTTGTGAGAGGTCCTGCAACTAAAACCACCACTTCAGCACATTTGTTGCCTCTGCAGTGCAAAATAACGACGGCACAGCAAACACATACGTTTTTTTCCTTTTTCTTAACTAAACTGGTGTGCTTCACATTCATGCAAACACTTTGATCTAACAACAGTAGATGGTTGTGAAGAAGCAGGAGCAGCTCTTTTCACTTTTTAAACTATACTGAGTTACATCTTATGAAAACTGATTAATTGCGTGACTGCAGGGCAATGAGGGATTGCCACAGTCCTGCTCCCTCTCTCCCTCCCTTCCTCTCTCCCTGTTCCCTCTCTCAGATCGAGGCTCCGCCTGTCGACTGTCCTCCCGCGCTCCAATCGCTCCACCCTCCCGCCCTATCCCCTTTCTACATGACATCATCTGCACATCTGTCGTCCCAACAGGGTGCTGGTGACACAGACAGGCCACAAAATTAGTAGAGCTTTCTCCCTCCGCCTTTGTCACCATCTCTTTCTTCCCCACTGGCTCTCGGTTTCTTGCTGTTGATCTCTTTCTCCCCGTCCCTCTGAACTCCTTCTTTTTTTCCTCTCTCTAGAGGTGCTTTTCTTTCTGCCTTTCTTTCTCTCCCTGCACACCTTTTTTTTTTTTTTTTACCCCTTTCCCCCTCTGCATTATATCCTGTAAATAATATGGTTGCACACTACATTACATCTCCCCGTTTCCTACAATGCGGCACGTACATTTGAGCAGGCAGGAAGCAGCCATTAAACTAAATGATCCATGGGCCTCACCCCAGCCTTGACCCGTGTGATTGTGAGCAAACTCAATCAGCAAGGTCAGCAGTAACATGATGTGACTCTTAGGAAAGTTTTTTTTTCTTGACTTTCTCTGATTTGAGCTATTAGAGCCTGCTAAAACCGGTTAAGAGGTCGTGGTTATATCAGTTTGTATGGTTGTGTGTGGTTGTGTGTGTGTGTGTGAAAGAGAGAGAGGAAGAGAAAGAGTGGGAGCGATTTTTAGTGGGTTTCAACAATGCCCAACCCATTAAAGGCTGAGTACTTCCAAGGGAATAGAAACTTACAGAAGTGTAACACATGTTTGATTCCCAAAGCCCCAGTGCAATAATTCTTCACATATGAATTACTAACAGAGCAAATCAAGTCATACTGGATCACACCAGCTGCAGTGGAATTACAACTTTGGGTGATGTATATGGACAAATACTATTAATTCTATAATTAACCAAGTTTCCTTCGAAACATAGGCACTTGTCATATATTCATTATTTACAAATGCACACACACACACACACACACACACACACACACACACACACACACACACACACACTGTATATTTACGTATATATGTATATATATATATATATATATATATATATATATATATATACAGTATGTGTATACATATACGTATCTGTGTAGGGCTTAAAGGGAGAAGAGGATCACATTTTCTTTGTAAAAAAATTAATAAATTAAAAAATCAAGAATACACATGCATGTGTGCAAAATAGAAAGCATTAAAAAAGACAGACAATCAGAATTATGAAAATTTAAATAATTGATCAACGACTATCCACAGCAGGATGTCAAGCAGCATCACTTTTGGTTTGGGGGCTGTGATCTGAGCCAGACAGTGTTGTGCATTTAAAAGATACCAGCACAGAGTAGAGCAGATGGGATGTGAACCCAGGATTACACAGGGGGGGATCAGGAGCTTTATGACTCACACACACCCACACCCACACTACCAACTCCTAGAAGTATTGCTCTTTTGTATTTATAACTCTTGGTTATCCTTTAAGTAAATCTTACTAATAGACATTTCATATTTTGGGAGCAGCATGTTGCCAACAGACAAACACAGTAGTGCAGTGTAACTGGATTCTGAATTTAGAAAGCACTGTGTGATTTAGATCTGTTTTGTAGTTACTATGGACACTTAAGCCGATCTAATGGGTTTTGAATTCTATTGTAAATTATTAGTAAATGGCTGCTTTTCCTATTGGTAAGTAAAGATGATTATAAAACTGTGAATTACAATTTGACTGCAGGTAAGTGAACACATCAAAATCTAACAGCTTTTGCCAGTGGTGAAATAATATGCAGGAATAACCTTTGAATTTGTGTTATTAAAAGGCTTTGTGTGTTCAAAGACCCAGGACTACAGCTTTGTGGGAAGCAACAATGAACGCAATTTCACTTTGATTTCATGTTCACTAAAAGCTCTGGGATTGCTGGAGAAAAGCGTCACGTGTCCCGTGTTTATACGAACAAACACGACGGTTAAATTTTGAAATTTCGATGGTAGGAACCAAGATGGTGGAACTACTGAGGGGTGTTGGGAGTGACGGGGCTGTTGGACAGCTTTGCCTCCCGTACTTTGAAACATAGGAGTAAAGAGCCCCCTTGAGGATCCCAAAATTACTAACTTCAAGCATTACTAGTGGCTCGAAAACTGCTGAGACATGATAATATCAACCCCTCCTCGGGTTCAACACTTAATATTTTGCCAAACATGCAAAGAGTAAGAAATAAATGGAATAAGAAAGAAGAAAAAAAATCTCATCTAAATTTCATCAAATATGCATTAGTAAGTTAATACTGGACTGGATAGTAATGCAATATGATGATAAAACTGTTTTAAACATGACGCTGGTGTCTAATTTAAGAAAACACGCCACGGCTGCGGTTCTGAGGCCGAGGAAGACAAAACGGTGGAGTGAAGAGGACGTGCTTGACCCAAACCAGAGAGGTCTGAGCTGTACGAAGCTCTTCTCTGGTGCTTTGTCTCCCTCTGCAGTTGTAACTGAATAAAAGCATGCAAAGGAAAGCCAATGAGGTAGTATTGTTGCAGAGAGTGGCACAGTAACAGAAACAGTAGGTTTCACATGAATAACAAACAAAGATTGAGAGAGTTTCCATCAGTGTCTGAGGGTGTTATTTTCTACTCAGTCAGAGACGGATGAGGACAGTAGGTCTTGTAATTTTTGTTTTTTGGTTTTGTCAACTTACTCATAAATTTGTTTTCCAAACCTTTTCTCATTTTCTCAACATCTGCAACATGTTTACTACACAAAATCAGCATCTCTACACCAAAAACCATAAATCCTCTTTGGATAAAAGAAATATTTTCTCAAGACATTTATGTACCTCGTGGCACTGTTGAAAATATGGTCTTCCCATCATCTTCTCCCAAAAAGGTTCAAGATGCTTCAAAGGCAATAATTGCTCCACAATAAGTGGAGCTGTTGTTCTGCAACATGGGAACAATTCCCCTCTGTCATCTTTTTGGGTTTCATAGATGCTCTGAACAGTGTAAATTAGATTTGATTACAAAGTCGTTTCTTTTAGTTGTGTCATAAATACTCTGTTGCCTGTTAACCCCCCGGGGTTGTTTTGTTTTTTATCTGCAACACTGTTTTCCCTTCGCAGTGCAGGGGGGTGAGATTCATTTCACCAACCACACTCAGATTTCTGGTGCATTCCAACATGCATTTTGCCCCATTACACATACAAGGACCATGTGTCTGTCTTGCCATATTAAAGTCTAAACAACGGCTCTGACATCGCAGTAAAGCTAGAGGGCCACTTGAGCGGCATGAAGCTGCAGTGAATTCAGAAAATATTCACATACTTTCACATTTTAAGTTGCAGGATTTCTTTTTTTGTCTTTCTTTTTTTGGCTAATTTATCATAAAAGTGAAATGTGAAACCTTTTGTGCAGGTAATGACTACTGCCTGCTGTCCTGCAGACATAACAGTTCGCAAAACTTCCCCTGAAGAAGGTTTTCACCGCTGTGCCGTAAAGCCCTGATCAGTGGAGTGATGCAGTAATGGTTGTGTTTCTGAAGGTTTGTCACATCATCACAAAGGATTTCTGGAGCTCAGCCAGAGTGACCTCTGGGCTATTGGTCACCTGTCTCCTCTGACTGCTTAGTTGTAGTAAGAGCTCAAAGATGAATAAGAGAAACTGAAGCTAAAAAGAAAATGTCACAGTGAAGGCTCTGAAAACTTATGTCAATGTGACATTTCAATTTTTCCTTTTTAATGAATTTGTAAACATTCTGATGAAGGGTGCTGTCTGGAGACTGATGAGGGGGAAATGGAATTAAATAATTGTAGCAAAACGCATGATGATGAAAAACATGATGGTAGTGACAGGGTCTAAATACTTTCTGAACGCGCAACCTTTGAATAGCTGTAAAGTATATAAACATTTTTAATGCTGACAATAAATAAATCTACTTAAAAAGTAATTTTCATAATAAATCTCTTTGTGTTTGTTTGCTATTGCCTGTTTAATCACAGTGTAAATGTGCAAGACTTTGACTGTTGGCTGTGTGGTGGGCTTTGGGTGTGCTTGTGTTTGCGTCCTTCTCAGTAATACTGATGACGGCAACAGTGCATTGGGTATTCTTTCAGTTATTATTCATTGTTATAGTTTAAGCTCTTGAGTTTTTCATTACTGTCTGGCTGGGAGAGAAAAAGTCCTTCTCTTCTACAATGTAATATCATTTAAACATTATTTCATTTCAATAGGAATAAATCATTTTTGATTTTTGTTTTCGAGCGCTTGTCATGTCATTAAAAGAATCTTTTGTAAGAGTTAAGGTCAAACAAGATGCTGTGTATTTGTTCAGTGTTGAATTTATGGAGCACAACGTATGACAACAAACATTAAACGTTGAATCTTGGTGAAATCCACTAGAATTACTGGTCATGTTGCTGGACATATGGTCACAATCTTCTTCTCTGTTCCTCAGTTACAGCACTGAATAACTGCCAGAAGTGTTTTTGCAGAACCTTATGATGTCACAGTGAAGCTGACCTTTGACCAGATATAATGTCACCACTTCATCATTTCATCGTATCAGCCATATGTTAAATTGTGTCATGGCTGGTGCATGGATTTGTGAGGCCACAGCGACCTTGACCTTTAACTACTGACCACTAGATTCCACTCGCTTCTTCATCGAGTCCAAGTGAATGTTTGGATTCAATTTGAAGACCTTTCCTTTAAGTTGTTAGGGAGCTATCACGTCCAGAAGAACAGGGCGTACGCACAGACCGATAAGCTGAAAACATAACGCGTCTTCTCTGCAGCTGACACCAGCATGGAGGCATAAAAATACCAAAGGATCAATGCATAAGTGGCAGGTTGTGGTGGCTGAGGCTGCAGCAGCTGCTTATAATGTTGGCGTGAAGTATTCAGCAGAGGACAGGTAAGGTCACACTACAACACTGACCGCAATAATGGAAAAGGACATGATATTGCATGCAGGTAATCATCACAAACTTGTCTTGGAAGTGGATGAGAAAGTGAGTGGGGACAGAAATGCATGCGTTAGTGAGAAGTGTCCGGTTATTATGGGCTGTACAGCCTCATGATGAATCTGACTGGAAGTCACTAGTCCGCTGATAACCACAACGGTGAATGAGCCAATAAATGAAGCAGCAGCTGATGCCAATCAGCTATAGTGGCTTTGGTGCTCAGCCTAAGGTTCAGTGTGCTTCCTGGAGTACTAATAGTTTTATCATCTGTTTCTCGAAACCACCAATGTAATACAAAATATCCCGATACTACGCTCTATTAATTTTTCCTGCTCAGCAGTCCATGAATTACTGCATGAATTTCTCCTGAAGTCACAGACTGCTGATGAGCTCTGCAGCACCTTCCCCTGCAGTTTGGGCTATGTGGGGATGGGTTGGGACTGCCAGCGCCTGACAAGTAAGTCCTGCTGCTGTAAAGAAAAGAAACGTCACTTAGGATGACTAATCAGGTGTTTACTATTATGATCAACAATCCCACGTTTCCTCGACAACCACTCAGGAACCCCGCTGAGGATTCTGGGCTCAGGGACAAGATAAGCGTAAAATCCCATACAGCCATAAAACATCATTATTAATCTGGACTTTTTAGGCTCCCGTCCAGCCTGAGGCCCCTCTGCGTCAGCGCTCCAGTCTCGCCCCCCTGCTCGTCTCCATGCCTGTCATTCATCACCGTAACGCGGATGATGCTATCAAAACCGTTTCTGTCAAAACTCTGACAGTTGTCCCGGGAGATTAAAAAAAAGACAAAAGTCATGTTAGTTTTACAGCCACTGTCATCACTGCGCTGATGTCCTGTGCAGCAGTAAAACAAATTCCTGCGCAGCCCCGCACTTCCCATGTCTCCCTGTTCACCTCGTCTTCTGCACAAAAATATGAAAAGAAACAGATATCGGTGTGCGAATGCCAGGACAGTGAGTGCACGCTGCTTAAGTGCTATCTTGGCTTTGGAAATTGTGGTTTAGGAGGATTATTTGGACAGAAAGAGAGGAGGGAGAGGGGGCGAGAAAGAGAGAGAGAGAGAGAGAGAGAGACAGAGGAACTGCAGTGAAAGTCATAGAGAACACACACAACACAAAGGGTTCTGGCCTCTGCTGCCCCGAGCCAGAGGTATTATCTGCTTGTTGTCCACTGGAATGGCTGTGAGATTGAGCTCCTGTGACGGGGGTTTCAACAACCAAGACCAATTTAGTGGCAAGGCTGCCTCTCATTCTCTGCAGCAGTGGGTACATATTCCACTGCAGCTATAGTTACACAGTCTGAGTGGGCACAAGGATCGGGCCAATCTTACAACAGCCAAAGAATGAAAGGTATTTTAGTCTTTTATTCTCCAAATCACTGCTATCTCTCAAAATGCTCTGCTGGCAGCTGCTGAGAATTTAAATTAAAAGGTTCATGTCCACAATACAACCCTCAATAATTTCCTAACAGAAGGTCCCACTTTTGTTCGGATGATTGATATCTCATTTTGGAACAAATTTTATTAATATTATCTCCTTGTGGTTATTTGCACAGCTCAAGTGAAGCTAAGAATGTCTCAATTTTCAGTCTCCAAAATGTCAACAACAAGCAAAGAAAATATGCACTTTGTCCTTGGTCCACTCTGTGAAGCAGACCTATAAAACGCCCCATCCTTTGAAGGTCCTTGGAACTGAACGGGACTGTCCCCTCCCATTGTACTTTTTTTAAACTGCACTTCAAAGTTCAGCAGCAAATAGGGCACTGTTTGCAGGGAACATCTTTAAAAGGAAGCAACAGCAAAAAATTCCTTTTGTGTTGCCCTCGTTGGCCTTTCCAACAAATTACACTTGGGCACCTCAAAGACTCCACACGGGTTTAACGAGGCTATTCACCACATAGAAGACTGTGACATATAGGGCAACTTTTCCTGTTGCTTTAAAAGGAAAAATGCTGTTAAAGACGTCTTTTTAAACTATCGCAAAGGGGAAAAAAAGCCTTATTCATCAAAAGCTTGATCAACTCTGACTTGCACTTCATGCATGTGTTTGAGGATCATGACAGTTTCCTTCATGTCACCACATGAGGGCGTATTGTTGGTGATACTACACCAGCAGAGCATACAGTATGAGCTGAGACCTCACAGTCTGATCAACTGACTGACTGAAGCATCTGCCCTCCTCAGGAGCCAATCAGCGACAATCTGAAGCTTCAGCACTGCAGAACTGAGGTCTGCACAGAAAAGGGGAGATTTTTTTTTCTCTTCACACATTCATTTTAGTCTCTAGTCGTCCGTATAGGGCTGCCGATAAAAATTATCAACATCATTTATTTGTTTGGTGATTGTTTTCTCATTGTCTCCTTCCTCATTGTTAAAAATGGCAATTATAATTCCCCACACTCCAATGTGCCTTATCCAATGGCCCAAAAACCAAATATATTCAGTTAAAATCCATATAAGACCATATTCAAGGCAAATTCTCACATCTGAGAAGTTGGATCCAATTATTTTTGGGGCATTTTTGCTAAAAATGTCATCAATTCAAGTCAATACATCCAAAAAATAATAAAATCCAACAGCTTTGCACAGTAATGTGTCCCACCCTTTTTTTCTCTCTCTCTCAGACATTATTCTATGTTATTTGAACACTTGAAAAATAAAACATATAGTCATGTGCAGCGTGATAAATATGTCAGGTGAAGTTACTGGGTGCCACTAGGATTCTCTGATTAGAGACGGAAATCCAAGTTAATTGATCAGGGTTGACAATAGTAGAGGGGAACGTTGACATGTTTTAATGTAAAATCCATAAAGGAACTTTTTGGGGCCAAGATGGTTTTAACTGTATCCAGAATATCATAGGTTTGTTCCCAGGCAGTGCTGGTGCTGAGAAAAAACAAAACAAATATTGACAGTTCAGATGTTCAGCAACTTTACCTGTTGTGATCAAGGCTGAGAGAGAGAGAGAGAGAGAGAGAGAGAGAGGTTGGGTGGAGGGGGTGAGGGAGGGGGGAGGGGGGCACTGTCTCCCACACTTCCAGTGCCACAACAGTCTCACTTTTGGAGACGTGAGCGACGCGTATCGGACATCCGGAACCCCGGCTGACCCCCCCTCCTCCCTCCCTCCCTCCTCCCTCCCTCCCCTCTTCTCTCTTTTCCCACCCAGTCCTCTATGAGCCCAGGTGGCAGAGCGCACTTCGGCCGAGGGATGCAGCCTCTCATCTCCAGCACATGGACAGCGGAGCTTGGAGCTGTCGCAGCGCGCCACGGCTGCACTAGCTGAAGACACCACCTCTGAACGGCGGGGAGAGAGAGACGACACTTGTGCCTTTTAAACTTCCCGGACGTCAGATTAAAAAAAGGGATTTATTTGTTCACACCTCATCCTCCTTTTTTTTTCTCTCCCCCCCTCTTCCATCTGTTTTTTCAAACCGCAAGAGCGCAGCACAAGTGGTGTTCAATGCGCAACCATGCTCATCATCTCGTCTCGCAGTGCGCTGCTGTCCGTCTACTACCCACAGATCTTCCTCATCCTCACCAGCGGTAGCTACCTGTAGGTTTCTTATCAATGTACTTGTTCAGTTCAATCGCCGCTCAGCTTGACTTTGAAGCTCACCTGACAGTGTGCAGGTGGCTCTTCCTTTACGCGCAAAATCAAATGGCCAATTACGCACCAGGAAATTGAATAGTCGCGTTAGATCGCGCGTGGCGGAGCTTAATGAGGTTGTTGCGGGGTTTTAATACGAGAGAATGTGAAACGTGCTTCTACAGCTTTTCAAATTTGCTGAATGGAAAATATGGATATAGGCTATTTTTTCTGTTTTTTCTTGTGGTTACATTTGGTTCTGGCGTGGCAGAGAGATGGATGGAAACGGAAAAAATGTAACTTGGAATATCCACTCAGCCAAAAGTTTGGAAACATTGGTAGGAAGTGCGTGACTTGTGTCGTTCAATCAACTTCATTTTTATTCCACAATGGAATCACAGACGACCACGGAACAAGGGCTGCAGGTTTTTTCCCTATAATATGAGCAGTAATGTCATTTTCATTCTAATATTGTGCCATAAATCCACAGCTTATTAAAAAAAAGTGCCTGCAGATTGGGTTGAATGAAGCCAATATTTAATCTACATGATTTTTTTTTACATGACTATAACGTGTGCAGCTGATGAGATAACCTGCTCTCATGGATTTACACATTACACCAGAGCCACTTTGTCATGGCAGCACCTGGTCAGACAAGTCCAATATGAAAGCAGCATATGGAAAAGAGTCATATTGGACTGATCCTCGCTCTCTCTATAGGAGCAGACCAATGTAATGAGCTCTTTCTTATGACATTCAAAGACCCAGGCCCTCACAAAGAGAATGATTGCTGCACCATACATGCTTCTCATTCATAACAAGGGCAGGTCCTGAAACCTAAAATAGCTGTGGTGGTTCATGTTTTCTGTAACAGACAGAGGGAGAGAGGGGCAGACAGAAATGAACTGGATTTAGTCCCATTTCTATAATTAACTATTGTTCTTTTTCATGTCTTTATGAAGGTCCATTAAAATACCTATAATGTGATCTGGGGTAAGGATGGATGACACAGAGTATACTCTTATTGTACCTTTCGATTTGGTCTTGTTTATCATCATTAATTTGTAAACTGGCGACTAAAATGAAAAGTTTGGTGAAACTTTAGTTTCTTGTAAATATGGTATTATTGTTTGGCCCAAATCAAGGATAGATAATGCTCAACTTAAATTCAGACTATATATAGAGTACGTTCACAGGTGAATCTTTGTTTTTCCGTTTCGTCTTCTGTTCTGCCTTCAGTGTTATCTATATGGCCTTGTAAAAACTGCTGCTGTTCTTTCTTCTGTCATTAATCTCCTTCTCTCCGTGCCTATAGGGCGCTGTCCTCGGTGGTAGCTCTGGGTGCAAACATCATCTGCAACAAGATACCGGGACTGGCCCCCCGTCAGAGGGCCCTCTGTCAGACTCGCCCCGACGCCATCATCGTCATCGGCGAAGGCGCTCAGTTGGGAATCAATGAGTGTCAGTACCAGTTCCGCTACGGCCGGTGGAACTGCTCAGCCCTGGGCGAGAGGACGGTCTTTGGACAAGAGCTGAGAGTAGGTCAGTCTGTTTGAAACTCAGATCTTAATGGTTTTACCTTAGGAAATCAGATGAGTGGAGTGAGTGATGGTAAGAAAGATGGTCCAAGGCCCCCAGAAGATTTCAATAACGTTTTGTGGGGTTCAAAGTTTTGTTTTGTTTTAGTAGATAGATGACAGGATATAAGGACAAAAACAGGAGATGACTTGTAACGAAGGTCCTCAGCTGGAATCAAACAAGGGATGATGGTCTTCAGAGACGCCCCAGGGGCAAAACTGGTTCTCACCTTTGTAAACACTAAGTGTAGGGAATCCCGGGGTTGTCCACATGTCCCAGACATTTCACAACACTTAGTCAGATTAGACTAAATGAGATGCAACCAGCAGGATGACAGGTACATAAACAAGAACAAGACCATCTGAGCAAAGCCTGAGCTGTGTGGCTTGGCTGTGATTTCCCATTCACAGAAACTGAAAGAGCCGAGCAGTGCTTTGACACCAGCCCGTCTTCTCATCTGTGTTGTATTGTTCTTCGACGTGTAAATCTCGTCAGTGACATAGAGGGGGAAAAAAAAAAAAAGCTGCAGCATAGCTCGACTCAAGCAGCGTGAAACAGACTTTGAGACGGGTGGCAAAACTTTAACGAAGACATTTCTGTTTTGCCGCGCAACCACAGTGAATTCTTGTGAAGACACACACAAAAAAAAGCCCCAACTCCAAAGGCTGTGCTAGCGTTCCCCAAAGAAAGTTCAATCTGGTTGATGTGTGGAACATCACTGTGCTCGCAACACACTGTCACAACAAAGCAGCCGTAAATGGATGGCGAAGTCTTCCCCTGTGAAGCCTCGTCTAAGGCCTATCTGGGTGTGCCATCTTCTCAAAGTATTTTTAACCACAGAAACTAACACATCTCCCTTGTTTTAGACAACATTCTTCACCGTTTCATTTCTCACAGAAGCCTGTTTGCTCCTAATGTGAACCTCTTATATAAATTGTATTTCAGTCCGAAATGTTTTGTTGCGGTCTTGCTGTGGGTTTGGATCCATGTTTAATCTAGCAGCTCTGGGAGCAATCACTTTCTTCTACACGGGAGACAGGGAGACAGACGTCTGGATCCCTTTATTTCTTTTGTCAGAGGAAATGTCTCTTTTCTCTTGTGGCGTGTAAACGAGCTTCGAGAGACACTTCGGGCCCAGCTACGTTCCCCCTGTCCTCTCTGTGTAGACAGCTTCGCCAAATAAGAATTAAGATTAAGGCTAAAACTAATTAGATCTGTCTAAAAACTAATTAGAGAGTTGTAGCTAACGGCGCAGAACGTGTCAGATTTCCAGGCATGTTCAGGGATACTTTGTAAAGCTGGTTAATTTTCTCATCCTATTCTTATCCATGTCTGCTTTTTTTTTTTTTTTTAAGGAAAAAATGTTAGACAAGGCCATACCCACCCCCCTACCCCCCCACCCCTTCTTGTGTCACACATATACCATCCGCCACTTCATTTGATTGACCTGCCAGGGCTGTGAACTCATTAAGCGTTGAGAAAGACCAGAGAGATTCATGCTAACCACTAATTGAAGTCAGCTCCAGCAGCTGGATGGCAACAATGGAACGCTGCATGCACGGCTGTACAATCAAAACAAATCACAGTGCGAGGAGATGGCTGTTTGGCTATTGCATGCGCCTGATGCCTTGAGAAATGCTCACCATACAATATATCTGAATGGGCCGTGGATTTAGCCTGATGAGAGAAGACTTCAGAGTTTGTTATGAGTTATGGACCGGGGGAACCGCAGGCCCGATGGTTTCAGCGAGTGAGTTTGTCAGGTTGGAAGGGAGCCATTAGAATCGCCTCTACAGAGACGCCATGCATTAATACTCTGGGCTGTTGAGGAGAATGAAGGCCCTGCATTATCCTGATTGGAGAGGGGGAATATCCTGTTACCGATTGTTGTGCCAATGAATTCACTTCCCCCCTCCACGCCATAAATATAAATGTGTTTATTCTGAAGTTCAAATGGTGACATACAAAGGCTTGGAAATGGGCATATCTCAGTCAGGCCTGGCCGCAGATTATTTCAACATGTAACACAGCGGTATCATTTGCTGTAATAATGTGGACCGCCTAAGACGGACACAGACTGACACTTAAGCCGCGTGAGAAATTCCATTGATGAAAAACATTAAGACAGCAACTCCACGAGTGCCGATCCAGAAAATAGCTCCTCCAGTCAGCCAGTAGATGTCACTTGTGTTTTCTTCACTATACAGATAATTGTTCTTACTGGAACTGAGTACTGATGCAGATCAGAGATATGACAGAAAGGAAAGAAATAGATATTATCAGATTATATCACACTCACCCGCACCATCACAATCTCTTATTGTAATTGACATTGAAAGGGATAGTGGGATTATTTCAGTTGAGGTGAAAGTGTAAAACTAGTCACTGCTATTGAGCAACAGGTACTTAATTACTTTTACAAACACATATAACCACAAAAGTGATCCTCCTCAGACCCTCCAATTCAGTGATGCACTTCAAACCAAGGCTTATCTTTCATTGAAGTCATCATCCGGAAATTAAGTACTGCACTAGAGTAAAGTTTGAGTTTTGCTCACAGGACACAGTTTCACCTTTCCCCTGTGTGATCAAAGATTATTTTTTACTAGTGTAGATCAGCCTGTATGGATTGACTGACAGTTTCCTCCGAATGCCATCACCCGTCAGTCATCCTGCCGTCATGCCTAATTATCTAGTTCCACTAATTTCACTATTTATAGCTGTTAATTATACAGAGTGAAGCAGACTTCCATCTGCACTCTACAGGTATTTGCTCAGGTTAAGCCACAGCGGATGGCCCAACTGGCTTGTTAGGGTGTTTCTGTTGATGTATTTAACACTGATTCTCAGGACTGTGCAAGTGTGTACAGATTCTGTGTAACTGACACATCTGTTATCCTCCTATTGGTCTTAGATGTGAGAAATTACATGTTCATCACTATTATAGGTTCATGAAGTTTAAGGAGGCCAAATAGCTCCAGCATAGCTTCTATAAGAGTTGATTTAGCTGTACCAGTGTGGAAGTACACGGCCTTTGGTGATTGAATATTAGTGTCGAGCTTAAGAAATGTTGGATCCTACATTTCACACTGCTTCAATTATTTTGTACCCAACATTTATAGTTTGGAACAGGGGCCCAGTGCTAAAAATATTGACTCTCAAGCCAAGACAACACTGAGCACTCCTTGTGACAAGAAAACAACATTTACATGTGTAAACTTAGTGCCGTATAAACAGCTAGAGCACTTTCATTATGCTACTTTCCTCTCCAAATCAGATTTATTCAGATCCCTCTCTATTCTCTTCAGGCAGCAGGGAGGCAGCATTCACATATGCCATCACTGCAGCTGGAGTTGCCCACGCAGTGACTGCAGCTTGTAGCCAAGGCAACCTGAGCCAGTGCGGCTGTGACCGAGAGAAGCAGGGCTACCACGACCAAGAGGAGGGCTGGAAGTGGGGAGGCTGCTCGGCTGACGTCAAGTACGGCGTGGAGTTCTCGCGGCGCTTCGTAGACGCCCGGGAGATCAAGAAAAACGCCCGTCGGCTGATGAACCTGCACAACAACGAGGCTGGGCGAAAGGTAATGCAAAAGTCTTGTACGCCACAGACTGTCCATGAGTATAAAAAAATATTTTTTAAGTTATTTATTATATATTTGTAACAGTAACTACATATGATTAAAAAAAACTCCTGTGCAGCAGAGTGTGGGTGGGTAAGTGTAACCGAGATGTAAGAGTTGGCAGATCCAGCTGCTAAATGTGGAGCTGTGCCACACTCCTAAACTTCATTGACTGAATTACTACACATCAAGTCAGGACAGAGGATATTATTGCAAGTCTCTCCCTCTTCCTTTCTCAGTTGCAGCACCAAAGACCACACTTCTGCACCAGCGCACACACTAAACCAACCAAATCCAAGAGCAAACTCCCACCAGAGTGTGATAGCAATTTAGGGTGCAGGGATTGTGTTGGGATGAGATGAGATGAAGTCATATTGTCTTGTGATCAAAATTTACCGACTATGAAATCAGTTATGTCAATATCGGGCTCAGTGTCAAGAGAAAGCAGTCACCTGTCAATCTGTCATGTGCGTCTGCAAAAATACAAATATTTTCAGATGACGCATTATAATATAAATCGGGCTGAGACCACAATGAAACTCTATCTGTGCACAGTTGCACAACAGTTCTGGTCAGTTTTCTCGGCCTGTCACGCCATTTTGTGGTCTGAAGAAAGGTAAAGTTAATTAGAGACTACAGTTTTTGGGGTATGAGTTATTTTCCCCAGGTTTTTGACATAAAGTTGGCACGCTGGTTCGTGTGCTGAAAGTTGAAATAGCCACAGAAAGCCCAGCTTACCAAAAGAGACAGATTTCAAGGGTATGCAATTACTATTAACTGTTTCAAATTCATGCCATGGACATATGAATTCAAAATGAAACAAAGTTAAAAATGTATGCGTTTCTCCTGCAGAATATATTTATAAATTTGGTTTATACTGACTGAACCTCTGTTCTATGTGTGATCAGATCCTTGAGGAGCGGATGAAGCTGGAGTGCAAGTGTCACGGTGTATCTGGTTCCTGCACCACCAAGACCTGCTGGATCACGCTGCCAAAGTTTAGAGAGATTGGTTACCTGCTGAAGGAACGCTACAGCGAAGCAGTTCAAGTAGAGCCCGTCCGGGCTTCGCGGCTCCGCCAGCCCTCCTTCCTACGGCTCAAAGAGGCCCGGGGCTACCAGAAGCCCACGGACACGGACCTGGTCTACCTGGAGCGCTCGCCCAACTACTGCGAGGAGGACACATCTACAGGAAGTACGGGGACAAGAGGCAGACTGTGCAACGGCACCTCGACCCACACAGACAGCTGTAACGTGATGTGCTGCGGCCGGGGATACAACACGCACCACTACACGCGTGTGTGGCAGTGCAACTGCAAGTTCCACTGGTGCTGTTTTGTGAAGTGCAACACCTGCAGTGAGAAATCAGAAGTTTTCACCTGCAAGTAGGGAACGAGGAATTGGGATCATGTGGCGAGGATGGGAAAACAGACAAAAGGGGTAGGGGTACGACAAAGTGGAATTTGAAGTGAAGGACTTGGAAGTATTTATTCAACATTTTGCACATCTTGACATCCTATTTGGAGTTCTTTGAAGCAAGGAAAGACAGACGTGAAATGGAACATGAGGTTTGGAGAGTTTGGGGAAAAACAAACATGAAGATTTCAGAAAAACATTTGCTTGCGTACTGGTGCGAAAACTGTGACATGATAAAAAACATGTTGCAGGTGAAAGGATTTGATCTTCTCTTATTTTCCTCCAGCAAAACAATACCTTGACAAGACAACATGACACAAAATGTAGCTCACGGATGTTGTGCAAGAGAGCGCAACGAGGAACTATCGAGAAGACTCGTTACACGCCAACTGGAAGCAAAGTGCTTTGGACTGCCATGAATGACGACCGGCTCCTGATGAAGACTGAAAGGTGGCAGTGGAATACGTTTAACTGTACGCTCACACTGTATTCTGTTTGAACACTGAAAATAAAACGAGATTATTTATGTAAAAATATCAAAACTTTCAAACTGTAAGTCTTACAGGACCGATAGCCAATTCAACTGCTCTATAATATTTTTCCTCTCTTTTATGATCTTCAATTGCTACTGATACATTTCAAGCTGGGAGTAACAGATTTATAGTTACATGGAGTCCCATTTTCAGCCACTAAAAATTCCTTTTTATATGTTTATACATTATCAGTGGTCAGTGGGGTATTTTGCTATATATAAATCCTTTTCTTTTGCACTCACATAGTCACATTCTTCCTTTTTTTTCTCCATTGGACATGAGTAATTTGGGGGGGCTGGTGCTGTCGAGTGCTGCTCTCATGGACATATTCCCCCTCAGGGCCCAGACCCTTTGTTACACAAAGAGCCAAAGAGGCAGAAACCACTGGCATACTATTTTAAGCATCCAACTTGTCAGTTTCAGCGGCACTTCCAATCCTGACTGCGTTCATTGTCTTGTTTTCAGAGGGCTCTTGACTTCTGAGAAAAGCATGTAAGCCTCAGTGGAACCCCATAGAGGTGCAATCATGTTCAGATACATCCAACATTCCCATGAACGGCAGAGACGTGGAATTCCACATCGTGGCCTCTGCTTACACAAGGCCTTCCAGCGCGGTTTAGGCCTGCCTGGGTGGATGGCATGTGCCCCAACCACACAGAAGGGGGTATGAGAGGATCAAAGGCCTCCAAGCTATTTTTGGACAGCACCCTTAATGTATTCAGAAATGTTTATTTAGGCTTTATATAACTTACAAAACAATTTGAAGAGTATATTTTTATATGAGGAACGTGGCACTTTATGTCATTTATAGATGGAAAACAAAGTCACTATTTACCAGTGTTTCTAATGTCATTGTATTCAGATTTGAGAGCTATAAATTATTTGGAATTTATGTCTTTGATCAAAGTTCCTAAATTGTAAATACTCCATGTGTTTTATCGCAGTAGCCCAGATTGTCTATATCGATGCGATCCGCTACAATTCAAAGTAGCTCCTAAAAGTTGAGGGATTCATTAAAGCATTGGAAAGTCCAGAAAAATCTTGTGGAAACCACTGTCAAGTATTTGATTTAATACATGGAAGTTGCTAATACATAGTACATTGGACGTTTCAGTAAAAAGGTAAATGTGCATCTTAGATTGAGGAGTTTCTGTGTTTCCAGTTGTCTTAATAGCGCTTTCAGTGACAAGGAGCAACTCTTTGCTTCCTAAAAGTATAGTTATATATAACTTAAACACAGATAATTTAAGTTTATTTGTTCTGTGGCTAAAACAAAGTCTGCATCACTTACAAAAATGGACAGTTGTATTTTTTCCTTTTTTACCAATAAAAATCTGAGCATCCTTTTAATGCCTCTTGAGTTTTATGTAATATATTAGCATTATTAAAATCATTACAAAAAGCTGTTTGTCACACATAGTACTTTATTAGACATTATGTAAACATATCATTTGAACCATTAGAATGAAGCATGTACTTTACACCCTGACAATGTGTTTTTGCTTTAGGTAAATATCAAACCAGAAGGCACAAATACAAAATAGTAGAGGCCTATGGAATAAATCGCTGATATGGGAAACAGAAGAACTTCTGGCCTTGACTGATGTGGTACTAATGTGTTAGGAGGTGAACAGACTACCATGGCCATGCCACCTCATTCAGCCCGGCTGACTCGCACAGCCTCTTTCCTGTGGGGCTGAAAAGCATTGCAGCCAGCCAGTCGAGCGCAAGTAACAGCTGTTTTGTTAGCTGTCTGAAATCCTGGGGACCGGAACCACATAAGCTCCCTTCACTATGCCGACGGATTGAGGGGAGAGTCCAGCCGATTGTTTCAATACATTTTGTCATTAAAAATCAGAGGCAGAGCAAACAGGGTGGAGCAGGGTGTGGGCAGGCCCGTAAAGCGCTGTATTGTTGAGGTGTCAGGACTGTTCAGCTTATCCAGCAACAGGAGGAGCAGGGAGGGATGTCATTCTGCAAACTAATGCTTCTGGTCTGATTCACTCACTCATTCACTCACTCACTCTTCGGACGTACACTTTCAGTATGCTCTCAACCACTGACTACTGATCCAGTGTCACTGATCAACAGAAGAAGCACAAGCACACACGCACATGCACGTACAGCTCGATATGAAGGAGAGTATTTACGGAATCCTAAAAATAATCTATGCAGTCAGGTAAAGGTCAAAAATAGCTCAGAGCAGGTAGAAGCAGTCCAAGGTGTAAAATATAAACTCCAAGTTGTGAGTTTATAGACAGTTAATGATCTATGATGCATGCCATTAGCTGTCATGCCTTATTTATCTACAGTACTGTGCAATAGGACAGAAACAGAGGAAGAGTTAGATGACGAAGAGTAAGATGAAAATTCATTATGAGGTGAGTGTAAAACTCATTGCTGTTGTTGCCTTAAGACAAGAAGTACTGCAAAAGCAAAAGCAAGCAGAGCTACAGCTACAAGCTCATGCTCTACCGATGGTTTTTAGACTACAAAACATGCATTGTTTATTAGTTTTAGTGTTGAAGTTAGCATTAAGACATTCTTAGATTAATATATTTATTATTATTTATATTATGTCAATTTAAATTAGCAGGTATTCAAAGCATCTGAACGAGGAAAAAAAATCTTTGTCTCTCTGGCAAAGACACCGCCATTTAATTAGGTAAGGCGGTGAGGGGGTTGATTATATCATGTTTTGGTCATTCTCTGTTTCACAGTTACTGCAGAAGTCACTATG
The DNA here is from genome assembly GCF_045865225.1 of Trachurus japonicus. NCBI lineage: Eukaryota > Metazoa > Chordata > Actinopteri > Carangiformes > Carangidae > Trachurus > Trachurus japonicus. The sequence goes on from NC_140929.1 coordinate 15,583,073, forward strand.
GGCCTGGAATTAAACCTCCACCCCTGCTGGTAACATCAGTGTCAGTGAAAAGTGAAAAGCCCGAACACTGTGGTGCTCTTTGTCTTTGGATTAAACCGCAAAGCATAAGCCCTGCCAAAAGGTACCAGCATGTGCTCGTCTCTCCCAGACTCTTCATTTCCCAGACTCAGGTCAACACAGAACAAGAGCTTCTAACGGTCTGACCTCTACTTTTGTACCAGGGGGACCCCATGGGCCTTTTGTTCATCAAGAATACCAATGGTCCCTCTGAGCATGATTATAAATATAACGGAGGTAGAAAAGTAAGTTTTACATACTCTTCTGATAGAAATGTCTGATTCAAAGTACTTCTTTGCTTTCTATTCTGGCAGTGTGGCTGTCAGTTTTTTTCTGGACAGGCACAAAACATGTGTTTGACAGAGGATGAGACATTCACCCTCAAATGAAGCTTACTACTAGTACTAGCTAACAATAAGGAGGCTGGGAGCACTATAGGCGTACATGTTCACACAAGCGCATGCACATGTACGCATTTCCCTTATAGACAATTATTTCACATGAAAACCTGCTTGTGAGTTGAGGATCTCCTTTCTCCTGGCTCCTTCTCCCAGGTTTTTATGAGTCTTTCCTCGTGGGTTTGAGCAGCAGGCTTCCATCTCGCTCCTCCACCAGGAAGCCCAGCTCCCTGAGTGCAGAGTAGTCGGCAGGGCCTTGGCGCTCCAGGTCAGCGACCAGTTTCTGGTTCGTCGCGTTGTTTTCTAAGAGGTTCCTGATGGCGAAGATGGCCCACTGGCTGATGACTGAAGATCTTGAGTTAAAGTCAAAACCACTGTGATTGATACAGGCTGTGGTTCTTTCTGGTATTTTATAAACATGTCAATGGTTAAAAAATACTAAAACAGCTAATAACTAATAGCTTAAGTTCAAGAAGGAAGTTGTGATATATGATTTATTATGTCCCTGTACTGATTCAAGTAACGCTCCCACTTCGAACCAATTTCATCTTCCTTTACGTTGTAAAACATAATGTATGCTTTTTAGATAATCACATTTTTAAAAACTGCATAAATACAAAGGACAGTTAAGTGGAGACTTAACAATAAAAACGAGTAACATATGCCAAAGGTTTCCAGTGTCTAACTCAAGATGTTATGCTCTTGAGAGCCAGGTATTTTGCCTTTGGTCACTGAGTAAGCAGAGAGCCCAACAAACAAACGAGTTTCGCAGACAGGTTACGTTTTGTGATAAAAAACATTCTCAACTCACCCCTCTCTAGTTTCATGCAAAGTCCAATAAACTTTTTTGTTTGACAGTCTCTCTGATCAGAAACAAATGCTGACACCTACATGAAAATACAGTGGAAGGGGTGGGCAGCGTGTGTGTATGTAAGCATATACAGAGGCATGAGGACAAAGGCTTGGCTCAGACCATTGACCTGGGTAAAAGACAGTCTGGCACAGTGCCCTCTTCAGGAATCTAATACCAACTGGTAACAGGAAGCCCAGAGGGGCAACTCAGTGGCTGCATAAGAGTACACTCTGTGAGGGCACTACTTACAGTATGTACACTAAGTACATATGAACATTTCCTCCAGTTCAAGGTCATTATCATCTGGTCCACAGCCAAGTTGTTACAGTAACAGTATCTACATTTACAGCACAGAGGTGCCACAATATAACAGCAGATTAGTGCAATGTAATGCAAATCAATACTTCAATAAAATCATATCTCAGTGAATCTTACACTGTTCTGTTTTTGTTGACAATGGGTCAAAGAGATTTTGAGTGGAAAGCAGTTTTAGAGGCCATAATTAGTGGTGTTGTTGAATTAAGTTTTGTCATTGAGAAGTGTTAAAATATTGTATATTGTAATATAGTGGGGGCTGATAAAACATATCAAAATGCAATCTAATACAAAAGCACCACTGTGGTCTAAATAATTACCATAGTACTGATTTAATGCCTCTGACACAGTGTCAAGAAAAACAATATTATACACAAAGCAGCTCCAGTGTACTAAACAAACTCCGCTTGAGCGCTTCTCCAAACAAAGTAGCATTTACAAGCAGACCGACAACGACTGCATCCCATCAGTTGACACTGTTGACCAGCTGCAGGCAAAGATGAACTGAAAGATGGTGAGCAGGGGCCATGTTCAAATTTCAGCAAGTGCACACACACTGCAGTGATCAAGGCTTGATGCAGCAGTTATTTTTGGTTGCAGACTCACTAACCTCCCTGTGTAAACACACCAAATTCAGTCCCAAAGTGCCAGAATACAGGACAAATGTACTTATATGACCTCCAAACAAACTTGACATACATTTACACAAACACAGATGTGTCTCCATTTCCAGATCAGACAAAGGATACAAGGGTTGTTGCTGTCTATGTTGCAGTTGTCCAAGATGAGGGGGATGCCTTCCAGTTCTCTCACCTGTGGAGAGCAGTATATTGTTATATGTGGATCACACTTCATTTTCAATGACAGCATTTGCTATTGCAGACATCATATTATAAAACAAATGGACCTAAAGTTATTGACAGATTTGCTTTACTCAAGTGTTTTTTGACATTATTTACTTTTCCCACTCAATGTATCAAGCCACTCCATATTGATTGGTCTATGGATAAGAAAATTCAGGTTTTTATAACCATTTTCAAAGTAATAGGTGAGAGCAATATTAAAAAGGACAAAGAGATTTTGCTTTTCACCACACAAATCTGATGGTCTGAAAAAGCAAACATACCACAAGCGTAGATTGCCCATTCTTTGTGAAAACAGATAAAGTTCTCATCAGTACTATTCAAATCTTACACATAAACATTTCAGGGAATTGTAGGATTTGGTCAAGCAGAGTAGTCTAGCCAGAAATCACTGTTTTAAGAGAAAACAAACGAAGTTCCAATTCATTAAGGAAAGAAATTCTTTTAACCTAAGTGTCCCTGTCCTTAGCAGAGCCTCAGGTCCATGCAAAAGCAGCAGTGTGGTTGTGGTTCAGTCTGCGACCATCACAACAGGGTGATCTGCTCTGCATCATTTGTCTGATTCTATAGGCTTAATTATTGTCTTTGCTTGCTGTTGCCCTCCTCTTGCCATTGTGGTTTCTCTTCAAATATATTGGTGGGAGCACCAGCACACCACCAAGTGCTGAGTTTCAGAAAATGGAAATGTCATTTCAACTGTCAAAGAAACAAAGTCCACTAGCACAAGCACCCAGGTCTGCGTTTTCCACTTTCAGGACGACTGTCTGAAGTTGCTTATATTATGTCCAAACCCATACAGAGATGAATAACAAGCCACTGTACCCTGACTTCAGTCCGGTGCATGCAGTTCAGTGCTTTGCATGCACATCTTAAATTACAATCTCTCCCAAAGGTGAACAGAATGACATTTGGTTTACTGGAAGAGATCTTAGTGAAAACAGATATGGGGTGATTTCTGACCACTGACAGACCACAGATCAGCATCCATAAATATTATAGAGAGGCCAGTTGAGGGTGGCCATCCCACAGGCATTCCACAAATCTGTTTCTATTAAGTAGGACTGAGTCTATAATGTGCCATAGATAGAGGCCAACTCCTCCCTATTCACTTTATCTGTTTTTCATGTTAATAGCGAGATGCTGACAGATGGCGATGGAGACAAACTGATAAAACACGAGGGAGGGAATGTTTCACATTTCAGTGCAAAACCAAGCTGCTGTGCTGAAAGAACTGGTAAGCCTACAGCCATAGGAACACACAACCTCATGCTCCATTAGATATTACACTAATTGTGCTCCTCAGTTCCTCTCAGTCCTCTGGAGATCATGTGGTTTGGTAGTACAACAGTCCATTTTTCAGAACCAGCAGTTTAAAGATGCAACTTCAGTGTAGAGACAGGTCTGTAAAATCGAGACAATGATGGCCTCTTCTTGACCGTTGACCCCACTGTGTTAGATGGATTAAGGTGCTCACTACATTTCAAGAGGCCCCACATCCGATCAGTAGAAGGACCCAGTGGATTAGGAAAATGTGGAAGAAAAAATACCAACTGTAAAATAGAGTCACTAATAAGAAACTGTCTAAATCACAAATAAATTTCCTTTGCTGGAATTCCTTTTTTTTTTTTTTTTTTTTAAATCATAAACACTTAACACAACCATAACTTATAAACAAAAGGGGAAAATGAACACTTACATTTAAGCCCAAAAGCAGCAAAGATTTAACACTGTTCCTTAAAAAGTGACCAACAATTAACACATTTTAATATTTGTTTATGGTTGATGTTCTTTAAAATAACTACCAACTTTTGAACTAAAATATCTTTTTTTTTGGCTTTGATACATTACAATTGCAATGTTTTTTTAACCCCAGAGCAGGAGATTTCATGCATATTTAAGGATAAAGAACAAACTAATAAAAACATGTTCTTATTTTTTAACCTGCACAGAAAATCTGTATAAACTCTAATTTGATTTGTTTGGGCTATGTGGGTTATGTCCACATGTTTAACTTTAGGCATATTAATTGACAATCATTCATGCAGCCATCCATTTCAAACCTTGTTCTGGTTGTTAGCATTGCTGTAACAGAGGTTTCCTATCAGCCGGATGAGGTGAGCCTTGAAGCTGATGACAGGGGAATGGGAAGAAATGTCTCCATCTCCACTGAGGGAGGAGAAGTTCTGAGCAGCGCTGAAAATGTTCTTACTGGCCTTCCCTATGGCATGTACCTGCTCCAGGAGCTCTGTAGTGAAAAAGCAAAAGGGTAAAAAGCAGAAACTGGTGAAAAAGAGAAAAAACACACATAAATTATCTCAATCTTAAATTTAAACTACTAAAGCCAATTACAGATTAAGAGGGAATTTGATTTCTAGATAAATTTACTTTAGACAAGTTGTTCTAGCCATGTTTGGACTTGGTTGGGTCTTTTATCGCCTGTCAGCATGGAGGAAGACTGTGTGCAGGAATTGTATTTCTGTGGCTGATTTGATGAGAATCTGGATCTTGCACAGCACAGAGAGCCTATGGTGTATGACATATTTACCCTGAGACAGCCAAACTGGACCCACAGACTCCATTTGTGGATCCGATCAGTGAGGTTATGTGAGTATGTGTTTTCGTTTACCAACAGTGGTCACTAGAAGGTCAGGGTGGTCCTGTAGGAACATGAACTGCCTGTGGTCTGAGGTCATCTCACAAAGAACGTCCAGCGCACTAATTACTGTCAGTGCCTCCTGCAGGACCTATAAGGGATTACAACCAACAGGTGTCGGTCACACTGAAAGGATGTGCTCTTAAAATAATACTAAAAGAAGATTGAGAAAACGTTTTACATAGTTCAGGTCAAAGTTCTTAGGGATCTGGTTTATCTGTACCTCATCATTGGAAGCAGAACCAGTAGCAAGTGAAAGCACAGCTCCACAACCTTTCTGGAAGGAATTAGCCAGGAAACGAGCTACACTAGATGGGATGCCACACTCCTCGGAGTCATCCTCTCTCAGCTGGGCAAATAGAAGCTCTAGAAGAGTAAGTCTGAAAAACACACATCTGTTAGACACATCTAGAGTACCTTTCAGTATTAAACACCAGTTTTCTGGGTAATATTCTGTGACAGGTAACCTTTCTGTACACTTGATGATATTCTGCTGTATCACAATCAATTATTAAAAGGACTTGTCTAGATTGTGATTCAATAAAACCGTCTTTATCAGCATGCCATTTTCTGTAAAGGAGATGTTGGTCCATCATATTCTTGTTTATGCATCTGTTTGTAGTAAAAAGTAAATTACCTCTCATGGTGAGACATCCCTGAGTACATGCTCTCCACCAGAGCTGAAGACTTGAGGAAATGTTGGGTTGCAATGAGAACCCTGTAAATTCAGAAATAGCAAATAAAAACGTTTATTATGATTAATTAGTTATTACCAGATATAAGTAATACCATTAAATGACACAGATTTTTGACTCTTTGTACACAGATTACATGCATTCAAACACACACACACTTACGTCCAGTCCAGATCAGGCTGAGTCCTACAGAGCTCCATCACCTTGAGTGCCAGCTCAATTTTGCTGGGCTCTGACAGCTCTTCCACCTTCGCTTCATCCAGACATGTGTGGAGCACCATGGATGCATAGTTCACCGTCTTCTCATCATCAGAACTGAGCAGTTGCCTGTTGACACATGGCCGGGTTGACTCATTGTGAGGGGAAAGGAGGGTAGTTTAAATTATATCGGTTTTTACTAATATTACAACTTACAGGAGAAGATTTGGGAAGCTCAGCTGCCAGATGTCGTCTTTACACAATTGGTTTCCCACAGCTAAGTTGCCAAGGAACTGGATCCCACAGCGGAGGGCTGTACAATGCGGAATAATTAATATGAATAGGTTAACATTAAAAAGTTAAAATATGAAGATCAACTGATATTATTAGGGGTGGAATGACCAAGGACTTACGTTCATATACGGCATCTCTGCTCTCCATATTTGTGTTCAGAAGGAAACTCAGAATTTTGAGGGATACATCAACAAACCCAAGCTCCCTAGATGAAAAAGAGTATTACATTATGTTGTGCATTATGTATTATTAGATGCTTCTTTTTGACAGGCTGCTGGAAATAATCTTAACACATATAACACAATCTAATATAATAACGTTGTAATACAGCCAACAATTTTGCATTTTTTATCAGACTGTCTCATAGTCTACTTTTTGAGACCATAGGATTATAAGTCAAAAAACATATGACAATTATTTAACAAAAACAGTTTCTGTAGCTGATGTTCATCTTGACCATTCATTATTCTGTGTCACCATCTCAATGACACATCACTGTGTCTTCAAATACCTGAGCAGAGTCTGGTTGCGTGTGCTCTGGACACAGGAGTTCCTCTGGGCCCTGAAGCACTCAGCAATCAACTGCAGCTGCAGGGCGGCAGACTCATCGTCTCCGTCGGCGGTCTGCAGGTCATCACTGAGCCTGGTCAGGACCTCATGAAGACGGGAAAACGCCTGCACCTCCACGGCATCCCTGGAAACATAGAGTTCACCAAAAAAAAGAGGCAACAAATGGGAGAAATGTCCAGTGAAAACAACATTTAAACTGCAGGCACAGGTGTAGCTAGCAACATTGTTAATTGCCCCTTTCAGTTTCAATTATTGCTATGATAATTAGTTCCACCTGTGTTTTTGCTGCTATGACAATTCAAAATGTCTGCTATGAAAATATTACTGTCGTCATTGTCATCATGTGTAGCGGGGAAGCCTCTTTGCATTTATATCTGTAAACTCACCATATTGCTGAATATATTCTCAAACCTACATTTTAAGTAAGTTAACACGGTGACAGAATAAAACTGGCCTAATTAAGACATGACAATGGGCCAGTCCGCTGATATTTGACACTACGTTGTCAACGGCTGTTACTTCAGGCTAGCTTAGCCGGTGAGCTAACACCCTCGGTTTCCGTTCTCAAAAAGCAGTGAATGACATTGTCCGTACCTGTACTGCCTGTCCCGTAACGCAGTTGTGAACGTTTTCAATGCCTGTAGGTGCTCAGGGCAGTGGTTTTCATTCAAAATATCAGCGATAGACGCTAAAAGGTCCAGGTTGCTGTTGGTGTCTGCTGCCATGTTTCCCCTGCTTCATGCGTAATGGGCAGGACGTCCGGAGGAATCTCTGACACGTGATTGGTTGAAATCAGGGCGAGGGCGGAGTCAAAGCATGTGCTGCTGTTTTCACACAGCTTCACTGCTGCTGGATCATGCAGTATGCCTACTCAAGAGTAGGAAGAAATTAGTTGGTATTGTCTCTCATTTGAAGTAGTTATAGCTATTTATTTGTTTCAAATTAGTAGTAAGTATATTAGTAAGATACTCTCAGCCCCAAACTGAGTCTGTCTGGGCCAAAACGCTGCTCAAACTATTGTTACATCTGTGTAGGCTACAGTAGCCTATGTGAATGTGTGTGTACAACTGTCATGTGACTGCGGCTGCGACCAGCACTTTTTAAGACCAAGCCAAATTCCCTCTTTGAAAACAATAAAATTCACCTCATAATCTTAATTTAGATCACACTATCCTCCAATTTATAATTTTTGTTATGTGCAGTGTGGAATAGGCCTACCAAATGGGCAATGCTGCTCCGTTATCACTCCAATAATAGTCCTTACTAGCTCTGTAATTTGGTCAAATACAAATCTATTTAGGAATATTGAGCATGAAAGCACAAAGCTATAATAATCAAATATCTAAACAAGATTTTGGGACCCCATCTCAAATGTCAGAAATCAAAGAAGAAACTGCCTCTTTAAGCACTTGTGCTTCTTAGTTCCTATTGCTATTGCTTCATGAATTAGTATAACCAAAACACCAATTCTATCTTAATCATAGTTCTTTCCAGTGTGATAAACAACTTCACCCATAATGTCCCCAAAGGGAATTTTGTCTCGGAGCAAAATTAAACACAAAACACGCACAGCCTTGAACATGAGATTCATAAAACCTGATAAAATACAGTAAATGTTAAATCAAATGATGTGAACATGAATACTAAAACTTACCACACAAGCCACAGAAAAGAAAAGAAAAAACACATTAACTGACAACATCTTATAAACTTGGAGCACATCTAGCCATCTTCATCCAACACATCGCATAATCATCATTGCTCATGCTGTATTTAGTCACTCACACCCCACAATATTACCAATGATACGCTCAATAATTTCTGAGATATACGTTTTCTTCTGGCTATACGTTGCAGCTGCACCCACATCTTAAATCCCTTCACCAAAATCAGTGTTTAAAAGGTCTGAAGCCCATTTCATTGAGCGCAGACAAGCTGGGGGACCATTGTTGCAGCTGCAACAACAAAACCATGGGTTGGGCCTTTGGGATTTCTATGTAAAATGGCAAATTTTAGATCACAGGAATTTCCTCTGTAAGGTTGTCCCCTGTGTTTTGACTGGCCAAGCACAGCACAGCGCAGTGGTGAAAGACGTATCGATGTGGAAGAGAGCAGATTATGGATGGTAAGATGTATCCACCTCAAGCAATTTGTCAGCTTTAAGATGAGGTACTCCAAGAACCAAACATTCCCAGTATAGGATTGCCATTAGTCATTCTTTGAGGGGAATAACTGGAAATATCCTCACAAACTGGAAGTGGTATGGTATGATTGGGAATCTGAAGGGTTTGAGTTACAGGAATAACAGGACATCCTATCAGCTTTTAGTTATTCTGGAAACCTCAGTTATTCTAACTAGACGATGGTTAGTTTAGTCTGCAGTGGGAACGATCTTCGGCACAAAACATGAACACAAATAACTGCACCGAGTCTGTATTACTCACAGATGGTCGCTCAGCCTGATGGTACAAAACAAAGTCGGTGCTGAAAAGCAAGTTCATATACAAATCATTTTATTTTCAAATGAAGCATGTTACATCTGGTCTGTCAACAGATGAAATGGAGCAAAACATCAAACAGCTCCACAGGTTCACCAGCAGTCTATCATAGTGGCACTCGTAACAACAAAGTCTGACTTCAAATTAAACGCAGAAGACAGTGGTTAAGGAGATGACAGCTGGCTTTTGCCTTGTTAATCGTTGATTCTATTTAATTCCTCTCATGTAAACAGCATTTGACATTCAGCATACATCTAGGTTAGAGGTATTAAATGAGAAAAATGTCCGTTTTGTTGCTTAAAAAATAACTTTTTAGCCATTCTGCCAACATGGCTCGATGTTGAACAGTCGGTCAACCCATTACTTTGGTCCACACTGAAACATGTAACCAACTGTTGCCTGTTCTTCATAGGCTGGAACTTCTTGAGTTCTCCTCCAGCACCACCAGCAGGTTGACATTTTTCAGTGACAAAATCCTTAGACTAATGTGTTGTGTAAAAAACATGTTGAAATTAAAAAATACCTATTGCAAACTAATGTTGATGTCTTGCTGTAACTGAATCCGGTGCAAAAATCTGCAATATCATCAACGTCTAAGGCTTTTTTTTTGTTAAACGTATAGGCTACAGCACAATAAACGTGGCATCTCCAAATAGTCAAAATTATAAATTATAGTTGCCAAGTTATGTGTTGTGTTTTCATCCCCTTCTTAGCTCAACTCAGAACCAGAACTCAGAGATAAAGATGTGGATGATGACGACGTTGCGATGGGAAATCACTCCTGACTTGATATAATTCATCCCCACCTCCAACACGAGATTCCTGGGGCCGATGATCGGTTTCACCTGCTGAACAACACCTGAGGAGGAGAGGACACAGACTCAAAATGTGTGTTTTGCAAAGACATACAAGAAGTACATGGATGTTTGTGCATAATAAAGTGATGTGATACAAGATTGACTGGCTGATTCCAAGTGATACTCTTTCCTCTCACCCATAATCATTCCCTGGTGGGAGCGCTTCACCACGTCGAAGGAGAACTGCTCATCTGTAGTCATGATTTCAAAGAGAACATCGGTTGTGCCCAAGAGAGGAGCAGGGTCGGCCGCCACAACTGTCCGCAGGAAAACGATGTCTGTTGGACAAAATGGTTTGAAGTTTTTATTAGTCTGATAGAGGCAAAACCAACCACCAATCAGCTCTTCAAATCAGATATCTATCCTACGATTAGACAATTTCCCTGTGGGTTGAAATATGCAATTGATTCTCGTGTGCTGTGGCAAGTTGGTGGGTGGAAATAAGTCGCAAATAAGTTCTGAATGTGCTATTACAAGCTACTGAGTTAAATAATAGGATACCGAAAATGAGAACAAATTCATACTGGCATCACACATTAGACATAAAAAGCACATTACACAATCAAATGCAGCCGTAAATGTTACAGCGAAGGCATCGGAGAGCCGTTTCTAAGGATTCATTCCACTTCATCGTACCCTCTGGTCCACTGAAGTCTCTGAAGGTTGGCAGAGAGAGGACGGTGTGGGTGAGGAGGTGGATGGGGTCCAGAGTACAAATGGTGTCTTTAAATTGGCAGGCCTTGATACAACGTATACCGACTGAAGCCTCAGGTCTGGATCTGAGAGACAGACAGGCGTGATATAAAAGAAGTATGGGGGAAAAAAACAGGAATTAGGACATGTGGAGGGGAAGAAGAATATAGAAATGCAGATACACTCACTCTATACACATATATATGGCAGCAGAAATGTCAGAAAGATGTTTGACCAAAACTGCACAGTTGAGTTAAGCTAGAAGAAACCTGGCAACACCTGAATAGCCCCATAGACCTCTATGGTTAACCAGGCGATGAGTGCCGTAGGAAGAGGCCAAACCCCGACTCCAAACCGTGGAATCATATTTGCGAGGGTTCCCCAGTGTGAAGACAGTAGCGCTTTCAAACGCAACCTCAAAAACTGCTGCAGGAGCAGAGCCATGTAATTAGCAGCGAGCAGGTGAGTCCAAGTAGTTCGCAAAAAATCCGGAGGCCAAAGCCGCAGAGATGATTGTGTGGTATTACGCACCAACTGAAACGCCACCAAATGCCAAACCAACAGAGGGTGAGGGTAAGAACGGATGTCATTTGATTTGATTCGGTGACATCATATTCACAGCATAGAAGGGAAAACATTTTTGACATAATCAGCGACGGAAATACAACTCCAAATGACTGTTTAAACTCTTTCCCCAAAAAAAGATATTAATTTCACTATGAAGCTTTTCACTGTCTTGACTTTATATAATCCAAAGATCTGGAAGAATTACAGTCACATTTATTTCATAACTTCTCATTTTCAATCAGCTTCCAATATGCACCAAACCCGAAAAACCACCAGCATGAATGTGGACCAGTGGAAAACACAGCTACAAGACTTTTGGTATCATTTACAGCAAATTAACTGATAACCACCCAATACCAACACTAAAAGCACCATCCATCATGTGTGCTGTGATGCCTCTGCACCACTAATTGAGCCCCCATGCTGGCTTGGCCCCAGGTGCCCATAAATAAGTGCCACGCTTATTTTTCTTTCTTGTCCGCTAAGGCGAGGCCCGTTTGATCCTACGGTGAAGCCGCCTGGAACAGATCGTAGGAAAAATAGGTCTCTGTATTAAAAAATGACCACAGCGGAGGAAGCACAAGAGCAGTGGCAGAAACCGCTCACAGTGTGTATGTGTGTGTGTGTGTGTGTGTGTGTGTGTGCATGTGCTAAAATATTTAAGAGTGAAAAGCCATTTTTATCTGTCACTTTTTTAATTCCAAATACATAGGAAGTACAAATAAAAGGAAGCTGCCGCAGAGACATGAGGTAGACTTAATGCATATGAACAATATTGACACAGTGTTGTAGAGACCCTGAGCAGTTAATGAGCCCCATCTAGTGGCAAGTGCAACGTCCTAATATACTCAATACCTTCTATCCAATGTCTGGATTGTTTTATCCTTGCAGGGTCATGGGAGGCTGTGGCCAATCCCAGCTGATCTAGGGTCAGGGCAGGGTGCACCCTGGACAGGTATCCAGTCTATCACAGGGTTTATATAAAGAGATGAACTATGCACACGCACTCATTAACACCTATGTACAATTTAGTGTTGCCAATCAACCTAGTGTGCATGTTTTTGGACTGTGGGAGAGAAGCCATGCTGGCACAGGGAGAACACACAATCACCACACAGAAAGGCCAAAGACCCAGGGGCGGTGCGTGGCGTAGTGGTTGAAGGCCAAAGGCCCAGGAATCGAACCCTGAGCCTTCTTGTTGGTGGCAGTGCTAAGTAACCACTGTTCCACCATATCACCCCCAACAATTACTGGGCCCCATTGAAGTTTGAAGTAAAATAGCTTAAAGGGATAGTTCAACATTTTGTCAAATTGGCACCTTTAATTGTCGGTGCAAGCTATTTTTAGAACGGCGGAGCAGAGCCGCAAGCTGCTCAGAGCTACGCTACGGAGTTACGCTACGGAGTTGTTGCCCCGACGGGAACGCACATCAGCAGTTTTGCATGAATTTACCTCGAAAACAACTCTGTCTCGTAACGTCCCGTTATTATCTCATAGTGTGGTGAATGTTCAGGTCACAACTTGTCCACAAGAGCATTTTGGAGTTGTTGGATTGTGTATTTGATGAGTTTGATGAGGGATCCCAAGAAAGAGCCTAGCGTAGCTCTGAGCAGCTCCGCCATTGTAAAAATAGCTTGCACCGACAATTAAAGGTAACGAACCTACTCCTAAAACTATAGGGATTATGGCAATGGGCCGATTAATTTTCCTTCTTGGGTATAATCAGTGAAATATTAATGTGAGACAGTTACAGCCCCATGTTGTCTAATGTAACAAGAAGATGCCAATTACATATTAATATAAAAAAGTTTTTTTTCAAATAAACTACACAAATTCACTTTAAGGGACTTGTTTTTGGCACTGACACAAGAATTGTAGATGTTGTGTGAAGATGAGTGGATGGGAAGCTGTAGTTATTAAGAAATATAGATGGATGAAAATGAAAAACAAATATAAGAAGTAAGAAAAAACACAAACACAATAGAAATGTTGAAAAGTATTCGTCTTAATTCTACAAAGATTGTTAATATGGGAATGTTCTCGAGGGTCGGATCGCCTGCTCGTAGGTGACAAACACGGCAATCTTGGCCATGTACAGATGTGCTCTTCCGTAACGTATCAGCCTCATCTCCACGGTAAGAAAGAAGTCCCGGGGCTCGGACAAGGTGCGGCGCAGAGAGATCACTCCTCCGTGGGCCTGCTGCTGCACCATGAAGTACCCCTCCTCGTCTCCGGACGCTATGTTCAACAGCATCTGGTCCCCGGGGACCGAACTGGAGGGTCCCATCCGGAAAACGTCAGCAGGGACGGGGGTGTTGGTGGGGAAGCTGATGTTGTAGAAGGAGATTCTCAGCGGAAGCGAGAAACACGACGCAGGGTCCCGCGTGAACTCGCAAGTTGCGCGCTCGCAACGGCTGAAAGGGAAAAAGTAAAAGGTGGTGCTCATTGAACGGAGGGCAACAATGGCTTCACGCACATGGGCGGATGCAGGAGTCGAGTTTGTGACCAAAAAGCTGCGAGCAAATGTAAAAAACCGTGCACCAAATAATCAAACAAAATGCACATCCCAGGACATGTGAGTGAAATAAAGAGCGAGTGCAAAATGAGAGAGATGACAGGACGGAGATGCATCATGCAAACCTCAGCGGGCAATCGACCGTATCATTTCAAACAATTTGCTGCAACCCAGCAGCCGTCAGCTCTTACCCCTGTGCTGCTTGTCTGAAGTTTGGAGGGCACTGGAAGGACAGGCAGCGGAATCCTCCCTGGATGTTGACGCAGCTCTCGGAGACAGAGCAGGTGTGGCTCCCTGCTGCACATTCATCAATGTCTGAAAACACAGGAGGACACAAAGAGGTCAGACATTTGGGGCGTCATATAGCTCAGTAGGTCCTTGAATCCCCCGGTGGCCCTTTACTGCTGCGTGTCATCCCCATCATCATCCTCTGTCTCTCCATTTCCTGTCTCTCTCTGACTATCCCATCAATTACAGCCCCCCCTCCCAAAAAAAAAAAGGTCAGACACCCAATAATGACCTGCACATTCACCACCCTATGAAATAATAACGGAACGTTACAAGACAGAGACTGCTTTGCCGAAAAACTGCCCCAACGGGAACGCGCATCAGCGGTTTTGCATGAATTTACCTCGAAAACAACTCTGTCTCGTAACGTTCCGTTATTATCTCATAGTGTGCAGGTCACAACTTGTCCACAAGAGTGTTTTGGAGTTGTTGGATTGTGTATTTGATGAGTTTGATGAGGGAAACCAAGAAATCCCATTAGCCTCCGTAGCGTAGCTCTGAGCAGCTGCCGGCTCTGCTCCGCCGTTCTAAAAACAGCTTGCACCAACAATTAAAGGTAACAAACCTATTCCTAAAGCTATAGGGATTATGGCAATGGGCCAGTTTGCCAAAAATGTTGAACTATCCCTTTAAATCTATAAAATTATCAATACTAAAGAATATTTGCTTCTACTGTAGATATTGTGTGCAAATGAACAGATGTATTATGTTAAAAAAAAAAAACAACTGTTTTGGTTCAGATTCTTCCACTGACCTTGACACGTGCGTCCATTGGATGCGAGGGTGTATCCGGTGGGTGGACAGGTGCAGTAGAAACTTCCTGGGGCGTTGGAGCAGCGGTAGGAGCACACATGGCCTCCAGCAGGCAGAGCACACTCATCGATGTCTGAGAGGAGCAGAGGAGGAGAGAGGCAGGTCATCGTCTCTAGTGGACACCCCTGATATACGTATATATACTGTTTTTCGTGAGCTGATGAAGACCAACAGTACCTTCACATGTTATCCCATCAATGTCACTCAGCTGGTAACCACGGCGACAGTAGCACTGATATGAGCCGTAGACATTGGCACATTCCTGGCTACAAGGGTTGGCCTCACACTCGTTCACATCTGTCAGAAAACAAACAAAGGTAGGATATGTTTTTTTTGTTTTTGTTTTTTACAACTTAATCAGCTCACAGAGGAATTCTTACTTTCTCCCTCGCTGATGTCCAGCAAAAGGATCGTGGGATGGAGCAAATACGAGAACAAGCAAATACGAGAACATTGTGTCAGGGTGAATTTAGTATCTAACAGAAGCTCAGGTTTAATTAGAGCAGTACTAAAGAACTTTCAGTTTTGGTTGAGTTTGGCGGTGCCTGTGGACCAAAGCGGTAGTGTTTTGCCTGAAGAAAGACTCCATTTCCCATGAACACTAGCGTGAAGCCCTGTAAATATCCTGCCTTAAAATTAACAGAAGACATCAAAACTAAGTTTCTGTTTCCAGTGGATCATTTCAAAGTGAAAACACAAACATAATCCATTGCTAAAGTACCGTTTTGCCTGTTCCCTCCTTGTTGTGACTCGCAAAAGTGAAAGTGAAACTTAAGTGAGAGCAGGGTTCCTACCATGCTCCTCAAGGCTGCTTAGTGCCAGAGAAAGAGATACAGACCCCCTCAGGCCATGACAGAGGTGTCATTCAACTTGTTGTAAGTCGATGTATCATCACAAAAGTTATGAAAATATTTTATGAAGGTTGAAAAGTTCCTTAGTGTTGGTTTAAAGTCTAAATGAAATCAATCAAATGAAAACACATTTTACCATCACAGTTTCTGCCATCATGGGACAGTTTGAAGCCGGTGGTGCAGCTGCACTGGTAGGACCCCTCTGTGTTGTCACACTTGTGAGCGCAGAGACGTCCGGGATAATGCCTGCATTCATTGATATCTGAGGAACATGAAGGGCAGGTCGTGAATGATAAGAGATTTACAAAATTGCAAAATCAACCTTAAATTGAGATGATTGTGAAAGTTTGAATTTAAATAAAATATCAAAATATAATGTTAATAATACACGTATGATAACATCTTAATGACACATGTTTGGACTTGTGGATATTTGCTTTATCAAATCATCTGCATGCCTTTTCACAATCCATTAAGTGCAATTAACTCTGAAACTCTCTCTTCTTCCCTACACTCATCCGAAAAAAAAGAGAGAAATCAAACACAAAACAAAGTTAAAGCTGATTTTGATTGACAGCACTGTTAATATTATGATTTTCAAATTTTCTGTAGGTAGCACAGTAATGTTATCACCATGAATTCAAGTGTCTTTTAATACTGTGAATAGATTTAATTCCAACTTATTTTATACCACTTTTTTTCACCTACCCAGTTTAATTTAATATTAATATACAATATTGTGGCGAGAACAAAACGATAATGATAAAGATGGTACCTTCACACAGTTTGGTGATGCTGTTGAAGATGAAGCCAATCTTGCACTCACAGCGGTACGATCCCACAAGGTTCACACAGCCATGGTCACCACACACGTTACCTATACGACACTCATCTACATCTACAGGAGGAGAGAGGGCAATAACAATTCTTTATATTAAAAAAAAATTAGGCATTAAGGTGACAGAAAGAAAGAGTGTGAGAGGAGAGTGGAGCAAACAGATTTTGTAGGGACAGTATCTACCTTCACAGCGTGAGCCGTCCATCGTTAGATGATAACCTCGTCCACAGGTGACTGAGTTCCTGCGACAGGTGTAGGAACCTATAGTGTTGATGCAAGTGTGGCCTGGCAGGCATGGACCGCTGTTGGCCACACACTCATTTATATCTAATTAGATTTAAAAAATTAAAACAAAATAAACAGTCAACAAGTCAGCTCCTTTTTTTTTTTTTACCTGTGAGATGTTTTTTTTTTACTTGACACTGAACTCACCAATACAGCTGCCGGCAGCGTCCTGAATGTAACCGGTGTCAGCGCACCTCTCCTTCGGGTGGCAGCGGAACGAGCCGGCTGTGTTGGTGCAAGAGAAGTCTGGTCCACAGTTATGGGTTCCCAAAGCGCACTCATCAATGTCTGGAAAGTGCAAGATCATCATGAATATATCATGTAAAAACACGTATTACACAGTTGCACATTGCTCTTTTTATTCCTATTACAGCCTACAGGATAATTGTGGTTTAATTTTCACGGTGACATGTTTGGAAGAGATTTGTCAATAAAGTTTTGAGAAGATACACTTTATCTATTAAAGGGATAGTTCAACATTTTGGCAAATTGGCCCACTGGCCCATTGCCATAATCCCTATAGTCATAGCAGTAGGTTTGTTACCTTTAATTGTCGGTGCAAGCTATTTTTAGAACGGCGGAGCAGAGCCGTGAGCTGCACAGAGTTATGCTACGGAGGCTAATGGGATTTCTTGGTTTCCCTCATCAAACTCATCAAATACACAATCCAACAACTCCAAAACGCTCTGGGGCCTCATTTATCAAAGAGCGTGTAAAAGTCCTCTTAAATTTTCAGTATGACGGAAAGGCAAAATGTGCGTACGACCAAAAAATATACACTCTTTTCAGATCTATCAAACTCCACGTACACACGGCTGCACGGTATTTCCCTTGATAAGTCACACCGGACCTGAGAAAAGCGTGGATGAGAACACGCCTCATACCCAGCCCCCTAAATGGCCCCACACAACCATATGTGGTCAATGCAAATCAGTTACGTGCATATTAAGTAGCCATGTGCACTCTGGAAACGTGTGGAATGACGTCAGGGGAAGACGGTGAAGACAACAGACGGACGGAGAGCGGAGAAAGAAGCGGAATTTCTCTGAAAGCGAGATACACGGTAACACGGCAATATCAGTCAGAAACATCATCTTGCATTGAAAGGCTACAATAAAAACAAAAAACTCCCAAATCTAAATGAAACAGAACAGAAAGAAGAAGAATCATATTTATTCTGCCCCTTATTTTAGATTATGTCATAATAATTTAAAGCAGGGTTTCCACTGCCAGTCAGTGCTACTTTGCACCCCTTTCCACTAACCCCCAACTTCCGTTCACTGGAAGACTTTGATTTTCATTTGTGCATAGCTATATATTAAAAAAAAAAAAAAAAAAACATTGAAGTCCACCAGTCTGTGACTTTTCCTAAAATGATGTTGGGCAGCACCCATTTTTGTTAAATACAATAAATATTATTCACACAAAAAATATCGATCATGTTTTCTCATTTGCTTTGATTTGCGCCGACATTATTGGGCTTGCTGCTTGCTTGTGTGTGTCCAGTCTGGCTACTTAACACACGCACGTTGCAGAAATTATTTTCCAGACTGGACAGACTGGTTGTGGAAGAGTGTAGTCTACATGCAGGGGAAAAATATCAATTTGATATCAAAAGAAAACGAAATTCGTTTTATAAAGCCAGTATTTAGGAGCAAACTAGTGTAAATGCACAGGGGAAAAATCAGAGTCGCTGTGCTTTTCATGTAAAGTGCCGACGTCAACACGTGTGCGGTGGAGGGGGGGTCATCATCACCACCACTTGCTACTTCAAACAGTGTCCGCGCTCCTCTCTCCCTCGCACACTGCAGTTCTCTGACTCTGCAGCGGCGTCGCCAATTCCTCCTGTTCTTCAAAAAGCGTGTAAATGCCGGTACGCCATGGTCGGACTGGTCGTAAATTTCGGCACTTTCTCCCGACAGGTTTTGGTTTGATAGATCCCAAATTAGGCGGAGAAAAGTGCGTACGCACAAAACGGGGGAAAGAGCGTGTAAAAAAACGTGTATCCACAATGATAAATGAGGCCCCTGGTGGACAAGTTGTGACCTGCACATTCACCACGCCATGAGATAATAATGGAAAGTTAAGAGACAGAGTTGTTTTCGTGGTAAATTCATGCAAAACCACTGATGGACGTTCCTGTCGGGGGCAGTTTTTCGGCAAGAAGTCTCTGCATTTGCCTCCGTTCTTAAAATAGCTTGCACCGACAAATAAAGGTAACAAACCTACTGCTATGACTAGCCTATAGGGATTATGGCAATGGGACAATTTGCCAAAATGTTGAACTATCCCTTTAAGATAAATAACATTGTCACAATCATTTCATGAGAAGAGGTAAAAAAACAACAACAACAACAAAAAAGAACAATTGCAGATTTAGAGGGGATTGACAATTACAGTCACCTCTTTTGTGATTTGGGGTTTTGTTTTTGTCATTTCTACAGCGCCCCTGCCTTGTTACCTTGGCAACTGTTGTTGTCTTTGAGTTCATACCCTGTGCCACAGCCGGCTTCCCTCTGACAGCGAAAGGAGCCCTCGGTGTTGATGCAAATTTGGCCGAGGATGCAGTTGTGACTGCCCGTCAGGCACTCATTCACATCTGAGGAGAGAGAGTTGAGAGTTTTTCAGGAGATTGCGTCGACACGTTTTAGATTTAAGATCTGCTTTTCAGCTGTCAAACACTGTGGTGAAATCAGGCCTCGGTTCACACAACTCACCCTCACAATTCACTCCATCCTTTTGCAGTTGGTACCCATCGTAGCAGGCACACGTACCGTTGCCAACGCACAGCTGGGAACAAGCGGAGCCTGAAAACAGCACAGAGGTAAATGAAGATGTCATGGTGTGTGTGTGTGTGTGTGTGTGTGTGTGTGTGTCCCAGATTGTAGGATGATGGAAGACAAAGCCACCACCGGGCAGACGCTTAAACCTCTTACAGCTCGTACTATAAGGAAGGAGATCACAAACCTTTACAGGCACCCAGTTCCTTTGGAGGCTCGGTGGTGGTGATACTGGTCTGAGGTTCTGCTGTGGTTGTAACTACAGAAAAAAACGCACACACAACACTTTACAACCATGTATCTACAACAATCTAATTCCCAGCAAAGGCGAACAGGGGTCAAACACCTTGAACTCCAACCCCAGAACTCAAACATACATCCATATGCTCTTATCACTCTGGCCTTTGCACCACATGAGCCAGACAGCGATTTGCTTTCCTTGACAAACACTGTGTCTTCCTTGATGGTGCTTGTGCTTTTTCACCTGCAAGCCAACCAGGCCACAAAAAAGCTACAAGCCACGACAAGTCACCATTTGGCAGAGGGTGTCTGACTCTGCAGCTTAGCCTAGTGACTGCTGCTGTGACCCAGTCTGTCTGTTTGTTTGTCTGTCTGGCAATCTGCTCCACAGCTGCCACATGACGGCCATTCATTCATCCAGCCCTTTATGTTAATAAGGCTGCCTGAAACCTACTCCTTTAACCCTCTCACCCTAAACACTTATAAAATGCATTAGTTTCTGTCAGAGTCAATGTTTTTTTGCCCTCAGAGGTTAATAAAATCATAATGTGCTGAAAGCCTTTTGGCTCTTATAGTGTGCAAATGGCCGTGTTTATTGATTGTTTTACAAAGGCCTCCATTGATTTGAGTGTCACAGACATGATAAGACAGAGAGGAGCTAATCAAGACATAAAAGGCTGAAAGAAGAACAGATATTCTGTTTTTTTTACCCTGATCATTTGCTTTCACGTCCTCTGTTGTGTTTTGGCCGCAGCAGGTTTTCGCCGTGTGCACGCACTGTCTCCCCAGCGACAGGCCCGGCAGCTCGCAGCCCGAACCCCGGCTCGCTGCCATCAGGCCGAGCATGCAGCAGTCACAGCACGTCTAAACAGGGACACAGTTGTTTTTTTTTTTTGCAAAGTCAGACGTCATATTCTCAAGAAAACAAGTGACAAAGCCTCAGCGTGCTGCGTTTGAAACCACCTTCGAGATCTGAGTCTCCCAGGGCTCCCCTTGGAAGAAGGGCCTCTCACACGCTCCTTGACTTCGGCCCATTTTGATGCCATTGTCGCAGAGCTTGTCCGCCACTGCTGAGGCACAGCACTGCTCCTGGCTGATCCTTGAAAAAAAAAAACAAAGAGCAGACGTTTAGCACCAAACCCTCGTCGGGGACAGAAACAGCAATCTCAGCTCTGTGAGGACAGACTCAGATAAGAGGCATTGTAGTGTCGGAAACACTTTCTATTTACATTAGATACAGATGACCAGCTGACTGCCAGTGGATCTGTGTTGTAATATTTCACTCGCAGCAAGGAGTTAAGTACTTAAAACTCAACACAAAGTGACTACAAACAACAGATTTGTCACTTTTCTACCATTTTTTTTTATATAAAGTGAAATTCTTCATTTGGCTTGGGAGTGAATTCTTGCTCCAGTCTCTCTCTTCCTGCCCTCCCTTGGCAAATGTTCCTTCCTCTGACCTCCATGTGTCGACCAGGTGTTCCTCTACTTCATCAATCACCACCTCCACGTTCTCAAAGTCAAACGGGGGCCCTTCGGTGTTAAAAATGCTCCAGGGGGCCACTTAACGCCTGTACTTACTATGTAGTTATTATCCGGCAGTCCTCCCCCCCCTGCAGCGGGATGGCCGGCTAAAGGGGCTGGGGGTATTTCCTGCTTTTAAAGACGCCATCGCAAGCACAGGCCTACAGGATACTCAGTTTCCAGTGCAGAATTCCACTCACCGTTTTGAAGATTTTTCTACCTCTAGTGTGATTTAATCATGTGTTTTTATATATTACAAAACTAGTCAGTATACCAATCAGTTAGCCTACCACTGGTGAAGTAACACTCCCTGCTCCTCCTGCTGACCCTTCTTTGGCCTCTGGACTCATGGACATAGCCTATGATTTAACAAGCCTGCCAGGCCTGGACTCAGGGGGCCCCAAGGCCAGACCCCCGGTTTGAGTGACTTTTCTTATTGGGAAGTTGGTGAAATAACTACTAAAAAGACACAAAATAACAGAAACTCATCTCTTTGGATCTTTGGACCTCTAGCTCTTACATCTGTACCTGTCATGATCCGTCAACGGCCGTGACCCCCCCAGAGCTCCGAGGGGGTTGGAGAAACCAGGTGTTGCTTACCTGCAGGTGTGGGAGGACGAGATGAGGGGGAGGACTGTGCAGTCTTGTCCTCCCAGGGCACGGTCCCTCCCGTCCTCACAGCACTCCTGTACAGTGGGAGGCTGGATCTCTGCGGGGTCTGAAGGCGATGTGCATGGAGATTAGAAATGTACAGCAGCAGCATGCACACAGGCACAGCGGGTGGAAAAACCAGCAAAGGCTGCCCCCATGATGAGTGCCAGTGACTGAGTCACAGTTAATTAAAATGGGCTCACACACTCTGAGAAAGTGTGGAAAATAGTCTGAGGCTGAATTTCTTCAGCACCTTGAGCTTGGGTTAGAAGATTCACAAAAACATGCAACCACAGGATATGTAAAGCTCTCACAGTCTGAAAATGTGTCACACATTCTGCACCTCCATGATAAACTAAGTTAGGAAACGTCCTCTTACCTTGTCCACGCACAACTCCGTACAAAGACAACAGAAGTAATGTCCACTGCGCCATCGGACTCAGTGTCGCCATTTAATGTAACTGTCACAACCGCAAAGTTTGTTGACTCAGTGAGGTTTTTCTTTAAAAAAAATATTATTTTCAAAGTAGCGGTTGAATCAGAGCAGATGACGGCGCGAGGCTCCTGGTGAAACGCGCCCCGTCACGGAGGAGAACATCCCAGAGTCACAGCGGCTCCGGGCTCCGCGCTGGGAGGCAGGAGACACGGGGGCGGGGGAGAGAGGGAGGGAGGAAGGAGGAGGGGAGGAGGGGATAAGGGAGCCGGGTTTGACTGGACGACTTCACCAGCAGCAGCAGCAACAGGCTGCAACAGAGCCAATTAACGTGAGCAACCGGCAGGACAGGGATTGAATGACCGAGGAAATGTCAGGTTTATCTGTTAAAACTGGTAAACTCACACTTATAATAGTAGCCTAATCATTTTTATATTACAATAATGAAACCCAAATTAGACTATTAAATGAAATAAATAAATACATAGACAAATAAGCTACAAACGAGCCAAGAAATCCAAACCTGTTAATGAGAATATAAAAAAAAACTTTTTTTTTTTTTTTTTTAAGAATATTAAATAGGCTATCGGTTGCCCCCAATACGGACTTTAAAAAAAACAAACAAAAAAACCTAATTAGACAATTAAAGAAAATTGAACAAATGAAATTCAAACCTACAAAAGAAAATAATTTGCACCTAGTTTTGATTTTGTTTTGTAAAATAATAAATAAGCAGAGAGCAGATTCAAACCTAAAAGTAAATGAGTAATATAGATATTGTCATATTATGATTTATTTTTAGGAATATTTTTTTAATAAGTGAAGTTTAAGATACCTATGACATGGAAGCCCAAAAAACACCCCAATTAAAGGATGAAATGAAAACATAATTAAAATTAACTCAGTATTTCAAACCTGTAAAAGTAGTTTAAACATACAGAAGTGAATATAATAAATGCAAAGAAATTTCTATGCTTTGGTTTTGTTTTTTAGGATATTTTATAGCTACTACGAAGGACACTTAAAAAAATAATAAGGAAAGAAGGGTGGTAGGAATAAAAATGTTTATGTGGTTTGACTTGTTTGGAACCAATTCTGAAATAAATAAATAAATAAAATCAGCCTAAAAATGACAATGGCAGGCGCCGAGCAGCAGTCAGATCTACATGTAACACTGTTTATTACAAAGACTGTGAATGCAGATGCACTTAATGCTTGATATTGTCATTGTCAGGTCCCGTAGAAGCTGTGAAACTGGACAAAAAACAAATCTAGTGTCAGTGTGTGAGCTGACCACAAAGGAGTGTGTAGTTATCTGAAACATCGGTCAAAACAGTGTTTGCTTTTTTAAAAATTAGCCAGATGTGTGCAATTACATGGATTTTGGATTATTCCAGGAGGAAACACTGAAGCACTGAGGTTTGTGGCTAACGTTACGTATACAGGAGTGATTGTGATGCAGAGGGACAAGGACACAGTTTTGGAAAACACTGTCGTCAGAGGCTGATAATGAGAGAGTGATAATCACGTCTCTGAATTATCTATGACTGCAAACATTTAAAATAAAGTCTGAGAAGAAATGTTCTCTTGATAGAAACGGACAAGGCGGCTGTGTGAGAAATCATCTTTGGGACTCTGGGGGTTGATAAGAGGCCTCAAACTGGCAACAAAGAAATTAAACCATGATAGCAACTTTTTTAAAAGCCAGTTTTTGGAGGAACTGTTACTGCTATATGTGTCACTTCCCTCTGTCCACAAACTACAGTACATACAGCAGCCCTATTTGTTGCATACACAGCATCTTTTTTTACAACACGAATAAAATAAAAAATAATACTATTGCAATAAAACATAATTCATTTATGAGCCAAACGGCTAGCACAGGTGGGCTAAAGTCTATAAACACAAAAATGTATTTATATTAAGACATCTTGCATGCATTACTCATCCAAAGTCTTTTTTTTTCCTAAGTATGATTGCAGCATTTTGTGACTTCAGTCCATCACATTATTATGTACAGGAGATAAGCAAAGTAACTAAAGATATAACTTACACATGATCCTATCAACAAAGAATACCATTTGTGTGCTTCTCGGCGTCGTCGCCAAAGAGAACGACTTCCTTTGTTACAGTAAAATTGTAACGTCTGTCCAGCGACGACGCAAACAAAAACAGCTTATTTCCTCAATTCAATGTGCATCTACGGCATCACTGATACTAAACACCGTCAGTTTAGTGCAGCTGCGCCTTTCGTCTCCTATTGCAGATATAACATGGTACAAAACAGTCTGAATGCAGCATGTGGGTCCCCACTGGGGCCAATTCTGTTGGAAGACTGAAATCATCCATCTTTTCACGTCGTAGTCCCTCTATCCCTCCTCTTTGGCTGTGTCTGCTGGAGCCGCCCCCTTCTCCTGGGTAACGGGCGGATCCACAGTCTGGTCTGTGGGGACCTCCAGCTTCTCCTCTTTTGGGGAGCTGGGAGCAGCTCCATCTTTTGTTCCACTATTGGCAACAGGAGGAGAAGGAGAGCTTTCCGACGCCTTCACAGGACTTTTCTCATCCGGCTTCACCTCCTCTGCAGGGGGCGGGGCCTCCTCAGGAGCCGCTACAGTTTCCTCTGTCTTTTTCTCACCTGTGCCGACGGCCTTCTCCTCCTCTGTTTGTGATTTTTCTTCCTCTGTCGGGGCTGGCGCTTCTTCCAGAGGAGCCAAATCCTCCTCTACGGGGGGGATTCCTTCCCCTGCGGGACTCTTTTGCGCGCCTTCCTCCATCATCTCTTCCTCTTCCTCGTCTATCTCGTCCTCCAGAGGGGGGATCATCTGCTCCTCCCTCCCACCGGGGAACACCTTCTCTGGGTAAACCAGCTTCAGCTGTTCCTCAAAGTAGTCCTCCAGGTACAAGCCAGCACTCCCCACTTCTGAGGTCGCCTGTAAAGTCAGTGCACAGAAATGTCACGATGCGTGTGCTCTTATGAATATCTGAACGTTGGCAGCTTTGCATGATTATTAAAGGGACAGTTCAACATTTTGGCAAATTGGCCCATTGCCATAATCCCTATAGGTTTAGGAGTACCGGTTACCTTTAATTGTCGGTGCAAGCTATTTTTAGAACGGTGGAGCAGAGCCACGAGCTCTTCAGAGCTACGCTACGGAGGCTAATGGGATTTCTTGGTTTCCCTCATCAAACTAATCAAATACACAATCCAACAACTCCAAAACGCTCTTGTGGACAAGTTGTGACCTGGCAGTTTTTCAGCAAGCAGTCTCTGCATTTACCTCGAGAACAACTCCGTCCCATAACATATAATTACTATCTCATAGCGTGGTGAATGTGCAGGTCACAACTTGTCCATAAGAGCATTTTGGAGTTGTTGGATTGTGTATTTGATGAGTTTGATGAGGGAAACCAAGAGCGCAGCTCTGAGCAGCTCGCGGCTCTGCTCCGCCGTTCTAAAAATAGCTTGCACTGACAATTAAAGGTAACGAACCTACTCCTAAAACTATAGGGATTATGGCAAAGGGCCAATTTGCCAAAATGTTGAACTATCCCTTTAAGTGATACTATATGATAATAAACAGAAGATGTGTTTCCTCATATTAGCTCGATCGGCTTGAAGGTTAGAAACAAAACCGATGCTTACCTTGTAGTACTTTGCACAGTTGAAAAATATGAGCCTGACATCTGCAACAAATCCCTCTGGATTACTGTAACATTCACCGTCCTTCATCTTCGACTCCAGTCTCTTCTTCACGATCGATAAATCCATCGGTGTCTTGATCAGCTCTTTGTATCTTTTAGTCTCCTACATGAAAAAAAAACATTAAAACATAAGACCCTGATATGAGAATGCAAAAAATGAAGAATAAACACACTGGCGTAGTGGTGTCACTGTAACTGAGCAACTTTTTATGTTCATTTTTTAAAGTAAATTTTGACTGATGTCGTGTACTTTACCACATCTATCAGAGAACATGTTTCCTCATAATGTAGCAGCTGCTATACAAGAGAAACAATAAATGAGGGTCTTAATTATAAGTAATGAAAATGACACCCAATAATCCTCAAAGAACTGATAACAGAACGTCTTCTACTGTATTTTATTTTCTATTGACTTTCCTAGATGTGTAGGACCTTGTAGTTCTCTGTTGAGTGGTTTAGTAATATTTGATGAGCTATTGTGTATGTTTTTTGTTTTGAACTTCACAGCCTAAGTACTAAATGAACAGTGTCTTACCGATGGAGAAGGCGCCTGCTGGAAGTCCGTGCTGAAGTCATTGCAGAACAGACGCAGCAACAACCTCTCACACCTCTGGATGAAGAAATGAGAAAGTATTGTCATGACACAGGACGATAAGGCTCTGGGACACATGGACATGAAGAGTAAAAAAAACATAAACTTTGTGTTGGAGCGTACCCTTCTGTCGATGGGTGGGAATCCCTCTGAGACGGGGTCGTTCTTGCTGTCGCAGTCGTACTCCATCTCGGGCGACGCCAGGTCTCGACAGAACGAACAGAACCACTCGCCGCTGAGGACAGAGAAGTGCGGACACAAGAAACTGTGAGGACGTGTCACCGTGCAAGGACTGAGCAGACACTGCAGAATAAGTCTGTGCTCACAGATTCTGTCCTTATTCTTTTCTAGTATATCAAAATGTACAGTAAAAAGCTACACAGCATATTTCATAATTGCAGTGTGTAGATTTGAACACAAGGACCTCCTCAGATTTACCTCCACTCACTGTGATTAAATTTAACTTATAAAAAAAGTAATTATTGCCCATTATACTTCAGTAACACAGTATGTCAATCTCTCACCTGGGAGACTCGTTCAGTGTGGGGATGTGGCAGGACAGATGGAAAACTTTGGGACACTTGTCGCAGCAGAGCAGCTCTCCTCCGTTTTGGCAGACGGCGCACCAGTCCTCATTAGGATCTTCCTCTGGCTCCGCTCTCTTTTCAGACTCCTGCTGTGCCGCCGCCTGTGGACGCTGCTCTTTCCCAGCTTTGGACTCTGATGATCCAGGGACCGAGACTGAGACAGACACCTTTGGCAGCTGCCGGGGCTTCGCCTGAGCCCCGGTGCTGCTGTCGGGCAGGCTGGAGCCTACGGTGGACTGCACCTGTACGCGATGACAATCAGGATGGATGCAGTTAGATACAATGATATCAGAAAACAGGAAAGTGAGAACTTAACACTATCAAATCAGGAGACAGAAGAGTCTTTTAATTTTTAAAAACTGCCATTTTGAGAGCTGAACTAAAATGCCACACACTTTATTACAATATTCAAAAACAGTCTCGGGGGCGGTGTTTGGCTCAGTTGGTAGAGCACCCGCCCCATGTGTTGAGGCTATAGTCCTCGCTGCAGGCGGCCCCGGTTCGAGTCCCGCGTCGGACGGCCCTATCCTGCATGTCGTTCCCCCCGTCTCTGCTTCCCATTTCCTGTCACACTCTCGACTGTCCTATCGAATAAAGGCATGAAAAGCCAAAAAATATACTTTAAAAAAACAACAAAAAAAACAGTCTGGACCAGGGCCGGCCCAAGGATTTTGGTGGACTGAAACAAGATTTTGTTTGTGGCCCCCCTAAACACCCCAGGTGCAAACACCGAATTGTTCTTGAATTGCCCCTCGGGGATAAACAAAGTTTTTTTGAATTTGAATTTGGATTTGAATACACACACTGCTTACAACTGAATGGACAGACACACACACAGAAAAGTGTTAAATGAATTGAATTGAACGCCGGTTGGTTCATTTCAACTCATGTCAGTCAAGTAATTCTCTTACAAAACGAACTTCATCCTCGTCCTCCGGTTCATCCTTGATGACGATGACGGGCCCTGGGGACAACCTTCTTCGTCGCTTGGCTGTAGGGGCAGATGGCTGCTCAGAAGTCTGCCTCCAGGAAGACGTCCTTCAACGCGCAGATTGCCAGAGAGAGGAGGAGGGAAGATTGTGACAATTACATATTTTAAAAAGAGAGACGAGCTGGCCTTGTTTTCATCAGACGTTTTGGAAGATAAGTTTGTCCTCTGAATGTCAAGCTGGATGTCACGAATAACAGAGCTTACTGGAGACGTGGACATAAGTGTCACAAGGACACAGCGTGTTGTTAGGGGAACCAGTTACACTGTAGGCTGTGATAACAAGGCTGATAATAAAAAGCGATGAAGTCAACTGTTACAAAAATAGAGTTTCATTTCAATATTGTGTATTTAAAAAGGCTTTTAATCATCATGTCTATCTTCTTAACTGGAGCAGCTTCTAAACAAGTCCTGCCTAAAAATTAAAAAAAAAAAAAATCTACAATCTGATGACCCAGATTTGTTGGGAATCTTTTCTTAC
Source organism: Trachurus japonicus (assembly GCF_045865225.1). Lineage (NCBI taxonomy): Eukaryota > Metazoa > Chordata > Actinopteri > Carangiformes > Carangidae > Trachurus > Trachurus japonicus. Next base: position 15,612,152 of record NC_140929.1, read on the forward strand.
CCTGTGCCTCTGTCTGTAGAAGATGGCTTGGACACTGGGGAGTTCTGCCTTCCTTGGGCTTGAGAAAAGAAGGCAACATTTTTTTTTTTAAAGTGATGACAAAAAATGTAAGTTAAAATGTATTCTCATATTCAGGACATGGATACAGACCTGTCGCATGATTAAGTGTGCTTGTTTTGTCTGCGCTCGCTGAGGCTACACTTGGAACGTAGCTGGGTTTGGGGATAGAGATGGTGATGGAGGGGACGGGTCCGCTCGGTTCACTCCTCTTCAGGAAGGAAGACTCAGGTAGGCCCCGCTGAAGGAAATAAAACAAAAAAAAAATTATTTATTACTTTCCCTCTGTAGGATCCTCCTGGTGTTAGACTGAAAGTCTCTCTGGTCCCTCTCTAACCTGGTGTAGTGACATCTGGGTGGCTGCTCCGGCAGACTGAGGGTGTGGGTAGCGGGATGTACCCTGCAACACATCCATGGGTTTCGGAGGAAGGCTGGAGCTATGGATCAGATCTCTCAGAGACTAGATGTAGAAAAAGAAATCAAGTTTAAAGAATAGTTCAGATTTTTTTTTTTTAAATAATCTGGCTTCACCTATAAGTCAAGTCGTATTGCTGGTCTGTCTCTGATCCTTGTCTGTCTTACCTGAGCAGGTGGGAATCCTGTGTTGTGAAGCATGGAGGAGGTGGGGCTTCTGGGGGTGGGATGGGAGCTCCCATACCTGCGTCCTACTTGTGTCATGTTCGGGGGTCCCTGGGAGGGGGAGGAGCCGCCGTGGATGGGCCTGGTGGGGGGCGGAGGGCCGGGGGGTCCCGGGAGCCTGACGTTCTGGTACCAGGACCAGTGGTTGGGTGGGGGCTGTCTGTGGGGCTGTTGGGAAAGCTTGTCAACCTTGGACAAAGGGGTAGTTAACATTGCTATTAGAGGTACTGCCCTCTGTTGACATTATAAGCTATGATATAAAAGAAGGTATGAGTAAAAAGCACTGAGGATGTCTCACAGAATCAGAGCAGTAAGGGTGAAGGACAGACAAATGTATCCCTTTATCCTTTCTAATGACGAAAACTTGTTATTAATTAACTCTTGACGTATTTCAAACTGTTTGTTCTGGGAGTACAACCTGCATCTGGAGCTGAGCCAGCGTGCTCTGTCGCTGCTGAGCCGAGACCGACAGATTTGCAGGAGGTGCTTCAGCTCTTGGAGCCGCTTGATGGTTGGCGAGGGGCGGCCGTCCTGGTCCTCTCTCTACAACCAGAGACCCTGGACAAAAAAAACAAGCAGTTTAAACAGTCAGTAAATAATTACAAACCGGCTGAACACTTGCTGCGTGTTTCCATTGCAACGTCAAAAAAAAAAAAAAAAAAAGCGGCGAGAGCTGGATAAGAATCACAATCGCCCAAAACTTGCAGTTTGTCAACGTGTCTTATCTCATGATCAATGAGATAACCTATTCTCTGGTCGTGTCGTTGAACAGATGTTTTACCCTCCAGCTGATGATCTTTCCGACTGCTTCTCTCTGATATCTCTCAACACAGTTTATCCAGAGATTTGCTGATATTTCCTTTGAAACCGATGCCGATATTGCTGAAAACGCTAGATTTCTCACAGGAGCATGGCCTGCGTCAGTCCTGTGGCCCGTTTTTCCGTTTCGTATTTTTGACCCGAGCCTAAATTCAAATATGAAAAACCATGCATATTTTCATTTTTTTTGTTAGATTAAAAATCAAAACAAAATAATCCGTCACTTTTTCATTTTTTGAATTTTGATTGCTATTGAAAATAGAAAGAACGAATGATACACGAATTAGCAGGCTACACAGACATGACAATGACACCACTTCTTTTTGTTGAACAAGGTAACCGGACTTGTATCCAGTAGTTCCCCTTTAAAATATTGTCTCCTAAAAACAACAGAACACCTAACAAGTGCATTAACACGAGTGCTGCTGTCCACTACTCGGAAGAACCTGAAGATTTTGTTTTAAAGAAGCTAAACAGCAGCCAGTGAGAAAAAACGCTTCAGTAGTGATAGTTGTGTTTAAGGAGCAGTAATGATTACAGCCTAATCTAGTTTTTTTTTTGTTAGTTTTTTATGTACATACATGTTCTACCATGACAAAAGAAGATAATGTAGAAGATAATATATAGTATTGTCAGGTCCAAATTCAAGATTAAGAAAAGTATTTTGACCAGATGAGATTAATAGGCTGGAAGACGTGGTTGCAAAAATAATCTTGTACATTCAAGAGCACACTGACAAAAGATAAAATCAAAGTAAAGGACGACATGGCCAACACGTCTTTCCAGGAAACGGCCATGTACTCATTACTCTGTTGACTTCCTCCCTTCCTTGGCCGCTGTAGGTTATTAAACATCACAAAATCAGTGGGGGTGTTGTATCTGAGATAATTCGCAATGAGCATCACTGGCAGTGTGTATGAAGAAACATTCGGTTGACACTATTCACTGCTGCGTGACTCGTACTGTCTCAGGTGATGTCAGTCTTACCGAGGTCGACGTTTGTGGCCCAGAAACCAGAGCGGCACTGGAAGCGAACAGAGCTCTGAGGGACGATGGAGGGATTACAGCTCGCTCTCATCAGGTAATGGATCTGGAAAAGGATCTAGGAGGCAAAAAGTGAGATGATTAGTTTGAAAGTGCATCTAAAATAATAAAAAGCATTGTAAGCTTGTGTTATACAATGTAGATACGCACCAGCCTCTTGCAGTACAGGAGCGCTGTTCCGCTGTGGCTGGCTGTGGCCCATTTGGTGAAGCTAATAACGTGGTCTAGGTGTCTGCTCAGAGAGTTCACATCCTCCTGCTGCTTTTTCAAACCCAACTCGTGGTCTTTAGTCAGAGCCTGAGGGCACATTTATTCATGAAATATCAAGAAGCATCAGAAAATCAAACATGACTGTTGACACAGTGCAGAATTAACCACCTCATACCTCAAGCTGGTTAACCAGGATCTTCCCCTTCCTGTTGATCTCCATTATCAAATTACAGATGGACTTCTTTATTTCATTCGTTACACCCTTTCGGTTTTCTTCAACTTGTTGCAGCCTGGGGGATCAGTGGTGGAAATAAAACTGTAAAACGTTGATAAATAATCCAACATCATGTTTGAACGTAAATGAATTAATTCAAACCAAAATCTCAAAAACAGTTCCAGCTGTGAAGGATAACGTTACCCAGTGCTGATGCAGCCAGAAACCTCCTCAATGGCTTTTCTTTTCTCTTGCAACTGCTGAGTCATGTTCTCCAGATACTGCCTGTGGTTTCTGTACGCATCCTCCAAAAACTGGTAGCTACAAAAGAAAATCAAAATAGGAAAAAAAAAAGGGATGAATGGTATTTTTTCTGTCACATTAATTTATCTTAAAAAAAAAACACAGAACTTTTTTCTGGTAGTAGTCGGATTCTGATGTGACATATGATCTCAATAAACCTATAATATATATCAAATTTGCTTAAAATCAGGATCACATTGGTGTGACAAGCTGCATAACTATTGTGAACCCTAAAGGGACCTTACACCTATTAATATTTGTTTGGGAAGATAAATGGTAATACACGCTGTGATGCAGTAATCCACCTACTTGTGATCCTTGTGCTTTAGCAGCTGACAGTCTCGGCACGTGAGTCGGTCGCACGTCTCACAGAACAGCTTCAGTGGCTCCTGCTTGTGGACATCACAAAACACGGGCTTCTGTGTGGAAATACCTAGAGCCTCTGGGGTGCAGATAAAAGGGAAATTTAAGAACACACACACAGAAGGAACACATTTTCTACACGACCCAGGACTCTGGCAGGTAGAAAACCATTTTGGCATCTTATCTAAACACCTGATAGTGAACCTGCCTCTCATTGTCATTATGCATCTTTAGGCATGCATGACTTCCTGATGATTGTACGCAGGAATATCCAGCGCTATTTGACAAATTATCTTAATTCAATATGAACAGGTATTCATTTTGATGATTTGATTGCTGTGAACACACCTGGAGACATCTCCTCCTTCTGACGTATGGTGTGATCCCTGGTGAACTTAACCCTCTGATGAGCCTCGATGCATGTGACGCACAGAAACTCCACACACTCCACGCAGTAACCCGTCGCTTCTGTGTTGTCATCGCAGCTCATACACACCTGTTGGGGATGAGAGTAAAGAACAAAATGAGCAAATTAATACCACCAACACTACAGCTTGAGGGAAAGTCGTTGCCATACAACCAAATCTGAGTAAGCAGGAGATGACCGACCTGGCTGGTTTTCTCCACAGTGCTGCTCGGCACCTCAGCAGAGTCCTTGACAAAAAAGTTATCCAGCACGTCCATCTCCCAGCATTCCTGTCTGCATACTGGACATCGGATAGCGCCCACCACTGCAACGACAGACCAGCTCCATTTAGTCAAAGTGTCAACCCACAACTGCTTACATGGTTTGCATTTGTGTGTTTGATAATAAAGAAAACACACAGTTGGACAACAAAGCATCTAAAAGAGTGATTAAATGCTTTCAAACAAGGATGTAACTGCACTCTGAGTGTACATGTACTTTATGAAATTGTTGTTTTTTTGTATTACTGCTTTATGTTTACGCTTTGCATGTATATTGTATTGTTTGTTTCAATTATTGTAATCAGGCCGTCATTGGAGAAGAGACTCTCAATAGGCTTTATGCACAACTCCACTACTTCCTGAACTTAACCCTCCTGTTTTCCTCCTGGGTCTAGGGAGGAAGGACAAAAGGAAGGAAGGAAGGATGAAGGGAAAGATGGGAGGAAAGAAGGAAGGGAAAAAGGAAGGAAAGATAGATGGAGGGAGGGAATAGATTGGGTCAATTGGGTCAAAAAGTAAGGATGAAGGGAAGGAAGGAAGGAAGGAAGGAAGGAAGGAAGGAAGGAAGGAAGGAAGGAAGGAAGGAAGGGAGGGAGGGAGGGAGGGAAAAATGATTGTGGAAAGAAGGAAGAGAAAAGGAAAGGAAAGAAAGATGGAGGGAGGGAACAGATTGGGTCAATTTGATCAAAAGAGGAAGGAAAGAAGGAAGGGGAAAGGGATTGTGGAAAGAAGGAAGGGAGAAAGGAAGGAAGGAAAGAAGGAGGGATGGAGGAAGGGAACAGAAGGACAACAGGAGGGTTAAACAAGCTCCTTTATTTCCTGTCTTACATTACTGGACAAACTGATTAATCCAGGTGTGTCTGACCATTGTGACTACTCAGACACACCTGGATTAATCAGTTTGTCCAATAATGTAAAACAGGGAATAGAGGAGCTTGTTTAAGTTCAGGAAGTAGTGAAGTTGTGCATAAAGCCCATTGGCCCTTCTTGAACAAATAAAGGTAAAGAAGAAAGCAATGTGATTATCATTCCTATTCTCTGGCTAACCCAGCCTGCTTCACTTCGTAACCTGCTCCCATCACAGCTGCTGTTATCAGGGAGCTACATGACCTCACATCAACAGACAACTACTTCTCACATGGTTTACTGTTGTCGACTTGACCTTGCGAGTCCCGCCTGGGGTCGGCGCTCCTGAAGGGGGCAGGCAGACACCTCTTGCAGAAGGAGTGGAGACACGGCAGGAGTTTGGGCTCTCTGTTGTGGAAGCTCAACTTGCAGATGGGACATGTGTCCATCAGTCCGAAGGTGCCCTGCTGTTTCAGTCTCTCCTCCTCGGCCGGCAAACTTTCCGCCTCGTTTTCCACGATGATGACAATGTCGTCGTTGTCAACATTGTCCGCACCTTCTTCCATTTTTTCTTTCCTTTTGTTTTTGTTTTTTTGACACCGCTGCTTCCCGATCTTTCCAGGCAACCAATCAATATATCGTTGCGATGGGAAACAAAGGAGCAGCCTAAGATTTTAACTTAACAAGGCAGATAAGGGATGTTAACAGTCATATCTTTACATTAAAACATCACAGGCTTTCCCTTTCATCCTGAAAGCTGGTTTATTGAGCTGTACGAGGACAGCTTTAGTTTGAGTCCATTTGTTTCCGCTTTGGAAGCTAATTTAGCAACTTAGCCTGTTTTAATTGCACATATGCTACAGCCAGTAAACACTGCATCCCCCGGTCCGTGGTGGCTCTTATCATACTGGCGGAAAGATAACGGCGTGAAGTCACGTATTAAAATAAAACCATCCTACATACATAGTGTTTTGAAGCTCATTTGTCCATGGGAAAGGCGACCATCTGTGCTTTCGTAGCCCATAACACATACCATATTACCCAGAATGCACTGCGGCTTTCCTTTAAAGCTACAGTGCCCCGTTATGGCCAAACTACTACATCGTACAAAGCGCAATTTTAATTCAGACTTTCACTATCGTCTGCACCCTGGCTGTTATTGTTAAATCAGCTCTTTGTGAAAGTTAATATTCAGTCTGTTTGGGACATTTTTCGGCGGTTATTTGCGTCTTTTTGGAGGGGTCTGCTCTTTGTGCCTGGGAGGAGTCTCACTGTGTCAAAAACCTCCTCTCCTGGAATTGCATATTTACTACTTTACTCTGGGGGATACTATGACACAAGGAGCGACTGTGGCAAAAGTTTGATCCCGAGTAGCCACACTTTAGCGAGGATGAACTTGACGGCTGAGATGCACTCTATTCCTCTGAGTGATGGGAACAGCATACCCCTGATAGGACTAGGGACTTACGGAAATCCCCGCACGGTAAGACATATTTTGATATTTTGTCATATGACATGAATTAAGAATCGACCTGGTAAGAGTTAAATATGCGCACTATTCACGCATTTATTTTCGAGATGTTATTCACACATAATACATATTGTTTTGTTTTGTTTTTGTCTTTTTTTTTTTGATAGACCCCTAAAGGAACTGCATATGAGTCAGTCAAATTGGCTATAGAAACGGGGTACAGACACATTGATGGGGCTTTGGTCTATTTCAACGAAGATGAGGTGGGACACGCAATCAGGGATAAGATTGCAGATGGAACTGTGAAAAGAGAAGACATCTTCTACTGTGGAAAGGTTGGCAAAGTGTGATTGTTGGGTGTGGGAGCGTTTGGAAGTTGCTGACCATGACTTTTTTTTTTTTTTACACACACCAGTCGTCTTGGCTACAAAGTCTGTGCAGCTGTTTGCAACAACAAGTTTTTTTTCCTTCCTTTTCCACAGTTGTGGAACACATTCCATCCTCCTGAGCTTGTGCGTCCCTCTCTGGAGAAAACTTTGGTGACATTACAGCTGGATTATGTCGACCTCTATATAGTAGAAATGCCCACTGCCTTCAAGGTACACACATTCATTTCAACAACAAAAAAATGTCATTTTTTCTTTTTTACTCTGATTTCACCACAAACTATAGGCTACTATAAATAATCCTGTTATTTTCTTAAGCCAGGAGATACTTTCTACCCCAGAGATGAGAATGGGAAGTATATTTATCACGAGACAGACCTGTGTGCTACTTGGGAGGTGAGACTTGTTTACCTGGACTTATCATTAAAGAATCATAAAAAAATGGTTTATGGAAAATATTTTCCATTTTCTAAATCTACGATTAAGACTTACAAATTATTAACTATTGGAATCCACTGTCCCTTTCACTCCATTGTAGTTTTATTTGACTCAGTGTAGCTGCAGATATTTATTACTAGTTCCAAAGGTTAACAGACATTACCCAATCATTATGCTGTGCTCAAGGTCGTTGGCCAACCGTCAACATTGACCAAAAATGGTTGACGTTGACCAAAAAAAAGAGGAAGTTTACTGGCACACAGTTAAAGATCTGTGTGCCAGTAAACTTCCTCTTCTTTTCTTTCTTTTTTTTTTGTTAATTTGTTGCTAATTTGTGCTTAATCTTGTTCAGGCGTTGGAGGCTTGCAAAGATGCTGGGCTTGTAAAATCTCTTGGAGTATCAAACTTCAACAAGCGACAACTGGAACTGATTCTTAACAAACCTGGGCTGAAACACAAGCCTGTCTCAAACCAGGTACACTCACATTAATGTTCTGAAAAACAGATAAAGGACAACGAAAGAGGTGACACTCAATAAAATCTCACTGCCTTCTTATTATACTGAGTCTATCCTAAAAACTAACAATATTTATCATTTGTTTAAACACAGGTTGAATGCCATCCCTATTTCACTCAGCCAAAGTTGCTTGAATACTGTCGACAGAAAGATATTGTCATTGTGGGATACAGCCCCTTGGGGACATCTAGAGATGCATCCTGGTAAGTGTAGTTTACACCCAGCATGCACTTGTAAATTAAAGATTTTTTTTAAGCAGTGTAAAGTAAAACACTGGTATTTAAAACAGGGTAAACCTGAAATGCCCCCCACTGTTGGAAGATGAGCTACTGGTATCAGTTGCGAAGAAGTACAACAAGACCACAGCCCAGGTAGCTCTGAGGTTCAATGTGCAGAGAGGTGTGGTCGTCATCCCAAAGAGCTTCACCCCTGATCGCATCAAAGATAACTTTCAGGTTTGTTTTCACAGCTTTATAAAAGTGCACTTGAAAAATCACTTAAATCACTTAGTAACATCCAAAGTGCATTCTGAATCATTTGTTTTATATACTGCAGATATTTGACTTCTCTCTTTCTGAGGCCGAGATGAAGGCAATTGAGGGGTTGAACAAGAATATTCGCTTTGTGGAGCTACTCATGTGAGTATAAGGCAAAATCTGTGAGTGATTTCCTAATTCTCTAATAAATAAATAAATAAATAAATAAATAAATAATATTTCTCTGTATTGACCCAACAGGTGGGCTGATCATCCAGAGTATCCATTTCATGATGACTACTAGACACCACAGATGTCTAGAGTTCACAAAGATGTGATCCAAAAACACAATTAAATGTAATTATTTACTTTATAGATTTTTGGGCCTGCATTTTGAAAATAATTTTGATAAAAATGTTTTTACTTATTTCATGACACATTTCTGATAAACAACGTGACCAGTGTGACATCCATATTGCAGGGAATTTTAATATTTAAATCCAAAGCAATATATAGCTATATATATTTTATAATTCTGTCAATATGCTTTTGCTGTCGTTGTTTGTTTTTTCATTTGAAAGTTGCATGTCTTCATGAAATAAAATAAAATAAAAAAAAGTTTCCTTGTCACCCTCATCACTTTGTTGGACCCATAGACTGTAAAAAGAGACCGTCTCGCCGCTGTGATGCGGAAGTGGAGGATGAGTAGGTTACTCACCTGCCGTAACCTTTCTTAGAAACATTAGCAACAGTAAAATGTGTAATTTTCATTGTAATAAATGCATTTGTATTATTATTATTGACATATCTTAAGCAAAAGAGTCAACTGAATAAATCTTGCATGCAGCTGAACACAGATTTATTTTGTCTTTATAATGAAGCTTTGTAGAAACAATGCTGCATTAAAGTACAGTAGGAAATATACATTTTTCGCCTGTTGAAAATATAGTGAAGTTGTACAAAAAACAGTCAAATTCATTATGAACTGTAAGTGACCGCTAAGTTGTTGCATCTAGAATAGTAACCGTGCAAATAAAATTACCAGACGAGTGTTTGGTTGCAACATTGTAGGCTTATCCTCATCTACTTGGCGAATTGCATTATTTCAAGTAGTTGACACAACTAATAAGATCACCACACAGTCCTCTATATTCAACAAAACAACAGCTACCTGTCTTTATTCATGGTAAAAGTTGTTTTACTCTGTCATTCACAAGTAAGACGCCACCCTAAAGTTTTTTATTTTATTTTTTTAATCTAGGCCTATTTACACAACCACCAAACTCGGAAGTGATAAGAAATTTACGACTGTCCATGAAGGCACCACAGAAGCTCTCCCAACCCGTGCTAGTTGTAGCTAGCAACGTTGGCTAACGCGGCCACAGTATCTACACACGACGTTAAATAATAGGGAAAGTGACTGTTGGCGAAACAAAGCTGAAGGATTAATGCCCCTTTTCTGTGTGTTTCCGACCGACCCACTGAAGCCACGGCGGACCACCCAGCTCGGCCGACATTGACAGCTAACGTTAATGTTAGCTGCGCAACGGGCAGCGGCAGCTAAGCTGATTTTTTTTTAGCATCGCCAAATTAGCCGTGTGTGCTAGTGTATGTTTGCTTCAATGAATGAGGGTGGATGCATTGAGTGAAGACGACCAGTCAGTCAACAATGTACGCTTGCTGCTACTAGCCTCCTCCTTGTTGTGGTCCGGCTTGGCTGGTACTTTGCCACCGAGGTGCTCTGCTCTGCTCGACGAAGTGGACGAGTTTATTCTGGTGGGAGAGCCGACAAGCGAGCGGCGTGATTACGTGAGCTAATGAACACTGTGAGCCGCTGCTGGTAAGCTACAGGACTTAGCCGACCGTGGATAAGTTTTGTTGGAAATGCATCATCAAGAAGAAATCATAACACTACCCAGGTACGGAGACGTAGCAGCGGTAGCTATGTTGGCCTCCTTCTCCTCCTCCTGCACAACATAAAACACACAGCCGACGTTGTAACATAACGCCTGATTGTTTTGTTTTGAGTGTGTGTTTGCAAACTTCAGTTTAAAATCCCGTGACCGTCTCTGGTTTACGTCTTCGCTGCTGAGTTGAGGTTTTTTTTGGTGAAGCTGTCCTGTCGTCTGCGAGAAGGAATGATGGCGATCCGGACTGACCCTGCCCTCCGTCCCAGGTAGGGGAGTGGTGGTGGTGGTGGCGGCGGCGGAGGAGACTCCCCGGCCTGGACCGGCCCTGCTGTTTACGGATGATGAGGATGATGATGATGATAAATACAACACCAGCACGGTAGCCGCTCGGTTGTTGTATTTATGCCTTCACTCTCAGATCAGATTATGATTCGCCATCGCGACTGGGGGATGCCTTGTCACTGAAATGATTTTGCCATTGAGGAGATTTTAAAAGGATCATGATGGACACAGAGGAAGTTCCACAAGAAGACAAAAATATTGGAAATATAATCATGATGAACTGTTGAGCTCAACTCGGTGCATTTTTTGACCTGCATTATTATTTTTTAAAAGACTGTTTTCACTGGAGCCACTTCAAACATGTCTACATTTGCTGAGTTCGTCCCACCTCCTGAATGCCCGGTCTTTGAGCCGAGTTGGGAGGATTTCTCAGACCCTTTAGGATTCATCAACAAGATCCGACCCATTGCAGAGAAAACGGGCATCTGCAAGATCCGACCCCCCGAGGTAAACTCTTGTCATCTTAAACCGTGGATTAAAACCTTTTGCGGATTTGCTTCGTGTTGTCTTGCGTAGGTAGCGCTGCTTTACTTCGGGCCTGCGTGAATTTTGCAATAGGCAACGACTGTTGCCATTACTCTAATAGAGGTCAAATAAGGCTTAATTTATCCGCGCTCAAACGAAGATATGTTAACAAATTTGGTTCACATCGGCTTTTTTTATGTGTTCTTCAAAAAAAAAAAAAGTTTTTAAAGGGGCAAAGTAAATTCAACAGTTCACACAGTGGCTTTGTTTTTGTTTGCCTGGTGGCTAGCTAAGTTACAGTGCAATGACTGGACCACGTTAGCTGCGAAGATGCGACACTGAACCATATGCAGGCCTGTAGCTGCTGTCAGACATCTACCCATATAATAGGTCTGCTGTGTTTATCATGTGTTTTATGTACATAATAAGAAAACCACTCGACTAGATCTTCTTTTTCTTTGACCTGTGATATTTTTGATCCTGTTGCAATCTGTTGCATTTAGAAAATAGTAGGTTCAGATAGAGGTATGTAATACTATATGTACACTTATACTGTACTAAAATAGGCTCAGTAGTACTTGTGTATGAGTGGTGGTGCTGTTGTTATTAGTACAGTAGTTGTAATCCCCCCACCTCCCCAAATAAGCTCTGCTCATGTCCTTTTTCTTTTGAGCAGCATTGGTTTGTTTCATTCAGTGTTGTTCGTGACATTGCTTCATTGTTGATGTTTTGCTTTGGGCAGAGTTGATGTTTCTGTTTTCTTGTCTATCAGGACTGGCAGCCTCCATTTGCCTGCGATGTGCGTAACTTCCGCTTCACCCCTCGTGTACAAAGGCTGAATGAGCTTGAGGTGAGTTTGCCAGGGCAAAGCATTACAACACATCATAACTATGATAATGAATGAAGGCGTGTCTAAAATGTTGTTTACGGAGAGGCTGAGCACAGATACATTAAGAAAGGAGGTAGGTGTTTGGGAAATTATTCTAAGTGAACCAAGTTTTTACTCTCTTTCCACCAACTTTGTCTTCTGTCTCACACATGTTGAGGTTTGGATATGTATTCATGACAAATTGCATGTTAAGCAAGGGACAGCAGGATAGTTTCAGTACCAGAGTTTTAAGGTTTTAACTTACCGGATCAGTACTGTATGTCCGTGCACCGAAGTGCAGTCATTCGGACATAATTCCGCCCGAGGTGTCCAGTGTGTAAAACAGCAGAGCAGTGCACTTAGAGTCTGACCTCTCTCCCCTCTCCCCTGCCCGTCCAGGCCCTCACTCGGGTTAAGCTCAACTTTCTGGATCAAATCGCAAAATTCTGGGAGCTGCAGGGATCCAAGATTCGGTTCCCTCACGTGGAGAGAAAGATTTTGGACCTCTATCAGCTGAGCAAGGTAACACTAGATACGTTTAGAAGGTTTTACTGTGTGTGTGCTGTTGGTTAGAATACATATATATAGCTTTTATTTTTGTGCATAAATTGGGATGGATGTCTTTGTTGTGCTACAAGACGTTTTGACACACCCTGAAAATATCTGTGATAATCCCAGTTTTTATTTGGCAGATGCTGTAATTCAGTGGTTCCCAAGCTTATTTGTCATGTGAGCCTTTTTATCATACCATGAGTCAGGCCCTCACTCATACGTGTTGTGATTCTCCAAAAGTGGTCATATAAAATGTAACACAATTGATTATGAAATGAAAATCATTTCAATTTCTCACCTGTGTTTTATTTTATTGTAAATAATAATTCTCTTTAATTTTTGTTCTTTTGTACTCAAATTAAACATAGAGAATAAGAATCAGTCTGCCTTCAAAATAAAATAAATAATTTATAAGAAATAAACAATAAGCAACCTTCGTTTGTTCTATTAAACTCTTATAACATTCATAACATATAACATTCAGCAGTAAGTGGAAGTTTGAGCCATTTATCAATATTTGGAGTAGCCTTGGCATGTGTCTTCACAGAGTTGTGCCACAGGTTATTGTCTCCCCAGGGGAACTAGTTGTGGTGCACATGTACCATTTAAGTAATAGGCTTATGAAATGACTAGGAATATTTACTTATCATCTTGGAAATAATGTATGAATGCTTCCATGTCCCCCTGCCTGTAATGTGCTCCTGGTTGGGAGTCACTGCTGTAATTGACTGCTGCTGCACTTTGTTTGTTGTTGTTGTTCCACTTGAGTTTACCCTGTCGTAAAAAGAAATTCCCTTATCTGCTGTTTTGGACTTGACCATGTGTACACCTGCATGCTGTGTACTTTCCAGATTGTGTCATCTGAGGGTGGCTTCGAGACGGTGTGTAAAGAGAAGACATGGTCCAAGGTGGCCAGCCGCATGGGCTTCCCGTCTGGAAAAGGCACCGGCTCACTGCTGCGTTCCCACTACGAGAGGATCCTGTACCCGTACGAGCTCTTTCAGTCTGGAGCCACACTAACTGTGAGTGATGCTGATGTCAGTTTCTAATTCTGTATCTGGTATTCACCACTTTATTTTCCCATGATCCATTGCGTCACACCACCCCGGAAGTCGGTTGTTTACGTAGCAACAGCTAGCGGCTAACGTAGCAACCGGACATCCACAACTCTTGCGATTGGCTTTATGGTCGTTACAGGCTCCATTCATAAAATCTTTAACTTTCCTTGAGTTGTTTGTGCATCCAACAACAGCACATGTCGTACCGGAGGACATTCTATGAACTTGTAATAATAATAAAAACACTTCTAAGACAGACTGCTAGGCTAGCTCCATTCTGCTTGAAGTGAGACAGAAGTGCGAAACCGACTTGTCGGTGAATTGAGTGTCATGGCGACACCCAGCGGCGTTCTACGGAAAGTGGTGAATAAAAACTGTAACTAACTAAAATTCATTAAAACTTAAAAAAAAAAAAAAAAAAAATGTAATAAGCAAGAAAACAAGCCCATTTGTTCGTCTTCTGCCAAAACACAGTTTTGAAGTTTGAAAAATCCACAAAAACATGTTGTTGATGTTGCACGCAGATTCATGAACGCAGCCATTTTGCACTATTGTGTACAAACACCCAACATGACTAATTGGAACTATACAGGCATGTACAGCATGTGAGTGGGTGTTGATATTGAAATGATTCTTTTCCCATTGAGCTAAATTTGTTTTGGCTGCTGCCAGTGTCTCTACTGTAGGACACCAACCAAACTTCATTGAACCAAATCCAACACTTCTGCAAATAACTTGTTGGCTAATAATAACATCATCCCTTATTTTCCAAAACCCGAATTTGCTTTAACCCACCTGCATTCTCCAATCAGGGCATCCAGCGGCTATATGACGAGGGTGACGATTTGGAGGAAGTAGATGAGGGAGTTGGTGAGGAGGCGGTGGAGGAAGAGGAGCAAGACGAGGAGGAGGAAAAAGAGAAAGAGAAGGATGGAGAGAGCGACCCAACGCAAACCAAAGATCGAATCCTGCCTGAGAGACGGTCCAGGCGCCTTAAGTCTGAGGTAAACACGGATTGTTTCTGCTCCACCGTGAAGAAAGTTTCATTCCTTTTGTCACAAATTTGTTGTTTTTTAATCAGAACAGTCATTTCACCACAAACAAAAGCTTAGTCCTTTTTAATGTTGGCTAAGCTGCTGTAAGCATCCCTCCCTGCCCCTGTGCAGATTCCCAGCTGCGGCAGGCAAGCTCCCCAGAGTAAAACACTTGGCCTCGTTGTGGGAGTACGGTTTCACAGTGTGCTGCTGTTGTTGCTTTGTTTTTCCAGAGAGAAAACAAGGAGCCGAAAGGCCTCAAAATCTTCAGCACAAGTCCCAAGATGGTTGGCTTGGAGATTGTGTCAGCTGGTATGGATCATATTTTGTTGACCTGTATTTTTACACACGGGAGACACCGAACGGCAACGAAGCAGACGTTCTATGAAACTATGAATGTTTGTTTTCTTACATCTGCATTTCTCATTTAGATGACGGATTCAACAAGAAGCAGCGTCATCTCAAAGCTCAAGCCTTCGCCATCAAAATGAGGCCACGCAAAGAAACCCTCGAGGTCAACTTTGTAAGGACCAGTTGTGTTTGTTTGACGGCAACGTTCACTGTATCTTTTGTAACTCTGTAAAATGACCACGCCCTGTGCGTTTCGTGACACTGATCCCCCAGATCGACCTCTACCTCTGCCTGGTGTGCGGCCGCGGCGACGAGGAGGACCGGCTCCTGCTGTGCGACGGCTGCGACGACAGTTACCACACGTTCTGTTTGATCCCGCCGCTACAGGATGTGCCCAAGGGGGACTGGCGCTGCCCGAAATGTGTCGCTGAGGTAACGCATGAACGCCCTCAAAGAAAGTTTTTTGATGATAGTTTGAAAGAGGGTTTTAAGTCATGAGTATTGCTTCCTTACCTCTGTTGTGTAATTAAATGTCTTTGTGCTGATTGCACTTAGAGTAAATCCCTGCTGTAATGAATACGTTGTCCATCTTCCCTCACAGGAGTGCAGCAAGCCCAGGGAGGCGTTCGGCTTTGAGCAGGCTGTGAGAGAGTACACACTCCAGAGCTTTGGAGAGATGGCTGATCACTTCAAGTCTGACTATTTCAACATGCCCGTGCACGTACGTAAAAATCAGATTTTAAAACTAGACCAGACGTCCGCCGTTTCATGGATGCTCTCCTGTCATCTAGCGGCGCCATGCTCTGCTGTGACACTTACAAGTTACACGTGTTCCTCGCAGGCTTTTGGAGTGGAAAGATAAAAGCGGGGACTTGAATTAGTTCCACTTTGTGCCCACAGATGGTCCCCACTGAGCTGGTGGAGAAGGAGTTCTGGCGCCTGGTCAGCAGCATCGAGGAGGATGTCATCGTAGAGTACGGGGCTGACATCAGCTCCAAAGACGTGGGCAGTGGATTTCCCATCAGGGATGGCAAAAGGAGGCTGCTGGGAGACGAGGAGGTGAGAGAATGGCTAAACAGTTTGTGTTTCTCTGAACTTTTCAAGTGTTGACTTTACAAATCTTCAAATCTTAAAGTCTTGTTGTATTTTTCAGCACATCTACAATCTCTAATAGGTGCTTATACCCTAAAGTGGAATATCAAAAATGACATGCTTTATTTTTAGTCTTTTTAAGTCTTTTTTAGCCCTGGAATGGATGTGGCATCACAAATCTTGTTGCACTTTGTTTGTTGCAAAGACAATAAAGGCTATTTGAATTTGAATTTGAATTGATTATTTAATAGAATATATCAGAAGTGACCATATTGACAAAGCAGGGTACTATCTATGTGCATTTTAAACCAACAGAAACGTCCACATGTTGCTGTAGTAACTTTCACCTGCTTCCTACACTCTATCTGAGCTTCATGTTCCAAAAAGTCAGCCATTTGGCAAAAATAACTATTTATATATCTCTGTGTCCCTGCCACAAGCACCTCCACTGGGAGGCTGTGAAAGCTCCAGTGGCAACACCACAGGGCCACAGGGCCGCAGGGCCACAGGGCATCCCTGAACCAGACACTGTTGACACATGCTCCTTTTCCAGAACCTGCAGTAGTGCACTTTTCTTACACCGCCCATGTTATTATTATTATTATTTTTTTCGAATTTATGTTCAAAAACAGATTTTTTATTTTGGAAGCAACTGAACTGGTGTTCATATTTTTACAGTAAGATGTTTTCTGTGTGTTCAATTGTCTTCAAATTATAATTTTTTAATAAAACACTACAGTTAGGTACGAGATGCCCATGAGTGATTTTATTCCTCAGACATCCATCCAGTAGTTTCCCTAAAGACTTTTCCTCTTTTATTAAGTAAAAACATGACATTTCCCCCGAAGTGAAATAAAACACTTAATTTCCTCTCTCGTCAGGAGTACGCCAACTCAGGCTGGAACCTGAACAACATGCCGGTCCTGGAGCAGTCGGTGCTCACCCACATCAACGTGGACATCTCGGGTATGAAGGTGCCCTGGCTTTATGTGGGCATGTGTTTCTCCTCTTTCTGCTGGCACATCGAGGACCACTGGAGTTACTCCATCAACTTCCTGCACTGGTGAGATGAACAGAGCGCAGGACTTTGTGACAGCACTGCACCATTTATGCTGATGGAAACTGTGTTTTTTGGTGTGCCACCTTCGATAAGTAGATGTCTTTCACGTTAATTACTGTCTTTCTTTGTTTTCCAGGGGTGAACCGAAGACTTGGTACGGAGTGCCGGCCTCTGCGGCAGAGCAGCTGGAGGCTGTGATGAAGAAGTTGGCTCCAGAGCTCTTTGACTCGCAGCCGGACCTCCTCCATCAGCTGGTCACCATCATGAACCCCAATGTCCTCATGGAGCACGGTGTCCCTGTATGTAGTGGGACCTTTGGGAAGATATTAGATCTTATTAGTTATTGATTGCTTGTTCAACATTTTTATCAATCATGTGCGTATTTCCTGCTGTCTCTCAGGTGTACAGGACCAACCAGTGTGCAGGAGAGTTTGTGGTGACCTTCCCCAGGGCCTACCACAGTGGCTTCAACCAGGGCTACAACTTCGCGGAGGCTGTGAACTTCTGCACTGCCGACTGGGTGAGGGAAAACAGATATTCTTCTTGAATTTAAACTTTTTTTTTAACCCTAACCCTAACCCCTAACCCTAACCCACCGCTGTTGTCGTTCAGTTACCTATGGGTCGTCAGTGTGTGGCACACTACCGACGGCTCCAGCGCTACTGCGTCTTCTCCCACGAGGAGCTTCTGTGCAAGATGGCTGCTGATCCAGAGAGCCTGGATGTGGAACTGGCTGCTGCTGTATTCAAAGAGATGGGAGACATGATGGAGGAGGAGACTAAACTGCGCCAGGCTGTCCAAGAAATGGTAAGAAGTAGTTGTTCTTCAGTAGACAGATGCTGGTAGTTTGTGGTGATCAGGTTGTAAAGTTAGATCAATATTAACAGTTTTCACTCGTGCTTATCTTGTTCCTAAGTTTTATAGGCGTGGTGAAAAAAATGATTAAAGATTAATCGCAATTATTGTATGGATTATTATTGCGTTTTTTAAATTGTAATACGAACCAGGGAATACACAGTGACTCCTGCGGTTGCTGTCATGCAGGATTTACCCACAGCTCCATCTGGGCTAAAAGCAGCGTGTGGATACATTTTGTTTTTTTCTCCATCCATAACGTCCTGTAAACTTTAGCTTTATGTCCGATAACGTGGGACTAATGTTGACAAATGATGATTTTATTGTGTCAAATTTTTAAAGTTCCAAAGCTGAATCTTTGTTCTGTAGGAAAAACTATCTTAACTGAAACTATGGACATTTATTTGCAAGTGTGGACATTGTTTTGTTTTGTATTGTTTTTTTGACTGTGAAAGACTACATCTAAAACAAAAATGAATGAATTAAAGATAATTTTTGGTTGGTTTGAGGACTAACTAAATAAAAGAGAAGTTAAGTAATTCAGCAGCTTACTGTTTTTTAAATGGTTCAATAAGTTTGTGGTATATTTTGGTTACTGTTACTGTCAAATGGGAAATCAGTGATCAACAATAATTGAAAATCGAATCAAGACCTCAATAATCGTAATCGAATCGAATCGAATCGGGAGGTCGGACCGATTAACCACCCCTAAAGTTTTGTGTGTTCACCACTTGTTTTACCTCCTTACCTGCAGGGCGTGCTGTCCTCTGAGCAGGAGGTTTTTGAACTGGTCCCTGATGACGAGCGCCAGTGTCACAAGTGTAAGACGACCTGTTTCCTGTCGGCGCTGACCTGCTCCTGCAGCCCCGATCGCCTGGTCTGTCTTCACCACGCAGCAGATCTCTGCGACTGTCCGCTCGGCAACAAGTGTCTTCGGTGAGAGGAATTGCTTTGTGGCCCAATACCAGTTTGGTTCAGCCTATTAAATGAATATCTCTTCATTTGTAAATGAATCGGCGAGCAGAACATTTACTTGCATGTTATATTTCAGATATCGCTACGATCTGGAGGAGTTTCCATCCATGCTTTACGGAGTTAAGACACGGGCTCAGTCCTACGACACCTGGGCAAAGAGAGTCACAGAGGCCTTGGCTGCCGACCAGAAGAACAAGAAAGGTTTTTCATATTTTATTACTACTACAAATACATACATGTTGTATGGCCGCTCCCACACACTGGGACACTTAACCAGTGGAATTACGAGCCATCAGTGACCTGGCACTCTTCAAGACCAATCTTAAAACTTTTTAATTTAGAATGGCTTTTAACATTGATTGATGGTGCGACATCTCCCTGTTTTACATGTATTGATTTTTTAAAAATGTTTTAATGTTTGTTTTATTCTTGCTGTGCTCTTAAATTCAGATTTTTACTTTATATCTTTTTGTAAAGCACTTTGATCATCATTTTAGATGTTGTAAAGTGCTATATAAATAAACTTTTTGATTTGATGTGATGCGTGTAATGGTGTTTTGTGTCATGCCATGATTCTTTTTATTTGTCTCAGATCTTATTGAGCTCAAGGTTTTGCTGGAGGATGCAGAGGACAGAAAGTATCCAGAGAATGCTCTGTTCCGACGCCTCAGGGAGATGGTCAAAGAGGCGGAGACGTGTTCCTCAGTAGCTCAGCTGCTGCTCAGTCGAAAGCAGAGGCACAGGTCAGTGAACATGGATACACACAATCAAATTCAACAGAAAAGCAATTGACTCACAAACCAACATGCACACACTAGAAATTCATTTTTTTACTTTTGAAGATGAATACTCCATCTGCTCAGGTTTAAAGGCGAGCTCAATCTCTCTTTTTCCTTGTGTGTCTGCAGCAGCCGCCTGCGTTCTGAGAGCAGTCGAAACCGCACCAAACTGACTGTGGACGAGCTCAAGGCCTTCGTGGATCAGCTCTACAGGCTGCCCTGCATCATCAGCCAAGCCAGACAAGTCAAAGTTAGTCCCATCTATAGATGCGTGCTAACCCAAGGTCACGTGTTGCTAGTGATCTACAGTTCACACCCTAATTTCTCCTTTTTCTCATCCTCATTCCCTCTTTTTTTCCCATAACACCCTATTTTCCTCAATTAATATGATCAATCTACTATCATCTGTTCCCAGGAGTTGCTGGAGAATGTAGAGGACTTCCATGAGCGAGCCCAGGCAGCGCTGTCGGACGAGATGCCCGATTCCTCCAAGCTGCAGGCGCTGTTGGACCTGGGCAGCGGCCTGGATGTGGAGCTGCCTGAGCTTCCCAGACTCAAACAAGAGCTCCAGCAGGCCCGCTGGCTTGATGAGGTGGGCCCTGATTAGAACCACAACCCTCTTTGTGTTGTTTCAGTGTGTCGTTGTAGTTGTGGCCTCATGTGAACATGCTGTCCTGCTCCTGTCCCAGGTGCGCGTCACCCTGGCCGAGCCCCACCGGGTCACCCTGGAGCTGATGAAGAGGCTGATAGACTCGGGGGTGGGTCTGGCTCCCCACCATGCTGTGGAGAAGGCCATGGCCGAACTGCAAGAGATCCTCACTGTCTCAGAGAGATGGGAGGATAAGGCTCGTGCCTGCCTGCAGGCCAGGTAAGGCTGCATATATACAAGTTAATGCA
Source organism: Trachurus japonicus (assembly GCF_045865225.1). Taxonomy (NCBI): domain Eukaryota; kingdom Metazoa; phylum Chordata; class Actinopteri; order Carangiformes; family Carangidae; genus Trachurus; species Trachurus japonicus. The sequence goes on from NC_140929.1 coordinate 15,632,860, forward strand.
AAGACATTTGCAAAAACTTGCTGAGCATTTTTGCATCCTCCTGCCATAATCCCTATAGTCATAGTAGCAGGTTCATTGCCTTAATTGACCCTTCGCCAACTCCTCCCACAAACGGCTATTGTCCAATCCTACGTTAGCAACCGTAACTATAGGCCTGGCAAGCTTTCCGCAGTGAGTCATTACGTTTGCTTTTGTGGACACATTTTGAGACTAGGACGAAAAACATTTGTTTGTAGAGAAGGATGTTGTTGTTGCTGCTGCTACTACGGCGGCAGCGGCGGCGGCAGCAGCAATATAGAGATGTTCAGATACGAGCAGACTTTTTTTTCGACTTGAGCAAGTGTAAATATGGGGATAACCATATGTTCACCTCCGAAATGACAGCTGTACTTTTACCGCGTTTACCTGGGCTTTTAGGCGAGGGATCCTCCAGGCAGGGACTGCTTTCACTGACTGATACAGCGGTGGGAGAAAACAAAACAGCAGCCAAAGCTGTATGTGGTTCACAATCGCCCAAAAACTTGCAGTTTGACAACGTTTCATGACCAGTGAGATGACGTAAGTCTTCGTGGGTTGATAGACGGTAAAATTACCGGTCCTTACTGCTGCTCTGTACATTGTCCAGTCGTGTCGTTGAACAGATGTTTTATCCTCCCGCGCGAGTCACGTCACTGAAAACTATGAATGATCTTTGTGACTTCTTCTCTCTATTATCTCAGAACAGTTTATCCAGAAATTTGCTGATATTTCCTTTGAAATCGATACCAAATACTGCCAGGAGCATGGCTGGGAGTGAAAGCTTGCCCGCCGTAGCAACAGTAACCAAGGGGGCGGGGCTTACGCGAAGGGTCAATTATCAGTGCATGTTGTTTTGAGATCCACGGGGCAGAGACGGGCAGAAGTGAACACAATGGAGGTGAACGGTACTGGTCTCCTGTCCCTCATCAAACTCATCAAATACACAATCCAACAACTCCAAAACACTCTTGTGGACAAGTTGTGAACTGCACATTCACCACGCTATGAAATAATAATGTAACATTGTTTTAGAGTTGTTTTCAAGGCAAATGCAGTCGGAACTACATTCCAGACATGGCTGCTGGGCAGATTGATTTCAAAGCCGCAAGTAGTTCACAGTATTTGCTTCATGTGTTGTAATGTTACATGCCTCTGCCCCGCTGATCTCAAAACAACATGCACCGATTATTAAAGGTAATGAACCTACCGCTATGACTATTGGGATTATGGCAATAGGTGATTTTGCCAAAATGTCGAACTATCCCTTTAAAGTTGAGTCATTTGTCATGTTTAATCATCACATGTCTGTCTGTGCTGTAACCCCAGGCCTCGACACAGCATGGTGACCTTGGAGAGCATCGTGCTGGAAGCGAGGAACATCCCAGCATACCTGCCTAACATCTTGGCGCTCCGAGAGGCGCTGCAGAAGGCCAAGGAGTGGACGTCGAAGGTGGAGGCCATCCAGAGTGGCAGCAGCTTTGCTTACCTGGAGCAGCTGGAGAGCCTGCTGGCCAGAGGGCGCTCCATCCCCGTCCGGCTAGATCCACTGACCCAGGTGGAGTCTCAGGTGGCTTCAGCACGAGCCTGGAGGGAGAGGACCGGTCGCACCTTCCTCAAGAAGAACTCCACATACACACTGCTCCAGGTGGGCGTCACATGTAAAGGACTCTGTTGATTTGATGCTTGGCTGTGAGTTGGTAAAATTAAATTAGGCAAAATTGTTGCGTCTCCTCTCTTAGGTTCTCAGTCCGCGTGTGGACATCGGGGTGTACGGCAACAGCAAAAGCAAACGGAAGCGCGTCAAGGAGCTCATGGAGAAAGAGCGAGGAGGCTTCGACCCCGACACCCTCAGCGACCTGGAGGAGAGCCTGGAGGAAGTGCGAGACCCCTCCACCGTCGTAGCAGCCTTCAAATCCAAAGAGCAGAAAGAAGTGGAGGCCATCCACTCGCTCCGCGCCGCCAACCTGGCCAAGATGGCCATGGCCGACCGCATCGAGGAGGTCAAGTTCTGTCTGTGTCGGAAGACGGCCAGCGGCTTCATGTTACAGTGCGAGCTCTGTAAGGACTGGTTCCACGGGGCGTGCGTGCCTCTGCCTAAGACTGGGTCTCAGAAGAAACTGGGCGTGGGTTGGCAGAGCAACAGCAAAGACTCGAAATTCCTGTGTCCGCTGTGTCAGCGGTCGAGGAGGCCGAGGTTAGAGACCATCCTGTCGCTACTGGTGTCGCTGCAGAAGCTGCCGGTGCGTCTGCCAGAGGGAGAGGCTCTGCAGTGTTTGACAGAGAGGGCGATGAGCTGGCAGGTACGCACAGAAAGGACGTTAGTGACCGTAGCTTCTCAGGTTACAGCCAATCACCAGCTTCATTTTAAAACACTTGCTTTGCTTATGATCCTAACTAAATGTCCATCCTTCCTCTGGTCTAACCCGTCCCCACCAGGACCGAGCGCGTCAATCTCTGGCCACCGAGGAGTTGTCCTCGGCCCTGGCAAAGCTGTCTGTGCTGAGCCAGCGGATGGTGGAACAAGCTGCAAGGGAGAAAACTGAGAAGATCATCAATGCTGAGCTTCAGAAAGCTGCTGCCAACCCTGACTTGCAGGTACAAAACGTACACAATTGAAATTATCCAGCTATCTGATATTCAGTCCTAATAAAGTCTAACATCAGTAAGACCCAGGGTGTTGCAGTTCTTGTTGTAATATGGTCTTGTACCAGAAGAGGGCACTCATGTCTAAACATTACAGACGTGAACAACAGTTTAAAGTATGAGGAAATGCAGGGAGTAAATTACAGGTAGATGTTATTTTGGTGTTTGTGAAACTGCTGTTGAGAAATTTGCAAAACATTAGTTTCATCATCCTTCCTTCCCCAGGGTCACATCCAGACTTTCCAGCAGTCTGGTTTCAGCAGAGCCACATCACCTCGCCAGTCTGTGGACTACGACGACGAGGAGACGGACTCGGACGAGGACATCCGGGAGACGTACGGTTACGATATGAAGGTCAGTTCAGCGAGGCGGCTAAGGCTGGACTGTAACCAGGCGACACTGCTCACACAATAATAACTCCCTTTCTCTTTGCGTGTCCATTTTGTCTCAGGACCCAGGTGAGGTGAAGCCCTACCTGTTCTGCGACGAGGAGATCCCTGTGAAGTCCGAGGAGGTGGTCAGTCACATGTGGCCGGCCGCCACGCCTTCCTTCTGCGCTGAGCACGCCTACTCCTCAGCCTCCAAGTCCTGCGTGCAAAGTGAGGCCACATTTACTTATTAAAGTTTTTGCCAACCTTGTCATTCGATGTGCTTTGTTGATTCAGCACATCTATAACCTCTCTTTTTTTCGCCAGGCCGTTCAAACTCTAATGATTCATGGCTAGGTTTTATTTGAACACTTCTCTTTCCTATACACACACAATCTTGAGAAAGATTCCAGTGTGTGTCCTTGATTTCCTCTGATGTAAGTGCTTTCATCATCTCATACGCCAAATATTTACATGTCAGACCTAGGCACGCCCAGGAAGCAGCCCAGGAAGACCCCCCTTGTCCCTCGCAGCCTGGAGCCGCCGGTGCTGGAGCTGTCCCCGCAGGCGAAGGCCCAGCTGGAGGAGCTGATGATGCTGGGAGACCTGCTGGAGGTGTCCCTGGATGAGACCCAGCACATCTGGAGGATCCTGCAGGCCACACACCCCCCGTCTGAGGAGAGATTCCTGCAGGTCATGGAGGTAGGGAGGTCATTTATTACGCAACCTGATTACACAGCCTACAGTAAATCGCCGGTTAGTGGCTGAATATCAGGATTATTTTGTGTCTGAGTTGCTTGTTCTGGTGGAGAGTTTGTAAACGGATACAAAGATTGCAAGTGAGGAAAATCATGTTTGAAATCGTTCCTGTGTTTTTCTTACAGCCGGATGATTCTCTGATGGAGAAGCCTCTGAAGATCAAGCTTAAAGATTCAGAGAAAAAGAGGAAACGGAAGTTGGAAAGAGCCGAGCACCACCACATGCTGATGGCGGCCGCAGCCGCAGGCGGGGCCTCGGCCATGGGAGAAATGCGCCCGGCCAAATCCAAAGAACTGAAAAGAGTCGGCCTAGAGCTGGGACTGGGCGTGAAACCCAAGAAGAAGAAACTCAAACTCAACCTGGACAAGAACCGGGAGATGAAGCAGCTAGCCAAACGATTAGCCAAGGAGGAGAAGGAGAGGAAGAGGAAGGAGAAGGCGGCCGCCAAGGCCGAGGCCATCAGGGAGGGACTGGAGAAGAGGAAGGAGAAGAAGATTCTCGACATCCCCTCCAAGTACGACTGGTCTGGAGCCGAGGACTCCAACGATGAGAACGCCGTGTGCGCAGCCAAGAACTGCCAGAGACCCTGTAAAGATAAGGTGAGGGCTCGGTCAGCGACCTCAACAGCTTTAATGAATTTGGTGTTGAAATGTGTTTCAACACTCTGTTGGTAGGAGGCTGTGTTTCAGCAAAAGAGGCACAAGGGGTGAATGATAGATGATTGATAGACACAGCCACAGTTTATCAATTAACAGAGGTCAAAGGCGACCATGTGACTGTGCACCTATTTGAAACTCAAGGTTCTGAATCCTTGAAATATTATTATTGAAATATTCCTTTAATGTCTTTACTAGGAATATGGTCATAGTCATTGTAGTCCACAGTCAGTCTGTGTTAATATCAGTATTTTATAATACTTACATATTGAAATTCTACTACTAGTTGTCAGAATCACATTGTTAAATGTTATATTTACTCAACTGAGTCAAGAACAGCTGCAAATTATGAAATAGTTACAGTTTCCAAAGCCTTAGATGGTGTCTGTAACTGTCTGATTTTATCCAAACCGAAAATCTATCGGAAATGATCTATCAAGTTGTTTGACTTATCGAGTAAAAAAAAAAAAATGTTCAGCTCAAAAGCAGTGTAATCTATCACAGCACACATCATGAATCAAAATCTGGACATTAAAAACCCTGTAGGAGGCTGTAATTGAATATATTTTAAAAATCACCAATTAGATTCAGTCAACTCTCTTTGTTTAGTGGCCTATAAATGCATTCGTCACTGTGATTACAGCCTGTGAATGCTTTTATTTTTTGTGCATCTTCCATTTCTCTACATCTCCTCCATTGTAAAAATGTCTTTTGAGTTCCCATTAGCGGTCACATCATGTTCCTAAAGGTCAGAAAAGGTTTCCACTACGTAGTGACTGAGCTCATGAAATGAGGCAGGATGCTGTGTTAAATTGTAGCTGCTGTCGGAGGACCACGATGTTGGCACGGTAGCCCGCTGGACAAACTCAGTATCATCCCTGCTGCAGAGGGAGAGGTGGTAAACGCTGCTCCATTCTTTGATCAGAGCAGGTTTACAGGCCCTTGTGACTGTAAACACATGTGAATGACAGTTTCTTTGTTTGCTGAGCACAGAGTTAATAACAAACACTTCTCAAAATGATCATCTTGGAACTTTATTGAATATCAACAGCTGATTACAGCACTGGAACACCTTAAAGAGAGTTACACATAACGTATTAACAGGACACACAGATGTGGTCCTTTTTTGAGACGGCACGCCAAGACTCTTGTGTCAAGTTAACCAGTGGCCAGTCTCCTTCCCCTCCGTCTCCACGGGGCAGCCAATCAGAGCTGAGGAACCGGTTAGGCCCTGCAGCCCAGTGGGCGGAGTGAAGATGGTGAAAGGTGCTGCTCTAAACTAGTCAGACGTGTCAGACCTGAAGTTTTGATGATTTACAGTTATATGATTTTTAATTTAAAATTTGATAATAGGACATCGCCCTCTCACAGTCAGACTGAGAATTTATATCCAGGATGCGAGTTCAGACCTGACCTGGCCAGCTGGGTTTTTTCAACATGGGGTTTGAATCTGCTCTCTGTGTTTCTAGCGAGTTGAAAAGATTTTGTATCAGTGTGTTATACACTTTGACACCCTTGTGACCTGACCCTGCCTCTAGCAGCAGCCATGCTGGGATGGGGCTTTGTCCCAGCAGACATCTTGGCATGTCACATTAGGAAACACACAAGTTTAACTGATAACATACAGAATGACCCCATACTGTTCAGCTACTCCACAGAGATGTACCCGTCTGGACCAGGATCCCTTATATGGAAAAACAGAAAGGACGATGCATTTGCAGATAACTTAAAGATAACATGATATCACTCTGTATTACAACACTTCTGACCAAATTGACTAGTTTTCCTGATTTTTACTTAGCTTTTTCTGTTCTTTATGCACTGTGTCAAAATATGTGTAGTGGACTTGCACTCTGTGTGAAGCGTTCAGATTTGTTCTGGCTCTGTATTCCAGTAAATTAGATCAATCAAACAATGACTGACAGCTTTGACACGTGTTGTTAAAAATTACTCATGATGTCCGTCCAGAATTTAAGGTTTTGCTTGACAAACCACAGGCACGTGTTTCTTTAGAATAGGGATGTCACGATTATAGATTTTCTTTGTACAATTATTGTCAGAGAAATGATAACGGTATTACGATTATTATGCATGAATTAATTTCACAACATATGAATGTGTAAGATCAAATACAGTCAATATATAATTACATTACTAATTATTTACACTAAATATTATTAGTAGTAGTATCTACTATTAATATATAACCAATTATTAATCCTCCAGCGGAAGTGTTTTAAATATTCAAATCATTAATTGTCATTTATGTTTAAGTTTATTTTAATTGTTTGTTTTTTTATCACAAATTAAATGACAAGCTAACATTTAAATTCCTACCAATTGTGTTATGTGGTAAATAGACCAGTATTTCTTACATTTACCTTAACTTTGGTGCACATCTGCCTCTGACGGTATTTAGAAATCTTTATGATTAATTAATTGTGGCGTTTAATACATCCCTACTTTTGAATGTTCTCAACTCGACCCGCTCACATCCGCGTTTGTCTTCCCGTGTGTGTGTTTTCCAGGTGGACTGGGTGCAGTGCGACGGCGGCTGCGACGAGTGGTTCCACCAAGTGTGCGTGGGCGTGTCGTGCGAGATGGCCGAGAACGAGGACTACATCTGCATGGACTGCTCGCGGAAGGCGGCCGGCGGTGTCGCGGGCGTGGGAGGCGTGGGAGGCGGCGGCGGGGGGATGACGGTGGTGGAGGAGGTGGCGGAGGAGAGCGTGGTGGTGCTGTCGACGTCCATGTGCAGCGTGCAGAGCCTGCCCTCGGCGGTGGCGGCCTCGTGGTCCCACCCCGCCTCCGCCGCTCATCTCAACCCAGCAACTTCACATCAGCAGCAGCAGCAGCAGCAGCAGCAGCAGCCAGAGCCTCAGCAGGGCAGTTAGCAATAACACAACAGCCCAGGACTGAGTTTGAACACTGTACCTCGCACAAGAAGCATCAACACAAAACCAGTACCCAGGCTCGTGCTCCTACCTGCCAACCTGTAAGACTGCGCGGCGTCCGACAGACAGAATATGGATGGCAGAAGAAGGGACAGGAGGGCATTTCTGTAACTGCCTAGATTACAGAGCACAAGAGAAACTCACTGCATCAGGAAGACGGAAGAATCCCTCGGACTCCAGCAGAGAAAAAGGTTGTTAGCGCACAGACGAGACTCAGCCCTCCTACAAGAGTTTTAGGTCTAGAAACCTCCACCAGCTACTTTCCCGGTCTTTCTTCTCAACAGTAACAACAAGTCAGTCAAACAAACACCCACTTACTCCAGCTGTTGTGTTCAGGCAAATAAACAAATATGTTCCCAGTCGTGTTTTACTGGACATCCTGAACCTCCCCCCACCTCTCTGCCCTCTGCCTGGCCCTTCAGACTGTAACATCTCAATATGTAGGACTCCAGACTAGGAAAAAAAAACAATTGGTTGTAATGTAGTGGAATTATTTATAATGTACATAGCTTTTAAGCAATTAAACAAATGGATTGTGGCTTTTTTTGTTTTGTTTTCTCACCTTTAATAAACTATTCCTAGTCAAATGATCAATAATTGCAATGTGTGTTTGTTTTTATGCATTTAGTTTTGTCTTGTCAGAACAGTAACAACCTTTGCAAGACACATTTAGCTAAGTAATAATATTAGAGTTACATCAAATACAAGGATGCAGGCTATAGATGGAATATTTGCATCTTATTTTTTCCAAATATTACTCTTGAATCATGCTTATGTGACTTATGGTCATGTTATTTAGAGGTTGATTGGTTTTCAAGTCGCAGGTTAAGCTTCACACTTCCTGCATTACTCATTAGCTCCATTAGAGGAACGATGTTGTTGCATGTTGTGCAGCTCTGCATGTTAAATTACATGTTGCATATGGGTTTTTTTTTTTTTTTCCCTCAGTCATGTGCAGGAAAGTCTGTTTTCACACAAACACTTGACTTTTGTTAATAGATGAACAATTTCAAACATTTACATCTGTTTATAATCTGCTCTTTACATTTGGAGATTCTGTGACTGTCGGGAAAAGCAGTGGAATATATTAATGCAGAAATATTTGCAAAACAAAAAGAAAGGGGGGGGTACGGGTGGAAGCTGGGTCGTGTGTGTGTGTGTGTGTGTGTGTGTGTGTATATGTGCTGATCTCCACCTTTAACTCAGCTAAGACAAATCCGGTGTGAACTGACCTCAGCTGCTTTTCTCCTCCATCCAAGTGACTCACCTCTGTCACCGAAGATATTGCTGGAAATAGGCAGTCGCCCTGCGCTCCATCACCTGCTGTGGTCTGATCGCCAACACGATGGAGGTGTCACTGTATGACACAGCATGATGGAAGATGTGTCTGTATTTTGGGAATGTTTGATAATCTCTTGAATTCCTAATAGATCCCAACATTTAAGTCATTAAAATAGGATGTACAAGATGTATAAATGCAAAAATATTTGAATAATCGAACACATACTATGAGAATGTTTGGAAAAAATATAAGACATAAGACTTTATTGAACCCACATATAGGAAATTCACTTGCAACAGTAGCATAGAAGTACAGGACAAGTAAAGAAGTAAGGAAACATAAAGACTTCACTATGCAAAACAAAAATATGTCCTGTTATGTACAAAAATGTATAGAAAAAACTATATAAATGTTGTTTAATCAGAGATATTGCACAGTGTGGGTGGACATGAATACAAGAACAATATATATATTTTGTACAGGTATTTCTATAAAGCACGTATTTCATTAGGCAATGTCTTTAGTAAGTGAAAGCTGACACAGAAACTGCAAGTTTTAATGTCTCACTATTGGAATGTAATGCTGTGCCTTATTTTAACCTCAGAGTGATGTAGATGATGCACTTTGCTCTGAGGGCAGGAGGGGGTGGGTGGTGGGGGGTTCAGAGAGAGGGAAAGAAAAGGGAGGCTGGCCTAGTTTAGCATTACAAACCCCCGCCCCTCTCCGCTGTCATGTTAAATACTAAAACTTGAGCATTTTCACACAGATAAACCTCCTGACACGGCTTCAGAGAGTTACACACTGCGCCGCGATGAAAGGTAAGTCATGCACGTCAGCTATAGTTTGCCTTTGCACTTATCTGTAACGGCTGCAATTCATAATGGCCATAAAGCTCAGAATTTATCTTTTTGTTTTGTGGGGGGGTTTTTTATATTGAATTTGTAAAAGAAGAATGCATCTTCTTTTCTCATCCTCTGTTCTTTATATTCACACAGTTTTAAATATCCATTGATAAACCTGTCTGCATCCTGAGTGACACTGAGAACAGTGAACTCAACTTCAGACACTGGCCGACGACATCACCCAGCTTCTATTATCTGCTGCAATGATCTCATTCCTCTCTTGCCTCCTTCGTAGGAGACGCCTCTAAAGCAGGCCTTCCTAATGGCATCAGCAGAGCCAAGGAGCCTCTGCCCCCCTCCGAGGAGAAGATGGAGGAGCGGGGCCAGTGGAGCAACAAGATCGAATTTATCCTGTCGGTCGCCGGCTCCATCATCGGCCTGGGCAACATGTGGCGCTTCCCTTACCTCTGCTACAAGAACGGAGGAGGTGAGTGGGTGATGAACTGAGTGAAGTGGTGGGTCAGTCGGGAAGATGTCATTTCTTCTCCGGTGCACGTATACAGTCATTTAGTGAGTAAATGTAGTCAAACACCCTGATAAAGGTCAAAGCAGAACACCTGAGCACATCAAAAGTCTTTAGACTCTTCAGCTCAGGTGAGGGAAATAAAAACAGATATATGTGTGTGTGTGTGTCTTCCCCCTCATTTGCGTGCTAAATTGGACGCCCCTCTCCCTCCCTCCTTCCCTCCCTCCCTCCATGGGGGTGGCAGGGTCAGGGTTCAGGGCCGAGCGGGGTCAGACAGCTGTTGTTGCTCCTTGCTCACAGCAGCTGTCCCTGCCGAGAGGCGGAAATCTGAGCACGCCAAACATCCTCGGCCGCCCGACGGGACGCCAGGGTGACCCTGGTTTGTTAAAAGGGTTTTTTAGCTCTGACTCCGTGTCCTCGCTGGTTTCCTGTTGATGCTCTGAAGTTCCACAGACAGGTGGACTAGAAAGTCTGAACCTGAGCTCAGTCAGGTTCCTGTGGTGCTCTCTTCTGGATCTGGATCATATTTTGTCTTGATTAGATTTTTTTTAAAGGTATTTTTTTGTATAATAAATGGGACTTACCTGCCTTGTTGTGCTGTCTGAACTCAGGTGCGTTCCTCATCCCCTACCTGATCTTCCTTTTCACCTGTGGCGTTCCCGTCTTCTTCCTGGAGACGGCGCTGGGCCAGTACACCAGCCAGGGAGGCATCACCTGCTGGAGAAAGATCAGCCCCCTGTTTGAAGGTAAGGAGCGATCACTTTTGTTTGAAATCACTGTTAATACCACCAAAATAAAGACTTGAATACAAAAAGACATCTGTGGTCTTGCTTTTTGATTTTCACTTTACACAATTATTCATATTATTATGATTTTACAGCATACTTTTATGTACTAACATGTCATTCCTGCAGGTCTTGGCTACGGCACCCAGGTGATAGTGCTTCTGTTGAACTTCTACTACATCATCGTTCTGGCCTGGGGGATTTTCTACCTCTCTTTCTCCTTCTCTTGGGACCTGGCCTGGTCGTCCTGCAACAACACATGGAACACAGGTAACAAGTGTGGACCGAAATACAACTAATATTCCCACTAATGTTTTTGAATTGTTTAATAATATCATTTCTCTCCCCCTCCCCACAGAAAACTGTGTGGAGTTTCAGAGGCGAAACGACTCCATCAACCAAACGATGGACCTAAACGCCACCTCTCCTGTCATCGAGTTCTGGGAGTGAGTTGCCGCTGAGACTGAGTCTGACCTCCTCCTCTTCCTGATGATGCATTAGTCGCACACAACCGCTGACAATAATGCGTCAACCTTGTGTTTCTTTATGGCCTCTCCAGGAGAAGGGCGCTGAGAATCTCCCCGGGCATTGACCAAATGGGCTCTCTGAACTGGGACATGGCCCTGTGTCTGTTCATCGCCTGGGTCATGTGCTACTTCTGCATCTGGAAAGGGGTGAAATCCACAGGAAAGGTGGGTGAGAGGTGATTCAGAGTTTTTATCCTAATCTGCACCTTGGTTAGAGCGTAAGAACGAAAAAAAACCAAACAGGTGACCCATTTTTCTCCGTTCTGGAACAGTTCTAGGTCAAATTAGGATGACATCTGGTGTTTATTTTTTCTTTTTTTTTGGCATGGTTCTTTGTTTTGCATATGTCACATCACTGTGTGTGTGTGTGTGTGTCTGTATAGGTGGTCTACTTCACTGCGACCTTCCCCTATGTGATGCTCATTGTGCTGCTGATCCGAGGGCTCACGCTGCCCGGCGCCGCCATCGGCATCAAGTTCTACCTTTACCCCGACCTGGGGCGGCTGGCCGACCCACAGGTATTAATGTCTGCCGCTTGTGTCTGGGATGTAATTACCTACAGGTTAATTCACACAACGCAACAACAAAAATCACAACGAGAGGCCGTCTCTGTCTTCTGCACCCCCCCTCCCCGTGGGTAAGGGCACACCAGATGCAGGTATCCCATGGTTCTCTGCTGGGGAGCCTAGTTTCTGCTGGGTCCATCTGCTCTCCATGAAAGAGGCAGGGACTGCAGGGATCAAGTGCAGGGTCAGGCCGCCGCTGGGACTGTAAACACAAGCTCTACCAAGATTGTAGAGCAGACTATTAACTCAGCTTCTCCCCGATGAGAGAGCAGTCTGCACTGACTCTCAAAACAAATTCAGAATTTGTCATGTTCTGTTATTATTTTGTCGTTTCTCATCTATCCTGTCTTAGTTTGCCTTCTCATAATTAAGTATTATATCTCTGAAGGACATGATTCATCAGTGGAAAAAGGATCTGATTCAGCTATATGTAACGGATCTTTCTATATTTACAGAATGTCAGTTTGTTAATGAGTGTTAGGACAAACAAGAACAATGACAGATTTTTAACAGTTTACCATTGTGCAACCGCGTTAGTCAATGATTGTGTACGTGGAAACACGTGAATTCCTTTGGATTGTCCAAACACCGAATAGCACGTTTGTGTCAATACATCAGCCTAAGCGTGTGTGCACTGCACTCTCATACTGGATAATGCATATACTGTATGTCATTTAGCAGCACTTTAAATATCTGCATCTTTTTTTTTTTTTTGAAAGAAAAGTTTTCAAATGTTTCCTCTGTGCCAGGTGTGGATGGATGCTGGCACCCAGATCTTCTTCTCCTACGCCATCTGCTTGGGTGCTCTGACAGCCCTTGGCAGCTACAACAAATACAACAATAACTGCTACAAGTATGTGACAAATATCCTGTTTGACTACATTCCTGAAAAGAGGTCCTGTCTAAGATTATGTACAATCTGTTTTTGCACCTTTCTGTAATCATCATTAAAAATAACAAAAAACAGAAAAAACCACAATCATCTGCTACAAAATGAGACTAAAAATACCATTCAATTTCCAGTTGCATTTCCTCTGGGTTACATTATTTTTGCTCCACTGCTCTTAAAATGAAATCTGCTGTCTGTTGCAGAGACTGCCTGTCACTGTGCTTCCTGAACAGCGGCACCAGTTTTGTAGCAGGTTTTGCAATCTTCTCCATCCTGGGCTTCATGTCTTATGAACAGAATGTTCCCATCTCAGAAGTAGCAGAATCTGGTGAGATTTGCATAAACTAAGGACTAGAAACAATACGTTTTTATCCGTAGGGACAGTATTTATAAAAAAAAATAATAAAAAAAACAGTTAAAGTTTTAAGTTAACGTTGTCTGTGTATAGGTCCGGGCCTTGCCTTTATAGCTTACCCTCGTGCCGTGTCCATGATGCCCTTCTCTCCTCTGTGGGCCGCCCTCTTCTTCATCATGATTGTTTTCCTGGGGCTGGACAGCCAGGTGAGACGTCCTGCCCTACTTTCAGTTCATCCTCTTCATTTCCCATAACAAGAAGGATTACTGACCCCAAACCTGTGTCTTACCCGTCTCCCCTCCCCCCTCTCTCTCTCTCTGCACCCGCTTTCCATCAGTTCGTGTGTGTCGAAAGCCTTGTGACCGCCATAGTCGACATGTTCCCCAACGTGTTCCGCCGTAAAAACCGCAGGGAGCTCTTCCTGCTGGGTGTCTCTCTCTTCTCCTTCCTCATGGGCCTCATCATGCTGATGGAGGTAGGGGCGACACTCTGGGACCACACACACACACACACACACACACACACACTGATGCAGGCTGCACAGAGACAAAAAAGCATCTGCAAACATCAACCCACTGAGCTTTCATATCCACTGTCTGTAACTGTTTCGTTTTTATACCTAAGGTGATGGAATTGCTTCCAAAACAGCATTGAGATAATGTGACATTAAGTATCTCTTCTGAGACCAATGAAATACGTTACACACATTATACACACTCCAAATCAGGCTGTTGCTGGAGGAGGGAGGTAAAAACAGGTCAGGATGTTTTTGTTATGTTGAAATAAATTCTTAACGGAGTCCAACATGGTTGACATGGTTTCACCTCTGCACAGCTGGAAACATGAATGCTCTGCAGAGGTGTCAACAAGTCATCATTTTGTAAGTACAAGCAAGTCAAAGGTTTTGTGCAACACGTCTCAGGTGAGTCTCAAGCGTTGCTGTGCAGCGCCTCTAGTCATAAACGCTGTCTGAAGTCTCTCTCCATTTTGAGCTTCGGTGTTTCAAGTCCTTTATAAACTCTGTAGAATTAGTGTTTTTAAGAAATGCAAAAGATGCCACATTCGATATACTATGTCATATGTCATTGCCAATGTGGTAATGCCTAAATGTGCAGGATAATGCAGCTTGCTGTTGTTTTACATGAAGTTAACGTACTGTGCTTTATAAACTGTCCTCTGTCAGTGTCTCTAGTTAATCTGTGGCAACAGTGCTTGGATTTAAACAGCTCACACATTTCACTTTACACTGGATCTATCCATGAACCACTATAGTAAAGTAGTAGAATAATAGATTAGATTTTTTTCTCTTAAAACTCCTACAGGTTAAATTGAAGTTTTTTTAATAGTTTTTTTTTCTGTTGCTTTGACACAAATGTTTTATCCCTTTGTGTAGTATTCATACATAAATAATGGATTTCACATTATTTCATATAATACATATACTGTATAAGTGAATATTTTATTCTTTCTTTCTATTTCCCTATGTTTTGTGTGAGGCTTGGGGTAAATTGAACTAAATTTCTATTGAGTTCATTATATTATTTAATGAATTAGAAGCCAGTTTTCTGTGAAAACAAACTAATTAAGTGCATCAGGTTAAATTTGACTCAATACTGTATCTCTCTCTCTCTCTCTCTCTCTCTCTGCAGGGGGGCATGTATGTTTTCCAGCTCTTTGATTACTATGCAGCCAGTGGCATGTGTCTTCTCTTCATGTCCATCTTTGAGACTGTGTGCATTGCATGGGTCTATGGTAAGCCGCTACACTGACTGTTTTTCTTTTTTTCTTTTTTTAATCATTATTATTAGCAGCCGTATTTGTATTAATTGTGTGTCAAGTACTTGTTGACATTTAGCTGTGAGTAATAAGGCGTGTGGATGTCAAAAAATGTCTTGACTGTGTTATTTCAGGTGCCGATCGCTTTTATGACAACATTGAGGACATGATTGGCTACCGCCCAGGACCTTACATCAAGTACTGTTGGTTGTTCTTCACCCCGGCCACATGCATCGTGAGTATCAACAAACTAATGACACTGTATGTCATTGCTTTCCAGAATAATGACCCAGGTCGACCACATCTGAGACCTTCTCTCCTCTCCTATAGTCAACCTGAAAAGAAATCAGTCTTCACCAATAGTAATATTTGTTTGCTTGTTTCTCCAGGGTACATTTGCCTTCTCCCTCATCAAATACACACCTCTAAAGTACAACAATGAGTATGTGTATCCATGGTGGGGTTATGTCATCGGCTGGCTGCTTGCTCTTTCCTCCATGGTTTGCATTCCCCTCTGGATGGTGTACAAGATCTGCACTACTCAGGGGACACTCCGAGAGGTAATGTTAGCTCTCCCAGCTTTCTAAGTGGCACACCTGAGGCTGTGGTACCTGTGTGTTAAGTGTGACAAATCTTGGTCATCTATTAGACCTAGTTCTCTTTGGACTCTTACTGATTTGGTCTGAAACCCATCTGGACCTGGTCTTGATCAGAATACAACTACATCTCATTAACACTGGTTTATTTCTCTACAGCGCATCCAGCTGCTCATCACGCCATCTGAAGATTTACCCAAAACCAAGAGGGAGCAGGAGAGGTTACTGGCCATTTTTGCTCCTGAGGGAGAGGCCACCATGAATAAAAATGGCTACTTACCTGTCACAGAGAAAGACTCCACCGTATGAGGCTGCCGTGACAATGTGTACTGGAGAGACATGTAGGTTTTGGTTCTGTTGTTGACTCGCTGCAACCCTTCCTCCATCCCAAAGTTCACTACAGGGAAAGATACAGCAAACTGTCAAATCATCTCCGTTAATACACAGCATTTTTGGAGGACTCAGGAGTTGGGTTTGGCAGCACCTGTGCATTTCAGGGATGGCAGGAATGTGATAAAAGGAGGATAAGGAAAATGAAATTCAAAAGTAGTTTGGCATTTATTGGATTACGTAGAAGCTATAGGGTAAAGGGGGACAAGGGCATGTTTTTCAGGGACAAAAGTAATTTGCTCTGCTCAAACTGAAATCCATTAATATGTTGCCATATACTATGCAGATATGCATTTCAAAGATGTTAATAAAGTAATCCGAGGTCGGCTGAAATGTATGAGTCAGCATGGTTCTGGAAAAATGTTACAGTTTCATAACAGGAGTTAATGGCATTTTACATACAGGTGCCTCCAAATGTTTCAAGAAATAAAGTTTTTCTCTGCAGTAAAGGGGCGAGTTGTGCAAAAGAATATGATGGAAAACTCAGTAAGAGTACAGGTTAACCATTTGTTACCACTAAAAAGTGGTCTACAAGTCCCTTTGTATATCTGACATCACTTCATGGCTACTTAGTCATACTTGTATCATATATATATGTTGTATTATCATAACTGATTTGGAGGAATTTTACTTTTGTATTTACAGGAATTGAAATAAAATGTTATATTTTACATGAATAGACTGTGACAATGTAGAATGGTGCTGAGAACTGTACTTACAACACTGTAGCAGTTAACATAGTACAAACAGTGTAGGTTCATATTATGTACTGTAACATGACATGGCTGTACAAATGAATGTGAATCTTGTAAGTACGTTTTTAAATAAACCTGCTAATTTTAAAGTTGTATTGAGCCTTTTTACCACTGTGTTACTCTCACTTCTGAGGGGGTCTGGAAAAGAAAAACTGAGGTTGATATTCAAAATTTTAAATGAATTCTTTCAATGTGAACCAGAGGCATAGAGCTGCCCGGCAGGCAGGCTCCATGAATAGTAAGTGCAGGGCAACTGTAGACTTAATGTCTGTGCACCACTGCGTACACCATCTTTGTTTTGTTTCAGGACTACGCCTCTAATCTAAGTTATCATTTATCATTATTCATACCATATTTGTCATTATTTATTCATTATTGTCCTTTCTTAATGCATTCATTATTGATTGTTATGGAAAGGTTTAGTTTGCATAATCCATCTACATGGCATGCTGCTTCACATTCTAAGGAGCTGGCACTCTAATAAGAGGGTATCTTAAACATTTTACTTTTGCACAGTAGGAGAGGACGCCTTGTTTCTAACCAGATCAGGTTAATTAAATAATGGTCTGGTTATGAAAGGTAATAATAAAAAATAAAAAAAACTGACAATGTCCATTGAGAATTTCTGCATCAAATGCGGCTGGTGCACTTGGAGGAAAAGTCTCAATTGCTTCTGGTTGGGCAAACAGGTTGACGGGGGGCAGTTCCTCAGACATCCGAAAACGCTGTGCAGCCACAATGATGGGGCAGTTTTGGAGTATTTTTCTAGAATAAGTTTACCACTAGATGTCACGCTACGCCTTTGCTGCCAGCGGCCTTCTGATTGGCTGGAACAGCGGCGTCACTCTCTACGTGCCTCGGTGACGCCCCACGCTTTCCCACCATGCAGCGGGGTGATGTCTGAGGAAAGATGGCGGAAGGAGGAGCGGCTGATCTGGATACCCAAAGAGGAGAGGTCGCGGCACTGTTGAAAACACAGCTAAGGAAGGGAGACACTTGGTAAGACTTGAGCTGAAAGCTTTTCAGAGATGCTGCGTGGCCGTGGGCCGGCTAAGCCGAGGGCTGTCAACGCCGAGAGGGATAAGTAAAAGCCGAGGTGACGGGGCCGTGTTGACAGTTAGCTCCGAGCTTCATGTGTGTCAGCTCGGCGGGGCTAGCGGTGTTGGAGCTAACGTACGCTACCAGGCTGTCAGCGAGCAACTGACTGAGCCCATATTTATCTTTAAATGTGTATTCAAGTGGTTGTATGTACCCCTTACCGACTACCGTCTCGCTTTTTATCTCATGACACGAACACAATGAGGCTAACGTTACATATCGTCTGTCGGAGGCTAGCACTTAGCTTCTCGGCTAGACCACCGAAGCTGTAACGTTAAGTAGTTCGCACAGTCAGTGGGTTCATCTGTCGACTTCGGGAAGGGCGGAGTCGGGGTAAAAAAAAAAAAAAAAAAAAAAGCACCTGTCAAAATCACAGAGCCAGCTGGCCAGGCATGCAGCAACCTGAACTCGACTCGGCGTCAACTCAGCTTACTGTTACAAGTATCAATCTGTGTAATGTCTGCTCCTCAAAGGCAGATTTGTTCAGGTCGCTGGCGGAAAGGTAGCCTGTTACCTGTCCAGATCATTGCCCTTTAACGTGTAAAACAGGAAAGCACCTTATGACTTTGTTACACGCCTCTTGAACTGATCTGTACTGATTGACAGTGTCACACCTTGATTTGCTTCATGCGAGCCAATATGTTCCCACCTGCCTTCCCTTCAGGTACCTGGTGGACAGTCACTGGTTTAAACAGTGGAAGAAATATGTGGGATTTGACAGCTGGGACAAGTACCAGATGGGGGACCAGAATGTCTACCCAGGACCAGTTGATAACTCTGGTCTCCTCAGAGGTAAGATAGATTAAGATTCACCTGTTTAGACCATAAACCGCCTTTATGAATGTGTTTAAAACACTTTGTGGCCTTGTACATGACTCGGGGGACCCCATGGTAGTAAAGCTTAATCATTCTGGAAGTAATAACAAAGAGTTGGGAGGAAAAGGGAATGGAAAACAATATTGTTGACAAAGTCTATAGAGCAGGCTCTTTTTTTGGAGGGGGGGTTCATAGAAAGCTCTCCAGCATACCGTTTTCTTTGTCTGCTTTGTGTTACATGAGACAGTCAGAGCAGGCTCGGTAGTGTAAGTGAGCAGTTATTGTACCCCGGCTAAATAAGCTTCTATCTTCCTCCCTCCCTGTAGATGGTGATGTTCTCGCCATCAAGGAGCACCTCATCGATGAGCTGGACTACATCCTGGTCCCCACAGAGGGCTGGAATAAGCTCGTCAGTTGGTATGGACTGACAGACGGTCAGGAGCCAATTGCACGCAAGGTAAGGATTCAGTAATTAGCATGAGACTATGTATGGATTACAGGGACGGAGTGCGCACTGTGGTAGAAGTGATGGGGCACGAGCAAAGCTGGTTTGGTGGTTTCCTCTGATGCAGTGTAATGGTTGTGGTCAGTGGGTATTGTGTGCTTAATAGTGTTGTGTGGCTTGTGCTTGAAAGGGATTAATGTGTGGCCAATGAAACCACTTGAAATCAGGGTGTCAGAAATGCAGCAATTGTAACAAATAAGTATGTTCAGTTGTGACATTTAGGCACTACATTTAGCTCAGATTGGAGAACAGTATGCTTATCTTAAACCCTAAAAAAAAAGCTGTGGTATGTACTGACTAGTCCACTTGATTTGTCAGAGATACACTGCACAGAGGAGCCAGAAACAAAGAGACTATCTTTCATCAGTAGGAAGCAATGGCGGTGTGTTCCATTCATTTCCTTTAGCTTTTCATTCATTTCTTTCATGAACTGTAATTGTTTTGTGGTTTTATGAGTCCTTTGGTGCACACATTTGGCTTTAAGTGTGGTTACAGTCTGTAAGTTACCCAGTTAGTCAGTAGAATCCTTCGTGATGGCGGCTACGGCTTAACTGGACCGACGGTATCAAATCCCAACTTCAAATCTTGCTAGTCATGGCATCATGGCTGCTAGAAGAGGGTCCTCTTCCCCCCTCCATCCCTATCACTCTCTGCCCCCCCACCCCTCTTTCCATTGACCCTCCCCTTTTGCCATGTATGTCGTGGGATGTATCGGGTGGCCGCCGGGTTTCTATTTTCAGGCAACGTTCTGGATGACTGAAAAGCTACATGGAGCGATCTGCGAGACACAACATGCAGGAGGTTCATTATCAGTTTTTCTTTTTTTTAAGTTTAACTCTTTGTTTCTTTCGTGGGGGGGTGTCATTCTGAGGTTGCGGGGGGAACACAAGAGTTAAAAAAAAAGGATTTAGGAGGATTTTAGTTCCAGGTTTCGGTGCTATGTTTCCTTCCGCCGGCTGTCCTCTTGTGGTCTGATTGCCAACACCAGCGGAGTGCTCCTGCGTGTCCTTGTTTTTTGAAGTGGAGGAATGCCGGCTGAGGTCACACTGAGAGACGCAGCGGGAAAAGCTTTTGAGAGGAGTGCAAGTGCAGTCGGGGGGGGGGGGCGTGGGTGGGGTAAATGGTTTTGGCTCGGCTCTGATTTGAGAAATTCTGTCACAGTTTGGACATGAGTTGGGCTTTTTGCTCTGCGCTTACAAACACATGGGTGTTTTGGTGAGGGGGGGAGGATAGGCCCACCAGCGGACCGGGACTTGGTCAGGGGAGGGGCTTGGAGAAAGTTGGGGGGGGGGGGGGTGCTGGGAATCTGAGCCACGAGTGTGTGTGTGTGTGTGTGCATGACTACCGCAGTTCTCATGGACATTTCTGAAGTTGGTACTGTGTGTATATGTGAGTGTGTGTTGGAGGGCGCTGAAATAAATAGGCCGGGACCCCTCAGCTGTTTCTACGAGGTGCTGCTAATTTAGGCGCTTCACTCTGACTGTGCTCCTATCAGGACGCCATCTGAGTGGCAACCGGGCCAGCAAACCCTGCTTTGTTATCCACTAGGAACAGTGGCTAGTACAGCCCATAATTTACCTATTCTGTTGAATCGTTTAAGGCAGCAAGTTGACAACCAGAATAACATAATACAAGAGCTTCATCTCATATGCAGCGTTTATATTAAAAGTTCAGGTACAGTTGGAAGTGGTACAACAGGCTCTGTATGGTTGATTTATTGTGCTAAGCTGTCAGGCCAGCCGCTGCATATTTTCAAAAACACAGAGAATTTGCATACGATTAATCATGGATTCAACATTAAGAGACATGAGTGGTTAATAATAGCCCCTTGTGTTTGTTCTCTCCAGGTGGTGGAACAGGGTATGTTTGTGAAACACTGCAAGGTGGAGGTGTACCTGACGGAGCTGAAGCTCTGTGAAGACAGCAACATGGACAATGTGATCACCAGACGCTTCAGTAAAGCTGACACAATAGGTAGGCCCGAGTCGCCCCGGAGTAACCGCCTAGAAACGCTGCTGGTGATACCAGAGTGGTCACTAAGCTGCTCCACGTTGATCTGACAACTGTAAAGGATTTTGGTCTTTAGCAAAACATTCACTGTAAATGTCTTTATTTTAAAACTTTACTCTAAACATATAGTAGCAACAGTTGTCATGATTTTATTTAGTGGATCTTTTAGACCCAAAACTACACACTTA
Source organism: Trachurus japonicus (assembly GCF_045865225.1). Taxonomy (NCBI): domain Eukaryota; kingdom Metazoa; phylum Chordata; class Actinopteri; order Carangiformes; family Carangidae; genus Trachurus; species Trachurus japonicus. Next base: position 15,654,164 of record NC_140929.1, read on the forward strand.
TCTTACACAATAGTCATGTTATTCTTGTGTAGTTCTGTAATGTCTGAACAAACATGCTCATTTTGACAATGAAATTTCTTACTTGCTGCAACTTGTTATTTCTTAGTCTTTTACCACTAATAACCTCTGACACTCATAATATGCAGATAATAAAGCACGTCACTAGTAAAGAATCAAACACAAGATTGCTTCTAAAATCCTGTCACTTAGTATCAGACTTATTCACGCCCCAAAACCATGTGGGTTTTGATTCAAAGCAAACGTGACAACAGATGATTTCCTCGATTACTTCCTCATTTTTGGTTGAACCGTTTTTATCGAGTCTTTTCACTTTCTATTCCGCTTCAAGTAACCAAACTCATGCTGTCCTCTTCTCTTTTTCTGTGGCGATATTCACGCTGCGCTGCAGATATGATAGAGAAGGAGATGAGGAAGCTGTTCAGCATTCCTGATGAGAAGGAGACCAGGCTGTGGAATCGGTACATGAGCAACACCTTTGAGCCTCTCAACAAACCTGACAGCACCATCCAGGATGCCGGTCTCTACCAAGGACAGGTAGGAAACTTTACGAGACAGCCCGGCATGTTTTCCTTTTTCCTTGAGATGACAAAATGTGACAAATGCAGCTTTATAAAAAATCCCTTTTTCTCCCGAATCTGTATCCAACAGATTCCCACAACCAGCAGAGGGCACAATAACAAATCACAAGTGAATAACTCACTTTTCTTTTGCATACATATCTCTATAATGTACCATGTAGTATTTAAATGTCTAATTTTGTCTTTACTGCTATTTAATCTTAGTCAGCCAGGCTCAGAGCAAGAAACGGTGTAAAAGTAAAACTTGCAGTAATGGGAAGTAGCAAAATATAAACCTATTTCTAAGAAAATAAGATTATTTAAATTACCTTTGACAGCGAAGTTGGACTTCATCCTTTAATGAGATGGTTTCAGTGTTGAAACCCACAACATCTGTTTGTCAGCTGCCATGTGAGGCATTCAAGCTCTCTGTGTAAGCTGCTTAAACACGTATGTCCTGGCATCCACCTGCCAGATGAGTCCACCGCTGATTAATTTAGTCACCCAACAGACCTTCGATCACAGGGCTTCTCTGTTCACCAACAGCCGCTCCAGCCTCAGACAAATCCTCACTGAGCCAAACAGCAGATAAGATGCATCCCACTTCCTGTCTTCCCCTCTCCTATTTGAAACAGACACTGTGTGTATAAAGGAAACAGAGAAATTATCAGGGTCGTTTCCCATCATCGATTTGCATTTCACAAAATATGTCTCTCCTTTCACCGGGCTCTGCATTATTAAGATGTTAAGACAAACGCAGCTTATCTGCCGCAGAGTGCAGATGAGGAGAGAGATACCTCTGTGAGCTGGCATCTTTAAACGAGTGAACGCAGATGGAGCCCTCCTTTTTCTTTTCTGCCGTCTCCCACAGGTTCTCGTAATAGAGCAGAAGAGTGAGGACGGCTCATGGCCCCGAGGCTCCACAGCACCCAAGTGAGTGAGCAGCGCGTCACCTGGCTTATATGTCTTTGTTGACAGAAGGAAGAAGTTACAACAGAAACAGAAAGGCGATTTCTATGCTCTATCCAAACACTGCTGGTGATGATGACACATACAGTAGACAATGTATAGTTTAATTCCTTTTTCTTTTTAAAAATTTTGGTCAGTTCGAAGGGGGATAAAGATAAATGATGTGACATAGCACCAGAAGTTTCCTGAAACGCTTTTCAGCCTCGCCAAATTGAAAACCCCTTTAAAAGTTTCGCTGCTAACGTCACTACAGCACCTCATCATCTTCAAAATACTCCTCCTCCTCTACGACTTTGCCTACCTCCTTCGCTTGACGTTTTGTTGCTGACATATCTCTCTATTTATTTTATCTCATCTCAGTTTTATTTAATGGACACTTCACACACCTTTTTTCTTGGATGGATCCTTTTTTTTTTCTTCTCTACTCTAACTCATGATCTATTCTTTATCTTTTGAAGGTCATCTGGTGCTTCCAATCTCTCTGCTTTGCCAAAGATCTCGCCTTCATCTCTCACAAACAATCATAACAGCAGCTTCAACAGCAGGAAGTAAGGCTTAGTAGTGGGTTGAACAGCTGAGGGGTGGGTTTTCCTTTTTTTTTGGGAGGATGTTGACAGCCAGAGACAGAGCCTGGAGGTGTAGCCCGGCGCAGACCTTGACGTTAACTTGGCTGGAATTTCAGAATCGAATTGGCTTATGAAGTTGGTCCTTAAGTCTCTCCTCCTCATTCGAAGCGGTTTACAACATCGCAGCATCAAGTGTGTCAAAGTTTGATTTCTACAGGTCTGTCTCTGGCTGTAGTTTTGGGGCTTAAAGCTGTTTGCAGTCTCAGCTGTACGAGCTGATGGCAGGGAGGGGGAAGGGTCTTTCTGAGGGATTGATCTCTGTGGTATTTCCATCAGTGACAGCAGTGCTTTCTACAAACGGCCCCACTGGTGCCTCTGGGTGCCTTAGTCAGCGTTTAATTACGTTTGTTAATAGATAGCATCTGATTTTTGCTACCTGACTGATTGATAGCTTTGGCTAAGGCTGCATAATTACGGGTAATGTGATAATTATTTCAAGCATTAATTTGTGCTACAGGGCCTTCATTTCACTCTTACTACCTCATCAAACAGTCAATCATAACACTCACATAATGACATATCAGTGATGTGTTTGGAGTGCAGCTACAAGCCTGAGAAAGACAAAAACCTCTGATTTGATACCAGATGTATCCAAATAACATGGTCTGCATACATGAACTGAATTGTTTTCAGTAGCAGTATAAATATAAGCTTTTATTCAGTTCAGTCAATTTCCCTATGGCTTATTTTCCAGTCAGATTCCGATTTGAATAAATGCAGTTCAGAGATGCAGCAGGAAAGTCAACGCAGCAGCCCTAAGAAAAAAAAACATAACAATAATGTACAATTGTCTCGCAAAAAAAAAAGCTGAATCCACAGTACGTTGCTACTGTCTCAATAAAACATAACATAATCGTTGCCATAATACATTTTCAGACATAAAAAATAATCCTGTCGGAGCATTAGGCAGCATTGTGTGGTGTTTTAGAAGCGGTGCGCCCACACCAACAGCCCTTACGTTATTTAGTGCAGTGCTGCTGTGTCTTATTGTGCTCGTAATTACAACTTTGAGATAATAAAACTTTATTTGCGCTTTATTTGAGGCACGGCTACAAGCTTGACAACATAAAGATAGTCATCTGCATTTATTTATAACTATATTGTCACATTCAGATTCTCAGAGGTTCACTCTGAGCAGGTTATTTCGTTTTTACTTTCCTCACTTCCAAACATGGTCACAAAATTTGACCACCCAAATCTCCGTCTTCACTAGTTTTGTGTGTTTAGGGCTGTGTTTAGGGCTGCTGTTCCAGCTGTGTGATCAGTCGCACATCTGGATGTAAAGGAAGTTTAAATTTAGAGGTTATATCATTGAAAAATCACTGTACCTCTTTAACATGCAGCCCCAGTGTTAGCCTGCACTTCTCATGCTTTATCACCTTCAGTCAAGACAGAGATGATGCAAAAGTTGCGCTGCATGAGGTCAAATCAGAGAATCATTTCACATATCAGTCTGGATTTCCTCCTACGCCAACAGACGAGTGAAACGCAGCTCTCTCCAGCATTCAGTTTCTGTTGAAGTGGAAATGCTACTGTAACCTGATGAAGGGTTTTCCTCTAAAGCACCGGCACCCAGAGGACGCGCCGGCCCTCTGTTAGAGAGCACTGCTCGTCCGTGGGTGGAGCTTTCCGCCTCTGCTGTCCAGTAGACTCTTACTGTCCCCCCCCTTCGTCTTCCACTCGATGTGTGTGATTTACTGCATGCCCGAGTGTGTCTGTGTTTGTGCATCTCAGTTGTCGACACTTTGCATCGCATTTCTCAGTACTGTGGGAATGCAGCAAATGTAAAGAAAAAAAGAAAAAAAGCCACCAGCTCGGCCACCCGAAAAATCAATATTGATAAAGAAGGAAGGTGAAGCGAACCGAGCCCGTCCCCTCCCACGCTTACCAGCTTTACAGTAAAAGAGTCTCACCCGTTCTATCTCTGCATCTACACTACTGGCTTGTAGTCAGGTTCATGGTTTCACATTGTCATTTCTCTGCGTTCTATCATTTGATACCAGGGGCATCTTTTTCTCCGCGCAGTGTTTGTTGAATGCATAGTGTGGGTGACTTGGGGAAATTGGATCTTCAGTCCCAGCAGCTCTCTCCTGTCCCTGATTCACTATAGTGCCAGTGCTGTCGTTTCCTCTGAATTATGCATTGGGCCTTTTTTTTTTCTTCTTTTTTTTTTTAACCCCCCCTCCTTCATTTTAAGTGCTCTCACATTACATAACACTTGTCTTTTTGATTTTGTGGTTTTGCTCTGGTCAGTTTAGCCTTAGTAGCGATGCTGTGTAACAGCAGTAAGTGTCAGTGTCATACGAGGCGGTGTCCCCTGATTTTGGCAGGCGGTCTCTCTCTCTCTCTCTCTCTCTCTCTCTCTTTTGCTTTCTCTTTCTCTCTCTCTCCCTCTCTCGGTTTCCTTACCTCTCCTCTCCCCTGAGCTCATTGCGATGCACACATTCTGCAGTCTAAGTGACCTTCAGAATACATTTCATTTGCTCCTGCTCCCCTCATTGCTCGCCTCCACACCCTGTGATGAAACCACCCTCTTCTCTCGGCTTTATTTTATTTATTTAGACCCTCCCCTTTAAAAGCTCCCATACAGACACCCATGGCATATTAATGAGGATGGGTAGAGGGAGTGTCAAAGTGTGTGTGTGTTTCACTGAGGAGGGGTGCAAATAGTGTCATAGGGTGCATTTTAACAGCAAGAGAAGGTGGAGGAGAAAAGGGGAGGGTGTTGAGATGAAGGAGTACGCAGCCTAATGTGTGACTAGAGTGTTACAAAAGGGGGATAATTGTTGTCTCGGCACAAGTGCGTGTGTTAATGTATGTGTATATGTATGTTAGAGAGAGAGAGAGAGTGGTGGAGAGATACTCAAAGAGAGTTAGGCCTGTGAATACTGCAGCCTCAGCTGGATGCAGTGGATCAGCTGCTCCCTCCATCCCCATCTCATTTCTCTTCTGTCAGCCTCCCCCCCTTGTACTGTCCGCCCCTCCCCCTCTATTCTCTCTGCCTCTCTCTCTCTCTCTCTCTCTCTCTCTCTCTTCCTCTCCTCTCTCCCTCTCCTCTCTCCCTCTCTCTCTCTCTTTCTGTGCACCTCTAGCTTCGGTAGCAGTAGTCTTGAGCATCCTTGCTGCTGCTGATGCTGCTATAAATATCTGCTGGTAGCCGTAGAGCGGCAGAGAGCAGCAGGCAGGCCAGAGGGAGGAGCAGGGGACCAGAGGACAGTACGGGACAGTTACAGGACATCTGAGGCAGAGAGGATAACAAGATGACAGGCGGTCGAGCCCGAAAAAGAAGAAGGGGGGAGCAGAGAGGAGGGGAGCTGCTTAGTTAGCTCTCAGAAAGAGGAGGAGTGTGTTTTTGTGTGTTAATGCACTTTGTGGTCCGGTTGCTCGCCTGTGCTGGACTTGGAAGTCAAATGGAGGCCTGAACTTGGGTCCGTGCTGCTGCTGCTGCTGCTGCTGCTGCACCTGCACAAGAACGACCTGAGTTATCATTGGTGCTCAACAGTGGATTACTGGAGCTGGACATTACCTCGCGGCCTCTCGAAACCAGGATTTTGCATGCGCCGGACCCGAACCGAACCTCATTCCCGGCTGCCGGCCGTGTAGTTTCCTGCGGAACATGTGGGCCGGCGTGGGCCGGGGCGGGGCTGAGATGTCATGCTCCTGTGTTGCTGGTGGTGCCTGAGGCCTGAGGCGGTGGAGCTGGACAGCAGAAGGGTGGACCACCGTGTGTTGAACTGCGAGGCCACTGCTTCCACCGCCATCACAGCTGTTTCCCTTGACCAGTGGGAGGAAGAGGCCACCAGCACTGGTTTGCAGCCACCCCAGAGGTCTGCTGATTGCTGCAGCCGGGGGAGGCCTAGCTTTAAGCTCTATATGATTGTCTAGGAAGCCTGAGAAAAGCCTTTGTGGTGGTGGCGTGGGGGGGGGTTTATAGTTTGGTCTGTGGTCAAAAGAAAAAGCGGAAACTGAAGCTGTGTTTGCTTTGTCTTTAAATGTTTGTTTTTTTGAGTGTTTTAACAACTTTGTTGTGAGATAATGTTCAGTGTTGCATTAACATAAGTATAGAAATAAGACGCCTTCATGGATTTTCTGTGCTTGACCAACACTAACCTGCCTGATTGTGCGTTTTTCTATGTTTATTGCACAGTGTGAAGAATTCAAGCTATAGTCTGCCGTCCTACCACCCCTACAGCAACAGCTATGACTACTCAGACCAGACCAGGCAGAGTGAGCGCTCAGGCCTCTGTGGACTCTCCAACCTGGGCAACACCTGCTTTATGAACTCTGCTGTGCAGGTAACGAGCACGTCTTCTGGGAGCTCCACACAGATCTAATAAAGAATTATTCTAAATGCCTTCCCAAGCCTTCGAAAAGGTTCATTTGGAAAGTCTGGAACAGTTTTGCAGAGATGCTGCAGAACTGTGTCTGACAGCACTTTGGGCTCAATTTAATTGTGTTCATGCTGCATGGTTTGCGCCCAGAGAGACAAATCTCCCAAGATCAAGGTGCAATACATGAGGAAACATGTTGCAAGAGTCTTGAAGCTGTGCTGAAAACTTCTAGTGGCTCTACACTGCAGTGTTTTTTGTTTTTTTTAGTCACAAGTCTGCATATGTACGTATCATAGAAGGTATTAAACTAAAAATTAAAAAAAAGGCTGTCACAGCATGGAAGTTTGAAATGCTGATCTCATGAAGTGTCTAAATCCACCCTCTGCTGATTACCGCCCTCTCTCTCTCTCTCTGCACCCCCTCAGTGTTTAAGCAATATCCCTCCACTGACGGAGTACTTCCTCAAAGACAAGTTCACAGACGAGCTGAATGAGGACAACCCGCTGGGCATGAAAGGGGAGATTGCCCGGGCCTACGCCGAGCTTATCAAGCAGCTGTGGTCGGGCAAATACAGCTACGTCACCCCAAGGCCTTTCAAGGTGAAAACAATACAATTCTTTGATTATTTTTTATCTGTACAAGTGTCACACACGGAAGCTGTTTGTGCGATTTGTACGGGCAGTCGTGGCTGAGAATGTAAAGTATGCCGAACTAGATCTCCACTCTGAAAGAAGCACACGTTCCAGAGCTTTTCTTTTTTTCCGTTTTTTTTTTAACCACACGTCTTTGCTCGTGTTTTTCCTTCTCCAGACCCAGGTGGGCCGCTTCGCCCCCCAGTTCTCGGGCTACCAGCAGCAGGACTCTCACGAGCTGCTGGCCTTTCTCCTCGACGGCCTTCACGAGGACTTGAACCGCATCAGGAAGAAGCCCTACATCCAGCTAAAGGACGCTAACGGCAGACCCGACAAGGTTCAGCACAAAAGATAATTCAGCTCATAAATTCTGATCCTGGACTGAAATTGTCCTGTAGCCGGCCAAACTTATTTAAAAGCTAATGAGCAGTAGTATTTGTTGTGTTGCCTAGTTACTATTTGTAGTCAACTTAGTCTGTTTATTTTTTAACAAACGGATTGTCCAAGCATTCAGATATTCTGCACAAGATACTAGAGTGTATCTGTGTGTTTATTTATGATCATCACATTTGTATAGTTTCATGGTCACCTGTAATGTGTGGTTTCTGTTTGCTGTGTATTCCAGGTGGTGGCGGAGGAAGCGTGGGAGAACCACATCAAGAGGAACGACTCCATCATCGTGGACATCTTCCACGGCCTTTTCAAGTCCACCCTGGTGTGTCCTGTGTGCTCTAAGGTCTCTGTGACCTTCGATCCTTTCTGCTACTTGACTCTGCCGCTTCCCATGAAGAAGGAGCGGACACTGGAGGTCTATCTGGTCAGACTGGACCCTCTGGCCAAACCCACCCAGGTAGCATGCAGAAAACAAGCTCGCTGTTGTGTCATAACATTTTGATATCCAGCGAGGATAGCAGGTTAATGCCATGTGTTTCTGTTTCAGTACAAGCTGACGGTGCCAAAGGTGGGCTACATCTCTGACCTGTGTACCTCCCTCTCCAGCCTGTCTGGGGTTCCTGCTGAGAAGGTATAAACATCACAATCGGCTCCGCTCTGGGCAGTAATCCTGCTCTCTTATTAGCCATCTCACTCTAATGTTGACATCTCCTCAGACAGCACAGACCAAAAATAGTCCGTTCCCTTTTTTTAAGCTCTCCCTGCCCACCTGCTTCAGCAGCTCGTGGATAAAATGTTGTATCTGTTTCCTTTTTAGATGAAGGGATACAGAGCTGGATAAACATTGTATCAGTGGATGCTGAGCAAATAAATGATCTTTATCCCATATCAGTTCAGGATATGTTCTGTTATTATGTCTAAATCTTAAATATTTAAGACCTGTTTCTCTTAATGTTTTTCCTCCAGATGATTGTAACTGACATCTACAACCACCGTTTCCACCGAATCTTTGCCACCAACGAAAACCTCAGCAGCATCATGGAGAGAGACGATATCTATGTGTGAGTGTCAAGCTTGGCTGACAAAACCAGATTAAAATCAGACTTGGCCTTTTTTCACCATGTAAAGAACTTTTTTGTCTTTACTCATGAATCATGGCTTAAAAGATGCAGCATGAAGTCGGGTTTATTAATCAGTTCAATTATGGATGATTTGAAGTCTTGCTTGATAAATGTTTGTGTTTTGACTTCATCAGTGACAACATTTGTGACATGAGAGATTTAAAGCGCAGACCAGTTGGCAGTGTGCCACTTTGATTTGCTTCATTTGCCAAAGACATAACTTTCACGCCTGTAGCTGAATTAAAGCTCATCCAGTCCAACTTCAAAACGGAGCCCACTTCTCTGTGCAGATTCGAGGTGGCGGTGAACCGGGTGGAGGACACGGACCACGTAGTGATCCCAGTGCACCTGAGGGAGAAATACAAACAGTCGGGCTACAACCACACCAGCACGCCTCTGTTCGGACAGCCCTTCCTCATCGCTGTGCCCAGAACCCTCAGTGAGGACAAACTCTACAACATGCTGCTCGTGCGCCTCTGGTACGTCCGCGTGTCTCACACTGTCTGATCAGAATTGTTTTTTAGATTTATTGTACCTGAATGCCTGTGTATATTAAAATGGCTTCCTGTTTACAGTCGGTTTGTGAGATCTTCAGTGGAGGAGGAGGAGGAGGAGGATTGTGAAGAGACACAGCCATCCAAACAACACACTGTCAATGGGAATGCCACTAATGGACTGCTGGAGGAGGGGTCGCCAAGTGAGTGCACAAACAATGAAGTTTTAAGTTGCCTAAAATGATTCTTTAGTAGCAGCAGAGGTGATTTCAAAATCTGCTGTGTCGTCCCTCAGGTGAGATGGAGACCGACGAGCAGGACGATGAGTCGAGTCAGGATCAGGAGCTGCCTTCCGAGAACGACAACAGCCAATCGGAGGACTCGGTGGGCGGGGACAACGAACTGGAGAACGGCGTGGTCGGCCCGCAGAACTCCACCAAAGGCCAGCAGACGGCTGAGCACAACAGAAAGAGACTTTTTACATTCCAGTTCAATAACATGGGCAAAACGGACTTCTCGCTCATCAAGGAGGACACCAGGCAGATCCGCTTCGACGAGGGACACCTCCGACTCAGCGGTAGGAAGCACGGCCGAGCGAGGAAATCCAGAACCCATTTTAGGAGAGAAATAAATCTTCTCATAATATCCTCAGTTTAAAATTCAAGCAAAGTATAATCAACTTCACCACTTAACCTCCAAGGACTATTCACACATTTCAACTTTACAATTTAATCAAGGCATAGGAAAGTAAATGACTCATTGCATAAGCACCAGAATAAATGATCCTGTAAATGCATGAAATGAGCAACTACACGATGATGATTAGAGTGTAAAGTAGAATGAAAGCTGACTCATCTGATTCATGTATCTACATTCTGGCCACCTTTTCACAGACCGCTCTTATCTATCCTTGGACTGGGAGCCAGAGATCAAGAAGAAGTACTTTGACGAGACGGTTGTTGAGGTAAAGCCAACAGCGGAAACTTTGGACGTTCTCTGAAAGAGTTGTCTGCTCCTCACGGCACCAGTGGAGCAGAGAAGCTGCGTCACTTTCTACCACACACACACACACACACACACACACACACACACACAACACTAGTTTAGAACAAAAGCAGTTTGCCATCAAGTCAGGGAATATGACAGTGTGACCCAGACAGGAGCGACGGGGAGTCCTGGTGACGAGCTTTAATCAAAAGGTCAGAGGTTTGATGTCTGTAGCTGCCGCTGGTCAGGCATTAAATGTCCACCCAGCTCATTACAGGCTGCAGTAGACACACACATCCTTGTGACATTTGAAATATAAATAGCTCCTGCCTTAGATTTAAATCAAATCATTTTAGTCATTTTAAATAATTATTGTATTCTTAATCTAACAAGACGTAAATACAAGGCTGGTTTTAGATTAAATGTGTGTTAAGGAGCAGTGAATGTGAATCTTCGCTTTTCCTCCAGGGCAAAAGGCGAGTTCAGGCTCCATTTATACACAATACCTTGTCTGTTAAATTGTTTTAATTAGAACGAATTCATAGGTAACACACTCATGACACTTTATTAGCCTGAATTGTAACTTGAGGAAAAACATGCAATACTCATTTAAAGCCTCTCTTTAAAGTGTAAAGGCGTTATCTGTTTTAATTCTATTTATAGAATTCAATCAGTGTCCAATGAGACACAACAGTACTGTGCTGCTTTTCTAACAGTTCTCTGTGTGTGTGTGTGTGTGTGTGTGTGTGTGTGTGTGTGTGACGGAGAGCAGGACTTTGACAAGCACGAGAGCATGGAGTACAAGCCTCAGAAGAAGGCTTTCTTCAAGCTGAAGGACTGCATCGAGCTGTTCACCACCAAGGAGAAACTGGGAGCGGAGGACCCATGGTGAGACACTCCATCCAAACAGAACAAGTCACGAGCAGGCAACGCTCGGCCAAACGCTGAGTCATGATGCGTCACCTAACCTGTGTGCACTCTTGTACAGGTACTGTCCGAACTGTAAGCAGCACCAGCAGGCCACTAAGAAGCTGGACCTGTGGTCTCTGCCGCCAGTGCTGGTGGTCCATCTGAAGCGTTTCTCCTACAGCCGCTACATGAGAGATAAACTGGACTCCCTTGTTGACTTCCCACTCAGGTACAAACACACTAACACACTAACACACACACACACACACACACACACACACACACATACAGAGGAAAAGCAATTTATCACTGGACCAGAACGCTGTGTTTTCAGCAGAGGTTCCCATATTCTCTCCACACCTGCAATACATCATCCACATGCTGTGCAGTAGATTCACAATAAACACAATGGGGTCCAAAGGTGTGAGACCCGCTGTGCATGTAATTATACACAGTGTGTAATTATTCACACATGCTGGGATTTATTCCCATACATAATATTGTGACAATATTTCAATAGATTTGGTTAGTTGTTAGTCATGTGTGATGGTTTCTAAGTGCTGGGGATTAATGGACATCCATTGTTTTGTACATCACACACATTATTTTAATTTTTTTCGGGGGGATTTATGTTTTAATGCCCTTAAAGGGATAGTTCAACATTTTTCAATTCAAATTCATGCAAAACCGCTGATGGCGTGTTCCCGTCGGGGGCAGTTTTTCGGCAAGCTGTCTCTGCATTTGCCTCGAAAACAATTCAGTCTCATAACGTTCTGTTATTATCTCATAGCGTGGTGAATGTGCAGGTCACAACTTGTCCACCAGAGCGTTTTGGAGTTGTTGGATTGTGTATTTGATGAGTTTGATGAGGGAAACCAAGAAATCCCATTAGCCTTCGTAGCGTAGCTCTGAGCAGCTCGCGGCTCTGCTCCGCCGTTCTACAAATAGCTCGCACCGACAAATAAAGGTAACGACCGTACTCCTAAAACTATAGGGATTATGGCAATGGGCCAATTTGCCAAAATGTTGAACTATCCCTTTAAGATAGGAGGAACTTTCTGCTGTTTTAATATGAACAAGTTTTAGCACCATTTAATAACTTTTGATACCTTTTATAAGCTGCTCACATACCAAAAAGTATTTATTTATTCATTTTTGCTATTTATGCTGTATTGTTACATGTTGTACCTATGTCTTACACATCTCATTCATACATACACATGGCTCCTGACCTATTACTTGTGTTTTCCCCTCAGAGATCTGGACATGTCTGAGTTCCTGATCAACCCGAACGCTGGGCCGTGTCGCTACGACCTGATCGCTGTGTCTAACCACTATGGTGGAATGGGAGGAGGCCACTGTAAGACTCACACACTTATCGGCAGATATCATTTTGATTATCAAACAGCAACTCTATCTTACGCTCCACTCTTGTCTGCATCAAGACAAATGGAATATATATGACAGACCTGGGGGGCTATGATTGCAGCAGTCTAGGGGGTTTGATGTTAACATCAGTCGTGATTTATGGTGTTTCTTTCTACTTTTCTTCAAACACATCAAACACAACTTTGTTTGACTCTGAACCTCACAACAGGCTTAACAGCAGGGCTTCTCTGCATCTTTAAAGATAAATCTGTTTGCTTTTGTTTTAAGGACTTGACTTGTAGGCAACCCTGCACACGTGATAAAGAAGAGTGCTGTGGATACACTTTTTAATTCAGGACTATGGAATTTATAGAAATTTAGATTTCTTTTTAACAAAGTTGCAAACCTCTTGTCTGACTGTTTAAATGCACCTATAAAGAGGCAATAAGAATACAACAATAATCTGTTTAACTCTTTACTTTCTCTAGACACCGCTTATGCTAAGAACAAAGACGATGGAAAGTGGTACAACTATGACGACAGCAGCGTGTCTCCCGCCAGTGAAGATCAAATAGTGGTGAGTGTCCTCATTTGCAGAAGCCAAGCAGCAGACTCGCTGTACGTTTAGCAGAGCGGCTATTTGCTGTGCACGAACTGGAACGCTTAATTTCATCAAAGTAATGAAATGTCTAATGTTGTGACTAATTATGATTCTGCCAAACAAAGACCTCCGACTGTGCTCGTACTGAGCGTGTAGGTATTTGCAACGAGATTTTTTAAATTAAAAAATAGAGTAATTGGCAAAAGGCTTTTACACCTCAGCACAGAAGGAAGTGTAATCACTTTTGATGAAACAAGGAAGTGACCTGTCCTACATTTCACGTTCATCCTGCTTGAATATAGTTATTTTCAAAACGAACAGAAGTTGCAAACAGATGTTAGCTAACTAGTATACCATCTCCTCAATGAACACATTTTCAGAATATTCCTGTTTCGCCGCCTCATTCCTGTTTGACTGATATTACTTTCAACACAGGAGTAATCGATGATGATTCAGCCAGAGATGCAGCTCTGTATTACATTAATATGTGTACCGGTAGTTTGATGCTGTATCTGTATTTGGTTCTGGTTCTGTATCTGACTCGTAGCACTAGCACTGAAGGCAGCAGTATCCACATAAACATTGATTTTGATTCTTTAAAAAAATCAGATGGTAAGCAAGACGTTTTTGGCATAAGAGAATATCTGTCCGTCCTTGAGTTTTAATATCTGATTTGATCCACGCTGCAGAATTAAAATGTGCTGTGGTTTCATTGTTGTTGTTAACAAACCCGATGAAAAGAAAACTGACAATATTCATCCGTCTCTTAATACTTCACAGCTCTCTCATACACAAACCTATTAATTACTAATGAGGATGTGCATCTTTAACAACTGTTCGAAAATTGTTAAAACAGATGGAAAATAGTTTTTTGATAAACGCTACTAGAACAAAAGTGAGCTGAGGTTGTTACAGACTGTTTTCAGCTGTGGATTAATAAACATTTGTCACTTTCTGGCCCAGTGTAACAGTGACTCACTGGCCATCTGTTTTTAGGACTAAACCTCTGGATATTAAGCTACAAACAGCACTTGTTACTGGGACCAATTCATTCATGTTTTTTCTTTTGTGTCTTTTTAATGTGGCAATGTTGCACAATACAAAAAAATACACAATATCTCTAAACTTTTTAAAGGGATAGTTCAACATTTTGGCAAATTGGCCCATTGCCATAATCCCTATAGTCATAGCAGTAGGTTCCTTACCTTTAATTGTCGGTGCAAGCTATTTTTAGAACAGCGGAGCAAAGCCGTGAGCTGCTCAGAGCTACGCTATGGAGGCTAATGGAATTTCTTGGTTTCCCTCATCAAACTCATTTGCCTCAAACAACTCCATCTCATAACGTTCTGTTATTATCCCATAGCATGGTGAATGTGCAGGTCACAATTTGTCCACCAGAGCGTTTTGGAGTTGTTGGATTGTGTATTTGATGAGTTTGATGAGGGAAACCAAGAAATCCCATTAGCCTTCGTACTGAGCTCTGAGCAGCTTGCGGCTCTGCTCCACCGTTCTAAAAATAGCTTGCACCGACAATTAAAGATAACAAACCTACTGCTATGACTATAGGGATTATGGAAATGGGCCAATTTGCCAAAATGTTGAGCTATCCCTTTAAGTATTCCAGTACAGACAGATTTGTTATTACTTGTTTGTGTGGGAGGAGTTCCCCAGTAGGTTGAAAGATGTTTGCAATGTTGAGCTTCCTGTTCCTGTCATTTTCAAAACATGCAAAGTCATTGACCCAAGTTAAAAACAACAAAACAAAAAGAGAAGTCAACATGAAAGCTGAGCCACATCAGTGTTTGAGCTCTGTGTGCTGTGATTTACAGTATCTCTAAGTCGCTGTAGCCAAGTGATGTTTTCTGTGTGCGTCTCTGCAGTCCAAAGCAGGCTACGTGCTGTTCTACCAGCGCCAGGACACAGTGAAAGGCACCGGCTACTTCGCTCTGGACCGCGAGGAGGAGGAGGAGGAAGAGGAGGAAGAGGACGGAGAGGAGGAGGAGGAGGTAAATGAGAACGAGGAGAGACAGGAGAGAAAGGCCGCCTCCTCCACTCAGGGTGCCTCATGTGCCGCCGCCACCGCCGCCGCCGCTGCTGCTGCTGCCGAGAACGACGAGGAGGACCTGAACGAGAACCGGCGCAGGAAGAACGACAACGAGCAGGAAGAGGAGGAGGAGGAAGAGGACGAGGAGGAGGAAGAGGAGGAGGAGGGGGAGGAGGAGGGGGAGCAGGCGCCCAATAGAGACGTCACCATGAAAACCAACTGAACGCTGAGTCGAGAGGGATGCAGATAAATGGAGAGAGAGAGACTGGGATCTTTCCATCCAAAGCCATATGGACACACAGCATGGCGGCGGGCGCCACCGGTCCCACCCAGCGGCTCGGACTCGGCCGCTCCACACGGGGGGCGGGGCCAACTGTAGGTAATGACGACGGCTGTTAGGTCAGGGGGTGCTGCTGCCCGCGGTACGCAACTCTAAGAAACCAGAGCCCCCTCCTCCTCCTCCTCTGTGGTTGGATCACTGTGTGCGCGCGCGTGTGTGTGTGTGTTGCAAAGTGTGTGCGAGTGCGTCGCCATTGTCCATGCGTTTAGGATTTTCTCACTGAACGACACCGGGTATTGATTTTTCGAGGCTTCACAGTGCGTTAGTGTCGCGCTTTTCAATCTCCCTACGCTCTCTGTTTTCCTTTTGTCGTTTTATTTTTTATATATTTTTCGAGAGCAATGCATCGTTTGCATATCATTTTAGTACCGTTTAGATATTTTGTAAATATTTTAAAACACTGAATCATAGTGGGTTTTCATGATGCGCTGAAACATTTTTTGAACTTGCACAATCAACCAACCATCCACCTTTATATATATTGTTTTTGTTCTGTTTTTATGTGTTATTGCCAGACAAACTGCAGGTGTTTCACTATGGCGTCGTCTCTCAGAGGGTCTCCTCACATGAAGCTGCCTTCTGTAAGCAAATGTGGAGTGGTGACGCCCCCGTAGCTGTGCGGTTTTATACAGTGTCAAACAGCCAAACTGTCCTAGCTTTGTACTGCTGCTGCTGCTGCTGTGATCTCGCATTTTTACAGATTAGACGTAAACTGACTTGAACCTTAGTGAGTTAAGATCCCGCTTCAGCTGTCTCTCTCTGGTCTCGATCGTTTATACCCAAACAGGAAGCTGCAATATAATCCAGCCAACTTTGCGGAATAACCAAACAGATTCTATTTTAGCTGTGGAAACGAATCAGGAGATGAGTCGGTATTGAAATTTCTGTCTTAATGAGCTCGACAGACGTTCAAGGATCAGTCCATAACAGCTGGCAGACGCAGATCTTTCCCTTCAGCTCTCCCTCTTGAGTTCCTCCCGGTAGGTGGTGTTTTCAAAGCTTTACCACGGCTCTGCACTCGTTCTCTTCTTCTCTTCATATCGGAGGAGGCGCGGCGAGATTAGGAACAATCGGTGATTTCGCTGACATCGGATGCATCGTCTCTTGTTTGGATCACCTCGGCCTTAACTCTTAATCTCAGACCAGCCGCCTTTTCTTTGCACATCACTATCACGCCATCTTTTCTTTGCATGTTCCCCTCCCAAACACACTAACACTCTAGTACGAATGTCCATATTTACTTTTCTATCGCAGCCACATCATCTACAAATTCTTTTCTTTTTTTTGTTGTTTTTTTTTAACCCACAAGAGGGCCAGAATGTATGCTGAACAGAATGAACACTGACCAGATGTATGTGGTTGATGCCTTTTGATTCTTTATAGGGACAGATTTGTTTTTCTTTTTCTTTTTTTTTTTTTCATGGCTCCCTTTCTTGGTTTGGTTGAATGCGATGGTAATAGATTTCCTCACTTTGATACTAGCTGTATGAATCCATGGGTACTGTCGAATGCGTCCCTTTCCAGATGGGGGGTGGTGGGCGGGATGCTTTCTTTTTGGTCATGAGCTTTGAGGATGGATAGGGAAGGAAGCAGGGAGGAGGACAGAGGACAGAGGACGGGTGGGGTTGGGGGGAGGGGGGGACAAAGTGAAATCGGTGGGGTGAGTCTGCCTAAAAGGCCTCTCAGCCTCTGGGATCATGATACAGTGAAAATATTTTGTGGCAGATTGTTGCAGGATATTCCTCCATCGGTGTAACTCATGATAAAAACTCTATTCTCCATGGTGGAGTGTTATGTTTTCTTTTTCTACCTGTTCGTTCCATTGTAAACAGCATTAGCGTACCTGTTGTTGCCTCAGAATATTAGATGTGTACCATGCCTTTATGAGCATCTGTGCTTTCCACTTCAGTGGGCTTTTCATCGCCACGGCGCTGCCTTGCTTTTTGGGCGACTCACCCCACCCCGACTGAGTGAGATGTGATTGCTACTATAGGCTTATACAATACTGTACATAGGAGTTCACTCTGTGAGTGCACATTTGATAAAGTTTATTTATTTATATGTAAGCATTTAATAATAAACAGACAATATATTTAAAACCTTGGCGAGACCTGACGTGTCGGGGGGTGGGAGTGGGAGTGGGGTGGGGGGGGGGTGCTGTGGCTGTAGTCCACACATACACACCAGTTTGCAAAGTCTTGCCTGCGCTCTTGTCAGGGAGGGAATATTTTTAAAAAAACAAAGGATGCTTCTGTTGTTTTGGGACTTTTTTTGTAAAAAATAATCCAGACATCC
The DNA here is from genome assembly GCF_045865225.1 of Trachurus japonicus. Classification (NCBI taxonomy): domain Eukaryota; kingdom Metazoa; phylum Chordata; class Actinopteri; order Carangiformes; family Carangidae; genus Trachurus; species Trachurus japonicus. The sequence goes on from NC_140929.1 coordinate 15,671,852, forward strand.
TTGCATGATGAGATAATGGGGGTTTCCAGGTTTGGCTGCACTTGAGTTCACTTGGGTTTACATTTGAAATGTGCATGTGTATTTATACACAATCTTCAATAAAGTTGTGTAAAGCTTCCTGTGGGTTCTGCTCTGGTTTTCTTTCCTCTCTGTCTCTGCCTGTGTGTGTGTATGTGTGTGTGGGGTTCCCAAACTTTTCCATGGCGAGGCCCCGAATAGCATTAGCTTCTGGTCAGTGACCCGCTTTGCAAACCCACTGAGTTTTGCAGTGGTAGTGGTTAACACTTTATAATAAGTACACTCTAAGCATTAGTGAAGCATTAATAAATACTGAATTCTTCATTTATAACACATGAATACTCATTAGTATGTAGCTTATAAATACAGTTAGTGCTTATCATGTTTATAAACTACATACTAATGAGTATTCATGTGTTATAAATGATGGATTCAGTATTTAATGCTTAACAGTGTGTACTTATTATAAAGTGTTACCGTTAACAGTTAATGGTCATGATGTCATGAATGATAATTTGTCTGGCAGGCAATTAGAAAGATGAGCATGGCAAATAAGGTTTCGATCTTATGATAATGCCCAAAATACAATAATTCGGTTTTATTTTGCTATTTGCATTTCTTCTCATCTTCCCACCAATTGGCTGAGGACCCCCTAGCAACCCCTGGCTGCCCCCACTTTGAAAAGCACTGCTCTAGACCCCCACCACTGTCCCTGATGGGTTTTCATAATAAATTAAAGATACACTTGTTAGTTCTTGATAGAGAGGATTAACACAACCTTAAATCAGTATCAAAGTTAGAGGGAAATCTTCAATAATTTACAGTTTTCTGTTGAATGATCAGTGTTTAAGTATGAAAGTGAAGCTGTAAAAGCTATTCTACACCCTAATGCCCAGTTGTGCAGTTTCTGTTTTCATCATCACCATCCTCCTCCTCATCCTCATGATGAAAAAGCCTGATCACAGCAGTGCCTCAGTCCTCTCTAAACATCAGCTCAGAGCAGCTCTCAGCCTCTGAACCGTGTGTAAGTGAAGAATTTCAATGAGCTTTGCAGTTTGCCCTCCATTTTCTCTGCTTCTACCCCGGTGAAGGCAGCTCCAGCTGAGCTGAGAGGAGGAACACGGTGTTCTCTCCGGGTTCTGACGGGTTCTCTGCCCGCTCGCAGCTGGGAGGTCCCTCATACCCCACCCCCAGCTCAACCAACCCACCCCGACCAGCGACTCTTCCCCCCGACCAATAGGAGGCAGGAGCAGGGGGACGGGGCCGTGTGCAGAACAGTGGATCACTCCTCAGAGAAAACAGAGACCAGAGAGAGAACCTAAACTACAACTCTACTCACACAGAGATGTAAAACTACATCACATAGATTAACCCAGATAATTAACACCTCTGCAGATGAAGAAAATGTAATACTAACTAATAAGAAACATGGCAGAACTAGGCCTATGTAACATTTTTCCAAAGTGAGGCTTTGTGGATTTTCTGGTTCATTTCAATTATTTTGAATGGGAACTTATGTAAAGATTCAGGTTGACAGAACAAATAATTTCACAAGGGCATATTAAGGTCTATGAATATGTGACTTGCATTCAATAATAATTATAACAATTATAATAGGATATAGTAAGAAGAAGAATGATAATGGTGATGTTGATCAACAATATTGATTACTATTATTAGTAGTGTTTGTGGTATTATTGAATAATGTTTTGTTGATTAATTAATTGAAAGAAAGCATTGATAGATTAATCAACAATGGAATTGATGGTTAATTACAGACCAATATTTATCAGAAAGTTTTAAGGATCAATTTCAGTTTGAAATAAATATGAATCACAAAACACAACTCCGCCCACACCAGTACATCTTTCCCAGATTGAGGGAATAAATTAGCTCCATAAATTGCTTCTTTATAAAAGAAAAATAGATATTTATATAACTGTAGGATACACCTTATAAATTGTTTTTATTTGTTGTATTTGAAAAAAAAAATTATTTAGAAACACACATGCAGTGCTTTAAGACAGTTACCAGACTATTAACCTAATTTTTCACAAAAATATGGATGATCAATACCAATATGATCACCAGTAATAAGTAGGAATGCTCTTACCTCTGTATCACTGTAGCAACAGGATCTCCACCTCCCTCCTCTTCCTGCTCGCTGCCAGCTGGTGGCGCTCTCCGACAGTTTCCTGTCGGCGCGGAGGAAAACTCATCGGAGTGGTACCTCTGCGTTTTCTCTGATCTCTGCTCGTGCCTACACCCGTCCTGACGTTCCCCGCGAATTTTATCCACGCCGCTCCGCCACATCCACTCATTTTCCACACCTACCTGACAGACACGCAGCACTGGCAGGAGGGGAGAGAGAGCCGGAGAGAGGGGCGAGATAAAAACCCCTCTCCTCACCTCGCTGTGGATTTGTTTCACGGTTTACTGCAAAGCGTTTGAAAACGAGTGGATTTGATCGCGGGGCAACTTTTGATTTTTTTCCCTTCTTCTTCCACTCCGCGACGCAGAGAGAAACAGACAACAATAGATTATAAAACAGTCTGCTGCAGTTCAGCTGCGAGCTGCGAGGAGTCGGTGTGGGATTTTTGCGTTTTTCTTATTCCCAACAAAACTGCTGTAACGTGGGGGGAAAGGAGCTGTGTATTCTGACTTTTTGGTAGTGTAATTGAATGTCTCACTGTGATTCTAATGCCAGACAAAAATGCTGTTTTCCATCCTGTCTCATCCTTTTAAATGCAGATTTGATCGTGTCTGGTGAATCACGTGCTGCGTTTTTTGGGGTGATATTTTCCACGCGTAATTGGATGCTTGGAGGTGCAGCACACATTTTGTGCCACCTATAGATAAGAAATCGGTTCCCTCTAGTATTGATTTTCATTGATATTATGCAGACTCTGTTCAAATTTAGATTTTTGTCTAGATCATCACCAACAAACAAATTCCACTTTCTGTGGTTTGGTAAAGCCATGGATGTCTGGTAGGTTGTGCACATCCGATCCTCCAAAGGGGGGAAAGAAAAAAAGAAAAGAAAAACACCCACCACAGCACGGAGGGTTCCGCCGATCTCACCTGCCATTTGTCATTTTCACCGGGGTCATCCGGGGAGAACAGCCGGTGCAGGAAATGTGGGTGAAAGGGTAAAGGGGGTGTCTTTATTTTCTTTACCCCCTCATTCGATGCTTTTGGGTGGGGTTTTTGTCTCGCTTTATTGCGGCCACGTTTTTTTTTTTTTTTTTGCGCGCACGCCATTTTTTCCCCGTGCGCTTTTACGCACAGCGACACGGACTGAATGGAGATCGAGACTCCAAAGGAGATCCTCCAGTAGAAGAAGGAGCACAGGGGCAAAAAGGAGGGGAAGACAGCAGCACCCCGGGGGGCCACGCGCTGGTTGAGGTAGTAGTTTGTGCTGTTGGTCGGGTTGTCATATTACCCCTTGTGGAGATGACTGCGCAATCTACTGCCTTGCCGGCGCTGGTGACTTGCGACAGTGGAATCAAACCGGATCAGAAGAGGCTGGATGGAAACGGCGCCCGTGCCTTCATAATCGATCAAAGTATTCATTAAAAAAATGGATGAAACGTGGATGAAAGAACGTGTGAACAGGATGAAGATCTGATCACATGAAACATATGCAAAACTGAAATATCTGCTTCTTTTTTAAATCACTATTTATTAAAATAAAGCTGATTTTAATCGCATGCGTCACGTGGATTTGTGTTTATTTCCTCTATAACATGTGTGTATTCAAAATCCTACTCAAGTAAAGTGTCACTATAATGCAATAATAGCCTACTGGTTCAAGTATTTCAAGTCAAAGAAAAATGTAAGTCTTATTTTGTCATCTATTAAGATTATTCTAAGTAGGTATCACTTTCCTGAGGCATCTGGTTTTGACCAGATGCCTAATCTTAAAAGTAAAAAAAATTAACATGTGTAGCAAAATTACTGGAACTTATAGACTAGATTTAAAAAAAAATGTGTTCTTCTTGCTGAAGGGAGGGTGGTGGCGGCTGACAGGGGGTGAATGTTAAGTTTTCAGGGTCAATATCAAGCCCTGTCACCTGTGGTGCGGAGCCAGGAGAGGGTGGTAGGTCAGTATCAGAGTAATGTATGAGACAGTAGGTGTTAAGGAGTGAAGAAGATTGGCTGAACCATGGAAAAATGTGAAAACAAGTAGAAGTATTTAAAATTGGTATTTGGGAGCCAGAGTGGTGTGCAGCTGAATTCTGGGCTGTTTTCTATACTATAATCCCCGAGTGGGTCAACCAAGGAGAAGGACATTACAATAATCAAGTCAGGATGTAATAAAGACATGGACGAGAGTCTCTGCAACAGATATTCAGCATCATAACAGAAAGCTGAGCTGCACCTGTAGAATCTACTGGTCCAAAAATGACTGGAAGATATAGGATGTATTGATTTGTTAGGTTTTTCATAATGTTGGAAATAGATAATTCACAGTGCACATTTTGTTTTTGAATAAAGACACTATCTAATATCAAAGACTGGTCTGAGTAATAAATAAGCCTAATGATTTGTTCCAGTTAGTATTAGTATATACAAAGCAATGGAAGCATTCGTCTGCTTCTTTCTGCATTTCCTCTGTGATTAATGTAGCTGTAATACAGGAAATCAGTTTGGGATAATGGTTTTTACCCGGGTTAACCTCATCATCATTAAGAATTGTCTCCATTATTGTGAACATTGAGTGCGTCCACCGCAGAATATGAATCAACCCTGTTCTGTCAGCGCTGGCCGTAAAATGTTTGAGATTCAGTGAGCACTCTGTAGCACCACTAATGAATCCCTCTGCTCTCCTCCCACTAAGTCTAACTAGTCTCATGGAGGCCAGTTGACCCTGTTGGTTAGTTTTTTGTACTTTCCCACAAGGAGACCCCAGGGAACACAAACAGCAACAATATTGATTAACTCCCCTGCTCTTGTGCTTTTTTGTTTCTTGCTCCTTCACATTGATTTGGTCTGGTAACTTACTCGGACTGCAAGAGGAAAGATTTGGGCATGTATCGATTTTCAACGCTTGCAATATTGAGCTTAAGTTCCTCATTTCTTTTTTTTTTTCTTTAATCACACAAACTACATTTTTTACATTGAAGTTTAACATTTATTTTCTTTTTCTTTTTTCATTTATGGAAAAGAAACACTAAAAGGTAAACATTGCCTTTTTTCGCCCCCTCAAGGTCAAAGTTGCACAAAGAAACATTAAAAATATTTCTTTTTGACTTCATAAGTTGTTGTTTTGTTTTTTTCGTATACAAAATGTACATTTCACATTCACAAACAGAGAAGGTTGCAGGTAGCACAATGGTCACTTAAAAACGGTTCCCCACTGGGCTTCAACATCCTCTTTGCTACAGAAAAAACCCTTCAAGTTCTTCTAATTCTCATGTACTGAACCTTACGGTCTAAGGTAGAAAAACACAACAGCAGTGACTACTTTAACAACATAGCAACTTCAATAAGGGAAACCTACAGTCGGACTGAAGGGACAAAGCAGTCTTTCAAGTCTAAACACCTCTGGTACTCACCTATCCACTCTCATTTCTTTACAAATGTAGTGGAACTAATAATAACCATCATGAAGGACCCCTCCCGTCCTTAGACAAACACTCTTTAACAGCGTGTCCAGTTTGACTACATGATAGTTGAACCTGAGTTGATGTGCAGCAGTTGGGTGGCACAGAAGGATGAGCAAAATAAATGATATATTCAATCTTTGACATTCATCTAATAGAAAAAGGCTTAATGACAGGTAGCAGGATGAACATTCAACACATACAGTATTCTGTTGCCACGTTCACTCTTTGTCTCAACATGCTTAAAACACATCCAGACCATGTTGGAAATATTTGAATTTGCAATGTTGACCTGAGGCCTGTGTTAAGACAAAGATTAAAGGTGGCAGCAGGACAGTTTTCAAAAAGTAAAAAAAAAATCAATAAATTATTAAATAGACAATAAGATTAAAAATAAAAACAAAACACCAAATGTAAAATAGCTCAATGAAAGAACAGATACAGCTCCTCGGCTACAACAGCACATAATGATATGTATCGAGATAAATGGTTTTCAAATGAAATGATCTTTGATGGAATGTACAGGAGGAAAAATGCACCATATGAACTTCAGGAAGATGTAGACTACATTACTGCTGCTTGTAAGAGGAATGTAATTAATAATTGTCAACTGCAAAAAAGTCCAAGCTAAGGTGATGAATAGCCCATGAAGCACAATGGCACATATCAAGAGACTTCAAAGAATAGTTCAACGGTTTGGGAAAAAACATCTGGTGAGAAGACTGGCGCCAATTTTATCTGTGCGCTAATGACCAAGCTAAATATCAAGCTGAATATTGCGCCAAATATTTAAATAATATTGCCCATCAAGCTAAATATCAAGGTAAATATTAGCTATTAGCTGTAATTTTGTACATAGCTACTTAATTTAAAAAGAAAAAACGAATGCGTCAATTGAACTGTAGGAGCAGCTTTGGTGCCGTTTACTCCCTTTTCAAAACTAAGCTAGGCTAAAGTAGCTAATAGCTGTTAGTAGCTTGATATTTACTGTAGCTACAGATTTCACTGCTGCGTCCGTCTTATCCTACAGTATGTTAAGTGTATTTCCCCAAAATGTTGAACTACTCCTTTAACAATGGCTTCCTCATCCTGGCACTGCACAATTTCCAAATGAACTTCTTTGGATTCAGTCAATCACATGTTCTCCCTGCTTTGTAAAAATAAGGAGTCATAATCTCACGTTACAGTCAAGCCTAAAGTTAAGCAGCGCTACTCCAAAACTCTACATATCCATTATACAGGATAAACAAATCATAAAACCTAGGGAAAAAAAGAAAAAAAGGGGGATTAAATAAGTATTTTAAAACATGCAGTTCATTTTAATTTAACAATCTTTTTTTCTTTTTTTTTCTCAGCTTGAGTCAAACTCCTCTCTCTCTCTCTTTTAAAAATAATAATCGTCTGAAGTGTAAGTTTCTCCTTCCCCCAGACTGCTTCTCATCTCCTGCATCTTAACCCACTGTGGCTGGCTGAGCAGTGCAGCCTGTATGAACACAGAATAATAATGGAGGAAAGAGGTGAACACTTACATATACACATCAGTTTCTGAGGCCACAACAGTTAGGAGACAAACGGTTGTTTTACTCTCTGAGTTCCAGTCGACAAGATGAAAAATTATTTTTTTTAAAAACGGCTTCTCTTCATTAGGATTTTTGTTTCATTTCATCCCCTCCTTTACAGTAACTCACACCCTCTAGCTCGTATGCTAATTAACTGCAATAGAAACGATTAGAAAAAAGAAAAAAACAACCTGATAAATAAATATGCATGGTTACATTTACAAACAATAACATTACCACTATCTCTTTGATACATTACAGTAACGCAAATTCAGTCAATATAAAACAAACAGCAGTGTAAACCATTGCACCATCGCTCATATTCCCAGGCCTATAATATGTCACTGCATGCACTGACACACAGTAAATCACTACATCCAAACACATTACATCATTGCACACGCACCTGTCCCTCTGAAGACAAACGTGATCCGTATTGAGCATCTAAAGCTTATGTAACATGCAAAACATGTCAAAGCGAAAGGAAGCTTTAAGTTTTTTTTCTCTCTCTCTCTCTGTGGAACTTCTGTTCAGATTCCCTTTGATTGTATTACGTGATTTTATTTTATTTTTTAATCAATCTTATTTCATCGTCCCTGCTGCAGGGAATATTTGCCTCATCATTACATGTATCATGATCATGGCCCCTTGGTGAGTGTTGTGGGTCAGCCTAAAGTGCAACTACAGGTACAAGTCATTTAACTTATGTCTTTTTTTACATTTTCAAAGAGAGAAGAGAGTTTAGCTACATTTGGAAAGTTACTCTTGATAATCTTGCAATTTTGGAACTAGCACTTGAAGATGGCGCCATGAGAGCGGCAGCAACTAAAACTACTGAAATTAATCTAAACGTTTGGGTTCAATATCAGATTAAATGACTTGTAACTGAACATTTTCTCTTTCACATGTTGAATGACTAAGCAATTCTCATATGAACTTTGTTCATAAACCATATCGAACTTCCCACCCCCCCACCCCGCCCCGTTGCTCCATACAATCCCAGATCCCCTTATCTGTTTTACCATCCCAACAGTAAAACAGTTCCCCTGTGAGTCTATACGTGCTACTATGAGGTGAGGAACTTCAAGTCTTCATCTTTTTTCCTTCTGCGTCTCTGATCTGTTCAGCAAACTGGCAGCAGTTCTGCAGCAAAACAATCCTTCAAAGCCACACTGTGGCGAAACGGAAAATGCAGCTGACCTGTCAGCTCTGTCCATGGTCAGGAGATGGAGGGTTTTTTTTTTTGTTTTTTTTAAATAAACAACTTTGACTGTACAGTACGCAGGAAGAGGAGGGGAGTAAAAGAGAGGGTAGAAAAAGGAGGGGCAAGGTATTTTACAGCATCGAGACAGAGATATGAAGAAGGGAAGAATAGAAGAGCATTCGCCTGCTGTAACTTTCACATCTCTGCAGAAGTTCAGGAGCTGATGTCACACACAGTATTCTCTTTAAAATGCCAAATTACTTAAAAGGATAGTTCACCCAAAATTCAAATTGCATTCATTATCTACACATCCTCATGTCGACTAAGGGCTGGGAGAAGTTTCAGAGCTATCTGTGGCTTCTCTGAGTTACAGGGGGTCTCGGCGTAGCAGTGCATGTCCATATAACGGTTGCAAATGGATACCAACTGTCTTCGTAACAAAAAGACACACCAAAAACATCCAAATACCTCCATGCTGCTCGTATGTAATGTCCATCTTGTATTGAAGCCCCGAAATGCGAAATTGTTCTGAAAAAAATTAAATAAGTCTATATTTCATGCTTGTTTGTAGCGGAAGCTCCTTGTTTATAGAGGAGCTTCCGGACATTACATACGAGCAGCATGGAGGTATTTGGATGTTTTTGGGTGTGTCTTTTTGTTACGAAGACAGTTGGTATCCATTTGCAACCGTTATATGGACATGCACTGCTACGCCGAGACCCCCTGTAACTCAGAGAAGCCACGGATAACTCTGAAACTTCTCCCAGCCCTTAGTCGACATGAGGGTGAGTAGATAATGAGTGCAATTTGAATTTTGGGTGAACTATCCCTTTAATTTGATTTCTGATGCAAATTTAATTGACTTAAAAAAAAGACTACTACTGCAGTTTCCCTGTGTAACCAAACTGGTGGCTGACAAACTATATGCTCCACATGACCTCGTTCTAAGGGAGAAAAACAAAAGGTGCAAACGTCACTGAGGGAACCAGAATGGGGCGGCGGGGGAAGAGGGGGTTCAGGACTAACCAGTCCTGTTGGTTTAAGACCTTCAGGCCCTTCAGGGTCCTTGAACGGCAGTGCCTCCGTCAGGCTCTTCAAGGCTGACGGTTGCCGTACATCAGCGGTATGATAAAGACTGAGATGTCGTCCCCGGAGCCCAGGCGCTCGTTGGTGATCCTCCAGCCCCGGTCCCTCAGCACGCCACGGGCTCGCATGACCAGGTCCTGTGCCGCCATGGTGTACCTGGACAACAGAGACAGCTTTAATATCACAGTGAATCTGCAGTTATTTGGTTATATAAGAAGCTGCGGCTCATTTTATTCAGTTTGGAACAAGAGGCTACTTGAAAATTCAATTGCGTCCTTTTTAAATGTAGAAGGTGACGGTGGCAGACTGTGATGAGATTTTAATATTTTGGTTGAGACAGTTGATGTCTGTAGACTTAAAGTGATGAGAGGACACTTGACCCTCTCTGCTCTGCTGTGCCAAATGTTTTAGTCAAAATGCGCCACGATACAAAGAGCAAGTGGTGAGCGGCCAAGGTTGCACTTTATCCTTGGAACAGAAACTGAGCCTGTTAAATAAAATATGCAGCAAAGTGGCAGTGACGGCGTTCACATTTGGGCACGGCAATGGAGCAAATGTGAAACTGAAAAACAAGACGGGAAAAAATGGAAAAAGAGACAAAGCGTCTCACCTGTGCAGGTCGTCGGGGTCGCAGTTGGCTAGAAAAGAGGTGACCGACTCGGCGACTTCCTGGTTGGAGAGGACGTCCCAGAGTCCGTCTGTCCCCATCACCAGGACATCATCAGCTCCGTGCTCGTAGTACGTCAGGTTATAAACCTTAACCTGCGCAACAAACCGCAAAACATTAATGTTCATTCTAAAACACTCTGATCAAGTCACATCTCTATGTTTCAGATCTTCAAAAATGAAGTAGAAGCATCACCACAAAACCACAAACATTTGGTAGGTTTGGGGAGTCTGGTGCCTTTGAACATATGAAGGATATAACAGGTTTATCTATTTGAAAATCTTATTCATAATGTTGCCAGACAATTGTAATAACAACCTAAACCTGCTCGTTGCAAAGGCAAGTATCTCTGGTGGATTCACTATACATGAATGTGGACAAATGCACCAATCAATTAAACTGCAGCAGCTGCAGCTGCTTGGTACATAAAATAAAACCCAGGTCGAATTTTTTCAGATGTTTTATTTAATTTCAAGATAATAAAAAAAAAGAAAGAACATTAAGAACATCAAAAAATAAAATGACAGTGTTATTTGAATGATATTACTTGTGCGCTGCCATTCAGGTGACAAACTCGTTACATTTTCTCCAAGTTGTTTAATCGGGCGTCGTATAGCTCAATGGGTTAAGCAGGCGCCCCCATACACAGAGGCTACAGTCCTCACTGCAGCAGACCCCAGCTCGATTCCCCCAGCAACCCTTTGCTGCATGTCTTTCCCCCCTCTCTGTCTCTCCATTTCCTGTCTTTCTCTCTGACTGTCCTGTCAATAAAGTTGTAAAAGCCCAAAAATATACTTAAAGAGTCCCAGAGGAGTTTGCTTTTGATTATAAAAGAGTCTCATATTAATGTGGATGAATCTACGTTACCCACACTTGTTAATGGGTCCATTTTCGATAAATATATCGTTTTGTCTTTATAGTTATTTTGATATTATCATTTAGTGGTCGGCTCGCCCAGCATTTCCTGCTTTCGGTTTCCTGGACGCTGCCAGGCGGGTCATGAGAATAACGCTGCCGGATCGCTGTTTATGGTCGGAACTACGACGGAATCTGATCGTCTTCGAACCTCCGACTTTCATTCTTGATGAATGAAAACATTCTTGGCAAATCGCTTTCGTCCGTCTTGCACCGGTCCAAGAATTTAACCGTGCGCGCAGAGGCTCATGGGAAATGTAGTGTGAAAACACTTCGCTATCCGAAACTCCTCGTAGTCCCTTTAAATTAAAAAAAAAAAAGTTATTTTAAGTTGTTTTCTCTCTAATTACCCTTGTTTTCCTACTTTGTCTTCAGACGTGTAGTGCCACCTCATGTTCACTCAACATGTTGCTATTTGAGGGCATTGAAGGCATCAGCTGGACTGGAAGCACCACATACTGGCTTTGTCAGCACAGAAGAACAGTGACCTCAAATTATAAAGATTTCCTCTCATGGAAGTTTCTCATCCGCACTGACATTTGGACTCATCTAGAGCTCTTCACACCTTAATGAACTCAGTGCAGTTTTCATTCGCTGACAGAGTTTGGTGAGAGGTGAGAGGAGTTGTGTTTGTAGGAGACAGAGAGACACAGACAGAGACACAAAGAGCTGAGAGGAGTTAAATCCTCCACGTGAACCTGCTGTGAACCCGGGTATTAATGAATTAAAGATCAAGCAAAGAGCTCTGGGAGGAAAAAATGCAAAACTCTGTAAGACGAACTACGTCAGGAGATGAAAGCGCTTTGAAACCGGTGCCAGACAGTCAGACAGGTGAGCTCATATTCTCCAGCAGCAGAAGACCTGGTTCAGACAGAGTAGGCAGCAAAATGCCACTTCTAGTGACTGTGGAGCAGATTTAATGGGGTGCAGAGGAAGGGCAGGTCGTGTGACCGAAGTCATGACACGGAACAAGCGACGGAGTCGGGGGCTGGCGAAGAGAAAAACTACAGATCTCACAGATGGAAAAGAGGAGACGGGAAACATCTGCAACATGGAAATTTGTAATAATCGTAGCAGCGACAGGAAGCAACTCAAATCTGAGAGGTCAGGGAGATAGATGCTGACATGTGCACCCACAATCCTTTGTGTTTGGGGAAAACCTAGCATGACAAAATGAAGCACAGCAAAACCTGACACCTGCTGTATGTGTTTATGTCTTCCTGACTGCACCAGAGACAGGACAGGATCATTAGGACTCATCTGTGTACCCCATGCTCCCCAAAATTTACATAATAGCTGGATTATAAAAAAATAAAGTTTTCTCTTTCATGGAAAAAAAACTGTTTCTTTATCTGTTTTCAGGAGGTGTGTGTGGTGGTGTAACGTGTGTTACCTCAGGGCAACAGGAGAGGAAGGGCTTGATGTAGATGTTGGAGTCGTGAACTTTGAGATCGTGGTCTCCGAGGCCGCGCGTCACGCCGATGGTGGCCAACACCCGAGCCTGTAAAAAAAACAAAAAAAAAAAACAAAGACGGGGCAGGTTTGCTTTCAGCTTTTCTTTGAACATATGGAGAGAAACACGGTTCTCCATCAGCACGTACAACATACGTAGGCGGCGGAGCCGGTGACAACTGCTCGCTGCACAGTGTGTCGCGATGTAGATTTGCATTGAAGGCGAGATAATGCATACAGATGGTCTTTGTTTTTAAATCAGAGGGAATACGTGGGTAAATACAGATTGCTATATGTCAGGCTGGCAGGATGTTCGCCGGTTCAGTCTGTCAGATCTCACATCTGTTGAAATCTAAACGTCAGGTTGTTGGCACCGGCTGAGAGCTCCTGTGTTGCATTGATGTTCATCATGTAGCTGTATATACACCGAACAGGCTGATCTTCCTTTAACACGCTGATTTGTTCCCTACACGTTGTGTGCCAAAGGAAGCTGCATTATGTGCAGCAGCAGTCCTCAAATATATCACACAATGTATGAATGAATGTATAATTTAAAGTGTTGGCGTGTGTCCTGAGGGCACGGAAACTCGGCGGTGTTATTTTTCTATTCCTTTAATTATCAAAAAACCTCCTTCAATATTCCTCCACTCTTTCATCCCTGAGTGACTTTAAAGACAGAGGAGCTGTGTGGTCGACAGAGGCTTTTTCCTCCCTCCTCTCTCTCTTTCTCTCTCTCAGACGACGACTTGTTTCGTCTCTTTGCATGAAACTGAGCTGATTGAAAATATGAAACAAACTGACACAACTTGAAGCGTTTTTGTGCAATTTATTTAGGGGAGATGTTTTCAGTTTTTCCGTGTCTACTTCTACTTCTCATCTCTCCCCCTGCTGTCCCAGTGGGGATTAGCTTCACTTCTCAGAGAGATGACTGTCATCTCCCGAGTGCTGCGTGTCCATCCGAACACCAGTGTGTATGCGTGTGTATGTGTGTGTGTGCGTATTAGAAGTAGCTACTGGAGTGAAACGGATGGACCGTCTCCTCTCTCTTCTAGTCTGGATGTACATTGACACAAACACACACACACACACACACACACACACATCCACATCCACAGCGGGTTACTCGCACATCAGAGACCAAGTGTTCGCCCACTCTCTGGGTAGCTGGCAGGCATGGAGAGAATATGTGTGTGTGTGTGAGTGTGTATGTGTGTGACTGACAAGGTTGGACAGAGTGATTTACTTTTTCCTCTACACTGCTGAATTCTAGATATATGTTCAGGTCGTGGACTGGACACATACACACACACTTACCTTTTTCCCTTCACCGTATATCAGTGGAAACTTGAGATCTTCATCTTCGATGGTCTTGTACGCCCTGTGTTTAACGACAGAAAACAAGATCATGACACACACATACACTCTTAAAACCCTCCTGTTGGCCTTTTGGGTCCTGTTTCCTTCCTCCATCCTTTCTCCCATCCTTCTTTCCACAATCCTTTTTTCCCTCCTTCCTTCCTTCCTTCCTTCCTTCCTTCTTTCCTCCCTTCCTTCGTATGCCCCTCTGCTTCCTTCCTTCTGTTCCTTCCCTCCATTTTTCCCTTCCTTCAGTCCTTCCTTCCTTTGTTCCCTTCGTCCTTATTTCTTCTTCCTTCCTCTTTGACCCAATTGACCCAATCTGTTCCCTCCCTCCACCTATTGTACCTTCCTTCTTTCCTCCCATCTCTCACTTCGTCCTTCCTTCCTTCCCTTCGTCCTTCTTTCCTTCCTTCCTTCTTTCCCTTTGTCCTTCCTGCCTGCCTGCCTTCCTTCCTTCCTTCCTTCCTTTTCCCCGTCGTCCTTCCTTCCTTCCTTCCTTCCTTCTTTCCCTTTGTCCTTCCTTCTTTCCCTACGTCCTTCTTTCCTTCCTTCCTTTTTTCCCTTCGTCCTTCCTTCCTTCCTTCCTTCCTTCCTTCCTTCCTTGACCCAGGAGGACAACAGGAGGGTTAAAAAAAAGGGGGCAGAGTGGAGTCAGTGAGACGAGTGAGTGTAAACTTCCAAGGTTTTTTTTAATTAGACCGTCTCTCCTCAGTGTCACATCGACTCTGGGAGACATTTTCGTTCTTCAGCAGCACCAACAGTCAGCACTTTCTCCAGCCTCTCCCTAAGGTGCGTTTTTTTAAATTTTATTATTTAACACATGGCCACAGATGTAACACAAACAAATGCACCTGCCATCTGGCTGACGACTGGGCGCTTTTGTCTCACTTTATCACATCATTATTTAGTTAATGTAATTTGTGAATTGTAAACACAACCTGCCTTTCACCAAACATCAAGACACAAAGTTAGCATCCAGCTGGAGAAGGTAATGAAACTAAATGACCACATTTTTCTATATGGAGTAGGAGGGGAGGAGAAACCAGCCACAAGAAGAAAGAGAACTACAAAGTGATCTCGCTCTGCATCAAAGTACCAAAAAAAAACCCATCAACTACACTGTCATAAAGTAATTTCCCTTTTCTATCCTCCATTGTTAAAATTCAATTCAGTATTGAACATTTATAAAACTTAGGGACTTTCTGGGGTATTTTTTATTTTTATTTTTAAAAGGAATTGGTGCAGCAGGGGCTGAGATATTCTGTCTTTGAGTATTTTAGCCCCTGATATATGGGATAAGGCTCCAAAAATAGATGCAACTTGATAGCTTCTTTTTGTCAGGACCCTCCCTGCCTTGATAGAAATCCCACAAAAAAATCTTCAATAAATAATATTTGAAGAGGTTCACTAATATACTAAGAAGTGGGAAACAAAGCGACTGATATTCTTTGTGAAGGTTTCCCCCGAACTTTGATTTCGCCCGCGCCTCCATACGAGAGCGTTTCTCTAGAGTGCAATAACAAGTGTTTTGCTGCTGAAAAATTTAGTGAGAGAAAAAAGGAGTAAAGGGGGCGAGGGGGGATGGGAGGGTGGGGTGTTGGCGAGAAAAACACAAGCCAACAACACAAAATAAGTTCAGAAGTGCACAAGTGGAAGCAGAAGATTTGAAAACACACTTAGAAATGGAGCTTTGATGTCAGACTGTAAGACTCCATGGTTTGACGCTGATGTACTTAAACTAGCTAGATTAGACTTGGCGTCACCAGTCAGCGAAGAATATCAACTACTTCAAACGGCTTCGTATCTGACCGCCGTTTGCTCCGTCTGTCAGTCTGTGTCTCTCGCTGCCCACTTGTCTGTCTCAAACTGAGATATGTACTTTTCGCAGCCCCAAACACAACCCTTGTCTTTTTTGCCTGGGCTTTTTTTTTTTTTTTTTTGGTTTTCCTGCCTGCCTTTCTGCAGGAGGAGTGAAGATACAGCTTCATCTTCTATCAGCCATCCTCCCTTCCTCCCTACAAACTTTACATCTCTCACTGAAAGAGAGGGAGAGAGACAATGAGTCATACACTGCACTAATTTATCCGTTTACTCTGCTGAATGAAAATGCTTATATTCAGTCTGACCTTCTCCTTTGCTTTGACCACCTTATAGAAACACTTATAAATGCAAAAAACAGTCACTATTTCAATTAGAAATATGAGTTTTAAAGATTTTCCGTGGTTTATATCTAAACATCCTTCAGTTTTCATCTGTTTGGTTGGACAAAACAAGCAATAAGCAAACACAGCCGAGGGCTTTGAGAAATCCTGACGAGCAGTTCGGCCCCTTAAGCTTTGGCTCCTTATGAATGCTACCTTGCTCAAGGGCACCTCGACGGTATCTGCTTCTGGTAAACAAGCTACAGTAGCCAAAAGCAGAGTCATTACAGTCTCTTAGTTTTCTCAAATGTCTCAAAATTATTCTCCTGCTGCCTGGGTTTGTGCCCGGGCTAAAATTCAACACGAGGAGATTTAAAAATGAGACAGCTGAGCTATGGGGCTCTGTGTTGAACCTTGCTAATTTATTGAATAATGTCAAGTCCAGAGGGCTGTCATTGAATGCCTGCACTGAATCTTGTTAACTTATTATTTATTACATTGTATCTAAATTTCATAACAGAATGTACTGGTGTTTATTTATGAACTTACAACAGCCTCTGTTTGGATAATATTTCAGAAATATGGCTTGTTAAAAATGAAAATATGTTATAATCATATTTTCTTATCAACATAGCATCTGTAATGTGCAAGGGGTCACAAAATTATCACCCAACTTTGACCTCAGCCCCATGGCCTTTTTATTTTAACATTATCTTCCTATCTGTTTTGGATAATAGCTCGAACTTTGCTGTTTCGGTTTACTCTCATTTCTAACCTTCTCACTGTAGCAGGAACCTGTCTGTAGCACAAACAACGGCTTAGCTTCGATAAACCCACTGTACACAAACTACCCAGCACCAAACAGCAGAGAAGAAAAAGTTAGCGGCTAGCTAGCTGGGTTAGCACAGCCTCTAAAAAACAGATATTTCCCTCAGGGGTTTGTGTAGAGCAGTGATTCCCAACCACGGGGTACCTGGAAACATTTATTAATTTATTTCTAAGATGATAAGTAAATATTACCAGTCATTTCATAAGCCCATTACTAAAATGGTAGGCTACGTGCGCGCCATGCCAAGGCCACACCAAACATTAATAAACAGCTCAAATGTCCTGTTACTGTTGCTCCGGACTCAGAGAGCTGAATGTTATAATGTTATGAGAGTTTAATAGAACAAAGGCGGGCTGATTTTTATGTACTATTTATTTTTATGTTTATTTTTAGTTCAAAAAAACAGAAATGAAGGAGAATTATTATTTAAAATGCATAATAATTTTCCGAGCTAACAGGACAATGAACAAACTTTTGTTCATTGTCACAACATTTGTCACATAGAAACATGACTGAAAATAAATGTCAATATTGCTCAGCTTGTATAAATTAGCTGCTATTTGCTAACAGGTTTGCTATCTTAAAACATGAAAGTGTTTTGTTTACAGTGTGTTTCCACTGCAACAACAAATATAATTTTAACATTCCAAAATTTAGCACGATCCCTGCGCAGGTAATGACAATGTTTACACAATACCATATCCTGTTGATAGCCATCAACAACATATAAAACCACTCTAAGCTACTTCCTTGCGTCAATAAGAACTACAACACTGTAATCCATACAGTGGCTGGCTACTGAGGGAGTGGGCCCTTATTGTGAAATATATATCACACACACACACCACAGCAGTGCGGCGTGTGCATCTGTGTGTGAGAGCGAGTGTGTCAGTAAAAGCACATCTCATTACTGGCTTCCACTGCAGCCACAGTTTAACAGCGTGGTGCCTCGCAATCCCACATAACCCTGCACACACGGACCCAGCTCTGCTGTATCATCGTATCTTATCAAGTTAGACTGCTCCCTCATTAGCTCTCTGCCGGTCTTCTCAGCTCTGACTGGGTAGAAGAGTTTGAGCAGCAGTGCAGGAGGGAAAATGAGTGCGAGGAGCAGGGATTCAAACCATGGTGAGATAAACTAATGAAGTAGTTTTGAGATCAGTGTTTCATTTAAAGTGATGGGGCCGGGGTTAGCACTCCCATAAAATTAGAAGGTTTCATTTCACATCATAACTTGACAGGTATGATTCATAGTGAGGCAGGCTTTATTGTGGATATGGAGTCTGCTATCTCTAAGTGTTTTGTCTGCTCGGGGAATATGGTGTGTAAAGGAGAGAAAATTAAAGAGACAGAGGGAGACTGGAGGGGGACTCACCAGCCGTTCATGGTGAAGTCTCGGTAGAGCATCCTCTTGCCCACCTCCTTTCTCTGAACCCTCCGGGGAAATTCCAGGTGCGTGAACTCATTTCCTAACAGGTGAGGCTGCATGAAACCCTGGAGGACAAGACAGCGATGGTCCTCGAGTCAATCAAGCTGCTAAACGTGTGGCAGATTTGCAGATACAATGAAAAGTCATTTTTCATCACTTTGGTTTCTTTGCCCTTTGTCACTTCACTCATAAGCCCGATTCATCCTGAAAAGCTGAGGCTGGAAAGATATGATATTGCAGAATTAAAATTCTGCTGACAATATATTGGCCACTTTTCTTTCTTTTTTTTGCCTACACACATAAAACAAACAAATGTCCAATGATTCATTCATTGGTGTATAGCTCCTGGGTTCATCATGATGTAAAAAATAGTCAAAGTTAAAGTCCTGAACAATCAGGAAATTGTAGTATTCAAAGAAAAGAAGAAAAATGTCTCTTGAGACTGTTATTCTGTTACCTATCATGTTATGAGATTAATACTACTCAATGGAATGATATGTAAGAAGCATTTCAATTTTATAGATGGTGTCATCAGTGAATTGCTTTGTGCAATCTATAATAAAAACCTATATCTAAGTTGCAGATGTGAGCAAATATTTCAGAAAGTGGAACCATATAATATTTGAAATTTTTATCTGATTTTGGTCTATCATCAAAAATACCCCACACGGAAAGAACCTATAGGTTTTAATATAGGTTTGATATATGACATACATGAAATTGGCCATTTTCATATATATGCATATATGCTAATATATATGGTGCATATATGCACAGATAAACTGCATATAGGTTTCATATATGCGCATATATCCTCAAGAGGATATAAAGGCTATATATATATATGCTCATATATGAAACCTACATGCAGTTTATCTGTGCATACTGTATATATATTAGCATATATATATATATATATTAGCATATATGCGTATATATGAAAACGGCCAATTTTATGTATGTCACATATATTCAAACCTATATTAAAACCTATAGGTTCTTTCCGTGTAGGATTTCCGGTTTATTTTCCATCAATTCCTCTGGGTGAGCTCCATCCATAACAAAGTATCATAATGCATGTGCTCAGCTGATGAGCTTGTTGCACGTCCTCACACTGGTTGCATTCCCCTGTTGCTCGGCTCTGTACGAGAAACTGACGGACTTCAAATGCCTCATTGATTGTGTTGCTAACAACACTGTGTGATTAACCTTTTGACAAATATGTCCAGACTTATGTATATTATTATACTCTTCACAGAAAAGACACAAAGGTATATTTTTCTTACCAGGAACTGGAGTCGCTGTCGCTCTGATTCAGGCGTGAACTCTGTTGACACGGGAACAATCTCGTTGTTTCTAATAATGATGGCCCTGCGGAAAAGTTGGAAAAGTAACGTAACCTTGCCTCATTCAAAAGGAACAAGCAGCTCTATTAGTGGCACCTTCCATCTCTATCTCCCAGCATGGCTGATGCACTGCCATTATATGTCTCTGGGAGCCCTGGGGTGCACTGCAGTGTAATTAACCCTGCGTCCTTCACAAACCGTTTCATTTAGAAGGGATGAGCGCACGCACCTGCTGTCACCTGCGTTCCCGACGTATAGTTTCCCGAGCAGGTACACCACAGTGAGAGCCGTGCATCCTCCTGTGATGTTGTACACTTGCTTCTCCTTCTCGATCTGGGCGTCCTGGGGAGAGAGAGACAGACAGTTTCTTTAATGAAGCGTCACTTAAGAGGACGGCAACAAAACAAAAGGTCGTTAAAACCAAAATCCACACTGTGAGCAGCCCACACAGGCAGAGAGAGAGTTTCAATCCATAGTCTGTGTCTCGTTCTGCTCAATAACTCTAACACAGTAAGTGAGCAAGAGACCAGACCGATACAATTTGATCAACTTTTCAGAAGGGCAGACCATGTGTGTGGGCATAGTTGTCAACTATCGATCGATTTAACCTGAACCTCTTGTTGCCCGTGTGTCAGTAAACAAGTGCTTGTCGTGCATGAATAATGCAGATGGTGATATGTGAGAAGCTTTCTATCTCCACTTCCGAGTTTTACAGAGCCTTGTGCTGTGGCTGTGCAAGTGCACACTCCCAGATTGCAGTTATTTTTCTGCTCATTTTATGAAAAAAAAAAAAGTCCAAGCTTAAGATATTCTCACTCCTCCTTTTATGTCATTCCTATCCTCATATTCATACAACCGGTACATAATCACATGAATTCCTCCCAGCTTCACAGGTCTGTGCAGACACCCTGCAGACAGAAGTCTCTGATGAGCAGCTTCTCCCCCCCCACCCCCTCCGCAGGTGGATTTCTTTCTGCAGAGGCCACAGCTTTAACTGACGCAGTGATCGTCTACAACAAAGGATGTCAAATCAAGTGTAAGACGGTTTCTAGCCCACAAAACGGAAAAGGTGACGGGCGGAGGGGAGAGAGGGGAGGAGGGGGTTGATCTTAAAAGAGCTTTCGTAGTGATTTTTTCATAAGTAGTCCTAGGGTAGAGCTTGAACAATGTACGCTGCATTCTGTTGCCATCTAGTGGTGATGTAATGATATTTAGTGTATGAACACGTCTCTCAAAGCAGTTAGAAAGAAGCATACACTCCAAAGCAGAGATGGAAATGTCAAGGAAACACACGACCGGATGGGATAAAAGAAGCAGTTCTGTTTCAGGCGCGTGCATTAATTATTTTTGGATCCATTTGGGAAGACGCAAAGGTAGATTTCATAGGGCTGTTTCTCCTTTCTCCTTTGATTCAACAGCAATTGATGGAGAAACATTTGGTGCGATGCTGCGGCGAGGACAGACAACCACGGTCTAACGTGTACGGATGAGTGGCATTCAGCCAGCGGCCATCATTTCATAAGGCAGCCAGATGCCAGTTTGTCCTATAAACTTTGAACAGAGATGCTAAAGGTTGCGGTCCGTGTGTGTGTGTGTGTTTGTGAATTTGTCCTCAGGTCAGAATATCAGTACAGACAGCAAAGCAAAAACAAAACAAGGGATCCAGAAACTGACACCAGCCTTCGTTTATCTGTAGCTGCATGCAGATGTTGGCTCCATCAGTCTCTATATTTCCCTATGTGCTTGGTATCAATGTAAATATGGACTGTATACACGCTGCGGTGGTGTAGCTGTGCGTGGGTGCTGCCAAACATGTGATGCATTTAAGTGTTTTAAGTGTTTATTATTTAAATAGAACCCACTGTGAGATGACTCCATGTCTTTCAGTTCAATAGTCAAGAGGATTTTAATTCCAGTGACAGTCGAACACTTGTGGAAAGAGGTCGGCTTCATTTAATTACACCACATTGAAAAAGGGTAAAAGGATTCAAGGACTCAAGATGTATCTCAGCAGATTAAAGCCAAGGCAACAACAAAGGACGCCTCAAGTGCTTCTCATCTTTTTGACCCCATCTCGTCGGTTAATCCTGACCTTTGCTGTGTTTTTATGCACCTCATGTTCAAAGCCACGCTGGTGAAACTCGTAATGACTACGGATAGCACCTAATGACGGCTTTTCATTATGTGTATTTATCCCTTTGATTAATTAACTTTAAAGGAAATCTCAGAAAGCTGCTTCCATATTGAAATGTTTCGTTCTATCCTATCAAACCCACTGATGTTCAGTTGATTGTCTTAAAAGGCTAAAGAAGGAAACTGAGACTAATATATTTACACTGTATGACTTAAATGACTTGAAAGATGAATTGATAATCAATCAAAATTGTCAGAGATTAATTTGCTGTAATGATCGGTTTTATATGACTGCGTTCAGACGGGAAAAAACTGATAAAAATTGTGGGAAAATGAAAACTTGACCCATTAAAGCATTCAAGTGTTGCAGCATTTTTCCATGGCGGATGTTTACACAAGTTCTTGTAATAGTGTGATTCATAACACAAATGTATTCCTGTGTATTTCCTGCCATATTTCAAAATGTCAGCCCAACCTTAATAACATTAACACTTAATGTGGATACTTTTAGAGAGCGAAGAGCAGGAAAAAAAGGACATAAAAGCAGAAGTGTCAGACGACTGATCCCTGAATCCCTGATGATGAAAACTTTTCTGCAACCTTCACAGGACATTTCTCAACATAAGAGCATCAACCAAAATTAAAATTAATAAGTAATGATGCATGACGGGGCGTGAAAAACTTTCAGGACTGATGGGGATGAGCTGATTCAGACACTGTACATCATGACTTTGACTCACCATCTCTTTGAAGGCGTTCTCTATGGCTCCTATCACCAGGCTCTCGTGCTGGATCTTCTTCTCCGTGAAGAAGCGAGGCGGCGGCGGCGTGCTGGACGGGGAGCCGGGCGCGCCCGCCGCCCCTCGCAGCGAGGCGGCGCGCGTCAGGGAGCGGTGAGGGCCCGGGATGCTTCCCTGGAGGTAGGGGTTGTTGTTGTCAGGCTCTTCCCCAAGCACGGTGGGAGGCGGGGAGGCCAGGTTGCGCAAGATCTCAATGACGGCCTGGAGCTGGCAGGCGATGTGGTGCTGCAGCAGGCGGGAGGCGACCACCGCCGCACCGGATCCAGCGTGACCATCGAACAAAGCCCAGTAGTGAAATACCAGCCCTTCACTGTCCTGCAGACACAATGTACAAAATGTTATTATATATTTAGGGAGAGGGTCTATAGGGGGATCGCCATTCAGATCCAAGTGTGAGAGTGTGAGTACTACACATCACAAACAGTAAAAGTAAAAAAAAACAAAAAAAACATGTACCTAAACTTATATCACACCCACATGACACAAAACCATTCTGTGAATAGGGTGTGGATGGAAACACTGAGGTCTTTCCTTGTGCAATCAGTGACTAAACACACACACACACACATAAATCAGAGTTGGGACAAAAATGATCTTCCTTTTTCACTTCTATATGTTTTTAAATTTAAATTTGACCTCCCTTTTTGTGCTGTCGATAGATAGATAAACTTTATTATAGACTCGTCCAGATTAGAAAATACAAGAAAAAGGTTTAAAAAACAAACAAACAAAAAATAAAACAGTAAGGGGTCATCTAACAACCCATTTTTAAAAAGGCACTTATACCAGTGTTTCCAGAGCTGTGACGTGCAGCGTGTGGCACTGTACGTGATGTTCGTCAGTTCCAAAACAACAACCATATTCAGACGACAAATGAACTTAAACATCACGATTCGCTCACATGGATTGAAATATTTGAACGCCCAGTCATAACAGTTCATTGTAACAATCAAAAACAAAACTATGCAGATAGTATCACACCAGTCTTTAGCTAGATAATATCTTTCTTTTCTTTTTTTTTAAAGGGGAAACAGATGAAGACAGACTAATGCTGCTGGATGAACTTGTGGTATGAGTGAGTCATAAGTGAAAGGAGAGACCCAGGAGAAAATATCATGACTCATTCTGTCCAACAGTGTGTGGGAACTGCGGAGGTCACATCTCCAAATCTCTTCCGTCGAGGGGAACAGCCCGAGTCCTCCTCAAACACTTCCACGCCAGCGGCGTTACACCATCTGCTTGGCATTACCTGACCCTCAAAAGCACACTGTTCCTCTGCTGCAATTTCATCTGAGGATTCCTACGAATCCACTTTGTCTCTGACTCAATACTCTGAGTGAGTGATTCTCATATTTTTGATGACTGACACTACTAGAGAAGTATGACAAAAACACATTGTGAAATCCTAACTCAGAAACTGTTACTTTGAATTATAAAGTCAAGCATGTTTTATACAACATACATAATTTATACAACACCATATTACAGCAGACGTTTTCTCAAAGCACCTTCACTGTACTCTTTATATTTTAGCATTGTAGCTTTATTTGATTTCAATGACGCTAATCTTTGACTTTTATCAAAATATCATACACCATAAACTGTTGTCTTAAAACCTGCTTGTGTTTGTAAAAGAAAAAATAAAATAAAAAGATCCCACTCATGTCAACAGTACACAAAGCTCCAGCTAGCAAGTGGTTAGCTTAGCTACAAGCAGAACCCTCTAAAATTCACTTGTTTCGTCTGACAGAAAGTGTAAAACCACAAGTTTTTGTTTGTGCTCAAGGTTTAGTGAAGTTATCAATTAGCACCTTTGAACAGAGCTAATCTAGCTGTTTCAACTTGTTGACTGTTCATGCTAAACTAATCTGTCTCCAGCTTAATATTTAACATTTAGTCCAGTGTTTTTCAACCTTGGGGTTGGGACCCCATATTGAGTCGCTTGAGATTCAAATGGGGTCGCCTGAAATTTCTAGTAATTGATAAAAAAATTACTGATGAAAATATATTTTTTAATTATTATTCTTTTTCAAATTATGATTAAAAACACCACACACAATCTTAAACAACTGTATTCTATATTTTAACTTTCTTGAATAAAAATCGAGTTCAAATAAAATGCAGCATATACAAATTGATGAATCTTGAATGACGGGGTTGCCAGAAATTTGTGATGTCAAAATGGGGTCACGAGCCAGAAAAGGTTGGGAACCACTGATTTAGTCACAAGAGGGTTATCAATGTTCTCATATACCTGTGGACAAGAAAGCTAAGTCAAAAGGTCAAAACCATTCTTTACACTTTATCCTTCAAATTGTAGCACATTTAGAAATGTTACAGAGATTTAACCACATTTTTAGGGCCTTAATGTGAACACAACTCCAACTGTTCTGCATATGCCTGTGTGCCTATGTATGTTCACTGTATCAATCCTGTGTTTGTGTTTATGTGTGTATATCCACCTCTCCCAGCTTGCCGTGCTCCATGCGGAGCCCGAGTCCCTCCCCGTTGGGCAGAGAGTTGCGTCTCTTGGCGGTGGGGGTCTTGCTGGGTGTGGAGGGAGGGCAGTAGCTCATTGGCCTCCTTCTGGCCACCACCACCTCGCAGCAGGCCTGGTCCTCATTCAGCGCGCTTTTACCAGCATTAATCACCCTGTGGGAGAAGGAAGAGGACAGTCAGCATTGGTATACAGGATGAGTCATATTTAAGGCTATAGGCTTGTCTACAGAAATTCAGGCGTCTTCTCTTATATGAAAATATATTTAGCAATATACCCTTTTCGTTTTTCCAGTTTAAATTTTGCTACAAGCAACAGATTCACCGCTGGCTGTGATTTGCCAGTCTGACAGCTGTGGTCCGGAACAAAGGTTTGAATGAAAGCCGACCTCAGACGCTTTTTGTAGGATGAAACGGTGCTGCGGTCTTTAATGGTTATTATGGCTCACTGCAGGATCACAACAATTAGTCAGAGACGCAGCCTGAGGTTTCTCTCTTTTCACCCAGTGAGGCAGCTGGCTTTGTATGTTTCACGTTGCAGATGATGATCAAACAGAAAGCGCTCGTTTGTGGTACGGCTCTGTTGGGAGTGTCCTGATGCATCGGGACAGTCGCTTCTGGGTGAATTAGTGGTCTTTGTTTGTGTGTGAGTTTGTACACGCATGCCTAAAGGTGTGCGTGTGTGCATGTGTGTGGTCTTATTCAGCCTTATTTAAGCAGACAGGACAGACCACAAAGAGAGATGATGTCGTGACCCAGTAACAGCTTAGGCCAACCACACACAGTAACTATGTGGTTTGACTAAACATAATAATATGATGTCTCAGGTTCTTGCTCTGACAATTTTTTGTGTTGTCATCACATGTGGTGCAGAGATCAGCGCTGACCGGATGCCTTATGTGATCTGAAAAGAATAGAGCAGCTGTTTCTTTTTATTGACTGTTTCAATAAAAAGCTTTACAGGCAAAATATGCGACTGAGTGGGTCACAGGGTGGAGAACGTGATGCAGTGAAACTGGCCAAATGTTGTACTTTTTCTTTTAGCAATAACTGTTGATATCATCATAGCTATGATTTTGTCCTTTTCTATTAAACATTCAAGTCCAAATCACTTATGGCTGGGCGGAGCTGTCCATGGTACTGAAAAGGGAATTTAAAGGTGATAGCTACAAGTTTAATTCCTTCTGGCCAGTAGGTGTTCCACTCACACTGCCTGCTCTCGCTCCAACCTTCCGTTTTACTGGTTGCCAGTTACAGCAGTAGCTAAAGTTCTAATGCTGTTGCCACAGAGATCATTCCATGCCGACGTTGCCAATGTAACCAGATGTAAATATTTATATATTTTGGACCCGCCAAAATTTATCAAACAATTATTTATATACTATTTTTAAAAAATTCAGTAAAATTAATACTTTTATTCTGCACCCCTCTAGACATTCTGTGGATGTATTTTTTTTTTTTTTTAATTAATCCTTTTGATGAAAATCTTTTTAACGATTTGCAACTTTATTCTCTTGGTTCTGTTGCTGAAAGATAGGAGGACCTTGCTGCTGTATTTTTGCAGTCATTCGAAGTGTCTTCGTTATTGCTCTTTTTTCTGTGGACTTTCAGTTTCTGAGTGTTATTAACTTTGTCAGAGCTGACTGACTGATGTGGGAGAATCTGGTGTAGAAGAAGAGAAACTGCAGCAGAAACATGAGCTCTCCTATAGAGGTAAGACTGAAATATGACTGTAAATTTAAAAAATTTCTCCTGCTAGAAGCGGTCTTACTTATCATCAGCGCATCCACACTGGAGAAAGGCCTTATGTTTGTGACCAGTGTGGGAAGAGATTTACAGCTAGAAGGAGTCTCACCGATCATCAGCGCATCCACACTGGAGAAAAGCCCCATGTTTGTGACCAGTGTGGGAAGAGTTTCACTGCTAGAAGCGGTCTCACCATACATCAGCGCATCCACAAGGCCTTATGTTTGTGACCAGTGTGGGAAGAGATTTACAGCTAGAAGGAGTCTCACCATACATCAGCGCATCCACAAGGCCTTATGTTTGTGACCAGTGAGAGAAGAGTTTAAGCCAACCTCAGACTCTTCTTTAGCACTTGAACTATTTGACAAATGAAATGTCTCAATAACATTTATATGCATGCAACCTGAGTGGTCAGATTTTTTTGTTGTCACAAGTCATTTTTACAGAGTTACTTATTTTCGATAAGTAGGCTACCTTTAGCCTACTTATGGTCAGTAGCCTACTTGTGGAAAAATATTTTTTAAAATATGTAAGCTGGCGTTAGCTTCAATTCCTAACGGTAGCCTAACGTGAATGTTGATAATGTAAATAGAGAAGTAGTAAAACTGTGGATAGTCAACAACACACCTGAGATAGATTTCACTTTATTCAAGCTTGGAAGATGCTAACAAGCTTGTATTTTTAGCCGAACACCGGAACGTTAAATAGCTCAACGGTTGTTGTGTGACGGTGTTAGCACAGAGCTAACACACTGAAGTTCTGAGACGTCTCCACACCTTCCCTGAAATAAATCTCGAAACAATGTTTCACTGTGGCATCATACAACAAAACAGTCATCAATTCACAGCATGACAGGGTTGCATTAACAATACATTCCCAGTTATTTTCACAACTCAAAGGTGGCAACCCTAAATTAGCTTAGCCCAAGACCAGGCTAGCAGACCTGTTAGCATGACTTGCGTAAGACTTGTTTACACAGCTGTAGCATTTTAATGCATATAACCCAGTTTCTACTTAGTGACTCAACTGAATAAAACCCCCTCCATTAGACACATTAGCTTCCAGTGTTAAATTACACACACAACAACTAATTTGCAGTGATGCACTTTCACTGGCCCGCTCAAAGGTCGCTCAACCTGCAGAACCATTAATGACCGCTGATGTAACAGGGCTGCCAAAATATGGAGGAGAGAGTGAGATGGTGACGACAGATCCATCAAGACTGGCAAGTCCGACAGACATCTCTGGAGGCTGTTGTGCGTGTCTGTGTGTCTTGAGAAATTGGCATGTCTATTTATAGACTCAGACTGTGGGATGTTTTCTGCTAGGCAGCATCATTGTCTAGTTCTTAGCCTCAAAGGCTTGTTAACCCTAGATGGAAAGAGATGAAGAGGTTCAAGGAGAAACAGCAAAACAAAAAGGCATGTAAGATGTAAATGAGGCTATATATGCTTATGTATGTGTTTTCTAATATATTTTAGATATTCTACTGTTATCTTCATCACAACAAGTGTTTGTCTGCCTAGATTTCTTATTTTCACATTGTGTGTAAAATTAAAATTTTTAATACGTATAAACAAAGAGAATTTAATTGAAGAGAGGCAGAAGGAGAAAGAGAGAGAAAACATGTTTGAAAAGCTTGTTAGCTGCCTGTTGCACCTGTCTGGTCACCATCTGGGTCTCAGAAAAGAGAGGAAGGAGGTGGAGGGACAGTGTTGGAAACATATCCGCATCTTCATCACAATGTGCAATGATTTAATGAGAGGAGCATGCATAAATACAGACCTCTGTATTTGATTTTTTCCAATATGTTCTAATGTCGCTCTCGTCTTATTCCTATTAAAGTTACTTTTTATTTGAAATCTTAATAAAATCCATAAAGCCTCAGAGACAATTCATTCATCATTATAGCTGCAACAGTTAGTTGAATTGATTAACAGAAAAGGAACAATTTTGATGAATGATCGATCATATTCAAGCAATAATGTGGGAATGTGCTACATTTTTTTCTTACAGTATATGACATAATGTCTTTTCAAACTACTGGTTTAGAGAAAGAAAATAAAACAATCTGGCAACTTCTAAAGGTTTTTACACACAAACCATTAAATCAAGACACTGACAAGGTCCCTGTTACAGAGACGTTGATTGATCTTCTCCAACCACGTGTGAAAAATGTTTTTAAAAACTGCTCGCCATGTCTTGTGGTATTACGGGATCTCCTGAGCCAAAGCTGGCACTACTTTGGTTATATGTGTCATTCATCATCATGAATGCATAGTATAAAAGCCATTATGTCCAGGGGGCTGGATTTCTCTCTGATTACTCAGCTCTGCTTTCGAACCTAATGCGTTACCACTGCAGCCATAATTACAGTGGAAAATGCCCTCTGAGTTATTACGGCTATAAAACCCTATAGCACATAGATCGCTTTTAAGCTTGTTGACACACACGCACACCGGTCCAGGATGCCTTTGTCTGCATCATCTAATCTACTGTCAGCAAACACAGTAATAAGATGACCTGTGCGAGTACGAACATGTGCTGCTGATTGTGGTACTGTATCTGTGATAAAAATGTATTCATGTGAACTTTTCAACCCTGAATGTAAAAACTATGAGGGAAAGAGCCATCCTCATCCTTCATAACTACAGCACATTTAATTTAATAATCCTTCTATGTTTCATGAAAGGTGCAGCTGGTGCTATTGTGCACTTGTGATTGGGAGTAATCCTGCAACTCATTTGTCCTCATTTCACCATTTGCAGGAAGAGTGATAGTCATTTTTATTTCCCTGCCAATCAAATTTTTGTTTCATTTGGAACAATTACCTTCCCCCCCATTAGGAACAAAACCTAATTTTCCCCTCCATTGTCAGACATCTAATGCCCTCTTTGTTTCTCTACCCTCTGCAACAGATTCTGGGCCAGACATTGGCCCCAAGGATGTTATAATTATTTGGAGAAGCACAATGGCTGAAAGCTCTGCTTCTATTTAACTTGGAACATGAAAGGCACAATAACAGTGAAACAGCTATGAGTTAAATACAGAAACAGCCTTTCAAAGAGTCAAAAAGCACTTTTTCTTCAGGATTTTGGTCATGATTGGACAACCACCTGAATGCACGAGATAAGAAAAGACAAAAATGAGTTTGAATGCAATGTCAAAATGGAGGCTTTAGATATCTCCTAATGATGCTTAATGAGACTGTGAGGCCTGTTACTAACATAATGCTGTAATTATGAGAGGGGGGGGGGGTTATGATTTGCCCCTTGAAATTCTTTACATCTTTTGAAACAATGAGTCTTATTTTTTTTAAATTATTTATTTATTCATTTATTTATTTATGTTTTTTAGGGGGGCTTTTAGGCTAATTGATAGGATAGCTGCAAAGAGACAGAAAATGGGGAGACAGAGCGAGGGTGAATGGCATGCAGCAAAGGCCTGCCGGTGGAATCAAACCGGGGCCGCTGCAGCGAAGACTACAGCCTCTGCATATGGAGCGCCTGCTCTACCTAGTGAGCTAAACGACACCCTGAAACAATAAGTCTTTGATTTCAGAAAAAAGCACGTAAAAAACATCAGCCTATTTGGCTACTTATCTTAATTATACATAAATTAGCAAGTGGCAGAACATCAGTGTTTTCTGTTCCTATTTTCAAGTTGTACGTTTGACTTGTAACATTACAAGAGAAAACGTCTTTAGGAAGAGGAGCTCCTTGAGTTCGGTTAACATAATGCTACACTGCATCCTTAAATGGAGCTGCTAGCGCTACCCTGCACTTTGATATAACAGCATTCTGGTGTGTGGATCAATGCTACACAGTGGATATGTTAAGTGCAATAAGGGCTTTTTAAAACGCTCTTAGGTTGTGAAATAGTTGGCTACTAATGTAGGCTATAAGCTAGCGTGATATGCTAATGTTTGCACTTTAAATCAAGGCAAAAAAAACCCCAACAACTTTTATTCCTAGGTTTTTGGATCATAAAAAAAAACTAATAAATTGTGATCCCTAATCAATCGCCTTTGTCCATTCTGCTGTTTGTTGAGGGCACTTATGCTTGTGTGAAGCAGAGTGGAGACGGTACATGAGAGTCAAACGGCAGCTGTAATGACAACACAGGAGGCTTTAATTACAGATAAACGCTGATTCGAGCTGAACTCATTAACCACACCGCTCCCCAAAGAGACACTTCACGCCCGCTCTGAGTATCAGTGCGAGTCGAGTGTGTGTGAGAAACGTGGTTATTCACAGTCACTGGGTGATAGAGTAGTGTGTCAGACACACACTGAGGAGTATCTCTCAACATTTTCCACAAATCCCTCAAACTTTATCTGTATGATTGTATTATAATCCAGTGCCAGAGAGGAGAGGAAGGGAATACACACGTCTAATAATATAAAAAGGGACTTTGAGAGAGTAATGTTACATGATTCGTGCAAAAAGAGCCTGGCTTTGCTGAGGAACTACTATAAAATGCTTTCAAATGTAATCAGTTATTGGATTAACGCTGAAAACAGAGTTGCATCAAAAGCAGAAAGGTGCATCATATCTCAGTTTATGATGGAGGCCGAAATATCACCTGATATGTAAGGAAGTAAAGGAGGTACATTGACGGGTTAGGGACATTTATCAGGACAGTGGTTCATTAATGAGACCCCTCTTATCTTTATCTACACAGTAACTGAGGAGCTATGTGACATACTACTGCTTAATCGGCATTAGTTCCAGATTTGCTCCTTGCTGACTACTCAAGACTTTGTGTTCCTTATTGTGAAATGCCAACCACACACACAATAAAGGCATCGGAGCCGAGAGACAGATTTCTATCTAGGAGTTCACTTTTGTGATACATTAACCGTGGCAGAGGAAGGGATGCAGCAGCAGGGAGCTCAACTGCTGACATCATGTAGTTAATGTGTTCAAAAGACTCACAAACAGACACGCAAAGGCAGCAAGACTGAAATACCAACAGAACAAACTGCTGACATTTAAGTTAAAGTCATTTCTGCCATTTACCACACATTATGATCCTGCTGTGCTTCTTGTACTGCAGCTTGCTTTCTTTCTTTCTTTCTTTCTTTCTTTCTTCCTTCCCGCTGACCTGCCGTCGATATTACACAGTACATTTATCACAAGTGTGCTGATTATTACTTGAGAGAATCACTTTGTCCTGTTAAGAGCTCCCTGCTGGTCGTGGCCCCCCAGGCTACATCCTGCAACGCACTGCAATCATTACATTAACACATGTGATCCAACGTCCAGTTACAGCCACATGTAGACACCTGCAACACACCAACGCCTCATCACGCCACTTTCATAATAAGTAACTGCATTCATGTTTTAATGCACTTTAAAAAACAAACAATTAAAAAATGTAACAGCCTTAAGGACTAAACATTTTGTCAGCGAATGCACTATATGATTCTGAAAATTATTATTGTGCACTTTTCAAGTCACATAAATGACACTAAATTTGGAAATGGGTTGTTATTTTTGGATC
Organism: Trachurus japonicus; assembly: GCF_045865225.1. NCBI lineage: Eukaryota > Metazoa > Chordata > Actinopteri > Carangiformes > Carangidae > Trachurus > Trachurus japonicus. The sequence goes on from NC_140929.1 coordinate 15,704,143, forward strand.
ACAAAAAGAGTTTTCCTATCAGGAAAAGTGCAACTACATAAGTAGCCTAAAACTGCTGTGCAAAATGTGAGGCCATAAACAAATTGATCACTGCTGTACAGCTGTATGTTGATACTGATGGAAGCAGCAACAAAGTCCTCAATTAACAGCGATCTAGAGAGTGATCAAAAGGCCATAATACGAGGCTGCATCTGACTCAAGTGCTTTCACACACTGACACAAAGTGAGCACAGTTGTAGCCTAATACCCCCGATGCTGCTGGTGGAGGATGCATCATCCCCTCGCACGTGAACACCAGCTTGACTGCTGTCATCGTGTTGAACAGCACGCAATTACAGTGTGGCGCTAAAAGCTGGAGCAAAGCTGCGCAGTGGAGATGGGTGCAGGTCACAACAGGTGCAGCTGTGGTGCTTTGTGTTGTCAGCCTGACACAATGAGCGCAGGTCTGAGGTGAAGTGCAGAGATGGACACCTGCTCCTGGGCCTCCTCAATGCATGATGCTTTACATGATTATACCACTGTGGTGACAGGCAGGAGCCGCAGCAGCAGCCGCCGGGGTTTACTTACTCAGCGTATCCGGTGGCCCACGGTAATCTCCTGGTTTCCTTCAGGATGAGGATGGGCCGGGCTATGTGGTCCGCGGAGCACTCGATCTCATCCGGGGACAGGCCGAGGAACTCGGGTCTCATGTACGGGAATTTCAGCGGCAGCTCGGAACCAGGGTTGCCCCCTCCACCGGAGCTACCGCCGGCCATGATCCCACCCATGAATCCGGCCACGGCGGACTTGACCCGGGTGAGCATGTTGTTGGCGCGTCGCGGCGGGGCGTCCGTCGGCCGGTGCGCGGCGCCGCGGCTCCCTTTCCCCGAATTCCCCCCCAGCTCGTCCGCGCTGATCGACGGCAGGCTCGATGGAGAACAGGAGGCGGAGGAGCAGGAGGAGGAGGAGGACCTCAGATTACCACGGCTTCATTCATTCATTCAGAGCCGAGGCATGAGCCGCAACCGGGGGGCAGGGCGACGAAAACAGCAGAGATGCTTCAAGTAAAACCCTGCACACCCCCATGGACAGTCATTGATAACAGCTCGGCCGTCGTGTACGCGGAAATACTCTGAAGATTATCGAGTCATGTGACACATCCAACGGATCCACACTGTAAAAAAAAAAAAAAAAAAAAAAAACAGAAAAGAAAAGAAAAGAAAAACAATCAATGATGATCTTTCTGGTAGCCAATATGAATCTACTTAAAAAACAGCATTAAAAAGAAAGGAAAGAATAAAAAAACATGCAAAATACAATGATGTGAAATCCATTTTTAACTTTGCTTTATTTTCAATTGTTGCAGAAATGTTCAGGAAACAAAAGCAACAGACAACTTAAAACTGCTCCTTTTGAAAACAGAAGGCCAAACATGCATTGGAAACAATAGGCAGCTGTAGCCTATAATTTAACCTGTTTAAATCAAATCACCCCGACAGTAGTTAAAGGGTCGAAAAGCTGCAATGACTCAGTGTGACTGACATTTTTTACAGTGCAGGATGAGCAAAGATTGATAATTCTTACAGGGCAGGATGAGCAGCTTACAGCAGCTGACAGCAGGTTAAAGGTAAATCAGGTCTATATCCGTGATACGGGCTATAGAGGAGGTCTGAGCAGAAACTTACCTGTGGGAAAGAGCCGCTTTTTACAGTCAGAGGTGTCCGGCACACTGTCATTTTGCTGTTGTCGAACATCCCAATGTATTGTATTATATTAGGCCTATATTATATTATATTATAAAATATATAGACACTCAAAAGAGGGATGAGTTTGGGGTGTTTCCTCCAAATAAATCCCAAAGTCTTAGCTGGAGCAGTCTGGAGCAGCCCGAGGGCGTCACTAGCCAAAATAATGTCACCGTGTTTGCCTAGACTGAGCTACAGGTTTTCTCCCTGTTACGCACAATCACATGACCAAAAAACATAGGGGACACTCAGTGATGGCCCAAAGTGTTTTGAGTCTGCTACCAGTCAGGTAGTAGTCAAAGGTGAACAGAGACAAACAGCCTGGCACTTAGCCCAGCCTGGGATTCCCTTAATCCTTCCCAGTGAAAAAGGTGTAATATGTCCCTGTAAGAAATAAATGGGATACGACGCAATGGCGAGATTTTGGACTTGATTTAACAAGTTATTCAAGATTAAAGCTTCTGTACTCGCGTAATTCGTGCGTAATTACGCGCAACCAGATTCCTCCGTTTAATGGCAAAATATAGTAAATCAACTGAAAGAAGATCTTCAACTTTGTGGTGATTATGTTAAGTTATGATATGACATAACATGATATGATATGATATGATAATGATTATTGTTACTAATTATTATATTGGTGTTGTCTTCTATTGAAAACTATGGCTTTTTATTAGCTATCTAAGAATGAATTTGCAACACTAAGCTTGATCACTCAATGAATTTAAGTCAGGACTAAAAAAGCTTAAAAGCTGGGACCAATATTTACCTGAATTATTATCCAAAAAAAGGCTACAGGTACTGTAATACACACAGAGTCCCAGTAGATAGAGCCATTACACTGAACTAGTTTAACAACTTGAACCCATTTTTTTCACCCACTTCTGGGAAACAGTAACAAAAACTGGAAACATCTAAGATAATAAATTAAACCACCTAATGTCAGTAGCTCTGTCATTATTTTATGCTCCTTTTATGATCTATACAGCATAAAACATGTGTTTACTCATAACACCTTTTTCACTGGGGAAGATTAAGGGAATCCCAGGCTGGGCTGAGTGCCAAGCTTTTTGTCTTGGTTCACCTTTGACAACTACTGGTAGCAGACTCAAAACACTTTGTGCCCTGACTGAGTTTCCCCTATGGATTTGTGAGCAATGGGTGTGTGTTTTTTCCTGTCTGTGGTTCAAAGATAAAATCAGTTTTTAGGTCATGATTGTAAGTGAATGTTGTATGGCCTATAATCAGTTTATTTGTCTGGCTCTGCCCTTTGATGTTCTTGCACAACAACATTTAAAAGAAATGCACTACCTGACAGTAAACACGTTGACTTTTACTTTGCCTCTGTGCTCACTATGAAACTTTGCTCTCATGTGAGTGAGAGCATCAAATAACCTGTCATTATCTTGGAGGTGCTTAGAAAGCAAACAGAGGCAATCTCTTCCCTGTCCCATTCCCAGCATGAGCGGCGGGAAGTTGTTGTTGGGAGACATTCCTGTAGTTGTTCTGCAGAAACTCTCATCTGAAAAAGTACATTCTGCCTCCAGCAGTAGACAACTATGTTTGAGCAATGTTTAGGCAAGGTATTGAGGATTGATTGATTGACTGAGTATTGAGGGAATACTGTATGTGAAATGGTTTAGTAACACTAATTTATCGCTGTAGACAACGGATCAAAATATTGAAGACGTTGCCAGAGAGAATCATCATCATCATTTCCTTTACAGCTGTGCTCAGTTTTAAAACCTTCTTTCTGCTCATTGTTTAGCTTTTCAACATCCTAACTGTGTTTCTTCACCTTCAACGACACTCATAATTCCTGATGGACCAGGCGTTTTTCAGTGACAGCTCTGAACACCTGCAGTGATCTCGGCTAAGTGTAGCTTCTGCAGCGAGCAAAAACAGACGTCACTGCTGGATCTCTAAATGCAAATATAATAGGATGTCTAAAATACAGATATATAGAGATATTTATAGGCTTCAAGCTGCACTTTTAGGCAATGAAGCTAAGAGGAAGTGTCCTCTCTCTGCGGCCATAAAGGGTAGTGAAACGTCAGGGGGACTTATAATGACAAATGAATGCTTTGGCTAAAAATAATTTTGCTTGTTGACATATCAACCAAATGTCAACATGTCAACAAACATGACGCAAACGTTTTCCTGTCACACTCACCAAACGCACACACACACACGCCCCAAACCCAGAATCCCAATTATGTCTCCAAAATATAATCCTACTTTGCTTGTAGTATTCAACCATCAAAATATTTAGGCAGATATACTGAACATGATACTGAATACGCTTAAGAATTCAGCCTCTTAGTCCAAGTCTAAAGCTGGGTATTTACAATATATTTTACAGTAAAAATGTATATTTCTTTCAGGGAAGAGACTGTGTTTTTTCCAAGTAGACAGTAAATCTCCTGCTGATGTCTGCTGTGGGGCGATGACAGTGCTGAGAGGGATTTTGTATTACAGGTTAATATCTGGCAGTCAAATAATTGCTTTAATTCTTTTCTAAAGAGCTAATTTTGCTAATTACAAATAAATAAATGAATGAAGAGCCAAAAAGGATGAGCTTGTATAACAGTAACACTATACTTTGATACAGCAAGTAACAAGGATATTCAGGAGGCTCCGCCCATTGTCAAGCATTTAAATCCACTCATTTCTGCTGCTTGTCTTTCATTTTGTGCTTGGCTCTTCACACACACACCAGACACACACACACAACACCAGAGCCTCCTCCCCATCCAACCATCTGCTAGGCTCCCCCCCAAACCTCAGACCCTGACACTCAGCCTGGTGGAGAGGAAGAGAGGAGGAATCTGGGGACAGAGAAGACAAAGTAACAGATTGAAGAAGAAGAAGACTAGTCCATGATGATGATGATCCTGTGTGTTACCTTGCTGTTGTCTTGCTTTCATTTGGCCCTGAATGGAGCTGCAGCAGAAAACAAAGGACTGGAGAGGATAGACACATGTGGCACCACATGTCCTCAGGTAACCCTTAGAAGCATTAACATCCCATGATGTGCACCCTCTTCTGTCACTGTGCTTCTGTTGTTTTAATATTTTAGTACAGCCGCTGTGATTTATTTTACTAGCCTAAGTTAAAAGTACTGCTGTTCCTCAATATTATATTTTTTTCCCCAGAGGTTAAAAAAAAAAGCACACCCATGCTGGCAGCTGCACTGTGCTACTTCCACTGAAGCCACATGCACTATTACTGTAGGGCTCCTGCTAACATGATCCACTGCAGTTTAAAAAGAAACAAAAATCTAACATGAGTATTGTTTTCACTTACAGTGTAGAATGATTTGAGTTGGGATTTTCTTAAAGGTTCTCCAAGCTGAAGTGCTCAAGCTGTATAGCCAACTCCTAACACTGTGTTACTCAACTTTTTACTCACTTTACTGTTTCTATGTTTCTGCATTTAACAAACAATGGTGTTCAGGTTAAGGGAGATAAGCTGGTGTTTAGTTCCTGAAGGATAAAGTACTTAAGGAATCCCTTACAGGTTCCTTACTTAATCATTTACTCTTTACTAGCTTAAGAAGGAAACACCAGTTAAGCTACATGGATAGTTAACAAACCATGTTGACTTTTCTCTGAGTCTTTGAGTGACTTGGAAAGGATTTAAACTATTCTCTCAGGGTTGCACAACTAAAACACAATTTCTCCTGGTTCAACACATCACAGTGACCTAATGTTGGCTCTGCTTGGTCTTTCAGGGTTAAGCTAATAGGTCAAAACAATACTTCTTCAAAAATACTGCACTGAAAGTGTAAGTGAAGAACAACATTTAATCAAAGAAAAAAAAAAAACCTCTACGTCAAACAAGTAAAAAAAAAAAAAAAATCACGCAAACGAATCACGCAATCACTAGGTGAAGGAGTAGCTGCCGAGATCTGACATAGTTTTGAAACGAAAAGTTTTTCCTGCAAGGTGAATAAACAAGGATGTATATAACAGAGGTTTGGAAGTAAACCTGCTACTGTAATCCATGTTTTGTTTTCTTTGGCTGAATTGCATCACTGTGTAACAGACCATAAAGTCACTCAAGGTAGCAATTAGAAAAGATAGCAGCTTCGCTGTAGTATTAATAGATTGCAAATGGACTGAGACAATTAAATTACATGTTGGGAATCCCCTAAAGGAGCAATGAGGATGTAGAAAACTCCTTTGTTTTGGGTTCTTTGTTTTCACTGAGGAGAATCACAGCGCCTGACTGTCTCTTTATCGCTTCTCGCTCTAGGGTCTCCACTGCAAGACCAAGGCAGACTGTGAGTATAGGACACGCACGCCCATTGTATCACTTGCACACAGCACAGTTCTGCAGAAATACTCGCCTACTGTTACTGATGATGTTGCCAATTTACCAGCAAACATGTTATTCAGTGCTCAGAGTTGCGTGTGAAACAAGTGAAACACGAAAACCAAAACCAGTGAAAGCAGGGTGCATCACCTATGATAGGGCATGAAAAACCTTTTAATTGCATTCTTGATGTGTAATGGAGCCTAAATATCAGATTTTATTGTAACCCTGCCACGCAATTGATCACTGACTGCAGACATGTGGGCGGCAGATTTATGTTTTTAAACCTGAGCAGAACATGTGAAGAAAGGGTTTGACTGAAGGCCAGGAAGCACTTAAGAGCAGTTAGTCATGATGTTGTGAAGGACAGGAAAGCTGAAGGGAATGTGAGCATGTTTTTCTCCTCTTTAAGAATGAAGGAGGAAGAAATAATAGCACTGCTACTTTTTTGCTTGGCTGCGGGGGTTGGAAGGTTGGAGGCCTCTTTTCCAAAGAAGCACACACCCCATATTAGCTTGCTTTGCCATTAAACACACTGAGACTGTTCAAACAGAGGTCACTTGGTGTTTTGATGTATGACTGTATGAGTCAAGATGAGAAGGCAAAAATGATGTGTTCATGTTTATCTGTGCAGACGCCTTCCCCCCTCCATGTCGGAATGGCACTGAAGGTTTCGACACGGCCTCCGTGTTGCGCCAGGTCGACGTCTCCACAGTCATGAGCTGTGAGGGGAAGCAGAAGTGTTCACTACACCTCAGAGTCAAGACTGTGTTACAACTTACTGGTATGAAATTGTGAATGTTTTTGTTAAGTCATGCTTTGTCACTAAAAATTATAATTAGCATGCTGATGTTAGCGTAGTAGCATAGGCTACACAACTTTCTAGGATTTGGCACAGTGCAGGCTGACAAGAGTAAGAGTTTTTTAACGGGTGGTCATAAATCAAATAAAAAGCTAGTATGAAACACATTAAAATGTTATTTGGATGATGCTGTCAGATAAAAAGTTGACTAATAAGGAGATACAGTACACAGGGGGGTTACCATTCTGTGCTGAGGACAGGATGAATGAACCCTAACTCTACTCCCACATTAACTTGCTGTTAATGAAAGTAGATTTCGGGGAAACCAGACCGTGCCAGGTAGTGACATCACCTTGAATTATACTTAATTGTCTAGCTTACAAATTTCTTATATCTGATGTCATGAATGTATCTTGATACTAAACAGCAGAACACTTCATTTCTTGGGGTGTTTTGTAAAAAGGTTTGCACAGCATTCATTCAATGCTTTAATAATATCAGGACCAGCAATTGCCAACGGCTTAGTCAAATAACTTGGTCTGCATTTATTTCGTCAGGTGGCTCTGACCTTCACTCCCACTTGTTACCCAACTTCTTTAAAAGTGCTAATAAGGAAGTTTTAAATGCAACTCATGGGTGTAGGCAAGCCAGAGTGTAACTTGATAAGTTTGCAATGATTATCTGTGGCGATACATGAAAGCTTGTCCACATTATCAGTGAAGGAAGTCAGATTTATAAATGTAATTGCTTTCTATGTCCAAACTTCTTCTTTCACATAATGATTGTGCCATTTGACATTTTCTCTTCCTGATTCTGCACACAACTGCACAATCCAATAAGGTCAAAATATGCACACATTTTGCCCATTGCAGCAATGCTTTGTAGTAAACTCTCCTGAATCCCTTACCTTAGCCTTACCCATCCGGGTCGGAGTGGGGAAATCCCTGTGATTAATCGCTCATTCAACGAAAAATGCTAAACAAACTGTGCTTCCTGATTGGAAAGTGCACAAGTGCCAACTCATGCTGACAGCTATTAATAGCTCTTGAATGGTTAACCAACTGTTACTGTTTGACACTTTTCTCCCACAGAGTTCATCCATGGTTTGTCTGTTTGCACCGTCAGCACAGGAATGATGATAAACTGCCAAATTTTCAGCTTCACAAAAGCGTCACGAGGAAAAATGTCAGGGAAGCAGGTAATGTCAACAGCCCTGAGAAAGGTGGATCTGTTGTTGTGTTCATTTAATCTATCTTGTAGAACAAGAGGAACTACATCAGTGCTGTAATCCAAACGCATACAACAGTTTCCATGATGTTGGCGAACACAGCAGAAGTATGACAAATTGTGCGTTTGTCTTTATCTTTTATTTGAAGGTGGAAGTTGAAAATGACTGCACTGAGGTTTCTCCGAGCCAACAAGTGCAAGTAATAGTGAAAACCGTGCCAAGCTACTGTGGCATATCCTGGACTAGTACCTATGAAGCTCCAGGTAAGAACATGTGGTGTCTATTTGCATAATTATGCAAACACACGCTCATGGGGACGTGCATAAACAGGAAATACAGAGACTGAAGTTAAGATAAACTACATAGTAAGCAGACAAGGCCAATAAATGGTAATGGTGAAGTGTTTCCTTGTAACTGCTAGAGACAGGCATCGTGACAAACACTTTCACAGTTATGTTAAGATAAATGTTAATGATTCACGTTTCGGAAACTTGTAGTAAGTTGTTATGATTACGTAAAAAGTTGTACACCCAGGAGGAGCGAGTTACGTCACATTTGCTTTGCTGTCACCTTTGGCCATGTTTCATCTTTTCAAGTTTGTTCTTTTCTCCACAGGGTGCATGAGTGAAGACTTGAGAAGACATGTCCCAGAATGCATCAGTAAGTGCACTTCTCTTAAGCAAACTAGGCACAGAAAAGCTTTGGTGAGTTATGGTTTCATACCACAGGCTGTGTAAAGCACATTTTCTTCCCACCAGTATTGTTTTGTTCTTTTGTAGGCCTTACTCACACCGTTAAAGTTCAGGTCACAAAAACCACATAGAGGCTGTTCTATGTTAAGCTTTTAATATGACGGTTGATGGGTAGGCCAAGACAGTACTACATGTATCTTAAGCCAGTGCAAACAAGTTTAAAGGGATAGTTCACCCTAGAATGATATTTCGCTCATTATCTACTCACCCTCATGTTGACTAAGGGCTGGAAGAAGTTTCAGAGTCCACCGTCCCTTCTCTGAGTTACAGGGGGTCTTGGCGTAGCAGTGCATGTCCATATAACGGTTGCAAAGGGACACCAGAGCTCTTCGTAAAAAAACACACACAAAAAAACATCCAAATACCTCCATGATGCTCGTATGTAATGTCCGTCTTGTGCTGAAGCCCCAAATTGCGTAATTGTCCCGAAAAAAATTAAATAAGTCCACATTTCAAGCTTGTTTGTAGCGGAAGCTTCTCGAAGCTCCTCTTCCTGGTCCGTCCAAATCTCGCGTGATTTGCGCCGGCGTCAGTGCGGTTACTGCGAATCACGCGAGATTTGGACGGACCAGGAAGAGGAGCTTCGAGAAGCTTCCGCTACAAACAAGCTTAAAATATAGACTTGTTTAATTTTTTTCGGGACAATTACGCAATTTGGGGCTTCAGCACAAGACGGACATTACATACGAGCAGCATGGAGGTATTTGGATGTTTTTTTGTGTGTGTTTTTTTACGAAGAGCTCTGGTGTCCCTTGCAACCGTTATATGGACATGCACTGCTACGCCAAGACCCCCTGTAACTCAGAGAAGGGACGGTGGACTCTGAGACTTCTTCCAGCCCTTAGTCAACACGAGGGTGAGTAGATAATGAGCGAAATATCATTCTAGGGTGAACTATCCCTTTAATAAAGATGTAGGACAAAGGACAACTACACCCTCCAGTTCCAGTTAAAAATGAGTTAACTGACAAAATTAAAATGGAAAAAACATGTCACAATGACGAGGTTTAAGTCATCAATAGTCTTTACACACATGGCTTTGGGCTACGGTTCAGCTGCTTTTTGGGCTTTGGGTGTCAGCCACGTGCAGTTAAAATACACATCAGAGACTTTAAGACCTTAATCCCTCATTGTTTGAAAATCAATCAATGTAGGCTTGTTGAAGTTGAATATCTTTTTCACCAACACTGACCTCCGTCTCTTTCAGCTGGTAGGCTGTCATACAATGTAAACCCAGAGAGGAAGGAGCTGAGCGTCCGTGTGTCGGACATGCTTGAGGATCACAACTACTATGTCCGCCTGTGCCACAAAGGTTTCATCTGCTACGGCACAGGGGAGATGACACTGGTTAGTCCCTCTATTCATTGGAATCAGGTTTTGCCTTTAAAGACACTGAATATGAACTCAGACAGAGTACAACATGTTCAGGGGATTACAGAGTAAAACGCAGCGTGGCTGTACTTGCTAATGATTTTTTTTTTCTATCAGAGCCATCTATGATATTTGAAACCATTCTTTGCCAAGTGAGTCAGTAGGTCATGAACTTTGGATTTAATGTATTATTATCCACTTGCTGAGTCACATTCTACAGTTGCAGATTTAAAGCCCCCAATGCAATACCGTCATCAGTTCCCTAAATCCTCTGCTCATACGCACCAAGCACATACAGGCATGCCAAAGGAAGAATAAATATAATGTGACAAAACTTTGTTTATTTTTCAGATAAAGAAGGAGGAACCTGTAAAGGCTGCCACCCTCCTTTACTCCCGACCTTTGCCCTGCCTCTGCATTGAGGTAAAGTTTCTCTCAACACTCCTTTAAACACATAGCTGACACATCTGTCACTTGTCTCATGAACTCATTGATTTCTTGTTCATTTTCTCTTCCAGGGATGGTCTGCTGTGATGGATGCCCCCAGGGTACAGGTCTGCCCATTCAAAGACCGTGAGTAATTTTCTTGTAAATGCTTCAAAAGTTCAGTTGTAAATGGTACTGTGGTGTGATGTGGTGTAACCTATGATGTAAATGACTGTTAACTGCCCCTCAACACAGGTGTTGAAGAACTGTGGTCTGGCGTTACCTTTGACCCAGTGGAGGAAACGCTATCATGGGAGTCCCTGTGTCCTGTTACAGCTGTGGTCACACTGTGTCAGAAAAGAAAGGGCAGCGCCTGTGTGGATCTGTCACGTGCCTCGCAGAACGTGAGCAGAGGAAAGGTACAAACTTTAAAAAGTTCCTGGCTGCTGCTGTTGGTGACCAATCACTTAAAAATGAAAATCATGAAGCAACCATTATTACGCAGATCACGAGAGACGGATCACAAGGAACCGCGTCTGAAAGATGACTAACATTTGTGGCATTTCATTGCCAGATAAGTGATCAGGAAGGTATTAGGAATTCAGACGTAGACTGTCATAGTTTTGTTGGCGCAAAGTGTGACGACTGTTTGCGTTGCTATGTGTCTACACGTATAGTAGTAAACGCTACATGCAAAGTATGTGTGTCTCCCATCCTCCTCTAGGACTTAGTAATGTTTATACTCTGTAAAGAAGAGAGATAAATGACGACAGCAAGAGATTTTATTATTTATTTTGCTGACTTTTAACTGAACCAGTCGTGTTCTGAGAGCGATGACTCCCAGGGTTATTACAAGTAAAGTTAAACTAACAAACAGTTTATATAAACAGCTACAGTCAAGTCCTGAGAGCGAAGTGGCCACAACAAGTCGAGCACCTGGGAACCCTTAGACGAAAGTGTGACTGTATTTTTATGGGATACCGTCATCTGATTTAAACCTACAGCTGTGTCACTTAAGAGGGGAACTCTCTGTTGATATGAAATAACCAGTGACGCAGAGAGTCTCAACTAGGTAACTGCCTAAGACAAAAACAAGCTTGACCCCCAAACAAAAATGAGTAGTTGCAACAGTAACAGTACTATGTCGTGCGATGAGAAATGCTATTTCATCAATAACTATTTTATCAATCTTTGCTTTCCAGATAACATTTAATAAAGTGGATCCACACCCTGAACTGTGCATAAAGGTAATAATGACCTTTCCCCCTTTGGCTCCTTTGAAATGTTACAGTTAGGGCTGGGACTTTAACGCGTTAATTACGATTAATTAATTACACAACAATTTTAATCGCAGTTATTTAAAAAAAAATAAATTATTATTATTATTTTTTTTTTTTCTCACGTGTGTCTACGTGCGGTGCGCCCGCACGCGAGAGAGGCGGCAGTTTGAGAGGCTGACTGGCAGAGATGAGAGCTGGTGAAACGCTAGCATGGTTATTTAAAACACCATCTCTGATCTCTGCCTGCACATACTGTAGATACACAGACACGGGCGCACGCTAAATGCGCTATATAGCGCTAACTGCTCAGCTGCAGTGGGACAGGGACAACATGGAGCCGCCTGTGTGATTGGTTACTGAGTTTTATTAATGTTTACATCAGGCTGAGTTCAACAAATCAGTTTATGCTACTGTGATTTAAGTAGCCTAGTTAAATACTACAGTAATCATCATAGTGTATTGGAAGGAAAGACCATTTAATCTGTATGTATCAAATATCGATTAATGAATTAATCGATAATTTGCATCCCTAGTCTGTTGGTCTTGGTTAAGTACCACATTGAATGCTTAAGCTTATGTATTCAGTCATTCAATGGTATACTAAAATCCATGTGAAAAAAAAATGCTTCTCACTGTTCTCAGGTCAAATATTTATATGCGATTAAAATGCGATTAATTGCGATTAATTAATTACAAAGCCTCTAATTAATTCGATTAATTTTTTTAATCGAGTCCCGGCCCTAGTTACAGTAGAAGAACAATAGCTTCATTTTAGTTTTAAACTAGAGATGCCTCCTCACTTGTATGGTACGATTTAGGAAAAGGTTGTTGTTTTTTATGCCTCTTTCTTATCTGATTCCAGTATTTCATTTCATTTCATTTCATTTATTTGGATCTCCATTAGCTTTGGCTAAGGCCATAGCTATTCTTCCTGGAGTCCATACCCAACACAAATCTTTCCACTGCAGTAGCCAACACAACCACAGAAAACACATCACACACACACACACACACACACACACACACACACACACACAAACAAGCAAACAAACAAAAAAAGTATGATGCGTTTCTACTTAAGTAACTATGAAACATAGTTATATTTGAAGACTGATTCCTGTCATGTCTGTATAGGCCTACTACATACATTAGCTTTGCATACAGTACAAATAAAGAAACTTACAAGGGAACACATGTCTCGATATATATATATATATTTTTTTTGGGGGGGGGGATTTGTTTCTTGGCTATTTACTATCAGTTAGCTAGTAAGCTAAGCTAAACAGCACTAGCGTCCTGTTTTCACACATCTAAAACTGGTGATATCCACCTTCTTGTCTAACTCAAACGTTTAACACCCCACAGTTTATTCAGCCTAGTTACACATTTATGTTCATGGTCGTGTAGTTACTGCTTTGGAGCAGTTGCTGCTTGCTTAATTGCTAATCATTGGTGATTTGAAATGCGTGCAGAGAGAAGAGTGAGCCACACCATTGTTTGTTCCATTTAATTTTACGTGATAATTCACTTGAAATCTAGCAAGCTCAAACAAAGATTTAATCTGTTCACTGAAATTGTTTACCAATAACAGCTGCAATAATTATATCTCATATTCTCCTCAGTTTACTGTAGGCGCTCAGTCGTGGACCAGGTGCCCCTTTGCTGATGGGAGATTCCAAGGTATCACTCTTAGTCACTTTATATGCCATGACTATCTGAATATCACAATATTATACATATCATGTCTATAAATCACTAAGAAACAAGATTTTCAAAGTGATGAAATATGTAATGTGGTATGGTAGGCTAAGACTGCTAATTTCAATGACAAATGCATAATACTTTCCAGCATGGGCAGTGGTTCCAGCAGGAAAACACAGCCCTAATGAAGTAACAATGACATCACAGATCGACGCAACATTTTCCGTGGGGCTGTGTGCGAAATCCCAAGAGCCTGGTGTGTGTCAGATCGCCAAAACACACACTGTACATGTGGTAGGTCTCACACACAAATTCATGTGAGGCGGAGTACATTTACTTAGTGCTATGCTCAACTTTAATGTGGTTGTATTTTACTTGAGTATTATGTTTATAGTGTACTTTCTACTGCACTTTATTTATCTGACAGCTTGACTCACTAGTTACCTTTAAGATGGATACTATGGGCATAGATGGATAATACCACAAGCTTTTAAAACAACAACAACAAAAAAGCCATTGCCATAGTACAGAGCGATTTTTCTCTCTTAGCTTCTCACATTGTTTCATTTTAACAAATATTCCAACAATCCACCAAAATCAAAGATTAGAGAAAAACATCTGAATTTCCCTGCAGGGATGAATAAAGTTTTACGCTACTCTGCTCTACTCTACATCAATTTTATCGTTTCATGTCTCGTCGCTTTTTTCTCACCTTACTCATCTCCCAACCCCTTAGAATTATCTCATGCCCTTAGCTACAATCGTAACATGCTGGTTAAACACTATTAATCAAATTTGATCTCATTTAAGATGAGGTCATAGCATATGAGATACGTTACGTTAGATTAACCCATTCAGTGCTATTACTGTAAACTTTAATAGTCTGACTACATTCTGCTGCTGTACCTTTGTATTCTTACATTGCTGTATTGGCACTTTTACTTTGGTAAAACATCTGAATGCCTCTGGCACAAGCAGATTCACACCATTTTCATACCCATCAGACCTTTCACTGACCCCTTGTGGCTTGCATGGATGCATGACGCAGCTATCAAAACATACTAGCCTACACAGTTACTTATCAGCTTCTTGTCTGTTTACTGCTGTTTATATTTCTATTTCTGTTGCTGGGAAACCTTTCTCTATACCTTGTCATAGTCTCAATCTTTAGTCAACAACAGGATCTAATTACACCCTAAAAATAACATTTTATTGGAGGACATTTAGGAACACTTAGCAGCATGAAACAACAAGTTTTATGCTCTTGTTGAAGGATAATAATTTATGGGTTGTGGCTGATGGCACACAATAGAGACAGGAAAGGAAACACCATCATCAATAATCTCTCAAAGATTTTTTTATGTTATCTCTTTCCCAGGAGAAAAATAAAGCAGTTGGATTAAACCTTTCGGAGGAACTATGCAGCTCTTGTGTCCAGGTAGGCTTATTGTTAATCTGTCCATTGAGTTAGAACTGTATGCTCCTTGATGGTCAGACTAAACCTGCTGTGCTCTGACAGGTGAAGAGACTTGATGTGAAGTATGGAGCCACGGGCATGCACTGTTTTGAGAAATGCAGTAAGTACAGTTTTTGGGCTATGCTCCTTAAAAACGGAGAGAACCTCTTCTCTTCTCTTCTCTTCTCTTCTCTTCTCTTCTCTTCTCTTCTCTTCTCTTCTCTTCTCTTCTCTTCTCTTCTCTTCTCTTCTCTTCTCTTCTCTTCTCTTCTCTTCTCTTCTCCCTGTGAGGCCTGATCTGGAGGTCACAACTTGTTCTTTCTTTCCGTAATTACAACCTGCAGCACTACATATGTTTCATGCAAAGTGTTCCCACTACTTTGTCTTTTTTTTTTCTTGCGGTACAGTACTTATCTCATGTTTACTTCCTTGCAACATCTAATGGGATGATCATTATGCACTGTATGTCTCTCTGAAGTTTGCCGTAAAAGGTTTTTGGCATCATTTGGAAAAATAAATGTACTCCACTTGAATTTGGAGTACAGTAATGGATGACGAATGTAAACATGAGGGTTCTGAGGAAAGTCAGGTTGTAACATACTGTCACTACGCTGTTCACAGTTCATTTGAGGTCCAGGTTCTTGTGTGTGTCAAGTCCTCTGGACTGAGCACCATGTGTCCATCGTTTATGATGATGCCATAATATATGAGATACAACATGTCAGATGAATCCATTCAGTGCTATTACGGTACTTTAAAAGTATAACTACATTTTGCTGCTGTATCTTTGTATTTTTTTGTTGCTGTATTTGTACTTGTAGCATGGTAAAATACTTGAATGCCTCTCAATCGAGTATGCTGTCGATTCTCCTCACAGATCCGTCACATCACAGTCCTGTGAAGAGCCATCAAACTTCTTTGGACTTGACTTGGGTTGTTGTACCAACTGGCGTTTGCCTCGCAGGCATCATAATCATCACTCTGGTGCTTCATGTGCTGCTAACTGGTAGGTATCAAGTTCAGGCCTGCAATATTGTCTTCTCTGTTGACATAGTGAAATGTAAATACTTGTACCTCAATTGATTTAGGCTCACTTCCAGCAGCCTCCTTTCCAACCTTTACACGTTGTGGCACAGTCCTGATAAGAAACCAAGCAAGGGGTGCAAGCCCTTTTAATGATATCTAATTGAAGTGTGTCATAACAGTTGCAACAGATCCTACAAAACACACAGTGTTAGTATCTAACCCACATGTAACGACCTGTGAACAAGGTGTTTGATTTGTCATTCTACCAGAACAAGTTCACAAACCTGTAACAGTCTTTGAGCTTTAAGCTTTCTACTTGAACTGCATCTGATGAGACGATTTGTGTTTCCACTGTGCGTCTTGAACCATATATCAAGTTTAAAGCAGAAGTAAGCGGAATGTTTGTGTTAATATAAGTCTTAAATAGTTATATCTTCCGACAGCAATCACTTATATGGAGTGTTTGGTCCAAAACACGGGTCTGTCAGTCACTCTGCTCTGCTGTAAACCAAGGAGAAAACTTTCCTTGTATCCTACAACCTTTATCCAATGAGGAGAGAGAACGGCATTAAAGGGGCGGTCCTCTCTGTGTGTGCAGCCAAGGGATACGCGTGAATGTGGTGACGTAGGGACGAGGGCAGGGACTGCTAACTCCATCGGCTGACAGGAAGTTAGCCAAAACGACCGGATCGCTTACTTCTGCTTTAAGCATGACTTCTGTGAATGACCGGCCTACAGTAACCTAGTAACAATAGCCCACTGAGGATGTATTGTGTGTGGCGAAATGCGCTAGATAAAATTCAAAAATTTGAATGAAAACCAGCCACTGAATTTGTCCCCTGGTTTATTTCCTCATCTCATTCTTCGTTTTTCATTTCAGTGCATCAGAGGAGGAAACAGAAAAGACGTAGAGATAAAAAGCAAATGGGTAAGAAAATCACCTGATTTGTTTAATTTTTTGATGACGCTGCAAGCAAATCCATTTCCGCATATCTCACGTCACGTACAATTCAAACCTGACCATATTTTTTGTTGTTGCAGCTGCTGCCTTTGACTGCGCGGTCCCTGCATTACAAACTCAGCCCCATACAGGGATCTTCATACCTGATTCAGTGCAATGTGGGAACACAGAGAAGGCCAACCTGATCTCTGAATAAACAAAGAATGGTGTCGCGGTCAAACACAACACTGTGATATTAAATACTGTAAGTTCTCTGTTGAAAGCAGTGTACAATGTTGAGACATGGACCTTGGGATATTTCAAATGTTATGTATGTTTCTGTGTATGTGCTGCTTGTTACACTTATTTACAGTTTATATATTAGTTTTTTGAATGTTTGGGAGAAAGTTACATTATATATTGTGTAAAATGTTCATTCATCTAAACCATTTCCATACTAATTTAAAAATTTATTTTCAATAAAAAAACAAAGAAATCTGCTACTTTTTAAAAAAATCCAATAACACTGTTTCATGATAACCATTCTGTGCCCTAATACATTTGTTTTAACACTAATAACATTTTATTTGTATTTGTGTATTGCTGTACTTAAATGCACTCACAATATTACGTCATTTGACAAATGTGTTACAACCAACACGTTTGCTGACTGGTGATGTGCTGCTGAACACTCAGAGCTTTACCTGGTAGTCAGGACTCTGCTGTTGTCCTGTCCTGAATTGCAAGATGTTTATTTTATTTATTTATTTTTGAACCACACCCAGTAGAGGATTCCTACCAGCCCCCATAAACGGAATACCTTTATACTCAACTGTTTATGAGAACTGAGTCCTCATGCTATTGTTTGTTCAGACAAGCACTACTGGTTTTCTGCATTTCCTTTTCCTGTTTCTCTCTAAGATTCATAGAAATGTCCCATCAAGGTCTATGTTACTCATACCAGCAACATTTACTGGAAGCTCACAAAACATCACACCTTACAGTATATGGACAGGTAACCACACCAACGATCAGTCATTAACCACTATTGTTCTCATTATGTCTACTGAGTCTTTTAGCCTCCTTTAGTCATGGTTTTGGTTTCACAGGCTGAAACTTCGGTGTTTTGTTTCATTCTCACTCTCATCAGCATCATTTCTAGTTAGGCTACTGCACATTTCACCAAAAGCTCTGACAAAGCCACCACTGTACTCAACATGAGACAGTCAGTCAGAACAATCAATGGCTGGTGTCACAGAGATTCAGACTTTATACAGCAAAAAAAAAAAAAGATCAGATCAATATTTTTCTGTTTCTGAATATTATTAGTATGTGAACACTTCTTGTTTAAGAGCTGGACACTTGCACATTTGTGTGACATCCTTGTTGTTTTCGTGCATTACTGGAAATAAAGACTCTACGTACATGCATGTAACAGTTTTTTGCATTCTGTGTACTGTAAATATTTAACCAGTTCATCAACCACAGTCACACATACACATACACACACACACACACAAACAGTGGGGCTTTGAGCTGTCACCTGGAAGTACATTTCATATATCTCATTATCTTCATTTAATATTTCATACTCATAACTCATGAAGTTAGTTGACTTAGTTTCAGTCACATATTATATTAAGATTACCTCTCAACTTCTGATCCATTTGTCTCTATTGATTCCAGTCCCATGCGTTAGCTCAAAGAGGTTTGATGAAAGCATTTACATCTGATTTGCAATAGTAGTTGCCAGACATCCTGTGCACCAACACTATAATGGCCTCAGCCTCAATGCTGAGAAGACATCTTCCTGTCCTGATCTCTTCCTCCTGCTGTTCACTGTGCTACCCACAGCTTTTGCAGGAATTATTTCTGCTTGGTTTACATAGACAAATGTTGTTGCTCATAACAGGACAGGACTCTTCCAGTAAGAGAACAGTAGCGTCTCTGTGCAGACACTGAGGGCCTGCAGGCTTACACAATCCACCCAATGAGCAGACGAGGAGCTTGTTGATGTAAAAGTCTGAATGGGTCAATTTTAGTCTGGGTGTGATAAAGATGTATTTCCTTGTTGGGTTGGTCCTGAATGGCCATTGAAAAAATATGTTAAACTATGGTTATTTAAATAAATGAAATAAGAGTTTTACATTTACATAGGAAGTCATTCATATTCATCTTTTTCCCCAAAACAGGGACAATTTCCTCATGAAGGAAATTCAAACCATAAAATATTACCACATGTCCCCAGTGACTTGTTTACAGTTAGACCTGTGTGTCATAATTAATCACAACTTTGAGGAAACATTGAGGAAATAATTCAATTAAACAGGATTCTTATTACTGTAAGCACGATCATAGTTCATGGTGACAGAGCAAAAACCTTGATCTGACATTAGGGCTGTTGATTGTTCCCGACATTACTACTGCTTACTCACTTGATAACAGATAGGTTACAGTTTTCCCAGAAGGCATGTCTAGTGTTACATGCATGAGGTTTTTATTCAAACACATTTTGGGACACCCGCCAGTGAGATTCATTCACAAATTCTATTAGGTGGATATTTCATACAACAAAAAATCCACCCATCCATGCTTATCCATAGGATCTAGAGGGGTGGGGGCAGGGTAAGTCCTGCACAGTCCTACAATCTATCACAGGGCTGACTCACACAAACTATTAAAAAGAGGAGGACATGGTGTGAACATGCAGACTCCATCCAAAAAGACTCCAAATCTCTAACAGCGCCTGTTGCTCTGATATGATTCACAGGAACATACATTTGAGTAGTACATCAGACCATCATCATCACCACAGTTACAATAAAAAAAAACATCCACCTAAGCCTTCTCTTCCTAGCAGAAACCATGCTGATCTATATATAACTGACTTCCTCCTTTTCTCGCGTCATAAACACAATGTACGTCAAAGAATACAAGACAATAAAAACTGTGGGTTGTTAAAAGCTGTTTGCACAGATGACCAATGGGCTTGTTTTTTTATTTTTTATCAGACAATCTCGTACTCCCATGGCTAATTTGCTCAATGACATATCTATATATTTTTTTAAATATATTATGTTTTTAGCAACCAGGCATCACGCCAGGATCCCATGAGATCATTTCCAATTCCTCTTTCAGTTTGTTCTTTTGTCCTCCCCCCTTATCGTCTCATCAGGTTGACTTCCGTCTATGTGTGGTCTTATCTTTCCCCCTTTTAGTTGCCAGAAGGTCATGTTTAGTTTGCTGTGTCTTTGTAGTGTAATTGGTTCCTTGTTTTGTCTGCCTACAATTGCCATTTACTATATAGGCTTGTTGAACTTTGGATTGCTGGATTTGCAGACTCATCATTCTGTAAGCATCCTTCTTAACTGTGTCATTGAGATGATTCAACTACATTAGATCTGCTTCAGTGACTTTCTCCCATGTTTGGGTGGACTGTCATGAAATTATCACCCCTTGGGGTGGTGAAGTATTAACCGTCAACCCACAGGTTGTGGGTTCAGATCTGTCAGGACCTTTCTGTGTTGAGCTTGAATGTTCTCCTTGTGCCAACTACTCACAACAGTCCAGTGATAGATATTCTATGTAAATTAGGTTTATTGGTGATTCTAAATTGCCCACAGTTGTGAATGGGACTGTGATCTCACCCAGTGTCAGCTCATCACCTCTCCCACAGGCCTGCAGGTATTTCTGTGTTTGGACATGGTAGGCTACTAATACCAAGACCATCTTCTCCAGTATTATGACTTTTATTTGTGATGAGTGTATTCCCGCCTGATCCTTGGTGTGCCTTAACACCTCACCGTCATCCCTCTGTAAGTTCCTGGTTTGTCGGCCAAACTCATCCCCTTATTTGTCTCATGAGGAATCGGATCACTGCCTGATTCACTAGTGTCTGCCCTGACTCAACTCTGTTGCCTTTCCCACTAACTTTTAGAGGTCCTTAAACAAACCCTCATTGTTCACTGTCTGTATTTTAACAATTTTTTAGTTTTTTAGTCTTAAATTGTTGCATCATGTGCACCATCATTATCCTCAATTCATTTATTTTAATTATTTATTATTTATTATTGTTGAGCAAAGTTAGCATGCTAGCACACTTAACTTCAAGGATCATAGGAATATAATTCACACCATGCTGCTGGTGTGAGCATGTTGATATACACAGAGCAGTCCTGCTTTAAGCCAATGAGCCTTATAGAGGACAGAGCCCCCTTACGAAAGAAAAATATATTGCAATATATTAGAAAATATCATGTGATATATTAGGCAATATATTCCCATATATGGGATTTAATTTTTATATTTTCCAATATATTGCAATATATGCATGGATCATATATGTGTATATATTGAGAAATATATTGAAAGAAAGACCAAAAAGGCACTATATTTTTAAATATTTTATATATTTATATATATATGCATGGATCATATATGTGTATATATTGAAAAATATATTGAAATCAAGGCCAAAAAGGCACTATATTTTTTTTAATGTTTTATATTTTCATATATATGCATGGATCATATAGTGTATATATTTGAAAAATATATTGAGATCAAGGCCAAAAAGGCACTATATTTTTTTTAAATGTTTATATTTTATACAACATACACACACACACACATATATATATATATATATATATATATATATATATATATATATATATATATATATATATATATATATATATATAATGTGTGTGTGTGTAAAACATTTAAAAAAATAATAGTATAAGTATAGTATGTGTATATTTGTAAAACCACCCCCCCCCCCCCCCTGTAACAAGTTAAGTAATTTATCTAACATCACAATTAGTCCGAAGCTGAAGGTAAAAATTCAATTAAAGTAAATATCCTGCATAGTTCTCCTCCTCTGTGTCCTCTGATCAGAGCGGTGACCCTAGCAACGGTGTGTTTTACTTAGCAATGGTCTGTGAACCGATTGCAGGTCAGGAATTATTTTTTTTATTAGATATAAAAATAAAAAATAAAATGTTACCACAATGAAACAAAATCCATTGGCTGTCTCATCGTGAGCATTTGAACATGATTGGTTGATCTGACTGACATAATGGCTCTTGGCCAATGACAGCTGTGCGCGCCTTTCCGGCGCCAAATTTGAAAATAACCGTTACTGCTGCTGTGAAACGGGAACCGCCGACGCACTTCAGTCGTTCAAGAATGACCAGTCATGTGGATTATTTTTACGATACGGATAAATGGACAAACAGTCGGCTGGAACCTGGTCCTAACGAGAGCTTGAGTGAATTTAAATCCTGCAAAAAATACCAGGTAAGATATTTCTCTGTTATTATTGTGGCGTTGTTGGTGTCAGGGATTCAAACGAGGCGGGCTCTGGTGAGAGGGAGGGGGGCTGTGTAACGTTAACGGATGTGAAGTCCTGGACATGTCTCGACATGTCACCATGGAGGGTTTTTTTTTCTTATTCTCCTTGTTCTAACCAACGGTGAGGAGGATGTTTCAGCCGGTACATGGCTTCATTAACGTGTTACAGAGAAAAGGGTTAGAAAGAAAAGAGAGAAAAGCTAATCGCCATTAGCACATGAGCTATACGGCTTTCAACCCCGTAGTAGCATTCTAGCGAGCGGCTAACTGGTAGCGTTAGCGGCTAACTGGTAGCGTTAGCCACCGGTGTAGGCACCAAATGTGGAGGCTCCGGGCTGCCAAAACCGCCCTGACTAATCTGATGTTTGTTAAATCTACAAAACGAATTACCGAACAAACACCACCACTTCTGTGTGCACGCCTCTGCAACTAGTCATGGCTATCGTAGCCGTTAGCTTAGCTGCTGCTGACAGCTAACAGCAGCAGCTAAGCTAACACCAGGACGTCAGCTGTTAAAACCCTCCCGTTGTCGGACACAACATGAAACTACTCCAGTTAGCTCAGTCATGTTGTAACAAAGATATCTGCTGGAAAAAAATATTTTTTTCATGGGCTGTTTATTGAGTTATTTAAGACACTGTTTTGAACACTGTGTAAACATAAGTGAAAGTTCCTTTAGAACAGTGGTTCCCAAACGGGGGGCGGTAAACCGGCTTCGGAATGTGTTTTATTTTGAAAATTAACCGGATTCTTCCGCTGTTTCTTTGTGCGACTTCCTGCCCGGCTTGACAGGCTCGCTCGCGGCCATAGCTCGCGGCTCGCGCGCCGCGCCGCTGCTGCTGTGAACCGGAGCGACGTGGCTCCGGTGTGACACAGTCGTTAACATCAAAGGGCTCCGCTTCTCGCTGCTTCGCGGCTACTCGCGGCGCGCGCGTGTGTGTGTGTGAGAACCACTGCACGCACTCTGCTGCAGAAGAAAACAACATGAACTCTGCTAGTAACAGAAACTACTGGAGATGAGACACTACACTGACTGTGGCCTCTTAGCATGGTTACTAATACTCACTCCTGTTAATAAAAGTAAAGTATCACTGATATTAGTGTATACTCGGTTGATGAAGTATTAGTCATCCAGCTGAAAATGATATAGCCTGCAAATAAGCCATCATTAGTGAATCCAGTTTATACACACAGGTGTAATAAGTTCAATTCACCCTTCATAGGTTGGACAAAATAATAGAAACTTTAAAGTCAAAGAGATGTGGCAGTAATTTTTCATTAGGATATTAGTTCTAAATATAGTGTTATTTGAGTAATAATAATCAGGATCATCCGCAAAATAAAATAAAAAAAAAATCATTCTATCCTTAATACTGTGACACAGCTAAAGATATTTTGTCCTTGATTAATTAAAGTTTTACTCTGTTTCTAATTGACTGAATACTCTTTGTTATGTCAATCTGTATTTTACACAGCCAAGGACCCACAGCAGTGCTCTACCCATGAGATCATCGTGCTGGAGAACCCGAAGTGACAATAGAGCAAAAGATGATGGGGTACAGACTTCAACATGCAAACAGTAGGCAAACAGACCAAGAATTATGGCAAATGCATTTTGCTTCTTAAATTTTTTCATTAAACCTAGTTCAGATTAATTTCAGTTCAAGTTTTTTAAAGTGATAGTTCACCCAAAATTGAAATTGCACTCATTATCTACTCACCCTCATGTCGACTAAGGGCTGGGAGGAGTTTCAGAGTCCTCAGTGGCTTCTCTCTTACAGGGGGTCTCGACGTAGCAGTGCATGTCCATATAACGGTTGCAAATGGATACCAACTGTCTTCATAACAAAAAGACACACCAAAAAAACATCCAAATACCTCCATGCTGCTCGTATGTAATGTTCGTCTTGTATTGAAGCCCCGAAATGCGAAATTGTCCCAAAAACAATGAAATAAGTCAATTTTTCGAGCTTCTCGAAGCTCTTCTTCCCGGTTCGTCATATTTGGATGAACCAGGGTCCTGTTCTCTTCCCAGTTCGTCCAAATATGACGAACCGGAAGAGGAGCTTTGAGAAGCTTCCGCTACAAAACAAGCTTGAAAAATTGACTTATTCAATTTTTTTTTCCGGGACAATTTCGCATTTCGGGGCTTCAATACAAGACGGACATTACATACGAGCAGCATGGAGGTATTTGGATGTTTTTTTGGTGTGTCTTTTTGTTACCAAGACAGTTGGTATCCATTTGCAACCGTTATATTGACATGCACTGCTACGTCGAGACCCCCTGTAACTCAGAGAAGCCACGGAGGACTCTGAAACTTCTCCCAGCCCTTAGTCCACATGAGGGTGAGTAGATAATGAGTGAAATTTCAATCTTGGGTGAACTATCGCTTTAAATGTATAGCACCATCCCATACAGAAGTAATTGAAATTTCCACAGGACTGATGCTGGCTAGCCTCGCATCACCAGGCTCTTCAGACAAGCAAAGAGCCTGGTGTCAGTTACCTCCCAATTAGTCTGCATTCTGGTTCCTGTCTGTAGCTGATACCGAAATCACCAAATTCACCAAAATAAAAGTATTCACCAACATAAAACTTATAAAATAACAGGGTACCCGCGGGGTCTTAAAAACTTGAAAAAGTCTTAAATTTGATAACTATAAATTAAGGCCTTGAAAAGGTCTTAAATTTAGTTTACAAGTCTTAAATTTTCATTCTCAAAGGTCTAGGGGTGTAACGGTACATGTTATTTGTATTGAACCGATTCGGTACGGGGCGTTCGGTTCAGCACAGCGCTGTGAAACGAGTGAGTTTCGGTACAGAAGTTGTGTGTGTTTACAGTCCGCCTGCAGCTACACGTGCAGCCCGTTTACGTCGTGGCTATCGCTAATTGCTACTGCTAATGCTACCGCTAGCGAGAAAACAGAGGCTTGAAGACCCTCCTGCTTTTGGGAGGAATGGAGGTGGAGGTGGAGGTGGGGGGGCTGTGGCTCCTATCTCCTCTCCGTCTGTCTGCCTGTCCGTCTGTCTGTCTGTCTGTCTCTCTCTCTGTGTCTGTGTTGCGCACAAGCTCCAGTACATGTGGATCTGCTGCAGATGCGCCCAGAGCAGGCGCACGTCGCTGCTGTGTTGACACTACGCACTGTGCCTCGTGATGACCCGCGTTATTCATTCATCATTTATTTATTTATTTGCGGCCGAACGGTTTGCATCGTCAGGCAGCCGTTGTGGCATTTGCCCCACATTGCCCTATGGTCAGTCCGTCACTGGCTCGAACTGTTAGTGCTGCACTTTACATGTAAAAAAAAAAAAAAAAAAAAAATCATTGTAAGGCTGTATGTTTTGTTATTTTGAGAATAAATTTATTGAACTTATTAGGCAGCACTTTACAACAGTAGCCTTTTATATTTTTTTTCATATTTTGTATAATGGCTTGGTTTAGTTTAATAAGTTTATTTGTATCAGGGACAGAATGTACCTACAACATAGCATTAGTAGGTGAGTAAAATAATTACATTTGACTAAACACATGTAAATTTGGTTTAGAAAAAATTCCTAATAAACAACAAGCAAATTTATGTTTTGCATTTTGTTCTCTTACCGAAAATGAACCGAACCGAGACCTCAAAACCGAGGTGCGTACCGAACCATGATTTATGTGTATCGTTACACCCCTACAAAGGTCTTATTTTTTATCTATCTGCATGATACATCGCAACAACATAACTGTATCTACTTGCAAAAAATCATGGAATGCTGCGTTGGCAAACGTAAAATGACTGTTGCGAGGGTTGGTCCTTAAATTTCATTAGATGTGGTCTTAAAAAAGGTCTTAAAAAGTCTTAAATTTGAGTTGCAAAATTCCTGGGGTACCCTGAATAAACATTAACTTGTAATACAATAAAAGCAAAATGTCAATTTAATGGCTCGGGGACTTTCTTGTAAATTATATTCCTTAAATTAAAGAGTTTTAACCGCATTTTATTAGCTTGGTGCTTTTATTTGAAGGAAAGGTCTGTCTCTCTCGCCCTGGATCCGTTTCCTACCAAAACCAGCGGGTCAACGGCCCCAGACTAGATGCTGCTGACTGAGTGATAGAGTTGAGGAAATCATTGACTATACAGCTGAATACCGACTGAATACTAACATTAAACTAGTGGTCTATTATCTTGTTTTTTACTGGTGTGGAGTCTGGACTCCAGTAGGGATAGGCATTTCAAGCGAAAGTATTTGATAATCGCGGAGTACTAATCGATTGACTCTTTGACACCCCCCCCCAAACCCCCTGTGAATGATCTGATGTTTGATGTTAGGTTGAACATTAGAATGAAGCAAAGGACGTCAGAGCATTTTATACAGATAATTTAAATAATATTTAAAAAAATCTCTTTTTTTTCTCTCTTTTTTCCCTAGATGCACCAAGGAGGCCAGCTGATTACTAACCAATTGGAGGGTGGACATCTCTTCATCTGCTACATACATACATCTGCTTATCTGCTACATCAATTTTCTTTTGGCTATTTATTTCTTTTCCACAGTTCCCAAAAGTATATGTATTGTCTGTTCAATGGCATTCTTTAAAAATGTTTGCACTGTTCAGAAATGTAGAGTCAGTCACATTTCCTTTGTCTGACCATATGCCAGGCCTGTTGGCAGGGTTCTTACGGATCCTTAAAAAGGTCTTAAAAGGCATTGAATTCATTAATCTAAAAACAAGGCCTTAATTGGCATTAAAATGTCTAAATCAATTTTTCAAAAGTCTTAAAAATGTTAACACTTGGTAAGTGTATATTTATGGTGGCCGTCAACGCTAAATTTCTCACAGCCACCAGATTCCGAGTCAGTGGTGATTTTTTTTTTTTTTTTCGGACTTTTTATGCATTTATTTTGAAAGGACAGCTGGAAAGAGACACAATCCAATGTTCATGTAGCAGTCACTTTACCTTGGATCACATAGGAAAGTGGGTAAAATTGTCCCTAACCCTATGTAATTGAATGTGAGGTGTTTCTTTTTTTTCTGCATTTGTGTTTATTATGAAGTTGGTCTTAAATTTAATTTCAAGTGGTTTTAAAAAAAGTCTTAAATTTAACTTGGCTTAAGCTGTAGGAACCCTGGTTGGGGTTTAATAGGCCTGTATAGCTCCCTACCTCAAACTGGGTTCAGTATCTGTGCCTGATTAAAAGAAAATAAAGGTTGCTTTTGATGAATTACCCAGTCTGTGTTAATATGTGGTATAAAGGTTTGTGCACATATTGCAGTTTTGCATATTTAAGTATTCATCCACAATATATTGAACACATATGTCATGTTTTTGTTTCCATATAATTTTCCATATATTAAATATATTCCACAATATATTGAACACATAGCCATACATATATTTCATGTATAATTTTACATATATTTATAAATATCTACCATATATTGAACATACATGTGACACTATATCTTTTCATATATTATCAATACATTTTATCATATAAATCTGAATACATTATGGTGGATATTTATAAATATAAAATTGCATATATTTTGGGATATATAAACCCATATATTATATATTCAGGTTTAATATATTTCAATATATTGAAAGGGGCAGTTTTTTGTATATTTTGCAATATATTGCAATATATTACAATATATTACATCAATATATAATATGTTGTATAATATATGTGTCATCAATATATTTTTCCATATATTGCAATATATAATATATTGTATAATATATGTGTCATCAATATATTTTTCCATATATTTACAAATAAATATATATTGGAAAATGTAATGGAAGAATAATATATTACAATATATTACAATATATTGCAAGTAATATATTGGTAAATATATTTTTCTTTCGTAAGGGCCAATGCAACAGTTTTTTTGAAAGTTTTTTTAAAACTTTTGTGCGGTTATATTATCCTGCAGACAAGTCGATTCATGTGGGTCTTTCTCTTCTTCTTCTGATTTCTTTAATCACTGTCGTCGACATTAAAGAAATTATAGTATAGAGAATGCTGTTATGTAAATGTTGCTCTAAGGAAATACACTATGCAAATACACTTTTATTACTAAATTGTACTTGCACTTTTATTTAATAACCATGAACTCTCCAACACAGATTTGAGTCTCCAGTAGAGGTTCTCCTTATTTTTTTTTATTTTGTTGTAATGTGATATGTGATTTCCTCAGTACCCAGGAATTCATGTAGTTGAGTTTAATGGTGCAAGTAAGTCAGTGAAAACCAAAAAGGGTAAATCCCATATTATCTGTGCTGGCAGAAGACCATGAACTGGATGAAGGGGGAATAAAATACGAACTGAACAGCAATAAGAAGGAGACAAGGAAATGCAAGAAGGGGATAAATCAGTCCAGTACAAGGTTTCCAGGGAAGTTCAAAGGCATTTGAGTGTGTAACAGTTCAGCCCTGATGTTTCAGGGGTTTTCCTGATTTTGTGATTGAGATCTTTCTGAAACAGTTTACTTGAAAGAGCAAGGTGGTTGCTTATTTTCCACCTCTGCAGTTTCAAACCTAACGGTTAACTGATTATATCATAAAGACTGCATCACTTGGCTCACCTTGAAGCAGTGGCCAATGTTGGTACTGTACGTGCACCAACGCTACCAGCTGATTGGAAAGCAAAACATAACAGTAGATATCATTTAATCCACCTCAAAAAGGGGAAACACCATGCACCATGCAGGCAGTCAAAGCTTGTTTTGCTAGATTAAGTTGCTATTCAGAAGGGCAATGCCCCTGTTGTCAAAATGGGAAAATGTGTCTCTGACGACATGTAACTGTCTTTCATTTATTTAATGGTGAAGGCAGTTATCAATTATTTTCTGTTAAATAAATGGCGAACAGTGCCATCTTCTGGTCAGAGGATGTTGTCATTACAGGTGTAGTTTTTGGTTATTTATTGGAGAGGTTATATGATGAGGGTTAGAGAACAGAAGAAACACATCCTGGTGGTGCTTGTCATATATATATATATATATATATATATATATATATATATACACACACACACACACACACACACACATATATATATATATACATACACACACACACACATATATATATATATATATATATATATATATATATATATATATATATATATATATTATTATAACACATGACTCCCATATTGATTTGGTGATTACTGTGCTTTATTTTTTTTATGTTAAAGATAAAATCATACAGTCAAGTTTAGGTTTATCTTAATGTTGCCTGGGGCCCACTGGTGGTCCACAAAGGTATTGCCAATTGGCCGACCAAATATTTGCTTGCCAGTACAATTTTGTGAAAAAAAAAGAGTAAAAGATGTAAAAAGATGAATAATGTTTTAAATATACATTATTGCTATTCAGTTTGTCATTCAAGAACCCCTGTTCCTTTCTCCTTCTTGTATTAAGGCCTATGCAAGGTGACACATCAAACAAAAAAGCAAACGCCTCCCATAAATTCAGTTCAAACCTGAATGTTCAGTTGTCATTGTAAAAATAAAACGTTTGGTCAGCACATTTTCAGATTTCCAAATGGGCCCCCAGTTTTAAGGTTGGGAACCGCTGGCTTTAGGTTTAGAAAGCTGCACATAGCTGAAGAACTTGGGCGTCTTTATACATCCCCAAACTTCCATATACCTAAAACCACATACTTCCCCAAAACACAGTCCAAACCCTGGAAATCCACTTGTTCCAGGCTAAAGATACGTTTAAAAAACTGATGCTCAACTCGAGAAATTTCAGCTTCAAGTCAACCAATTGATACATAATACAGTTTTCTAATTACCTTTTATACTGTAACTATAAAGAATCATATAAATATACAGTCACCGTCATTTACAACATCTTAATTGTATTAAAACTCACTGATTAATTATACAGTGCCCCCATCATCAACTTTGAACCACTTTGATTCATTCTCAGGACCTTCACCTGTTGTATTGTAATCTGTAACAGTGGCCACAAGATGGCAGCGGTCACCTACTGTACACTGTGGAGCGACATAGTAGAGTAGAGATGGATGGTTTGTGCTCATGGTGCAAATCAGTGGAAAGTATTACAGTCACGATGTGGCAATAAGAGAATATAATAATAGGAGAAATGATTGAAAACAGTTGAAGGGGAAGAGTCTGCGATTAAGTGAAGCAGAGCTGCTACTGGAGCTGCTGGATAAATTGGAAGTGCACTTGGGCAAGGCATTAAATCCTGACAGAATCACAGCAAAGTCACATCAGGCTTTGAAAAAGAAGTCTGTGTTATAAAGGCGGCAAAACAATGATGCTGAAGGTAACATGGTGGCCGGTGCTGTTGGTAATGCTGGTGTCATTATTATGTAGATATGACATCCATATTTTGTTGGTTTATCTCATGTCAAACAAACTACCTACACTCCAGTGATGAGCAACCCCCCCTCCCCCCATCCCCCCAAAAAGAAAAACTGTATTTGAAAAACATCTGCTAAATGTCACAATGTCAGGGTTTTGACGTCAACCCTACAAGTCCAACATCTTCATGATGTTACATTGACATCCAGTGCCAGCGGGGTTGATTAGTGTTTTATACATTTCCCAGAATGCCCTTGGATAATCTCTGTAAAATGTAATACATTCAGCTGTGGGCGTTACATCTATTTGGACAGAAAATTTGCAGCACTGATTCCTTCACCATGCAGAAATAGTGAATATTTCCCTTTTAAGATGTGAGCATCGTACCCTCATATTCACATGCATTATATCCTGAAGCTGCGCCGCGTTAACTTTGATATGTGTACGACGTCTCAGTGTGAGGGTCCCACCTACAAAGAAGACCTCTCTTGTTCTGAGTGAGTGTTTGTCTTTGAAGTTCCAGGCTGCTGAAAACATTTCCTCAACTCCAACTCTATTGTAGCCGTGCTGGAATGATCTGAACATGATGTCATGCTGTCTAAGCTTGGCCAGTTTAGCCACGGGGATGAAAATGCCAGGTACGGTGCCAGCAGCTGGTTTTGCTGAAATATTTCCCCCTCAAAAACAATTAACGGACAAAAGGAAAACACCGAGGTATTTATCAGACCAACAGCGGCACCATGGGTCACACTTGAGGCCTCCAGGTAAAACACCACCACGCTTCTGTCTTCATCTCCCTCACTGTCTGTCTCTCCCCATCTCTAAGCCCACGCTGTAAAAGAATGACAAACGCGGAGGCCAGAGAAAACAGACAGGGATGAGCTAATCCTTGTTGTGTAGAATTCCAGACATTCCGATGGGGTGTTGTTGCCGGGCGAACTAATCGGTGGGCGCAGACGCGGAGCTCGCGCCGCGGCTTTGCGCTAAACAAACAAACACGGGTCTTTTAGAGCTGCACAGAGTGGAAATTTGATGTCAAACAGGCAAGTTTACACACACACATAGGGGGCTCTCAGTCCCTTAGGTATGTATGGAAAGACACATATCCGGAAACATAAAGACACACGTGAAGAGAGCTGGGTAAGTGGGACAAAGGTGAAAGGTGCAAGGGTGGAATATAAAGAAAAAAGGAGTTGGCAGGAGGATGAGACTGATTCATGAGACATATAGTGAACATTTGCTTCTTCTAAGGATGTTTTGGACTCTTCTTCCATCAGGGAGATTTCAGGCCTTTCAGAGTCCACATTTGTGAGCTACTGTGTTTATAGGCCGAGAGGTGAAGCGGCGGACGATGGGAAAACACGTGAGTGAAAAATGAAGGGATAAAGAGATAGACAGCGGAGGAAGAGGGGAAGAGGCGCTGAGGGTCGAGGTGGTGACAGATGACGAGGTTAAAGAACCTCCTGGAGATGAAGGGATGAAAGAGTGGCGGCGGTGGGGCTGTCAGGACGAGAGGACGAGGCTTATCGAGAGGAGGGGGGAAGAGAGACGGGAGGGCTTTCGAAGAAAAGTTACAGTGCTCTTAGGTAGGTCCTGTTGACGAGAAAAGGAAAAGCTCTCTCACACACACAGAGGCCTCTTTGTTCCTTTGTGAGTCATTCTAGAAAAGGGCACAGCTGTAAACAGTCGAGATCAGTCCATTAGGCCCCGAGGTGCCGGAGCTCCAGTGTTGACTGTGTATCCGGAAAGAAACGGCAAGCTTGAGTCATCAATAAACAGAAGAGTTAGATGAGTGCGTAGAGTGTAAGTGTGTGTGTGTTGGGGGGGTGGGAAGGGGGAGATAATAGGAGGCAGAGAGAGAGGAGGAGTGCAGGGTTTAGGGGGATAATGGTGCAGAGTAGCACGGGGCAATGATCTCATGCCTCTCCCTGCAAACAAGGCCTTTTCCATGGGCTCCTATCTCTCTGTCACCCCTCTGCTGTCTCTCCAAATCCCTCCCTTTCTCTCTCACACACTGGTAACTCCTTCCTATCCTCTCTCCACCTCCCTCTCTCTCTCTTTCTCTCTCTGTCTTTCTGTCTGTGCTCAGTGTTTATACTGGAGAGAAATATTTTGTGGTGGCGGTGGCGATTCTTTCCATCCCTCGCCTCTCTGTAAATGCCTTGATTTGAAGCGGGTGAATATCAATCCTCTCCCAGTGACACTCCAGCACCACACATACACATACACACACATACACACAATCAAACCTAACCTTTAAGATGTTCCTTCTGCCTTTTAATTAGCAGCCACCCCCCCTCGCTCATTTTCGACAGGACTCGGGTCAAATCATTGGGGATCGCGCCATAAAATGCCAGGTCAGTGGTAGCGAGGAGAAGAAGAAGCCCCTGGCTGCTGCTGCTGACCCCACCGGAGCCACTGGCCTTTGTCAGCTTGGTTGACCTCTGAGCTGTCGTGACCTCGGCACACGCCGGGCCTGCTCCCGGCTCCCGCCCCCTCCCCTAGGTTGTGTTTGTTGCCACGTTATAAAACCATGCGAGTGCACACCGACAATCGCACACACTCCAGAGTCCATCTGTTGGAAGGCAACCTGTGACCCTTGACATTTCAATAGTCGAGGTCAGGCCACGTGCCGACCGGCCAGCTGTGAAGGCTCCACACTCCTGTGCATGTGTGTATGTGTGTGTGTGGGACATGGGCAGGTGGGCAGCAGTATCACTACAGTATAAAGACAACACAACAATGGTAAAAGCAGTGGTGGGACACAATGAACTCGCTCAACGCGAACACTGCTGCAGGAGAAAGGGCAGGATGGAGGGTCACACTGACTGACCAGTAACAGACATTTTTACCTCGGCGGTAGAACGGCAAAGAATTAAAAAAGAAAGGAAAAAGAAAACTCCTTCATGTTTAACAGTCAAATATCAAACAGACAAATATCAACAGACAAATATCTCCAACATAACTCCAACAAAAACCCTGACTTTTTCACATTCCAGTTTTCATTTAGATTAAATTCTTTTAGACTAAGCATTTTCTTTTTTCAGGGTGGCTGCTTCCTCCTGTTTCCACTCTCCATGCTATAAGCTAAGCTAATTGGCAGCTGGCTCCATATTGATTGACTGCAGTGCTATCAATCCTCTCATCTCATCTCGTCTTTCCAATCATTTCTTGAAATGTAAAATTATTCATTTAAGGCATGATCTTGCTTTGAAGGTTTGAAACAGTTTCAGTGACTGGCAGTATTTAAATGCAACAGCTTGTGTTTTAATAGAGGCAGAAATGTAACGATGTTAGATTAGTGTCAAACAAATAAATGAAACTATATCAGCTTGGATAAACTGTATAAAGGTAATTGATAGCAAAAAGGTTTTTTTTTTTGTAATCTGGGCAAAATGACCCTTTAATCATCAGCCTGAGCAGCTTCACATTCAGATAGGACCATTGTGTGTTGATTATGAAATTCAACAAAGAAGACAAGTATGTGATTCAGCATGACTGGGGCATGTTTGTCTGGTGTGTGTGTGTGTGTGTGTGTGTGTGTGTGTGTATGTATGTGTGTGTTCAAACTCTTTGATCGTGTTGAGATGTCTTTGTTAGAGTGAAAGCTCAGCACAATCACAGCGCTCCTGTCTTCACTGCGAGAGCTGGGACAGGCTGAAAAAGAAGAATAACACGGACGCACAATACAGAAGCTGTTTTTTCTGCAGGGGGTGGATGGAGTGAGTGTGTGTGTGTGTGTGTGTGTGTGTGTGTGTGTGTGTGTGTGTGTGTGTGTGTGTGTGTGTGTGTGTGTGTGTGTGTGTACTGACCCCCCACTGTGCGCTAAACATGGAGGGTGGGGGTGGGGGTAGGAGAGGCCTGTGGGTGGATGAGTGCCAGGCCTCTCCTGCAGTTCTATAAGCTCCCCACTTGTCGGGCTTTGCTTGATAATCACTGATGTGTGTGTGTGTGTGTGTGTGTGTGTGTGTGTGTGTGTGTGTGTGTGTGTGTGTGTGTGTGTGTGTGTGTGTGTGTTTGGCACAGGAACTGGCATGGCATCAGAGGGATCTGCCAACCCCCCCATGCACAATGGTATTTGATGGTACAGGCCTGCACCCAACCACAGGCATATTCTATGCAAGATACCAGAATCCCATCAAAGAAAGATGAGTGAGTGTGTGTGTGTGTATGTATGTGTGTGTGTGTGTGTGTGTGTGTGTGTGTGTGATGAGGGAGGGGCAGTGGCTAATGCGTAAGTGAGAAGAATAGAAGGAAGGAAAAGACCTGTTAATGATAGGGGGTAGAAAAAGAAACAAGGGTAATAAAAGATAAAAGTTACAGTTGGAAATAAAATCATAACAGGAAAAAAAAAGATTAGAGATAAACAGCATCACACACACACACACACACATGCAGTGTCTCGCCATCACGCTGACCACCTACTATACATCACAGCACATGGAGGAATTTAGCAGCAGTCTTCACATATGGCTCAGACACTGGCACGTCTGTCTCCTCGCCGTCACACTGATATACTGCTGCTCTTCAAACCCGCAGCCGAGCCAAACCTGAACTCAGACGTCCACATGGAATGTTTTTCAATATTTTGTACGTGTATTACATAACATGGGCAATTACAGGCTCTTATAATATAGGCTTTTATTTCTGTAGTGTAGACATTACAAATTACATTATTTTCCATCAATACTACTGGCTGCTGTTGCTCAACGTCTGAGTCCACGTCAACCAAAGACGTTAAGTAAGGTCTTTTAGCTGTACACACACTGTTATTCATTGTTTTTACTCCATTACATAGTACGTCCACAAAAAAATGATGACTTGGCATTACACAAACCTCACAAACCTTCAATACCTCCTTTAAGAGAGCC
Organism: Trachurus japonicus; assembly: GCF_045865225.1. Taxonomy (NCBI): domain Eukaryota; kingdom Metazoa; phylum Chordata; class Actinopteri; order Carangiformes; family Carangidae; genus Trachurus; species Trachurus japonicus. Next base: position 15,739,730 of record NC_140929.1, read on the forward strand.
TAAAGCCTTTGCTTGTGTTGTAAAGCTACATTATTGCTGTACTGCAATTTTCTTTCTTTCTTTCTTTCTTTCTTTCTTTCTTTCTTTCTTTCTTTCTTTCTTTCTTTCTTTCTTTCTTTCTTTCTTTCTTTCTTTCTTTCTTTCTTTCTTTCTTTCTTTCTTTCGTATAACATTAAATTAAATTACCCACATGGGCATATTTATATTTCTGGTGGCCATTGTGTCCCTGAATGCATCTGTATAAATCAGTTAGAACTTGACCAAAAGTTCTTTGGTCTTTTAAGTAGAAAATTGCCTCTTTAAAATGACTTTAGGAGCTGATCTCTTCACACCAAGGACTGATGTGAGCAACAAACTCCTTCAATACATCGTTAGAAAGTCTATTGTCTGCGGTTCGCTCAACCTTTTGTTTTCCTCCAGACGATCTCTTTTCGGAAAATCAAGCCCGTGACTCAGCTTGGGTTGTGTCCAACATTCCTGTCCGAACAGTATATGAGGATATACAATCCTGTGCTGGCAGAGCGAGCTGGCAGCCGCCGCACACTACAGTTACACTGCAGCAGCAGCAGCAGCAGCAGCAACGTTGGAGAGGCCGATGAACCCGTTGCCCTTTATGTAGTAAACGTTGGGGGAAAAAAGGGCGAACACGGCATTGTTTAGCTTGAGGGATGCACATTGTACACCTCCACTGCAATGTCTTTCATCATCACAGCATATCCATATGGTTGGCCTATATTCCAACATGCGTCCTCCTCATATATGGCCCCTGTGGGAATTCAATTCCACAGTAATCATGATGGTTGGATCCCCCCACCTCACATACCACACTACCCCCTCCAAGCCTTTTTTTTTTTACTATTATTGCCACCTTAGGGGCCAGATTTGGCCCCGTTGGCCCTCAGACCTTTTCCGCAGCATGCATCCCCAGGGATCACACTGCTACAACTCGTACGATTCATTGTGATGTACACTACGCGGCGTGTATGTGACATTTCAACATGCATTTTATGCATTTTCTGTGACAGTGAATTCGACTTGGCTGCGTATGCGAGTCAGCATCGCGTCATGTATGTCTTAAACAAACCTGATTTCAGATGGATGAAGTCCTTTCAGTGCGTTTTGTCATGTCCCTCCTGGGGGAAAAGCTCTTGGCGTGGACATCAGAGTGGCCCTGAGGGTGAATGCCCTGTAATTATACTACAATACCCAGGGGTGCACGGGGCCGGCTCATTAATGCCACAGCACTGATGGACTGTTGGTGATTGCCATTGTGGGGAGGTGGAGGTTTGGGAGGAGGGGGCTAGCTGAGGTCAGAGGCACAGGAGATGCTGAGGTGGCGATTTCAGTGGAGCTCAACGTGTTGTAGATTAGCTGCGCCTCACGTGTTTCTTCTCTCATTCATTTTTCTTTTGGCTGCTCTAGATTTACACAGTGCGAACTCAGCCCCTCTTTCCCATATAATGCACATATAGGGCCGCAGAGGGGGTTGGGGGGTGGGCGTGAGGGGCGTGGGGGGGGTGATGCCCTTCTGTCACAATCTGCATGCTCTTTAAAGAAATGAGCAGTGGAGAAGATGGATGTGATTAAACACAGACAGACTCCATCCCTGAAACTCCACTGATTTAGTGTTGGCCTCCTCCAACACTGTCACACTCATGATGGACAGTTTAATGAAAGTAAAAATTGAAGCAGCAGATCCAGACATATTATCTATTTTTCATTTTCATCTCCAAGCTTGTAGTCTGGATCTGAAAACAAACACTGACTCAAAAAAAGAAAAATGATGAAGAGAAACCGGAATCACAACACTGTCCATCTAAATAAGTTTTAGTTTCACTGTACAGTCATTAAGAGTTGAAGAGATAATGTGTTGTCCGGGTTTCTATTGTGATAAAAATCGTCACTTTGACTACATCATTGATTTTTGTAAAACTCCCAAGAAGGAAAAAACTGCAGAAAAGAGAAGAAAATACATTAAAATATTCAGGTTTATCATATTTATAGGGACACTGTAGTCATGAGTAAACGTTGGGATGTTACCTGCTAATAGCTTGGGACAGTGTTGCCCCCTTGAATCCTGTACTTTCTATTCTATTCTATTCTATTCTATTCTATTCTATTCTATTCTATTCTATTCTATTCTATTCTATTCTATTCTATATGAAATTCAACATTTTCAATCCAAGCCACAGCAACAGCTACATGTCAGTAAAGGATGAATAGCTGCTCTGTAATAGAACATACATGTGCACGCAGACACAGCCACACACACACACGTGTGCGTGCTCGCTCACGCAGCTGGGCCGCCTATTTTAAGGCTGATCCACAATTCATGTAGTTGTCAATCACAAGCCAGGCTGTCTCCTTCTGCTGCTGGAACAATACATCAAGACACAAAGAGCCAAACACTTGTTACCACTCTCACTGAGGATCCTCTCTCTCTTTCTCTAACCTTCCCTCTACTTCTATTCTCTTCCTCACATTTTTCTCCTTCTTTCCACCCTCCTCCTCCTCCTTTTCCTCCTCCTTCACCTTCCTCTCCCTCTCCTCTTCCTCCTTCTCCCTTTGCTGTGTATTTTGTGGCTGCTGTGATTTTTCCATCCGTTAAGTCACTGAATGGCCTAATTCAAACGATGAGCATGTGTTTGTGAGTGTGCTCCGTTGTACATGAGTCACCCGCCCACCTTACACACACACATACACACATGCGCACACACACAGAGACAGACAAGCTGTGTAAGACACACGTGCATGTTTTAAGTATTGTGTGACTGATGGTCTATTTTTTTTGTGAGTGAACATTGTACATTGTGTGTTTTTCTAATAACCATACAAAGGCACGTGTGCATCATTTGTGACTGCAAAGTGTGTGAATGTAATTAGGGGGTGGGTCTCTTATTCACTGAAGGTGGTAGAGGTACATGCACACACACACACACACAGACACACACATACACACACACACACACACACACACACACACACACAAGGTTTTCTTTTCACAGTGGAATAAAGGAAACAATCCCCCCAGGACCCTGAAGAAAAGGCGGGAGAGGTGGATGAGCAGTGGAGGGGAGAGAAGAGGAGAGGAGAGGAGGGTGCGTGGTTGGGGGTGGGGTAGGGTAGTGTGGGTGGGGTCAGGAGTCAGAGCAGATGGCAGACTGCACTGCCACCCCTCCCCCTTTGACTCCCTCTGCTCTTTCTCCCCCCCTCCCCTTCCCCCTCCCCCTCCCCCTCCTCCTCCTCCCTGATCCCTGATGGCGGCTCAGCGGGTTATGGAGTAGGGGCAATTAACGACAGAGCAGGGAGGAGGTACCCCATGCACCCACCCATCTCCACCCAAACGTGTGTATGTGTGTGTGTGTCACTGAGGACCACTCCATCAAGATGCATCCCCCCCCCCCCGCCTCTCCTACTCCCACTCCCACCCCCCAGGGAACTAAAGTGTGCGCACACACTTACCGCACCTCCTGTGTTCACTGCTCCATTAGTGATTTCAGGACAGGTGCAAAGAGGCTCCGCACCTGTCAATCAAAAAGCCCCATTTTGAAACACACAGCGATTTGTGGGCATGCATGTGCGGCCAGAACACACACTGATGCACACTCTTATGTACACACATGCATGTAAGCAGACAGACACACACCAGAGCTTCAACCAGGGAGCGATCAATTCATTAAATCTGAGCGTTTTCTCTGAAAGGATAATACCAGTGTAGAGTTTCCAGGCTTCAAAACGACCAATAATAACCCCACTATCTTAGCAATCAGTTGCAAAAGCAAGTCTTTTCCACCTTGCTCCCCTCCCTCCCTTTTTTCCCTTCTTCATTTCTTCCCCCTCTTTCCTTCTCTCCCTCCTCTCCCCCCTCTCCTGCCTCCACCCCTCCCAGTGGCACGGCCTGTCATGTACAGCCTATGATTAGAATAATAAGACTAATTAAATCCATATCGCTGAGGCTCTCAAGCACAGCAGTATGTGTGTGTGCGTGTGTGTGTGTGTGTCTGCTACTGTTGCCTCCCGCTCAAACCAGGCTCCACACATGACAGTGGGTTACTGTGGAAAGCCCTTTGAAACATAAACAAACCATTATAAATGCTCAGCTGTTGAACAGAGTTCTTTGGCCTTCACAAACAGGCAGCATGTATAGACTTTCCATTTAAGGCTGCGTCCAAGAGTGAGAGACTCTTAAAAGAGCCAAGAGAGTGAACAGTAACACTGTGTATAAATAGGGGGAGAGAGAGAGAGGAGAGAGAGAGAGGGAGGGAGTAAAAGCCAGGAGAGAGAATAGTAATATTGTGTATCAACAGAGATGGAGACAGAAAGTGAGACAGACTGAAAGCAAAGACAGAATAATAACACAGTGTATAAACACAGAGAAGGAGACAGAGTCACACTGAAACAGAAAGAGAGGGAGAGAGGGTATCTGAGTTCAGCTACACAAGCACTGAGTAAGGTACTTTTATTTAATCTAATTTTATCGTCCAGCTGCGTCTGGAACCATCTCCATGTTCGATGATCGTTCCAAACTTCCTGACACAGACAATCCTGTCAGTCTTCACGGGTTCATCTGAGTGCACGCGTCCCTTCAAGGAGAGACTGAGAGTCCATGTGCTGTTATCCTTGTTTTTAATAATTCATTGTGTGGTGTCGACAAAAACACACAAAAGGCAGCAGGATACAGCCAGAAGAGGATTTCTGTCACTTTAGATATGTCTGTTTGACATGTAATTTGTATAATTTATGTTCGTATGATGCTCTCACCTACAGTGGGGAAAATAAATATTTGATCAATTTTTCCCCTTATTTCACTTAATCAAATTAAATAAATGTATAACCTCTATATAATTATATTTTTTCTGGATTTTTTGTTAATATTCTGTCTCTTTGTTGAAATAAACGTACCATAAAAACTATAGACTGTCCATTTCTTTGTGGGGGAACCTACAAAAACAGCAGATCAAATGTGTAGTGAAACACCAGATCTAATCATTTCATATTGATGTAAAACAGCTGCATCTTGAGGCTCAGTGACCTGGTGACCGCTTGAACTCTCTCACAGTCGGATAAAAAGAGTTAACTGGAGCTAAATATTAATACCATCCGCTCCTCGCTGCAAACCGTGCCACGTCTCAGTTTATGCTCAGGGAGACGGTTAAATAAAATATGGTCTTTTCATTGCCTATTCCCTTAAATGCTGAGACAACGATTCAAAATCGTTAAACGCGCACGTCAGAGTTCAGAGAGGATTTCCTCTGGTGATGCAGTGACTGTGTGGAATCAGCTGATCTCAGTCTGCTGCTACAACTGGGACTTTTGCCTTTACATACAAGTACAAACCAGCAAACACATCAGTGGGCTACAAGGAGCTACAAGGGGTCTTCAATATGTTTCAGGCCAGGGACCCCCAACCTGATGGAGAGATGGAGCAGGGACCCCCTACTATATATAAAATTGTGTTTTACATTAAACTGGGCCTAGTGCCATGTATAAAGCTATTCAAATAATACACAGGCCGTGCCACTGCCATTTATAAACAGACCTTGTTCACTGATACCAATGCCAGCATCAACAATGTCTGTCAACTGCATGATAATCATGCAGACAAGCTATTCAAATTGGGTTTTTTATATGTAACATAAATGTGGAAATGAAAAAATATGAAAAATAATTGTCTAATCAACCCAAAATTTTGCGACCCCCCTGTTGAAGACCACTTCACTAATAAATCAGATGAAATACTGCAGTTTTATTCAATATAGTAGCATGTTTTTTTTTATCCTTTGCATCATGTTCTGTGCCTCTTTAAGTAACATCTTAACCCAGGCCTGGTACTGAGGTACTTGAGCATTGTTTTTTACGGCTCCTTTTTCTCCCATAAATCATGTGAATGCTTCTTTCAGCAGTGGCGACGCTGCAGACGCACAGCGACAGACGGGGAGACAGATTTGAAGTCCAGGTTACAGAGGACTCTTTCTGTTGGAAGAGAAAAGCTCGCCTTTCCCTCTTTCTGCCCCTTGTTGCCTGTTCGGGAGCGTTTACCTTTTCTATTAGCCATGTGGTACTGACGGGGGCAACTCAGGGGATCCCCTACCTGATATAAGACACACACATACACACACACACACACACACATGTGCGCACACACACATACACATGCACACACACAGTGGAGTTCTGTCAGTGTTGCAGACTGTCTGTCTCCTTGTCGATCCAGCGGTGACTGTAACTAGGTGTAATGGCCAGCCTGTGGTTAGCAACTCTATGGGCCTATTCACGAGCCCCCCCACCCACTTCTACACACACACACAGACAGCGCACACACGCACACATACACACACACACACACGTACGCACAATGTTTACAGTGGTGTATTTGGACTGAGCTGCTAATTGAAACATATTTCTTTTTCCATCCAAAAGAGTAAAGGGCATCCCTTTTTTCCCAGTGTGAAGGTGTGGTGTGTGCGCCTGTGTGTGTGTGTGTGTGTGTGTGTGTGTTCTTGTGGAATACTCAACTGCAGGGTCCACTGTGGCTCGGAGCCAAAAGCATTACCATACAAATCCAAGTGGCGCTGCCCCCACATTCTCAGCCAAGTTATTTGGGGTATATTGCACTCAGTGACACACTCTCTCTCTCTCTTACACACACACACTCACACACACAGACACACTCGCACAGGTACAGACTCAAAACTCTATACGATACTATATGATACTATACATGGCCAAGAAACTTAAAATGTATTATGGATTTTTCCTAGCAAGTAAACATTTATGTTCTGGCTCATAGTTATTCCCAGAGCTGTATGTGTAACAGGCTCTGAGCTGTGAGGACTACTGTATACACTTGGCAGACGCTCAGGAAAAATTACATAACTTAAAGGAGAAAATATAACGTGAATATATACATGTATGATCACCTGTGAAAATCTTAAAGAAACAGAGTCTCCTTTATCGACGTCTTTCTAACTTTTTTTTTATTTGAAAGAGTCTTGAATTTGGAGAGAAGCAACAACAGTCTGACACAAAGAAGAAGAACACAGACATGTTCTGTATTAATCACAGGCCACATTCAGTTAATGTTAAATCCATAGTAAAGCGGTGTCAATTCGGCCATCTGAATATATTCATCTACTGCTTATAGTCATCCTCATCCCAGGTCACAAGCTTTTCTCCATATGGATGTGTGTTGCATTTGGATGCTAACACTGTGAGTGAGTGTGATCTGTCAGGGATGGAGAAGAGCGAGACTTCCTGCACTGTAGTGGCAGACAGTTGAGTCCAGAAAAGTAGGTGCACTTCAACTCACTAAAAGCCAATACCTATATGCAATATGCACATCTATAAAGAACAAACCGAACTTGCCACACATCAGCTTGAATGACCTTAGATGGCCTTCCTCACATCTGTGTAAATCCACTTTGTAACATTTCTCTCAAAACGTTTTTCTCTGGTTTGATTTATCCTTTTTTTAATATATAGAATATTTCATCACTGCAGCAAACATGACTGAGGATGTGACTTCCAGTGGCGCAGATGCTGCGTTCACAGTTACATACTAAGCACATGGACGAACAGCAGACAGCGCTACAGGAGAGGGATCTTTTGATAATTTGATACCTCTTTTACTGCCACACAAAAAAAAAACCTGTCAGCATTGGAATCCACAGTAACAAATATGAATTAAAGAAAACAGCAGCTGGCGTTCTTTGCGAGTGCTTAAACAAACCTTTAACAGCCTCTTTGATGCTCAGACAATCCACAGTTAAAGGCTCTTGCAGACAATGGGCAGTTAACAGCTGCTGGCTCCTTTGACACAGTTTGGCAGCTTTATGACCCCCGGTGGCACCGGCAGCAGTCGGGATGGTGGCATCTGCTCGTGGGTATATGTGCCGCCGTCATTGCTTGAGTTACTTGAATTGCTCAACACATCCTGCCGAATGCCTTCGCTATGATCAAAGAAGGTCTGTTATGACGGCACAGCCCAGTAACCCCAGGAATTACTGCCATGTTGGACAACTCGGCACCTCGTGATTTACTGTATGTCCAGGGCCAACGTTCAATGCCGAGGCAGAAAGTAATGCAAACTTTATTTGGTGAGGCTCGGATGTGTAAGGCTGCTGTCCTGGAGCATGGATGTAATCTTCCTCACTTGCTCTATTCTGTACATGCAACATCATTAGAGTTGGACGGTGTTGTGTCCTGTATAGGTTATAAAGCCCAGAAAGGCAAATTCACAATTATTGATATTGTGTTACTGTATAGATAATATTTCCATCCATCCATCCATCTTCATCCGCTTCATCTGGAGATAATAAGAAAAAAAGTGATACATGCCCCTGTAGATGTGTCCATTTATAGAGTTGTATGGAAAAAAATGATGAATCCACATCACTTCATTTAGTTTAAAGGTTTCAGCTGCATCAAAGCACAGAGATACAAAGACTAAATGATAGTTGATTTGTATCATAGAGTAGACTATGGCAGAACCTGCGTTTATTTCCTCCATAGAGTGCACTGCAAATGCCCCCGAGCAGAGCCGGAGGTTTTTCAGTGTGGGCGCCATCACTGATGCTGGTGCTGTGGAAGGAGCTCACACTACACTATGTAAGATAAATGCAGTGAAGATGGCTGGAACAGAGCCTGGATGATGCTGTATAGAATAACAGTTGAAAAGGAAATGAAATTAGCCAAATTGATCTTCAATTAGACAAAAAAATAAGCTTCTATTCCATGACATTTGAAATGAGCCTTTATTTCTGGCGATGAAATTGAAACTTCAATGAGAGAGCATAATAGCCCACTTCACATAATGTGTGATTTAGAGAGGAAAATAAAAGCGTTATCTGGCAGTGACCGAGAACAACCACCAGTTATTTTTAACTGAACAGAGCAGATTGTTCTCCAGTGTTGTTGGGTTTTTTTTTTTTTTCATTTTAATTTTCCTCACAAATGCAGATTTTCCTTCAGAGATGTGACCTGATCTGCCTCTACATGCTACTGTAACACACGTGAACCTGTCTCTCTTCATGCTTCGTCTCTTTTCCCGCCCCTGTCTGTCGTCTCGTCTAACCGCCGGGGTCACACGAGGAGAAACGCGTATAATTTGACAAGCCCCTATCATCGCGCTCCCCCATCTAGTAATACTGCTCTCCTCCGGCTCACGCCGAGAGACCTCGCTCATTTACAACGGCCAAGAGTTCCTTTCTAAGTGGATTTAAATGGATAAAAGGGAAAGTCAAGCAATGCAAAGCTATTAAAAGGCTTCTGCAGGTCACTGTATTTTCCAGCTCACCTCGCATCATGTCAGACAGATTTGAGAAGATTCAATTGAGAGAGTATGTGTGTGTGTGTGTGTGTGTGTGTGTGTGTGTGTGTGTAGCTATGCTCTCTGCAGTGCCCAGCGGCTCAGATAAGAGGAATATGCACAGTAAATTTGGGTAAAGGGTGAAATTAAACATTTTTTTCTGCCTCCCGTGGCTAAAGGAAGTCTGGATTTGTATGGAAATCAGCTACGGGGGAAGCTGTCCTCAGATGAGAGGTCAGCCAGTGTGAATATTTGAAATGAGTTATGTATATGTTCGAGCCTTAGAGGGAAAGGTGATTTCTTACAATGGAAGTTAGTAAAAGCAGCAGCTCTTGTGCTGCACGAGTCTCGATTTGCGTAGTTTCTAAGTCAAGGTCGGGGTCGGCGACGTAGCTACACGTTCTTCTGAATCAAAAGCAGCAACAGCGGAGGAGTGTTTATGTTAAATAATCAATGGCAGACAACAACAAAAGACTGTTGTGTTGTGTCCTTAAAAGCCACAGCAGAAGAGCTGGTGTTGATGAAAAGCAGATAGAGAACAAAAAGGCAAAAACAAGTTTCAGCAGTGAGAGACAGCCAAAGACAAACAACCAACATCGGTTTCCAGCAAATACTCGGTGACGACACATGTTTGAGGAAAGAGGACAAACAGCTGCAAGAAAGATGAGGACACGATGACGTCTTTGCCGATGGAGGGAAACAAGGAAGAGAATAGTGGATAAGAGGCAGACAAACATTAACACAGAAAATCATTAGGTGCGCTTCATGTTTCTGAGAGTCCCTGTTGGTTTTGTTGCAATGCTCTTAAATTACCTGCAACAAATGACCATTTGCCTTGAGATGTGTTTGTGTTGTCAAGTTATTGCGGGATACTTCAGACCATGAAGTGAACATGAGTCATGTTTGTGTAGATAAAAGATTATACACAACATTGTGTCTTAATCTCATAAAAAGAAAAGATGAGACAAATGTGAATAACTGAGCAACCTTCCCTCTTAAAAAACGTCAACTTTTTCTAAACAGTATAAAGAGCTGTCCACTGACCAATCCGAAATGAGCAACTCTAATTACCACACATTGAACATGAACATTTTCATATGATATCAGATACAAATACTGCCATGAAGCTGTGAGGTCAAAGCCTAATTTGCGATCAACTTGTCACTGTGTTTGGATTGATGTTGACCCACCCACCCCGCCACAGAAACTCTCCAGGACGATGAGGTGAACACAGTGTGAGTGTATATTAGTTCAGTGTTTGCCTCTCTACCTTTCTCTAAAGCAACAAAAGGAGCCATCTGTAGCCTTTGTCTTAGTTTGGGGATAAGCCGAAGACAATCCAGCTCTCTCAGGACTGATCTGTGGTTGGGCCGGCGTCCTCATAATCCTATTAGGAGTGGGTGAGTTCTTCAGATCCAGCCAGGAGCATGGAAGACAGATAGACTGAGGCTTTTGGACAAAGAGCCACATGAGAGTTTCACTCTGTCAGGATTTATTAATATCTAATCAAATGGTAAAATATCATGTAGAAAACAGTTTTGAATATACATGTAATGTGATGAATTATTTCCTATTTACATGGGGCGTATTGACAAGTGTAATGTTTAGGCACTGTCAGGAAATGGACAGCACCACGATTCACTGTAACATTCTTTGTTAGACTATTCATATACATAACATTGTACATTATATCGACCTATTCAGTAGTCATACAGCATAATGTAGACTTGAACACCTCAAGGTCTAACTCCTTCACCTTGAACACTCATTCATCAATAATAAAATTTCCTTCTTTATCAATGGGCGTGTGAGTGTTTCTGCAAAGACTTCAATACAAGGCTGCTTTTTGTTATTACTAATAATGGGCTTTGAAGTCTAACAAAGTTTCTCCCAAACTTGTCAAATAACTGAGGAGGAGATCTGGGGGAAATCTGATGTTGTGGAACAGTTTCTGGAAAGAGGTTTTCCAATGTTTTGGCACGTGATCAGGGTGAAAGAGGTTGTTCTCTGAGAAAACAAAAGCCCCGCGAGAGGCTGACTTTTGACAGCTGCATGTGAAGGAGCGTGTTTATGAGAAAAGAGCGATACGCCGGTGTGTTTGTGTGCGGGGCGAGCGCGCTCACGTGCACGCTTGTCTGTTATTGTTTTGATCTGACCTTGGCGTCACCTGATTCTTCTTGTGTATGCACGGAGTTTCTGTCACATGCTGCTCCTCATGCACACTCTCTCTTGACCTTATCCTCCCTCCCTCTCTCATACACACACACACACACACACACACACACACACACACACACACACACACACACACACACACACACACACCCTGGGGCGTCACCTGCTGACTGTAAGCAGGGAGGCAAAGAGGAGAAGATGAGAAGATCATAATAGTGGAATTAATAACAAATAGTGCGGGCTGAAGTCAGGGTGGTTGTTCTGGGAACAGGACTGGTATGATCCTCCTGAAGAAATATTTACCGCACAGTAGGATCAGAGCCATCTCACACACATGCACGCACATTCTCAGAAAACTTTCATGATCACCACGCCGTATTTTCGCTCCTAAGTGGAAAATAACATTTGTGGGACTAGTGCATGTGTATAGTCTTACACCCTGCATGTGTGTTCCCTCTTTCCTTTCTCCTTCTGTTCCCTGTCTGCCGCACAAGTCACAGTTACGCTCAGCACAGCTCGGACCACCTGTGTTGCTCCGGCAGTTACGTCTCAGTATTAAATCGGGTATTGAGAGAGACTCTTATTCAGTTTTATTGCAAAGAATTAGATGAGAAGACGGATACCACTCCTGAGCAGTAAATATAAATGTAAGTCTAGTTAGCTTAGTTTGGCCTAAAGACATAAAACAAGATGAAACAGGCAGCGACTGCCAGGTTACAGGTAGTCATGAGTGACGCTAATTCTCTCCTTGCTGAGAAATAGTATATTGCAAGTAGGCCTTGACCTTTTTGAGGTTAGATAAACAAATAAAGAAGGCTTGTACTGTAAATCAGTGAGCTTTAAAGGTACTAGCAGGTAGACTTTGTTACCTTAGCTGTTTCCCTTTTTACAGTCTTTAAGGTAAGCTAAGCTAAACTCAGCTAACCTAAGTTAAGCTAAAATAACCATCTCCTCACTGTTGCTCTGTTTAGTGGACAGATGTGACAATCTTCTCATCTTACTCTCAGAAAGAAATAGAGTAAATATACTTCCTCAGATGTTGAACTGTTTTCTTTTACAGTTTGTTATGTGACTGGCTGCAGCAGAGGAATCAAAACAGGATCATAAAACTTGATTGTAGATCAAATCGTGGTGCTAATGCCCATAAAGTTGGAATAATTTTCTTCTCAGACACAATTCTCTTTTTTAATCCTTTTATAAAGGTTAATTGTGGTTTAATTTCCACAGTGATATGTTTGGAAGAGATTGATCAATAAGGTTTTGAGAAGATATAGCCTACACTTTATATATCAAGAATAACTCACATTGTCACAATCATTTCATGAGAAGAGGTAAAATATATATACATATTCCAACTTTATGGGCAACATTGTCAATGTCCGTCCATTCAATGTTAAACGTGCTTTGCCCTCCTGTGTCAAATGTCAATTCAATACTGTTTTTTAATTCAATACCTTATTTTATTTTTTTAAATCTTTGTTTCTGGACAGCACACATGCATGAATATGAATCAGCTACAGAGGTAAGTCGATATTATGTAATAATGGAAACAGACATAACTATGAAAGTATGAGGATGATCTACTAAATAATGCCACAGCAGAACAGACCAGTCATAACTGCTCAACAACAGACAAGACTAAAATGAGCTGTGACACTTATGAATAATTACACACAAAAAAAGGGAGACCACGAGATATGACTCCTCTCTCATGCCAGTGGTATTGGTGGTGGTGGTTGTGCTTCGTGGAACTCTTTCACATGTTGAAGAGCTGGGGTTTCCCATTTTTCCACTTGCATTTCACTCTTTCCACAGACTAAGAAAAACTGAATATGTGTTGAAAGAATATGGCACGTTTTTTTTCTGTTTGGTGCTGCTCAGATTTTCCTGTGTAGTCCCACCTGCTCGCACAAAGTGGAGGCTCTGAAATTACTTTTACCTTTGTGATTGGTCTGAAACCTTAAAGGGAAAATTTTGGAAATTCACTTTCCTGCTCAGTTAAAGAAGATTGTCAGCTCTTTTATGTCAGTCTGTTAATCTGAGACTAGAGCTAGCACAAAGAGTTAGTTGCCTACCCTGTTTTCAATCTTTATGCTAAACTAAGGTAAACACCTCTACAATCCAGCTGCCTATGTAGTGTCAATCTTCATCTTCATCTGTCAGATGCGTTACTGATGTTAAAATGCTCCCCTGCCTGGACTTCATGGGCAAAAACCAGACCAAGCAATTACAACAGCGAGGCCATGTTTCAATTTCACCGAAACAAGAGTTTAATTGCATTTTGAGGTAAACCATTCACTGATATGTGTGTATCTTTAAAACTGCACAGCGTGAGCTTATTTCAGAGGCCCTGTGGATCTCACTCAGCACACAAAGTGCCAAGTACAATTTAGGAAAATACTTTTTAAATAACCAAAACTGGAGGTGGGAGAACTACTGGGAGCCATGTGCGGTGAGTGTTGTGGAGTGTGGAACTTGGCACCTGCACCAGCTCTGTCCCAGCACACCGAGCTGCCAGGCAGCCGGAGGAGAGGCAAACCTCCACGTGAGGTGCCACACACGGTGCACTCACACACTCACACACACACACACACACGCATTGGCTCTGCTCATAATCTGCAAGCAGTTACCCTGTTCACAGAGGCACAGTTCCTACACACATTCAAAGCACCCATGTAGAAAACACATGGAAATTGGGAAACAGTCAAACTGTAAAAATATGTGTCATATGAACATGCACACACACAAATTCACACTATATACAGTGACTAAAATAGACAAAGCCACAATAGCATCTTCCAAAAAAAACAAAAACAAAACAACCAAACCACGAAGTACAGTAGTAAATTCCTCTGTTAGAGTCAAGTACCAAAATTAAAACACAAAAATAACTGTAAAATCTGCTATAGAGTAATAGTACAGGACAAAGCTGCTTGTTGAACTCAGCTGATCTATCTGAGGAGAGTCCCTCTCACCTCCAGCCCTTGTGACCTACTTTCACCTTTTTTACTGTTATTGTGAAGTGGGGTATTTATGTTCCTATTTTGTTTTGTTTACTCATCAAAATGCAGGTGTTTGCCACTGGGAATGCAAGGAAAATGGAAGATAATGCACAACTGAATGAAGCCACATACGCATGACTGAAGTGGGTACATCCATTTCATACTACCTGCTGAGAAAAACAAAAACACAAACAGGGCTTTGTGCTATTATCTGCTGATACATCTGAAAAACATGTTATCGCTCTTTTTTATGCTGCTAAAAACAGAACCTAGCAAGGCACAAAAAATGATAAAAAGCATAAATATCATTACATTTTCAGGTAGATCTGGACCAAAACCTGCAGTAACAGATTTGCAGACCATTTAGAGGCAGTGGAAACTGTTGTAAACACAAGACTGACATATTATCACCTTATAAACCTGTTCTTGTGAACGATCGCTGCTTTACGCATCCAGCAGAAACAAAGAACCAAAAGCATTCATTTGGATTTGTATTAAAATGTCTGACTCTCTGCCATCTTTACCAGCCAGTTGCTGATGAAGGCTGTGAGGTTTACCTCCTTCACAATCAACATAAGCATTTCATCTGTTAATGATATGAAAGCATTGATTAGAGCAACGTTTTAATTATTAGGATTTAAGTAGCCATTTAACAAAAAAGCATTGCAGCTCCCTTTAAAATGCACTCCTGCGATGGCTAACATGTCAAAAAAAAGCAGCTGGTGTGTGTGTGGCAGGGTGGGGGGGCTAAATAAGTTATAAAATCCATCATTTAGACAACCATTATCTCCCCAGGATAACTGAAACCAAGCAATGTCATGGCTTTCATGTGTGAAAGGAACTGCGGAGCAACATCCTGTCTGCATCCTGCGGAATACAGAGAGCTTCATTAACTGACTCTGTCGGCACGTGTCATAACTATTCATATGTTTATGCGTGGCCAATGTATGGATGGGTGGACAGATGGGTGGGCCGTCAATACAGCTGATTGACAGAAGCACAAATAGCCAACACACACATTCTACCCCTGAGAGCGTTTGATTGACGGATAGATGTCTAGAGGGGGTCTTTGTATTCAATGCTCCCTACTGCAGCTGCCACTTCTAAGCTACTTAGCACACACACAGATATATGTGTGTGTGAGTATGTGTGTGTGTGTATAAAAAGTAAATACAAGCACATTTAAATGCACACACATAAGCTTAGAGACCGATGTGTGTGTATTTGCTCACTGACACGTTTGCACACATGAAAATAAATGCACACACAACTGTCCGCTTGGCCCATGCATAATGCAGGATTGCCTCTGTGTTTACACTTGTCATTCATCTAATCAATACATTTATGAAACGCTTCCACCTGACCAGCTAACACACACACAGACACACACACTCAAATACTCACATGTGTCACAGTGCATTAACCACATGGGATAGACCTCATCTGCGCCCATCGAGTATCTGCTGTACCTTTACAGACGATTGATCAGTTGCATGACAGTCAGGTGAGGTCACTGTGTGTGCGTGGGTGCTTCCGTTCGTAGCCCATCCCCCGACAAACGCATTCCACGTGCACACGCACAAACAACAACAACACACAAACCGACCTCTGACCTAGGTGTAATAAGGCCCTCTGAGCGCAGTGGGAATGGGCCGTAAAAGCCACTGAACACTGACATTCTCATCCTCTGCAAGGTTACAGAGAGGTCATGGAACGAGAGAGGGAGAGAGGGCGACAGGAAAAGGCAGAAAGTGATGAATAGATAAATGGATTGATAAATGGAGGGAGGGATGGATGGAGGGATGGAAGGATGGTTTGGTTGACCTTTAGCCTGGCAGAAGATTGACTGAAAGCAGCCGGCCCCTGCTATAAACTCACGCCATCCCCTCGGCTTCTGGCCTTGTAAAATCAGAATACCATCAAGCCAATGATAGTTACTCTTGCAAAATACAGTCCTGGAACAATTGATGTAGATTAATGCCCACGCTGAAGATAACCTTGCAGTGCACTGTTGAGGTATAATAATAAAAGCATTTGAGCATCCGGGTACTGTTTGACTAAATAGAGTGCACCCACTTTAAAATATTGGGTGAATTTAATCAAAAATAAAATGGAAGGACGGATCTATTTAGGTTTTCTGTCATCCAGGTCATGTGACATTTAGTAGATGTAAAATAAGGACACCTACGCCGAATATCTGGGAGAATCAAGAGTAAACACACTTCTCTCTACTTGATCAGAAACAATAGTTTTAATGTTGGAGGGTGTTGAGTCCATCTTTTCATCCAGACAACATTTAAAGAGGCCAAGTGAATTATTTTCAGGAAAAATTCAAGGTATTTCCAAACATGTGTGTGCATGAGTCTGTGTGTGCACGAGAGCAGGCGCAGTAACCATGGAAACCTTTCAACATCAAGTTGACCCCTGATTGTCTTGGCAGTTGATGCCATTTCATGGTTACTGACTCGGTGTGTGTGTGCACATATGTGTTTGTGTGTGCATGTGCGCGTATTAGGGGGTCACTGGTGGGTGATAAAGTTGTCAGGGACAGTTAAAATCATTGGCACGTTCAATAACATCAAAGGAGGAGCATGAATTCCCCTGGTGAAAACACATAAAAAACATATAAAAAATTTAATTTCTAATCGATTTCAGGCATAAAACACAGATGACAATGTGTTGAACCAGTGGTTTAATGACATAATTTGTACAGCAGTCCGGACCGGTGTCTGCTTTTCAAATCAATCAATCTAAACAACAAACTAGGTTGTTTAAGCATTTCATTTTCGAGATAAAAAGCTGAAATTAGCTACACCAGAATGTGCCCAAATAAAATTTTTCCTACACATAATGTAACAAGTAGCCTAGGCCTAATTATGATTTTAGAGGACAAAATGTTGTTACAAATAAGTTGCGACATGTAGGCTACAGTTGTCATGCTAAGCACCCGCAGCTAAAAGTTGCCCTGCTTACAAATTTTTGTAACATTTTGATAAACTTGTGAAGAAATAGTTTGACATTTTAAGGGGAAAACTTGCTTTTTGGCTTAGCAATAAACAAGATTATTTGATACCGCAATCGTATTTGTATGCTAATTGTGACGCTGACAACCAGCAGTCAGGTCAAACAAACAGGTAACATTTTTTTTTAATTGTATGAACTAGTGAACATGAACTAGGTTATTCAAATCATTTCAACAAAGCCAGTTTTTTATTTACTTATTTATTATTTTTAAATCTTTTTATTTTGCCTTTCCAGTCATGCTAATAAGCTAACCTCTGGCTTTGTTTTCATTGTTGCTACCAATGTCAAAAAAGAAAGAAAAATTGGAGGAATTTGTAATTACTGGATACTTGTTTTGTTTTCATCAAATTTGATTTCTTTACCCGAGTAAATCAAATCAAATATCTAATGGGACACACAGTGAATGCTAACCATCCTCATTATGTATCAGCCATGCACACCCTTCTCCTCGGTGACAGACCAGTGGTTGGGAGTCATCTGCCGGCACTAAGTGACAGACTGCGGCTGGTCTGCTCGGCAGGAGGAAGAGCAGAGATGGACACTCATATCTCACTGCCTGCCAGCCACACTGCAGGAGTTGTCTGCTGTAATGGGCTTGAGCCACACACATGTTGGAAAGGAGTCTGTCCACGTGCACCCGGTCCATACAGATGGATGTGCGGCGTGTGCGTGCTAACATGCGACAATTCCGCACAGACAATGCACAAGGCGACCAGGCCAAATCACATGCAAGGATGTAGTGCGATACATGTAATTACACATAGAGGTTGCATGCCATACATGCGCATCCACAAAATGCATTAATCTGTGACACACACATGTAAATATATACACACTCCACAGGGGCTGTCTAGTGTAATACAACTCAGTCACGCTATACTGTGGCTACTGCAGTGTTGGGATTAGAGTTGGCTCATATGGATGGATCATAGTCTTAACTGAAATGACTTAGATTTAGACATGGAATATTAAGATGGCCTTATATGGGCATCAAACCTGGTTGATGCCACTGAGCTAATGGACCCAACCAAAGTTTAAGCCATCAGTTGAGCTATATGCAGCCATTTGATCTTTGCACATAGAAGTCATCATGTCTTAGATGGTCTTTCCTACAAAAAAGAGCATCCTCAGTTTATATGCTTTGATTCACTTTTAATCTCACAATTTGTTTTTACTTATTCCTTCCATTAATGGATGAACGTATAGCGTGATTTTGTTTTAAAGATGTACACAGATGCAGCTTGTGTGAAGTATCTCTCCCTGTGCTGCATCTAACCTTTGCACTGTAAAAAGCAGCAGTAATGTTCTCAAATGGGGCTCGGCTAGTTGTAGTAAATGCTGTATATGGCCTTAAAGCTGCACCCAGTGGCCTTTCAACCATACATCAAAGGCAGATCCAGTGGTGTGTGTTTCTTTTATCTTCACATCATTTGCAGAATTACAGTCTCTAATATAATGAAAGCGTCATATTTACCGACACAAAATGCACAAATACACATTCACTCACACAAAAAGGTGTGTTTCTGCCATGCGACAAAGGCTTGGGAAGGAAAACAAGTATGCTTGGATGAAGGATGGGATGAAAAAAGGATAGAGCGATGGATGGGGAAGGGGGAAGAGGAGGAAGAGGAGGAAGAGGAGGAGAATCGTGACCACGGCACCAGTGAAATGTCACCAGTGTGCCTGGCTGTGGCAGTGAAGTTGCAGGGCACTGCTGTGACTCAGTAGGAGGCAATGTGGCATGCTCCAGGGAACAGTGCGAATATCAAGGCGTTTTTAAAGCTCTCAGTATTCAGAATATTTATTAGTCTTTTTATTGACTGAAAATGTGTGAAGTATATATATATTCAGTGTCTTTTTTATTTTGTTTATTTACATTTTAAACAGAAAAGCTCAAGGTAGAATGTCTTATTTTTATTATCAACCGAACTGTTGTATATTTTCTTGGTTAATGATTAATCATATTATCTGAAGAATATAGCAAGTGATGTCCATTACATTTGCCTAAGCACCAGTTTATTACCTTCAAATAAATATTCACCTTTAACAAGCTGAAATAACAGAATTGATTCATTGATTATATAAAAAAAAAGATCTAAGATCTTCAGCCAAGATCTTATTAAATATTTACAATGCACTTGCACAAAGTAGGTTTGTCTAAGTGGTGCGTGACATGAAATGATAAATGTAATTTTGAAGTTATAAACTGCAACTGCAAACTACCAAGATGTACCAAACAAGCACAGAGGGTTCCTATCACTTTCACACTCTGAGGCAGCTCTGAGTAAATCCTCCTTGAAAATGAGTAGCAGTAGATTTATACAGCAGACAAGAGAAGTGTTTGGCCTGTAGGCAGTGGCACAGTGTTCTGACCTTTGACCCTCCTCTGGAAAAGAGACTCTACTCATTCCTTTTTGATACAGAAAAGAGAGCAATGGCTTCCTCTCTATCTGACTTGGTCTATTTCATCTTTTTCTATTTTTCACATAGAAACACACAAGGGCTCCTATTTCTGCCCTGTGCCCTCTGCTGTGTAAATGAAACTGTGTTGCAGCTTGAGCACGTATGTTGACTTACTGTATATGTGGAATACAGATAACACATCATTTTCTATATTAACCTGTTGATGAAACGCTTAAAGATCCTGAAGATATATCTGCGTTAGTGTTTCAACAACACTGATCCTGAGCCTAACCCTCCAACTGGGAGCGCCCAAGGGAAGAGAAAGCTGGAGCTGCATCTCCAGGGTAATAGCTGCAGGGCAACACTAAAGACAGGAACTCTTCTTCTGCCTGGTGGCACTGTGCCCTAGAAAGAGGCGGATGAATAGACACTTCGAGGATCTGCTCCTCAGATGGTTGCGGAGCTTCTGAAATCCGTGATCCAGTAAACTTCTTACGTCAGATTATCATGCGGCACCGTGCCAAACAATTTCTGGAACTTCCCGGTGACAAACAAAACCAAGGTTTGAAGTCCATTCTTGACACAGCTACGGTATTTCTGTCACCTCTGCATACCAGGAGACACTGTCTGAAACAGAGCGAGGCTGCTGCACACACCCACCACAAGTCTCAGCGTGGCCACAAATATAAACGCTTAAGATTTTCACATCAAGACGAGACAGCACCTACAAATTTGTTCTTCTCAGATCCACCGACAGAGCCAGTTAAACTTCAGCTACTTTTCCTCATAGTATAAATGTTTAAATTAAGTTGTCTCTTTGTTTAGCAGATGAAAGCAGAGCACGTGAAGGCAAATGCACTTTCCCTCTCCGCTGGCTGCTGCCCTCAGATAACCCCGCCCAAGCCTGTAGTATAGACTCAGTCTGTGCATGTGAGCATCTCCTCCTTTGTGTCTGCACATATTGCAGGGGCGTGTGTCTGATGCATAGTAAAACCACTACGCTGTGTTTAGTGCTACATAGTAGTTGCAGAGCACAATAGCAGCAACATACTACTGTACAGCCGAGCATGTAAATGAGGCGACGGCTCAGGTAGACAAAGAGACGCAGGAGTGCGTACTGTATTATAGCAGCAGCGTCGCATGTGCAAGTGCGTGTAGGCTGAAGTGTAGCAGATGATGTGGGAGAACTTTGACATGTGTGAAGCTGTGTGGAGGTGTGTCCGTCTGGAGTAGTCTGGAGTTTACTGTCTGGCTCTGTGCTTGGCATTGATATGACATTCCCTCTGCATGCTATATCTATTTTGGTAGTGTGAGTGTGTGTGAAAGAGAGAGAGAGAGGGAGAGAGAGAGAGATGCGTCGGGGACAAAGAGTTCACACTGCAGCAGTGCTGTCTGTCTCCTTCCCCTCTCCACCTCCTCTCCCACATCCCTCTCCCACCCTTCCCTCTGCACCCATCTCCATCTCTCTCTTGTCTCTTCTTTTTCTCCCTGCGAGTCCGTTTCCTTCTCCTCCACTGATCTCTCAGTACTTTCGTCTGTCTGGATGCACAGAGCATCGCTGTCTCTCTCTTTCACACACACACACACAAACCCCCCCAACCCCCCACACACACAGTTTGAGGCTGATATATACTGTCTGTACATTTTGTGCCACAGCCTGCATGTACCGTGTGGAGCCGCCTGTTGCTGTGTGTTGAATGAAGTGAGCTACATGAGCTGTTTCTCTTTTCCAGTTTGTAGTAACTGTTGTAATTTCCCACCTTGATAATACCTTCTACAATATTAATGCAGATTTATATGTGTGTGTGCTGTGTTTCTTGCATACTTTTATGATCATTTTCTGATGCGTGTTGCTTTTATTCCCGCTGTTCTCACTCCATCTCCCCGTTTGACCTCTGTCTCTCTTCCTCTCTGTCTCTCCCCCGCTGTCTCTCTCTCTCACTTTCCCTTTCTACCTCTCTATGTCAGATCCTCCCACTTTGTGTGTGTATAGCAGTAGAGCAAGACCATTTGATGCTTCTCTCTTACTTTTTTTTTTAAAGCTGTCGGGTCTGCCTCTGCCGGAGATGCTTGATGTGTGTGAAGCTGTTTGGTACTGATGTCTGCCTGTGATGTACAGCGTAGGACTCTACATAGTGTTAGGTGTGTGTGTGTGTGAGTGTGTGTGTGGGTGAGTATCCTCTCTAACCTCATACAGATAGAGACATCATCATAACGTAGGGTTTTCTTTATTGTCTTGAATGTGTGAGTGCGTCCATACACTCCATTATTTACAATATTCCTACACCCTGGTGTGTGAACACTATGCAAGGTGTGTGTGTGTGTGTGTGTGTGTGTGTGTGCACTGGTCTCTGATCTGCAGTGTGTAGTTCTGCCTGTGTACATCATGGTTTAGCAAGCGTGGTGCGTCTGTGTATTAATAGTGCCACTGTGTGTGTATTTGTGTGTGTGTGTGTGACTGGGGAGTGAAGCAGACAGTGCAAACGTGACTCCAGCGACGGGAACACAGAGTTCAGACTACTGCGCCATCCCTCCCTCCCTCTCTCCTCCTGTCTCTCCTCTCTGTCTCTCCTCTTGCATCCTTCACTCCTTTTCCCTCTCCTTTTCATTGCTCTCTTTCACTTTTCCTCCCTTTTTTGTTTCACCTTCCTCATCTTTCCCTTTCATTCCTTCTTTCTTCCTCTCTTCCATCTGCCATCACTTCCTCCTCCTCTGTCTCATCTTTTCCTCCCCTGCTCATCCTCTCTTCTTCTTCTTCTTCTTCTTCTTTCTCTCCTGTCACTCCACCTCCCTCTTTTGTCTTTCCCTCCGTCTCTCCGTCTGAGGCAACCCACTCAGACGTCGATGAATAATTCAGACTGTGTTGCACTGCAGGTTTTCCCCTTCTCCGCCCCTGCACCTCCCCTCTTCTCCTCGCCCCCTTTCCTCCTTTCGTCCTCTGCATCATCCCTCCTTCCTCCCTTATTTCCTGTAGAATCAGGGAGAGTTTTAGTTTTAGGTCGTTCTTTTTGGTCTCCAGCCTTCTTGAGTCTGTGTTTGATTCTTATTGTGGATAATTGATGGAACAAGTGCACATGCTTGAGAGTTTATCAGTGTAAAAAAGAAAGAGAAAGAGAAAAGGGGAGAGATCCCCTCAGTGTTTAGTATTCTGCAGCTTTTTCTGCAGGGGGATTCTGGGTGTCTCTCCTCTCTCTTTCATACACACATACACTTTTCAGTGGAGATGTCTTACACACACTCCACAGCAGGGCTCTCCCACTACCCCTCCCACCCTCAACACTCACACCTCCATCAGCATCACCCCTCTCACACTCTTCTCCCTCCTCTCCTCCGTGCTATCCATTTTCCGTCAGTGCTGATTTGCAATGAGGCGAGTCACCGAAAGCTCCAGAGATGTGAGGAGGAGAAGGAGGAGGAGGAGGAGAAGAAGGAGGATGAGGATGAGGAGGAGGAGAGCTGGAAGGAGACTTGACCGAGTGTCGGAAGGAGTGAGTCACGGAGTGGACGGTCAGTCGGGAGCACCGTGATGACCGTTTGGCAACCAGGAAGCAGACACTGTGTAGGGCTGAGATTTCCAAGAATCTGCCTGTGACATTTCACTGAGAATCCACAACAACACACACACACACATATACACATTAAACACGCAGACACACCACCTGCTTTACAGGAAAAGAGGCGTTGCTTGTGACGTGTGATCGCTCACGTTGGCTCTCAGGAGATTTAATCTATCAATATTATCATACAGTTCCAACCATCGCCCCTGATGAAATATTCACTTACTACACGTGATTTATTGGATGAGACCTTTGTAGTCATCCTGATGTGGAAAGTCCTCTGCATCATCACCTGAAGTGGATTTAATAGGATAAAATAATAAATGACCTTCACTTATACACAAAATTACTGAGGCTGTGTGCTATACATCATGAAAACAGTGGGTGGTCCTGATGTTTTAAACATATCGTGTGTATGTCTCGTGAGTTATAGCTGCTCTTCAAGTGTGTGTATAACCAGAAATGGGCAGTAAAAATTCAGATGGAGAGATGTAAATTTGGAAACAGGCTCCAGGCTCCAGTCGTCCTCCTGACAGGAGACATTTTTGTTTGATGTAAAGACAACAAATGGGGTTCACGTGGTAATCAAAAGGTAAGGAAATGCCAGTGATGATAAAAGACGGCGTGTTTTCCCTTTTAAAAACACACATAGCTCACGTTGCTTATCTTCCACATATTACAAGATGTGTATCAGCCCAAATAAGGAAGCTTTACCTCCCTCCAGAGGAGACGGAGACCAGAATAAGTGAGACAGGTCATGTTGGAAAAAGGAGAGGAAGACAAACAACCTATGAAAAGGATGGAAAAAGTGAAAAAGAAGCCAAGAGTCCAAAACAGAGGGCAGAGGAGGAGAGGGGGTAAAGAGGGGAAAAAAAGAAAAGGGGGGATATTTACATGAGGCTAACCTCCTGAAGTGGTAGTTGCCATGACGACCATGCCCTGGCGTCTGAGCACTCCTGGTTTGGAGGCAAGGGGGAGGGGCTGAGTGGCGGGGGAGTGTGCCCTGTGAGCCAATCTCTGCCGGGCTCCGACACATTTCCCACATGCAGAGCCCCGGTGTTAACTAGGTTACACAATGGTCTCCCAAAAAACACAGAATCACATCGCTCAAAAACAAGGCCGGCTCCTCCGGCTGCAGGCGGATGAAACAAGTCTCAAGTCTGTGTGTGTGTGTGTGTGTGTGTGTGTCGAAGAAAAGCCACCAATGGAGAAACAGTGAAACAAACAGCAGGAGGAGAGGGACAGAGACAGAGGCAGATCAGTCCTGTGACACACAAAGTACAGCGACACAAAGCGACAAGACACCCTAACACTCCCAGCCCTCGATCTGAAAAAGCGATTCGCTTGTGTTACATAATTGGCTGACAGAGCAAACCTGGAGCTGTTTGGTACACAGAGTCCTGGAATGTTCTGTCTCACCCAGACACGTCACATGACCGGGAACTAGAAAATAGAAAATAGCCGTTACTGTCTTTTGTGAATTAGGAAGGAGGAAATGAGGATGACAGTGCATGTTTCAAGGCAAATCAGATTGTTTTTCTATCCCAGCAACGGCCACGTTCACAGTGATGTTGAAAAGGTCATATTTTCCATTTCCAATGTGGGAAACATGATTATAAGAGAGAAAATTTGACTCCCTCAATTATGACTTGTGACCCATTTGTGACTTGTCCAACTGGGTCATGCTTTAACACTGAAGACATGTCGCCAGCGCTTATTCTCTCTCTGGGGAAGAGTTTAATGAGAAAACCAAAACCACTTCAAATATCAACGAGCGGTAGTGGTTAGCCTGACTCTGCATAAACCCTACGAGCCAGTTATATCTGAACGTAACAGAATCTGAATACTAGGCCCTGTTCAGACCTGCATTAACATGTATCCTCGCAAGTGATTAGCTCGAGGCACACATCTGTTCACATCTGGCTTCACGTCTCGATTGACCCGTTGTGATCAGATCTCACTTGCCTGCTTTATATGCAGATGATGCAAATGAAATGCAGTATTATGAAACTGTGTTGGGACTGGTGAGACCCTGACAGGGGACGTCAGTGGAGTCCAGGACATATTTGCATTCACACTGCTGAAGGACTGTGTGGACACATGTGGCCCAGACTACATCTGAATGTAGTCTAAGTTGATGGATCTCAAAAACATCCTCAAATCGCCTCAGGTTGGTTCTTGCGAATGGATCAACCAAGACAGATGTTGACGACAGGTCTATAATAATGTTGGTATTAACATGTAGAGGGGAAACAGGGACTGTTGTGTCCCAAAGCAAAATAGGAACTCACTTCATAGCACAAGAGTGGATTGTACTGTGTGTCAAACTCGACCTTTTGACCGAACCAGACTTGTAGTTTTCCATCGACCTCCTCACCTAACTCTCAACTATAAGTGTTATTTCCCGAAATGTCAAACTATTTTTTTGGTCCTCTATCTGATGGTAGGCTACTGTTGTGGTTCTCCAGACCAAACGTGAACCACTGGAAGACACAACAACTGCAGATGTGCTTGGTGATTTTTGTCTTCTTGCCAAAGTGGGCTGCATGTGGTATAATGCAAAATATGACTGAAACAAACAACAACAGAACAAATGAGACATCTTTTTTCCATCCCCTGTGTGTGCGCATTTGTATTTTCATATTTCCATCAGATATGAGGGGGGGGGGGATCTTATCACAGCCATGGACAGTCGATTGGAAAATTTGATACAAGCAGCAGCATTGTAGGATCGTTCATGAGGGCTCGCAGTTGTGTATTTGTTTGTTGTTGTCAGTGTGCTGGTGCCCGGAGAGAGGCATCGAGTGACGGGCGGCCCACAGGTTTGATCCTGCGGCAGCCGTGCGCCTGTTCCTGTCAAAATGTGCTCGATCACCTTCTCCTGTCTGCCAACGCCATCTGATCCCGCGGTGATTTGGGTTCGTGAATGGACTGGATGTCTCACAGGGACGTGCAACAGTGTCCTAAATTTTTAATCCCAAATGTGCTCTCAATGATTGCAGCTCAGTGTGGTTCAACCCAGGTAATCCCATCACATGTGTTGAGCTGTCACAAACAATACACCACCTGTACTCATTTCAAATGGGCTACTTAATTTGTCAAATCGTTTGATCAAGATTGAAATATCTCGACCAACTATTTCACTGGCTGACGTTAAATCTGGTACAAGCGTTCATGGTCCCCAGAGGATGACTCTTGCTGACTTTGACGGTTCTCTGATGTTTCCTGTACTAACCCATGAAGTTCACGTTTGTGGTTTTCTAATTGAAATTCACAAGACTGAATTTTGATTTGACACTACTGTTTTAGTTGGTTTTTCAAGCTAATTAGCAAATGTTACAAATGTGAATATGTTAAAGATTATATCAGCTCGAGGTCAGCATTTTCTTTTGAGCATGTCAGTATCTTAGACTGTGAATTAAAACGTATGAAGCAGTTTTGAAGCTCAGAGTGGGCTGTTCTGCATCTTGCCATCTTGGCAGCGCATGACTTCATCCAGTGGTGGACAGTAACAGAGTAAATTTACTTGAGTACTGTACTTAAGTACATATCCAGAGGATTTATACTTTACTTGAGTATTAGATTTCATTGGTAGTTACTGTAATTACTCTTACTTGAATACACTTTCAAGACAAATATTTTTACTTTTACTCGAGTTAATTTCTAGGAAGTCTGAAAAGTACTCGTTACTTTCAGGTCTGCTCTTTTTTGTTTCTAAAATACTATTGGACACAAGCTGTGTTTGTCAAAGAAGGAAACCTATCACAGTAATGTGTTAGTTATGATCCCATTCATTTATTTGTTTTATAGGTGTTTCTGCAGGCTTTATATAACATTGTGGTTCTAAAAGGTCCTTAAATTCATTTAGAAAAAATTATAGTAATTCATTGATGTGAAAAATAAGAAATTTACTCTTACTCTAACTTATACTTAAAGTAAATTTAAAAGCATGTACTTTTGGATATTTAAGTACCTTTAAAAGCAAGTACTTTTTTACTCTTACTCAAGTAACATGTCGACTGAGCTACTTTTACTTGTAACGGAGTAAATTTTGACCAGTAGTATTTGTACTCTTAAGCCGTTTTCCCACTAAAAGGCAGACGAGGCAGAAGAGTCTGGCATACCTGCGGAGCACCAGGACCACGGAGGACCACGGAGGACAGCGAGTCTGCTGCGGGCGGCCGTATAACGGACGTCTGTGGCACAACATGTCAGTTAAACAGACTGTCGCTTCTTTTTTTTCAATAGTTTTGGTCGGTGTTCTTTGATCTTTTGATCCTAGTCTCGAATGAGAGCAGAGCTTTGTTTACGTGATATGAGACGCGACCGGCGCAATGATGTGGTGTCACGTAACGCTCAGCGTCATCACGTAAATTAGCGGGTTGACGCGGGTCTGGCGTTCCCACTGCAAGCCGATCGGAGCCGAGCCGATTAAAGGCGATTTTAACCCGCGTCGCTTGCCGAGTCGTTTGACGTGGTTCGGTGCGCCTTTCCCACTGCCACCAAAAGCCGATTTTTAGCGGGTTTAAACAGGTTTTTTGACCAGTGGGAAAGGGGTATTTCTCAAGTACTGGGGTCGAGTACCCTGTCCATCACTGACTTCATCTAATGCACAGGAAATCCAAAAATGCGCAAAGAGGAGGGGCATGCAATGATGCAAAACCTGAAGACTGGATCAAATTTAAACAGTGAGTTATATTTGAAAAATCACCCCCGCCCCTACAGTTGTCATGAAAGACAAAAAACCATGCACAACATGTTTGTTTCAGCTGTAAAGTTTGACACGAGACTCTGCGGAGCCAGACTCGCCTTCGGAGCCTTAATTGATCATTTGAGGAACTCCTATTGTTGACGTCATTTTCGGGCCCAGAGGCTGCAGCTTTGTTTGCATGCTGACATTAGCATTTAGCTCAAAGGACAGACTCACAGATGCACTAGCATGGTTGTAGACATTAAGCCTTAGAAAATGACTTCAGTGATTAACCAGTCGTCAAAAGCATCACCCAATTAATTTATCATTGTGGCCATTTTCCCCTAAGATTAGGTTTTGACGACTGACACAATATTCATTTAAATACAATCCACATTCATTAAGCACAAAGTGATAACCCTTTCATAAAATGGGGCATATTACAAATGTTAATATAGGACAAAAGTAGGCAGTATCTATAAAAAGCAGAGCAACATTGTTTTCTGGGTGAAAGGTCAGCAGAGGAAGGTATCTAGCACAAAGTTTGCAGACACCCTCTGACAACATCCACTAATATGCAAATCTAGGGAATCACAAAGGCAAACACACGAGCAAACAAAGGCACGAAAGACATGCTTGTGGACATAGACAAACATTCAAAACGTGTGTGCACATGTTCATGTTTGACACCTTGTAGAAGTCTGCAAACCATCACTCGCCACAAACAAAAGGTGAACAATGACTGGAATGCAAATCTATGCTTTATCTTCAGCTGTCTGTCTGCGTGTAGTGAGAATTTCCTTTCCTCCTTCCCCCATTGAGGTGAACTAAGGATGAAAGGTTGAGGGGACCATATGTAAATGTGCCATTTATTAAGAGGAACTTTATGTGGATGAGCAGAGGACAGGGTTTGAGTCCATCATGTTGTAGCACAACAGCAACAGAGCCAATGGAGGAGTCTGATTATCGTCAGTATTTTTATCAGGTCAGTAAATGAAATACAAATGTCCAATCTATTGCAAGTTCCTCCTTGTTGCACTTGTAGTGTTTCACTCTGGACATATCTAATATAATAGTGAGATTTCAATTACTATTCCTTCACTTAAATATTGATTAATGTTATTATGTTGTTGTTACAATAGGGCTCTTTAAAATATAGGGGCTCTCGTTAAAATAACCATTTTTGAAATCTTTCCTGCGGTTGCATAAATTACCCCAAAGGCACAATAATCACATGCAACCAAACTTGGAGAACATCTGTAGCAGAGAATCAGCTCTTTCTTGGAAACTCTCTTTTATCTTGGAGGAAACCAGGCACAATAGCAAAGGTTAAAGAAGCAGCTTTGTGCTGTGGGATGAGAGGGAATAACGCTTTCACCCTCCACAGCTAAAGTCAAGGTGCCCTTGACCAAGGCCTTTGCCCCCGAGCAACTGCTCTGTGGCCAATGCAGCATGTGAGCTCCCGTGTACTGTATGGTTGTGTGTCTGTGTGTGTGAGGTTGAAAATGGATGGTGCTGAAAGGAAAGCACCAGGTCGAAGTAAAGAAGGGAACACACACACACACACACAAACATGTATTTTGCCATGACACCTTGAATCTATGAACAAACTGACAAATAAACAAATCACATCTCCAAACCAATGTTTAAAAGAAATATGGATAATTCATCAAGAGTCGGCCCACACAATTTGAAGATGGACCAATTACTATCAAATGTGCTGTAATTATTCACCAGAGAATTTTCCCACCGCTCACATGTACCTGTGAAAGCTAAGATGTCTGACAACAGCCTCCATCTGCCGTGATGGGCAGAGCCTCACATGAATCACACGACGTGTCACGTTTCTTTTTTCTTTTCTTTTTTTTGCCTGAAAGTCAGAAATTTCTGCTGAATGAAAATGAATGCAGCACAACTCTAACAGAAGTGTGAAAGGTGGCATTTCAAAGATGGCTGCATCTGTGTAAAGAATATGATTAGGAAGCTTTCTGTCACCAGCTGACAGCCCCAGTGTGGCTAAGTTGTGGCGTGACGATAAACTGCGCGACTGAAATAGACGTATCAGCTGTCATTTGAAAGACTTTTTGTTTTTCCTGTATATTCCCTGAAAAGATGGCTCCTCTGATCTCTTGGCTTTTTATAGTTTATTCTCTCCGAGACATGACTTTTTTCAAAGGAGACACAAACACACGCAGGTACACACACACAACCAAACACACACACACACGCATACTTCGATCTTTGACCCTCTAAAACTTGTCTAAGAGGGACCAGCACACTCAGACATGCTAGTGATCGCAGACACACACACAATGCACACACAGCACATGCACAGCTCAGGCCTCTGTTCGTCCTGATGAAGCTCTGCAATACGGAAAGAAAAAGTAATCCTCATTGTCTGTCCACCAGTTAGCCAGCGAAAGGCTAATCCAGTAAACACTGGAGTTCATCCAACGGTTGACAGATTAACCCACTCCATCCTGGGACTGTCACACACAGACACACACACACACACAGACAGTCTCCTCTATCTTGTCAGTGCTGGCCGTGTTTCTGATGATGAGGCAGAACTGGAATAATCCAGCTTTTCAGAGAGAATCTGGTATTGTAAACTGGAGCGAGACATGTAACTGTTAACCTCGGGTAAATGATTCTACTCTTATGGAGTGTTTCCATTTCATGCCACTTTATACTTTTACTCCATTACATCTAAAGACGTTTCCTGTTCTTGATAGAAGAACATAGGTTTAAATACACAACACACTGTCAAAGATTAAACCAGTGGAGCGTGATCCCTTTAAACTCTCTTCCTTATGGCCCCTTGTCATCTTTCAGACCTTTATGAACACCACTAAACTTCTCATATACTTACATGCATATTACTGTAAGAGGCCAAATTAATAAAATGTGATATTATTATATAAAAAACATTTTTTTTTAAAAAATATTCTATACAAAAACCCTTCTTTCTTCTTTTGTACCATATTTATCAAATTATAGCCCCATAAGACTAATTTAACCACATGTATATGAAGCAGGTAAAATGACTTCACCTTGACAAGGAAAATGCTACTTTTGTTTTCACAATAAAAAAAAAGAGAAATATAATATACAAGTCACAGGGGCAACTTACTGATTATACTTCATCTACTGTTCAAATTCAGGACTTTTACAGGTACTGAAGTAAAAATGACAGTATTGATAGGTCCAGTTGTATGTAACAGTGAGTGCTGAGCAGCATCAGTCAGTCTGGTGTCTGAAATTGTGACTTTGGGGTTGCAGTTCTGGGTTTCAGCCACCAGGGGCTCCCTGGAGTCTCTGCAGCAGCCCTGAGGAGGGGCGCGGCTCTGCACCGATCCAGGTCAATGAGTTCCTTGTGGTGAGGAGAACAGTCAGGCGCCGTGCCAGAGATGCGCACACATGCAACACACACACACACACACACACACATTCACATATATACTAAAAAAAAAAAAAGCAGTGTCACATCACATTCAGTAGTCTTATTATTAACCCCCAGTGATATTTACATAACCCTGTGCTTGTCCTTGATATAGCAGAGAGAGTTTGGGGGTGAGGCACACACACATACACACACACGCACACCATTAACCTGAGCACAGGATGTACAGTACCTGCACTGTGACCTACTGTATGTATCAGTGTGTATGTTTGACTTGTTGAGTGTTGAAGATGCCAAATGTAACTGAAGCTGCTTTGCTTCACAAGAGTAGAAAAGTGTGTATGTGTATGTGTGGACATAAAATGACCAGTGTCATTGATTCATGCATGTGCATGACAGGTATCTGTGAGGGTGTGTGTGTGTAGAGGGGGGGGTATTTTTTGATGAGGGCTGTTGCATAGCGTTGTGCGGCAGTGAGGATTGAGTTACATGTATAAAGTGCAGGGCGGAGATCTGGGAGCTGTGAGCTGAGCCAAGGTGCTGCTACAGTACTGCTGCGACTGCAACACACACATATACACACAGGGAGAGAGAGGGAGAGAGAGAGAGTGGGGGAAATGAGGTCGACTTGGCACTCCGTCAAATTTCTCTCTCCTGCTCGCACTCGCCAAGCGCTGCGTAGGATACTACACTACACACACACAGGGGCTCTGCTCTACTGCACCATTTTAGAAGGCTGTGGGCGTACAGTGCACACACATGCTGACACAAACTGCTTAAAAAAAGAAGAAAAAAAAAACAGCTACACACTGAATGTAGTAAGGTTTATTAAGTGGATTCACCTCAGAAAAAGAAAAATTCTCACCATTTTTTCTGCCATTTTCAGAAAGAATAGTTATAAGTTCTAATTATTTAATAGCCAGAATATTCTTTCCCCCCAGAAGTCACATATCAATCTTCTGCCAATTTGCAGACAATTTGTTAGCTGTAGGATTCAATAGTAGAAAAATGCTGCAAAGGGACTGAAAATCTATGTCTTTCATCATAGAGCAGAAGCCTCTGATTCCCCAAGCAGCTCAATTACTCCTCTGATGTGGTTTTCATTTTTCATGGTGACTCCTCCGTCATGACAGCTCAAGCAGGAAAAAAAAGAAAAAGTGTTGTGGTTTTTGCATTGAAAAAAAGGGGGGGGGGACAAAACACATCCATTGTTTGTTGAATTGCACACAAGGGCTACAATAATAAATGCTCCCTACCTGCAGGTTTAGTTCTATAAAACCACAAAAACTCAATGCGAGTGACATTTAGGAATACTATGTGTGCTTCACAGCTGCCCTCCTGGACTCCCACTCCCATATTCACCTTGAAAGCAATCTGTACACCCTTTCCTCCCTTCCCTCTCCCACCTCTCTACACGAGGAGAAAAAAAAAGAAAAGAAAGAAAGACAGAAAGAAAGAAAGAAAGAAAGAAAGAAAGAAAGAGAAATTCAGTTTGGCCGATATAATCCCTTCTGAGTCCTCCGTGGTATTTTAAAAAGACATTGGCCCTTACACAAGCTAAGCTGCTTAATATTAATACCACAGTCGTTCCTTGCCGTTTCCCCGTGTTTGCAGTGGACGCGTGTGTTGGGGCTATATTTAGGCTAACTGGGCTAATAAATAGGGATTAGGCAACTCGGTGGCGCTGATTGAAAAATGGTGTACGTCAGAAGGAAGCTGACAGATTAGACCCCCGGTAGTTATGTGTGGATTACAGCAGAGCCGTCACCTGACATGAGAGGCTGGAATGAGATGGGAGAGGTGGGATGGAGAGAGGGGGGGGGGGGGGGTCATTCATGGGGCAAAAGAAAGAGGAGAGAAAAAGACAGTGTACAGAGATAAAAGATGTATTCAGATCCTTTAGTTAAGCTGAGTAAGCACTGCAGTGTAAACCGCTGTCCTGCATTGAAAGTTGACTTAATTAAAGACAGAAAAAGTTTTCAGTATAATGAACTGATTTCCGTAGAATGATTCAATTTCAGCTTTTGAAATCCTCAAATTGATCTTTTCATATATAAATATTCATATATAAAGATGAATACGTTGTGTTTTTTTAAAATATATAATTCTGTAATATAAACTGGATTGCGCAACTCTGGAAAACCTTTTTTAACCTTTACCACAACAGTACAACAGTAGAAACATACTGTATGCTGTGTGTCTATTTGCTTCTAAACTTCCACTCTGACACTTTTGAGTCCACAAGTGTGACATGAGTTCACGTCGACAAGTAAGACAACATGGCATGTGCTTCAAATACTTGAATTGTGCACTAGTAACAGTCAAGAAATTGTAAAGTAGCATAAATGGAAATAGTGCAGTATGTGTTAATGCCTGTAACTTGAACTCAAGTACAGTGATAAAGGGACAAAAGGAAACAGGATGAGGAGGTAGAGAGAAAAAGAACCAAATAAATATGTGTGCTTGATTAAAAAAGAAGCTGCTTCAGAGAAAAGAAGAAAAACAAGGGAGGAAGAGACACGGAGATGGCAGGGAGAACAGGAGGGCCTATTGTCAGAGAGGACAGAGAGATAATGTTACTGTTTGTCGACTGTACACTAAGCAGGCATTTTGTGATGAGTTTGCTGGAAGTGGCTGCTAAAAAACCTCGTCTTTCTCATTTCCAGAACGCCCCTCACCCATCGCCGCTCTGCACTGCCGAGCTCAACTTACAGCATTTGATTGTATGGCACGTCGCTGCGTGAGTGACGGCTCTGTGATGAGCGGCGTGGACGCCCCGGTTACGCTGTCTCCTTTGATCACCGACGCAAAATAGCAAAAAGAAGAGACGTGTGGAAGCTCATCTGTTGTCCCTTGACAACCTTTTCATCGCTGACATTTTATTGTTTCCCTTCTGGCTGGGTTCTGCCCTCTGAAAAAAAACTGTTTGTGTGTGTGTGTGTGTGTGTGTGTAGTTGCCTGTGTGTATTGAATGGTGCACTTGAGCCCTGATCCCTGACATGCTAATAGCAGGTTTTCATCCTTTACAGATGTGTGTAGGACTGTTCTCTTGTACACACACACACACACATACGCTGTGTTTTGGAAAATTTGATTGAAGCTGCCGATAGTCGATATTCTGTTATATTTAAATCAGACAATTTTTACAGCCGTAAATTACATGCATTTAAAGTTTCCCGCAGACTTTTATTCTTGGCAGCCTGAAGTGACAGTGCCTCTAAAACAACATTTAGAAGCCTCATAAGAGGCACCAAACCGACTGGAACACTTAAAAACCAAGGTATTTTGGGTGGTTTAGCAGCCGCATAAAGAGCTCTTGTTGCATCGAGTAAAAAAGCATCATAATGCTGTTAAGTAAAGGAATTAAAGCGGAATTGACCAAGAGTCTACAGCCATGCTTGAAGCTCTTAAGGTAACTCGAAGCCGTGCAAACATGCCCATCGTGACAGTGTCGGTGGACTGATTTTGCATGGCTAACGTACCAGCATTTGATAAACAGAGTCCTAAACACAAAGAAGCAGCTGCTAATTTCCTATACAAACAACTGTACAGAGGGTGAATGGACAAAAACACTGTAGAACCAGAGCAGAGCATAAACCTGCCAAGACAAATAGTCCTACACATCTGTCAGGGCTTCAACAAAGCATATGAACTCATACAGTAGACCTCATTAACTGCTTTTTTTATTTAAAGTTTCAAACATTATTTCCTAAAACACAGAAAAGTGTCAAAAATGAATGGGATCTCTCCAAGGCCGTCCATAAAGTTTGGTTAAACTCATCACGTAGGTTTTGCGCAGTCTTTCTAACAAGCTAAGACACAGGTTAAAGTCTAAACCCCTTCATGATTATGTAATAATGAAACACATTAATAAAATGTATAAACAAATAGTAATTCCTTTATATCACCAGTAGCTCAGGGATGTATCAAATGCACACATAACATAGACAAAGACATACTCTCACACCACATCTGTAGGTCTGAACCAACGGGGACAGAAGTTTCAAGAAAACGAGGGGATTCGGTGCAGTCGCTGGCCTCAAACTCTGAGGCCAGCGGCCGCTGCGTTTTCTCCTGAGTTATGGTGCGATGCAGCTCCCTGTAATTTACCTTCTGCTGGAGCACGTAGGGCTGTTCGCCCAGCATTCCTTTGCCTGCCCACCGCAGCACATGAAAGCTTCGGCCACAGCTGTTCTAGATGGGGGGAAATGAGTCCCAGATGGCAAAGTGTTTTGTGTGTACGTGTGTGTCTGTGTTTCTTGCCACATAAGAGAGTGCTTTTACTGTACAAGTGGCCTGAGTCACATCCCCGCGGTAATGTGGGGAAGACTATTGTAGGACGGCGGGGGAAAGCGTAGGTGTAGCCTTACTGTATGTGAATGCACTTCTGCCATGCATCCTGCAGCTGGTATGCACCGAGCGTGCTCGTACACGCACAAGAGTTGCGACCATTTCCTCACACTGGAACCCATAAAGACGAGAGCAGAAATGTTTTTTACAACCTCGCAATCGACAAATTGCCGACGCTGCTGAGCGTACGTGCTGCGTCATGCAAGCTCAATAACGGCTCGAAGACGATTGATTACAGGGCTGCTGTCGACGTCCATCCCGCTGATAAATTATGCATGTCACAGCGCCGAGGAGATCCTTTTGGAAATATGGGATAATCCTGGTGGTTGGAGATTGACACTAGTCAACCCACTAGCCATTGTGCATGGATTGTCGAATTTGTTGAATTCATCCAGTCATCATTCCATCCATATATGCACCTTTCCATCTGACAACAGTATAGGAGAAAATCTTTTGAAATCGACAAGATGAATTAGCCACATCAAGCAAACGCTAAAAATAAATCACAATGAGCTGCAGTCCGTCGGGAGCGTAATTCAGTGATCAGCGAGCAACGCGATGCTGAGAAGTAGCCAGTCGTGATGAATGCATCTCTTTGAGAGCTGAATGTGCTGCTAAGGGTCAACAATGTTTTCTTGTCTTTACCAGACAGTTTTCACACGTGGGTGAATATGCCTTTGCATGCTAAAGTGTGTGTGTGTGTGTGTGTGTGTGTGTGTGTGTGTGAGTGGGGGGTACATAACATGTGTGTGCACTTTACATATCCTGTATGTGCATGTGCATGTCCACGTGTTACATGTTTGTCTGCAGACTATTAGGGTAACCACTCTCATGTTGAATGGCTTCCATTTCATTTGTATGTTGTGTGAAGGGTTTGTGTGTAGGCATACGGAACCTCAACGCCTCTCTTTTATAATGTGATTCTGTGCATCTGCGAAATACGCCTGTGCGTTTCAAATAAGGTGGAGCAGGGTTAATGCTTCTTCTTTGTTTCCCCGGTAGCGTTGCATCTAGTTTGTGATGCGTTCCAAAGAATGCATCTCTCTGTGAATATGGAAGTGTGGAGTGGCGTTTCTGCACCAACCACTGCTTCCACTTGATTGGGATGCATAATCCTCCTGTGCCACACCCTCCCTGTGAGGCTAATAACGCCTGGTGACACAATGGCTGCACAATAAACTAAACAAATTCAAATATGCATGAAATTAGAAATCTGTAAATGGCTCAGTGTCCTTTGAAAGAAGTGTTTAAAGCACCTGAAAAACTGGTCTGATGTCAGAATCAAGAGATAAGCACAGGTTGAGATTCTCCTTTTGGCTGTTTCATTCCTCTGTCATCTCAGGTTCGTGCAACCATGTGCAAAATATTTGACAGTACAGTGCATTCATTTGGCAAATGATTTTGACTTAAATTAAAGAGTCCCCGAGGAGTTTGCTTTTGGTTATAAAAAAGTCTCATATTAATGTGGATGAATCTACGTTACCCACACTTGCCCAGCATTTCCTAGTGTCGGTTTCCCGGACGCTTCCCAGCGGGCATG
Organism: Trachurus japonicus; assembly: GCF_045865225.1. Classification (NCBI taxonomy): domain Eukaryota; kingdom Metazoa; phylum Chordata; class Actinopteri; order Carangiformes; family Carangidae; genus Trachurus; species Trachurus japonicus. Next base: position 15,777,181 of record NC_140929.1, read on the forward strand.
GGAATAATGCCGCCGGATCGCCGCTTATGAGAATCTGATCATCTTCGAACCAACTACTTTCATTCTTGAGTAATGAAAACATTCCTGGCAAATGTTTTCGCTTTCATCTGTCTTGCGCTGGTCCAAGAATTTCACTTGGAAATGTAGTGTGAAAACACTTCGCTTTCCGAAAGTCCTCGTAGTCCCTTTAAATGTTCAAACAAGAGCAAGGTGTATGTTTTAGAAGACATCACCAGACAAGTATTTTAAAGAAACCTTGTGTTACAAAATAACATAAATGGGTCCAAAATCTGCAATAAATGAAGATAAATAAATAATAAATGTATTAAAGTTATTAACATCTTCTGGCTGGTCCTTTGTGAGTTTTATCTCATGACTTTCATTCTAGGTCAGAGTTCACAGCTCCTTCCTGACCACCTACAGCACATGCGGCGCTGCACACAGGACAAACAACGTGTTATGGAGATCAAAGGTCGCTCCTGTGCCGGTATAATATCTCACAGTTCACACATGAGGGAAATAACAGATTACAACATGTTAGCCATCGCTCAGAGGAGTCTGGTGGAGTTAAGCAAGAAGGCCAAGCCTTGATAACTGGGTGGTTGTTCTTTTCTCAGTGAAGGCGATGACAGTGAACCGTCTTTCTACCACTCTCCATCACTGTCACAAGTCAATGATGCTGGTGCGGGCTGAGATGTTTCCTTGTTAAAGGTGTGAAAAGAAACAGCTTTGTTTTGGTGCCTGTTTTTCCAGGTTTTTTTGAGCACTTCCTTGACCTTCGCTCTTCACTGTCTGCACTTTGCAATCACAAAAAAGCTGCAAAAGAACAGAAAATCCATCTGATGTACGTGATACGTGACGTATCATGAGGAAACTATAGGTTCTACCACCAAGTGCCATTGATATTCTTAATTGAAAGGACTGAACTGATCCCAGAGGCTCAACACACTCATTGACCTTCTACAAATCAGATGCCGTCATAGTGATGTTATGGCACATAAAGAGAAAAGAAGGAGTACCACCCACCAGAAATCCTCTATTTGTCAGCCCTCTCTCACCTCGGATGTACCGTCACATAACTGTCGCCCTCTTTTCTCCCTTGAGAGCTGCCAGCGAGCAATGCCCCGCTGGTTCTGCCCCACAGTAGCGAGACAGCCGGGCGCCACGTTAGCAGCTTCTACGTCTAGACCCGGCTGACATACCCCCCTTTTTCTCCAGCCAGTGAAACGCGGTGCAACTTTATATTTCGCTCACACGCGGTGATGTCACCCCGATCGCTGCGAAGAAAACAGCAGCCCTTATTTGCATTTTGTTTAAGGCTGACAGCATCTTTTAAAATCCGTTCCAAATAACGTCTGACAAAGACCCTTGTTGGTTTTTCTCATGTTTTTTTTTCTCTTCCTCTTCCGTCCCTCCCTTTTCTTCATTCTCAATTACTCTTAACTTTCATCTGCACTCTTTACCCTGCAGCGCACACTCTTTCTCACACACACACACACACAGTACACAGCTAAGAGAAAGAGCCCTCTGTGTTCTGGAGACAAAAGCTCCTCTTTCTCCAGAATGGGAGCTGAGCTTCCGGTTGAAGCTCACTGTGTCAGAGGGGAGAGGAAGGGCAGACGACGGGCCAAGAATACGATATGCAACAAAGTGTGTGTGTGTATAAATGTGTGTGTGTGTGTGTGTAAATTTGCATCTCTTCATTTATTTGTGTTTTGATCCCGTGTGTTAGGTGTGTGAGCTTGAATATGGGCGTCTCACTTTGTATCCATTAATGCAATTGTGTCTCGCCATCTCTTTCTCTGGAGCTTTCCCTCCCAGTGTGTGTGTGTATGTGTGTGTGCATGAATGTGTGTGTTGTCAGGGTGGTCTGCCGGCTGAGTGAGGGCACCGAGTTTGTGTCAGCCTGGTGTGAACCAGTTAACCGCCCCCCTGCAGACACAGTAAGACTGATTGGTCGCCAGGGAGCGATGGGAGCGAGCTCAGTTCTCACCATTTAATGCAGAGATACAAACACCAGGGACTCTCTCTCTCTCTCTCTTCTTTGTCTTCTTCATTCGTTCATTCGCTTATTTCACTTCCTGCCTCTGTCTTTCTCTTTGTTTGTTTTTCATTGGCCTACTCCTATTCTCACCTTCTCTTTCTGCCTTTTGAACAACTTTATATTTGGACTTTCACTCACTTTTTCTTCTTCTTTCTTTTGTCTATCATATCTTAAAGGGATAATTCACCCAAAATTCAAATTTCACTCATTATCTACTCACCCTCATGTCGACTAAGGGCTGTGAGAATTTTCAGAGTCCTCCGTGCCTTCTCTGAGTTGGTATCCATTCACAACCATTATATGGACAAATACTGCTGCGTGGACCCCCCCGTAACTCAGAGAAGGCACGGAGGACTCTGAAAATTCTCACAGCTCTTAGATAAGTTAATATTAGAGTAGATAATGAGTGAAATTTGAATTTTGGGTGAACTATCCCTTTAATTATGAAAAGTATAATATCAAGATTATCGATGGACATGGAGAGCAACCGCCTTTGTCTTTATTTGACCCATAAACTATAAGGTTGACTGGCTAAACACCAGTAATGATGGTGGACTCAGCTGAAGTGAGTGTTTGCATGTGCGAACAGTGCACTCGGCCACTGAGTCTTAATGAGATTCGAGGGGTGTGATTGAACCGTTTAGCACTCATTGCTTGACATTCTCAGCTCTCAATTACAGCGTCAGGGGTGAAAAAAGGGGTGCAAACACAGGAATCCCTTGATCTACTCTAGCAAAGTGGAGCCCGAGTGAATGATAGTTGTTCCACAAAAAGTCTAATGCTCTAACTGTTTGGATAGTCCTGTTGTAACGCTAACTAATAAGGTTTGTGTCTGACCTCTTTTCAATGTTTTGTTGAATGATTTCGTCTTACATAAAGAAGTGGAAGGTTTATGTATTATTTATATACAGTTTCTTTGCTCTTTTGATATGTTGAGTTCCTCAAGGTTCAATTCTTGGACCAATGATTTTTTACTTTTTGGGGTGTACTGTCTTTCATAACGGTTACTTTTACTGTCTTCTTTATTTCTTTTTTGCAAATAATAAACTATTTATAATGTAAAGCCATCAAATATTTCAAAGCATTCCTTTGGCCGTTGCTGAATATTCTCTTATATATGTACCATAACACAAAAGTGTGATGTTATGCAAAATCAATAAAAAATTCTTGTCTAGTGAAAAGTAGACAAGAAATGAAATCAACTAAACCTGATTCTGAATTATACATACAGTCAAAATCAGCTATGACTCAAATTGTCTTTACATAAAGCACCACATTATGTCTTTGCTGATTTATGGCCACTTGAATATGACTCACTTTTGTAAAATGTTATGGAATGTTTTTTTTTCTTATATTGCCCCAGGTAAAGTATTTTAGTGGCTTACTTACGTACTTTAGTAATGAAATGAGACTATAAAAGTGAATCCAGCATGAGTGTAGCCGATGTCATATCTGGCCCTCTGCGTTGTGTTTCTTACGGCCTGCCCTAGGTGGGGTTCGATCCCACGACCTCCCGCACCGGATGCGACAATGCTAACCTCTTCGCCAAGAGGTTGACAACCACTTGGCGGGTTGGTTAGCACGTCTTTTATGGGTGGAGTGAGTGCACATCCGTTACATGAGCAGCAAACAATTTCAAGCTTAAAACGGTTCACTATGAAGAGACTAAACAACCAAGTCTGGACCTTGGGAAAGTCGGACTACTTTGTCCTCCAATCCTGCACTGGAGAATGTGATGCAGATTAAATGTCTTAATTAAAAATTGGGATGTTGGTGTTACACATTACATTATATATAATACACACAATTGCAAAAGATACACGCAGGTGTGCAGAATGTGGAAGTACTGTGTATATGCAGTATGCATGTATGGTTCTACAAATAATACTTGCCACACACACCACTACCCTACTTATAGTAATAGTGTTAGGAACAGTGACAAAAGTGCTCCTCCTGATTTCACTCCTCTGCTCTCCATCCATTGATCGGTGTCTGGGGCTCACTATAAATCTGGTGCAGCCGACAACAGAGAAGATTGCAGGTGGTTACCTCTGCACAAACACAACCCAGTTAGCCTAAATCAATGAATGGGTCCAATATCACGCAGGTGGTGAAACACTCAAGAAAATGTTGCGTGGTTTTGACAGTAGGACTTAAAAGGATGAAAAATTGGGTGTCTGCTTGTCACAACGTATGATGAAAATGTGAGGTTTTGTTGAGATGGCGCGTGTGTGTGTGTGTCTTGCATTTGTTATGAGCGTGCTTGTTGTGTAACGGTGTGTGTTTATGCCGACAGTTTGTCTGGGTGTTATTTCTTCAAATGTACATGTCGGGGCTTGCATCTGCATGCATATATGTGTGCATGTGTGTACATTTCTCTTGGAGGGCATACACTGTAGAATGTGGGTATGTGTGTGTGCGCCACTTCACGCATTGATATATACTATATGTGTGTGTGTGTGTGTGTGTGTGTGTGTGTGGGCTTGTGGCTAAAGGCTGTTTCTGATGCTGCCGCTCCGCCCTTATTGCTCACACCAGTTGTTAGCACATGCTGCTGAAGTGTGTCTGTTGGTTTATTGGTTCATACTCACCACAAACACACACACACACATAGAGAAACAAAGATTGACATGCAGTACATACCATCCCTCGGCGTACGCTGTGGCTGTCATCCCACCCTATACGATATACTATGTTCACACATACAGCACACACATGGGCACACGCTCGTATAGCACATTGACACCTCCCTGCAATTAGCTTTTTCTATGGTGTTAGCATAAGCTACTGTAAACTAGTGTAATCCCTGTTCTTAACAGTTTAAACACCTCCCACATAGATCCTCCCATACAGACCGCTGTGAGCTTTGCATTTGTATTCTGGCATTAACCTCACAAGTGGAACAGCGTACATACAGATGGGCTTCGTCGAGGGACACCGCAATGGCCGCGCTGCAGATGATTTTATTCAAAGTATAATACGGTTCATGCAAATACTGCAAATTGTTTTAGGCGAAATGGGTGTTAAATCCCATTCCTTTCACCTTAACTGTGAAAAAACACTTTTCCTGGGATGAGTTGATGGCCGACTCATGCATAGAAAAGGCTTTTTTTTAAGAAAATAACCACCTTTCATGGACATTTGAAGTGAACGTGGAAATATTCCCATTCCTGTTTTATGTTTTAATATGTGCGCTTTCCACGTCTTCCATGGCACATAAACGTTCGACACGTTTGTAGTCGCTTTCTGCGTTTACTCCGGTGGCTCATGAATGTTCTCCGAGCACGAGACGCATTTACACGCCAACTTAACTAATGCTGATTTCCCCATTTGCGCACACCTTACTGTACATCTGTAGGGATGTCTTTTGAAAAGGTTTCCATGTGGGATGTCTCTGATGTGCACGACTGAGGGGAAGAAACCTGTGTAGTCAGCGAGCAATGGGAGAGGTGGTGCGTTAAGGCGAGGCTAATTTGTTTGTGATTGGCATTGATTAAAGTCAGTCCCAGGAGAGCTCTGAACACACACCGGGACTCAGTCATGACACAACTACAGTGTGTGTCTTACTGTCTCTGTCTGTTGTTTTCCCCCATGAAAATCTGTGTAAGACTAATGATTACAGTTCATGTTTTTAAGCTGCTCCCAGTATTCAAAGGCGACACAACATGATCTTTGTTCAGTTATCTGCTGTGATTTAAAAACACTTGTGCTTTGATGGATGCAGTCTTCTCTGACAATCATTTCGACTGTTTATGGCGCTCTCCCCCTCCCAGAGCGTCTGAACTGAGTGCAAAGTGCTCGACTTAATTGCTAACACATTTTATTATGGGACAGCCTGGTGTTGGTACTCAGCAACATATATGAGGTGACAAAAAGGAGGTGTTCAACAACGTGTCACTTGTCTATCTGCCGCTAACATAATCCCACACTCTAACCCCATGGCGCGACCCTGAACCTAAGCCTCTCCACTGACAGGCCCTCTAACGGTATTTATTAAGGCCGGCCGGTCTTAATGGCACAGGGAACAGATCATCTATTCATCGGTGGGCAGAAACTTGATCTTTAAATGGAGAATTAACAATGGGACAATTGAATCAATGGGTGTGGTGGTTGCATTATGTGTTATGCTGTGACTACTCACATTTTGGATGAGGATGAAGGAAGAAGATCTCTGACGCCAACTCCTAGGGTTAGTTCAGGGGCTGATTCTATAGGAAAATAATAAAAATCACCTAAATCATCTGTTTTACACATGAATCTCAATAAAGTGATCAAATGAGAACATGTTTTATTTATTTAGTTATCATTCTGTCCCCTGCATTAATCTGTGAGCTCAATAACATTTTTGAACTGGCAAACTAAGAGGGTTGTTTGCAAACTAATTATTGACAATAATATAGTCTGAAGGCAAAATGAAAATCAATTTATACTATAAAGAATGAAAAAATAAACTAGTAGCACCACTGATATAATCTAAATATAGCAGTTGTTTTGTTTCTATACCAGTGACATTCATTTCCTTTATTTTGAAATGTTAACGACACAATAAGGGACTTCCTGTTTCCGTGCTCTTATGTCACCGAATATATTCTTAAAAATCCAAAAATTCAAAATCCATTTTCCATTTAACTTTTGTTTTTGTCTCACATTCTCACAGAATTGTTCTTCCGTTGCTGCAGCCGGCCCGTATCGAATCTCGACTTGAGTGGCCCTTTGCTGCATGTCAGTCCCCCTTTCTCTGCCTCCCCATTTCCTGTCTCTCTCTGCTATCAATTAAAGGCAAAAAAGCCCAAAAATGTACTTAAAAGAAAGAACATCTTCATGTAATGACTCATTGCATGTTGCAACTCAAAAATAAAAAATCTCTGATCTGAATCTGTTCAAATAATTTCTTCATTTTGATAGAGGAAACACTGTGATGTGCATTGTGATGTTTGTGTATCACAATGAAATCATCAGTGTATCTGCACATACACAGGTCAGGACTGTCACATGGCCCAAGTCAGGTTAATACAACTTGATAAATCAAGTGCTAATTTGCAGCGGTGTCTTTTCCGGGATTAAAGTTGAAAGTGAATATGACTGGATGTTTATACAGCTGTCAGTTTGAAAAGCTGTCACCATCTTATAAACAAGATTAAGTCTGTATGACTTATCCTGTTTTCTCTGCCTTAGCACTTGTTCTGCTCATCTCCACATTTTGGCAGACATTAACTACCTCTTTTTTTTTTTTTTTTTTTTTACCATAATGTATAATACCATTAATGTATTCCCTTACTGTTCTTTAGCAGTGAAGAAATGTAAATTTTCATTGAGAAACCACCTTTTCTGACCATGACAGAGCTTGGTGTCTGTGTGTTTAACCTTTGGGTAAAAAAGCGCCTGTTGCAAAATTCTCCTCAGGTTCTGCATCACTCTTCTTGTTTCCTGTGGTGATGGTGTGCAGACAGCGGCAGCGAGTCTTCTCCACACCCGTTCGATTACTGTTGCATTTGCATTGAACCAGTCATGTGCCTGGTTTGGGAGTATACAGCTGATTTCATCACCCTTTCAAAAAACAAAACAAAAGAAAACAGTCCCATCTTGTCTCATTGTATGTGGCATTGCTGCCTAGTATGTTTTTCTTTCGACACACTTGCATGCGTTTGTGTTTACTCTGTGCATTGCGCAGCGCTTGCATCGCTCTGTCTATACAACACGTTGAGGCAAGTAAATGCTGATGCAAAAAGATCGTCCTATAGCTCAAGCTATGGAAACACCTTACATGGATGGATGAAGTAACACTGAAGCAACTCTTGGTGTTGACTTGGCTCTTATGATGCCATCATGGCTCTTTTTCTCTCTCACACACACACACTAACGCACACACACACACCCCCATCCATCCATACCTCCAAAGATCCTTGACGGAACAAGTCAAGCGGAGGTCCTTTAATGTTATGGTCCCAATCGCTCTTGTTAATCTGTCCGACGTGACAACCACAATAATGCCTTTTCCCTGGAGCGCGCCGTGTGTGTGTGTGTGCACGCGTCTATGTGTGTGTGTTTAAAATATTGCAGTTAGAGAAGTGCAAAGAGGGACAAAATAATGTACACAAGGCCCCAGAGACAAGTTGGGGCCCCCACTAGTGCGTCCCACACACACACACACACATACGAACACGCATCCATCCTGGCAATGCATTCATCGCAGAGTAGACATCACATTAACCCTGTTTCCCTCCGGACCAGCGCCATTAGCAGGCCCGCAGACCCCTCACCCCCTCCTCCTACCTCCTACCTCCTCTACCCTTTTCCCTTGATCTGTTTTTGCCACTTCGGGGTTGCAAGGGGCCTTTTTGTCTCCTCTCTTGTTCATAAGCTGAGGACTTCGGGGGGATCGTGTACCAAGAACACGTCGGGGGAAAAAAGCATCTCATTACACTCCGCGTGCTTTGTACATGAGCTGATAAGTCCCAGCTGGGTCACCAACATGTTAGTTTAACAAAGCAGCGCATATTGTTGGATGCAGCGGGGGAAATAATGGGTGGAGGGGTTGAGGGAAGGTGGGATAATAAGAGAGAGAAAGAGAGAGGGAGTAAGCCACAGAGAAGGAAGTGTAGAGGTTAAAGATGATAAGATGGAACAGTAATGACCCTCATGGGTAGATTGGGATATCTCAGCTACTAATCTAATAGGATTCAGCGGGGAGACATAGATTACAATGGAGCAATAAAAACATTAAAAGTGGTAGAAGCAATAAGGGTGGAGTGAAAAATGTTAGTGACAGAGGCGAGCGTGGGGAAGAGGACGGATGACTCTGTGTCCAGCCTGCACAAGTGTCTAAGGACTGGACAGAAAAAGATAAGGATTAATGTGAAATATGGGTCCCTCTGTGAGCAGCGACCCCATTCCTCTTCCACTTTTTCCCCCATTACTACAGTCAGCAAAGCTTCAAATGAAGGGAAGGGGAACACCAAAGATGAGGTGAAAAAAAAATCACACAATTAATTAAACCAATTTGATGCTACTAACGGGAGCCTCAAGCGAGGAGCATAACCGACCTTGTGCTAATTGTCGCTACCGGTTCATTAAATGGTTTTACACAGCGCCATGTGACAGCACGGAGCTTCTTTAGAGATGCTAATAAACAGAATCCATTACAGAAACAATAGGAAAGCAGTAATTAGCCAGATCCACTACCCTAACAGAGTGGTGTAGTATGTTAATTTAGTCAGCTGATGAATTACAAACAGCGAGGGGCTGAGCCAAAAAATGGCTGTGAAGATTTATACACTGGAGACATGCTAACAGTATGTACTTTTGTGGATATTTAATAAGATCATTAAAATTAAATTAAATTCAAAAGTCGTATTACTTTGCACATTTTGCATTTCTTAACACATTTATGTTATATTTGTTTAACTTACAGCTTGATCTTTTTTATTTTTTGCATTACTTATAACGTCATTCTTTTTTTCTCACGCTGTGTAAAATGGCCTTTTCTTCCTTTTCCGGAATCCCATTTTTTTCATGTGTAAATCTCTAAGATATTTCTTCTTTTTCCTACTTTCTTTCTCACATAGGCAACATTGAGAATGAGATAAAATATCACTGTTTTTTTTTTTTTGCTTTTGAGCTGCAAATTATCAACATTGTTTCCCGTCCCTGCTGTTACTCATGAATAAATTACAGCTCTACCTACAGGAATTTCTATGATTTATGTCTGGTAAATGCTGGAAACTGTCAATTTATACCAAATTAAGCTGGCCATTATTGCCACCATTTCAGATGTGACAGAACATGTTTGTTTGTTGTTGTTTTTTTCATAATTTAAATGAATATTGAAATGAATATTCTCATATCGTACTCACCTGTTCCTGAAATTAATTAACAGGCAATATCCTGGAAATAGAAATCAATATTTACTTACATGATTTCATGCAAAGCACGCAGCCATATAACATGTTTACCATGTTTGTCATCTCCATTTCAGAGCAGCAACATGATGCAGTATTTACATTTCAATAAAAATCCACAGTGCACATGCTTTCAGCACTGCAAGACAACATCCAGCTAAGTTTATAGCCCTTATGGACCAATATCAGCCCTTTTGCATGATTCAATATTAGACCAATAAACATGCACTGTACAATAACCTGAGATCAGCGTAATCACAAACATGGGGACGGCGTCTCCCTTTTTAAATTGCACCATATCAGAGGATATTAGCATCCACATAACATAATGATCTGAGAGCCATGCCCCAGGTCCTATAAAACTATTAGCAGGGTATCATGCTGATGATGCTTTCACCCCCGGGGGTGACAACATCTGCCGGTGTGTGAGTGTGTGGAGGAACAGACAGAGACAAAGAGGGATGGCATGAGACAGAAAGAGCGCCATATAGCAGGGGAAATATGCACTTTAGATGCACAGGGAAGCTGATGTCGGCCATGCCAGAGCGGGTGTCAACATCTGTGTGCGCGAGTGTGTGACAGATACACTGACACACACTCGTACACACACAGACATATAGAAGAAGCCACATGGTTCCAAGCCCATTAAGCTGCTCATTAGAGAGCCAGTCACAGATGGTGCTGCTCTTTACACCACACTGGAAATGCCCTTAGAAAGCTTCCCATAGTCCCCTACAGCTATACTGTTCCTGTCCCACCCTCCCACATACACACACACACACACACCCCTGAGGCCTACTGTACAGTAGGTACACATGCCTCTGTGTGGGAGTGCATACATGCATATACTATACTGTACCCATGCATAAACACATCTGTAACGCTGTGCTGGTGTTTAAGTGCTGGTATTACATTAGTTATCTTTGATTCCCACCTTAACTCAAATTAACATACATTAAAAAGTCCTGTTTTTATGCTTAATCATACTGACAGTAATACTTTATCTCTCTTTATGAAAATTCAATAGTCAGAGAAATGACAGCTCATAGGCCTATTGATGGTTTGAGGATTTTTTATTTTTTTTTGGTGATACAAAGAAGTCAGCTGGTGCTCATGGGACTTTTAAATGGCAGATAATGGGAAAAGTACATCACATAACACTGAGATCCAGGTAGAGAAAATCTCTGTTGTTAAAGCTGAAAATAACTGTGAAGCTTCCATAGCTGGAAGTTACATTGAACTAAAAATCAGTATTAACACAATTCTACTTATTTTAAATCACCTATAGGCTACATATATATTTGTGTTTTCACTTTCCAATTTATCATGTGACAACAAGGCTGACCTGTATAATACTAGGATGGTGAAACTAAAGAATTAAACTTTGACCTTTCTGATTTTCAACGAATTTTCAACGTTCCTTTTACCAATCACCAGCGAAGGAAACATGACCGTTACAGGCCGTTATGTTTCTCCAGCCTTACGTCCTTTATCACTATCTCTCAAAACATCTACTTCTTTGGCAGCTGAGGCTTCGGGGTGGAAACATGATGCCACGGTATCTGTGACAGACGGGAAGGAAAGAAAAGAGCCGTCGTGGGCCTCTTCAGAGCAGGGCTCAGAGGGGAAAATGGGGCTAAACATCTTAACCTAGATAATTCCCCCGCCAAACAGCTGGCCCCTGCACCGCTGGCAGACTCTGCTAGATTGGACATATGCTCTCATTTGCGTCACTGTCCGCGCCGTAAAGCTTGTGTATAGAGCGTGCGGCTCAAATGTCTCAGTGCATCTGTATTATGTGTGTGTGTGTGTGTAAAGTGTCAGCCTCCACACTATAGGTTGTGTTGGTGTACAATAGGTGTGGAGGTGTGTGTGTGTGTGCGTTGTTCGGGGAGCAGATGTTTCATGCCCGCGCTATAGATCTCTCATTTTGTCGGCCTGTCTGTCAGAAATGAAACATCTCTATTAAATGCTGTGATGAGACAATGGAGCGCTGATGTACGGTCGCCGGCTCTATCAGAGATGAAATTCCTCATCTGCACCAATTCTCTGCTTGAGAGCCCAGCGGTCTTCTCTCCCTCGTTTCATTGCCCCATATCTCCTCTTAAACCCCTCCTCCTACAACCTGTCCCTGCTGCTCCCCTCGTCTTCTCTCTTTTTACCTCCACTTTATTTTTTGCCCATCTTTCTTGTGTTTGCGTTCATTTTTTTTTTATCTCCCTTTCCCCTTTCTGTCCAAGTTGCTTGATTTCTCCTTCCCCCTGGATTTATCTCTCTTTCTCTCTCGTCCTCCTTGATCAATATATCTCTCACTCTTCCTTTCCTTTCCTGTCTGTCTCTCTGACAGCTTCTTTCTTTCCGTCTCCTCCCTGTATCCCCGCCTTGTGTGAGAGACAGGCCCATAGCAGAGCATTATCAGCCCTCTGTCTCTCTCTGCCTGTCTGTCTCCAGGGCAAGCAACTGTGATGGGGCCTAATGCACTATTGATCCCTGTCACCCCTCAGAATATACCTGCTGATGCACACAGGGGCACACACACACACTCCCACACACACACAGGACTCACACTTGCTGCTGTGTGCACTTACATAGGCTACATGTACTCATTTTCACACACAATCACATGAACATGCAAGCAGGGCAAGAAGACCAAAGGCACATGAAAACAAGACAAACGCACACATCATGTGGCAGAAGAAGGATGACCCTTACTTGTGATCACAAAAGTTCACCGATTCGTCACAATCACGACAGCACTGTAGTAAATGGTTTACACACACACACACACACACACAGTTGCAGTGTATAACCTTTGCAGACAAGAGGCCGCCATGTGAGGAGCACGAGAGGATGTGAGGACCAGGATTGCTGTCTCTTGAACCCTTTCATCTCAGTCGCCACTCATTACCGTCTTTTCAGTCTTTGTTTTCAGTCAGATTTGTCGAGCGAGACAGACACACAAAGGCATCAGCATAACAACTGCAGTGCATTGTTGACTTCAGATTGATGGTGGTGGTGATGGTGTGGATAAATAACTAGAATATGAATAGTTAAAATTCCCCAAACTTACTCATCAATTAAACAAGATATCTCACATTATGTATTTTTATTGCAAAACTTGGATGAAATGCTAAAGGAGCTGGCCTATAAAAGTGTTGCTCTTGCTACATAGCTAGCATTAGCATTAACAACTGTTAACTCACAAGTGGAGAAGAAGCGTTATGATAATATTGGACAAAAATGCAAAGGAATCATTCAAAAGTTAAGGCTTAATTCACAATCTCACTAAGAGGTAGACAAATAGCCTACATCCAAATCCCTCTCGTGTTTGTACATTAAAATGAGTTTTAAGTTTTACCTTTAAAAACAGAAGAGAACAGAAAGCCTCTGTGACTTTGACCTGATTGTGTCACTGGTAGCTGTAGTTAGCTGCTAACTGTCCCCTGGAGTTTCTTTTTGAATCGTGTTAAAATGATGACAACTTTAAAGTCATAATTCTTCACAGCTAGCTATCGCATCATCTTCATTTCTTACATTAAAAACAAAAAAATAATCATGAAGCCCAAATTAAGGCCCCCCATGTCAGATGGTAGCCTACTGAAAAACACACAACTTCCTGTAAGCTCATCATAGGATCCTCTAATGTGCCGTACTATCGTTCAACGTAATATAGCTCATTATAGCTTCCTGCTTAGACCAAAGTGTAACCAATTTGCATTAATGCTTTGTTCCAAGTGTCTTTTCCTGTCTCCGAGCCATCACCGGCTGAGAAATCATTTCTGTAAACCCATGAGAGTTCACCAATCTAGGGAAAAGACCTATTTATCCCACACAGTATGTTACAGTAATCCAGCTGTCTCCCACAGTGTGTATCATAAAGATGCACAGCTTACAGAAAATAGGAAACCTAATGAAATATGATGTGCATGTGTATGAGTTTTCCGAGATTTACTCCCTTAAGTCGTCACTGAGTGGAAGGTGGGAGGAATAATCCATTGTCTCTCCATTGTATGTTAAACACAAGAGCGAGCACCATGGAAGGAATCTTTGACAGAGGCTGAATACATAACGCCGATGGATGGGGAATAGGTGGCATGTTCATCCCTCAACATGCTCCCACGCCGGATGAATGGGAGGCGATGCCTGAGGACTTAAGAGATCCACCAGCAGTGGATCTTAACTGATTGATACCATAGCACACAGACAGAGATGCAAGATATGGAAACAAAATATGCACACATGACAGGATGCATACTGCAACAATTATTTTCCTTATCAATAAATCTGTCTGACAGCATAATCCCAATTTCAGGGTCACTAAATAGCCTTGGAGGATGTCACTTGGACTTCATCAGCAAAGCGGATTTACATCCAGATGTAGCACACATTTTAACCAAATGTTGAGAAATTCCACAAGAAAATGCAAATGGATGCATGTTTCCATCCACTGGATTTGGTTCATCTATATAAACAATCGGTGGAGCTAATTTTCCAGTTGGGTGCCGCTGCAGAAGAAAAGATGATGCAGTTAAAGGAGCTCCAGCCAAACCTCAAATGGTGAAACAACAATGTAGGAAACATGAAGGAAATACAATATCTATGTGTGGTTCATATTCATCGATCTCAAACAGCTTTGATGTTTTTATGAACTATTCTTAATCTCATTTGGTTTCCATTTCCCTTTTATTGCATGTTGCTTTTATTGATTCCCCAACATTTTGGCTTCAGCTGAGCAGAAACACATTCGAGATATTAAAAGATTTTTTTTCAAATTTCCACACTTTTTTTTTTTTGTAACTTGAAAATATGCATAAAAATTGGTGGCCGAAAACAAGTTGTGTGAAGAAGTTCTGTTATCTAAATTTAACTGATTGATTTTTAGTCTAGAAATGATCACAAAACAGTATAAATAAACGATGTGACAGCGAGCCAACATGCACAAAACCAGAACCCTGAAACTGAAGCAGCCAATGTTAGAAAGCACCAAATTTGAAGAAACTGTTTAATATTCCTTGTTAATAAAACAGTTAATTAATTATTATGTTTGATGTTAAATCTCTGCTGATAGCAAAATTCATTAACAGACAATTTTTTTTTTTACATTTCTTTCTGGCCTGCTCTAGACTTTGAACTATTATGTTCATCCATATTGAATTTACCACTGGTGTTGAAATTGTGTCTCTGGTTGCTGTGAACAAACATCACTGCATGTTTACCTTCACAGCATGTAAATGAGCTTCGCCTGGTAAACACTTACAAAATGTATAGTTTTTGTGAAATCCAACATTTATATATAACCGGGAGAACAATAATAGAGAGACGCAGGATTTACAGTATACTGGTAATAACGTCTCTATTCCACCAGGTTCCTGTAAACCATATCTATCGGCTACAGTCACTTTTAGTGTTAAGTATAAAATGATGGACGGAAATGTTGAATGCTGTGGAATTACAGCATTCACATTATTTGAGGCTCTGCGGCTGCCACACTGCGTCGTCTCCATTTGGAAAAAGGTTTCAGACTTGATTAAGTTTTCGATCTCAAATGCATTTTCCACTCACTGAACAACATACATCAGAATACATAGATCTAGTTGCCCAGATACTTCAAACTATGACCCCATATATGGAAAAAAAACCTGGTCTACACATACTCCATACTCATATCAAAAAAATACCCAGATATGATCCATATTCTTGGGGTTGTGGCGCAGTAACATGTGCATTAATATGTATGTATATATAACGTCTGGTGCTGTGAATGATGCAAATGGCTGGTTTATCTATGTCTCTTTCTGCCTCGCTCAGTCTGTCACTCTCTGTCTCAGTCGCTCTGCGCTCTCTGATGGATGACTCTTAGTCATCGTCTGCAGAGATCAGTATACAGTCTGGGCCTCCGTCAGCCCCAGTGAATTAATGGCTGATGGGAGTGCAGTGATAGAGCCTCAGGATCAATACATCAGACCAAGAGAAGATGCTGAGAGAGAAACACTCGTCCTGTGTTTGTGCTTCAAACTATGAATATTTGTGCCTCCTTCTGTATTTCAGTGTGTCTGTGAGCACATGTCTGTGTGTTGGTGTGGTTGTGTGTGCTGCTTGGAGCTCAGCAGAAGTTTACATCTGTGTTTTTGTGAGTGTATTACAGGTTGTGACTCTGTTGACACAGACAAATCAAAAGCGCCCACTTCTCTTAATGCCCACTTTCCCTCGTCAGCGTCTTCTAGGCAGAGACGGCAAATCATTACCTCTCTGTTTTTCTGCCTTCTCTCCTTCTATTCCTTCTATTCTGTAGATCCAAAGTGCTGCTGTGGCGGTTTGTGGGATTAATTAGTAAGTGGAAAATCTTTGCAGGGACAGACACAGTTTGGTTGCAATGATTGATGGTGAAGCGAAAACATGCGAGAAGGCGTTAGACTCTGTGTTGCTCATTAATAAACTTCTCCATAATGAACTCCTAACTCCTTGAGGAGCATGTTTTTTTTAGTCTTTTATGAGTATTGAGAGACTCAAGGTTGGAAAACAGTCTCACAAACACATCCCAGGCTTCATATGTTAGGAGTAAAAGCAGAGAGCGGTTTTGTGAATTAGCCTACATACTCACACTGTGACTCACACCAAATGAGTCACAGTGAAGCAGCCGCAGACAAAGAGGCAGAAGAGTTAAAGGAACTTTAAAGCCTTGAGAGGGCGGAGATGTAGACTGTGTGAAAAGGGCTTCAACACAGAGGCGAAGGTCGATTATAATTTCTTACATTCAAGCCCTTCAGACCTTCACATTATCCCCTTGACCTTTTTTTTTTAACAACATTATTGGTAACTCAACAAAAACATGTGCATGCGTGCTGTGATATACGGTACTTGTAAAAGTAATGGAAAACCAAGAATAGGATAGCGTATGTCAAATATGTGTATTACTTTTACATTTTCATAGGAGTTTTCAAATATATTGTATTATGATATATACATGCACTCAAAACACAAAAACACAAAAATATCCCAGAATTCAGAGCCGTAGTTGCCCAGACATTTCGACCTTTGACCCCATGATGAAATCTGGACTGGACATGTTCCATTAACGAACATCAAGATGTCATATTAAAACATCAACAGACATGCTCCAGATTCTTTCAAAACCCTCCAGATTCTAGCACAGTGATGGTAGTATCACATAATTATTATGGTATAAAGAAGGTGCGTTTAACCATTAGCTACCTTGCAACTACCCCAATTAATACAACTGAGGGGCCACAGCAGGACAGAGGTTGAGTCAGTCCAAGAGGACGGCCTCACCCAGTGCTGTGTTGTACCATCTTCTATCACCTCCTCCCCTATAGGCCACACTTACACCCTTTGGGAGCGAGTCGATCCACTGAGACCTGAACCTTGTTACTACATTAGTCACATAAATGTTTTCATACAGGGAAGCTGTCATATAGGTGTGAAAAAACATCAGATAAGCTACTTTCCTTGTCATATTGCACAGCTGTTGGACATTTCAACAGTGAGCGATAGAAGAAGTCAAGTTTGAAAAAAATAACTACTTTTTGGTGAGAAGAAAAGTAAAAGAACCAAAAACACATTTGTCCTTCATATTACTACTTTTTCCAGCTGTGCCACTACTCCATCTCCTGCACCCGCTGACATTTTTTCTAAAGAGAAACAAAAAAAACAATGAACATTCACACATCGGACAGCTGCTGTGTGTCTAAATGGCAACTTCTCTCTATGACACCAGCACATGTCCGAGAAGGAATTTAATCCTAAAATGAAATAATAATAAGGCTTAATATGCTAAATTCAGGCAGTAGACATGTAGAGATGTAAAGACACTTTTCACACACTCTTCCAGTGTTGGTGTAGCTCCAACACTGATTTCTATAGAGACACTCCCTCTCTGGATTGAAGAGGAGGCTCCTTGAGTGCTGGTTGCTCCAGTGCTTGGAGAGGGGATATCCTTGCACACATACACACCAGTATTTGAACGTGAGGAGTTTGTTTACATTTCCACTTTCCGAGTGTTTGTGCGCTCTGCTGCTTCCCAGCGATGGCGGAGCATCGGAAATCTCCACTGAGCACGTGCAGAAGATGTTTACACTCCTTCTGTGTTTACTACCTGGCTCCTATGGGATGGACAAACAGAGGCGACCCAACATGCAAAGACACATATGAGCTTCTTGAACGTACACAAAAGCTTTTCATGCACACACACCACTACACACACACACGCAGAGAAAATGAACAGACACACACTTCATACTGGCTGCCTGTTGGTGGTGGTGTGTTCAGGTTCCAGCAACTAGGGGTTTGTTTGTTTGGTTTCCACTGCAGAGCCAATCAAGCTCAACTGCTGTGAGGGTATGGCTGTTTAGCTTAACACACATTCAAACGAGTGATGAGGTGTGTGTGTGCAATTACCCATAGACACACACACACACACACACACACACAATCAAACGCAGCTATTGTGTGTTCAGTGGGCACAGATTGCTCCAGAGCCTGGCTGATGTCTCAGGGATGTTTTTTTGATAAATTGTTCAGTCAAATTAATACTTACAGCCCCCGAATGACAGTTTGTTCCCTCTAATTTTATCTGTCGCATTAGCAACTAAAATTACAGCTTCTTATGGCTCAACTCGTTCTCAAGCTTTCCTAGTTTCTGTTAAATCCCAGAACTCAACACATGTACGTCAATAATCATAATCTAAAAAAATAAATAAATCTAAAACGATGTTAGTCGTCATTGTTAGAAACAAAGAACAGGCTACACCAGTGGTTCCCAACCTTTTTTGGCTCGTGACCCCATTTTGACATCAAAAATTTCTGGCGACCCCACGCCCTCAATCAAGATGCGCCAGCTTAGACATTTCTATATGCTGCATTTTATTTGAACTTGTTTTATATTTGAGTAGAGTTTGAGTAAAGTATAAAATACTGTTGTTTAAGATTGTGTGTGGTGTTTTTAACCATCATTTTAAAAATAATAATAATTAGTTAAAAAAAAAATTTTATCAGTAATTTTATTTTTTATCAAATACTAGTCATTTCAGGCGACCCCATTTGAATTCCAGGCGACCCCACGTGGGGCCCCGACCCCAAGGTTGAAAAAATGTGGGCTACACTGTCTGACCGAAATACAGTAATGACATGATAGCATCTTGTTAATGTTGTATTTCCTCAGGCACCCCAGTGGCTCACCCGTTCTGGCGGCCATGGGTTCAAATCCGACCTGCGGCACTTTGCTACATGTCACCTCAATATCTCTCTCTCCTTCACACTCTAAAATGCCCCAAAAATAACATGAAAAATGATTACATTTCCACCATTGTTCTGCCTGTTTATATTAATATTCTGCCATAACAGAGTTTAAACTGTCAGGCTGAAGACGTGTGCTCTCCAGATTTAAAGATCTCCTCCAGACACACTTTGAGACATGTCAAAGCACTCTGCTTTGAATGATGATTTATATCCATAAGTCATTTCAAATAACCAGTTGTAAATTGCTTTCTGAAGAGTTTGCACATCAGATGTCTCCCCCAGAAACATCTTCTTCATTTTAAGTACGGTGACAGTTTTCATCTAATTTTACTGAAATTCCAAAACTACGCAACAATAAATCAATAATCTGAATTCTATTGAATTTGTAACCCTGCATCATCATTTAATGAGATTCAATACTTATCAATATTCAGGTAAAAAGGAAAATGAAAAGTTCAAAATGACAAAAAATGCAGAAATGGTAATTTCAAATTAAATAATTCCGTGTGTGTGTATGTGTGTGTGTGTATGTGTGTGCACATGCATATTTCATCCACTGATTATCATGCTGGCTGTTTTTTTATTTGCATTATGTGTGTGTACTTACCGTAATTGTTTTCCTGTATTTGCATTCATGTGCTTTGGTTTGAATACCCTACAGTATGTGACCAACCCAGCACATTTGCCCATGCTTGTCTCTGCATGTGTGTGTCTGTGTGTGTGTGTGTGTGTGTGTGTGTGTGTGTGTGTGTGTGTGTGTGTGTGTGTGTATGTGCGTGGGTTGAAATGACCGTGTGATGACTCTGTTTTTGTTTGCATGCGTGTGTTCCTGACCTGCAGGTGAGTGAAACCAGGCTATGATGACACCACAGTGGGTTTACCAGTCAGGAGCTCCTGCCCTCCACTGACACCCACTGCTGATGTTAGGGTGACCTCCACCTGACCTTTTCTATCCTCCCATCCACCCACAGCTTGCTCCACTCCTCTTTTCCTATTGTTATCTCACTTGTTTCTTTCCTCTATTTTCCATCTCTCTAAACTCTTCCTCCACATTTGCATTTTTTCGGTCGCCTTTTTCTTCATCTTCCTATTGTGTCCCCTGTATTATTGACTTGTTGCCTTTCCTCCTTCCCTCCCGGCACTGAGGATGGCTGCAGTACATTTTGCTGATAAACTCTACCCTCCATCTCTTTCATCTCCAACCATCTGCAAACAATAAAGAAATAAAAGACAAACACAACTGGATTGACAGCGAGCCAGATCGAACTTGCAGGCAGACACAAATATTTTGTACCGTAAATGTTTATTCAGGCTCTGGCAGGCTCTGATGGAGTGACCTCACCAGGCTCACACACACACACACACGCACGCACGTACACACACAAATCAACCATATCCTTTGCAGTTCAGCTACTTCAGATCACCTAGTTTGTTTTTCATGAGTGAGATAACAGAGATTTCCCAGCATCTGCTCATTGTAAACATGTTCATATAATCCCATTATATATAATATATTACATGACTGGTCTTAAGTAACACACATGCACGCACACACACACATGCACAACAGCTTTTTCCAATAACACACAGGTCCAGAGCAGTCGTTGGTCATTGTTATGAAGACACAGGCTGTGAACTCAGTGAACCAGAAAAACAATTGGCTCAGACTTCCTGCTGGCTTCCTCTGTAGTGGGGCAGGCCCCTAACACTACTACTCTCTCCCTCGCTCTCTCGCTTTCTCTCTCTCTCTCTCACACACACACACACAATCACACACATACACACACACACACACACACACACATAAAATGCAGGGTGACAAGCCTAAGTGTTTTCCAGCCATCCTGTTTTCTAGCCTGAGTTTATTTTGGTTATGTGGCGGATCCATGCTGTACAGGAAGGGGTAGCCTCATTGTGCATGTGTGTGCACGTGTATGAGTGTGTGAGTGTGTGTGTGTGTGTGTGTGTGGAACTTCGGAAGAAAATTCCTCTGTCTGTCATAATATAAACAAATCCATATTAGGGACCCGTGACCAGAGCTCAGTGTAAACAGACGCACGTGTCAACAACTCACTTTCCACCATTGTACTGTATTGTATTTTCTTCTACTTAGTTGTTATGGAGATGAAGAGATAAAGATAAATAAAGGAAATAACTGAAATCATTTTTAGTAGTGGCTCCCTCTATAACAGCAGGCACAAGTATTTTTGTCTATTACTTGTAGGTAAAGTTGCCTATGATTGATCAGTACTTTTATAACTCTTACCTGTATGACTGATACAGAAATAACTTGCATAATAACACCCACTCCCACTAAAGTAGCCTATTTGTACCAATAGTATGAGCTGTATTAGGTAACAAGCCATTCAACAGAACAGACACTACTAAAATCATGCTGCTTTCTTTTGCCAGAGGGCTGTTAGTGTTTACGCAGAGTGAATTAACATGACTAACACTCACACAAAAACCCTTCTGTCTTTTAACATGACTCAGCATTCAGTCAATATTGAGAATGATTAATTCACAAAGCACCGTGGTTTGTGTTTGTTTGATGCCCTTTCTACTGGGTCTCACTGACTCACTGTGCGTAATTAGCAGCGAGAGCTCTGGGGAGACAGTGGAGACTTTTATGGAAGAAACACAGCATCTTGTCAGCCCACTGCCTGTATCAGAAACTGAGGCTGAGGACCACAGCGTCCCATCCCTCATCATTAGGGCTGTGTAGATTTGCCATAATGTGCCATATTCATTTCTGAGTAACTGTGAGATCCGGTTTGTTTGCTTGATAAACAGGAGTGAATGATAATGTCCAAAGAAAACAGGTTTCACCCTCTTGAATTTTCAGATATACATCAGTAAATGATACATCTTAAAGGGATAGTCCAACATTTCAAACTTACACAAACCTTCTTGACAAGAGAAAACGTCTAGTATGACACTATAGCCAAGAGTTGTTTTTAGCTTCATAGGCTATTTGCTTGATCCATAGGCTAACCTTCCTAACAAATATTTATCATTATGCATTAACACATTAATATAAATACATATCGTATTTATACAATCAAATAACAATAAAATAGTTTCATTACAAAAGTAGCATGCTATTTTGGGAACAACACTACAGCCAGCGTAGTAAAGCCTATAGCCTATATGATATTTTGTGAAACACCTTACATTTGTTTAACCAATCCTACTCATGTTTAACTACAATGGTAGGCTATAGATCCAGAATATGATAAGCTTCTCGTAGCAGATGGGAATTTAAAAGGCCTACAACTTGTCATATGTGCATTGCAGCAAATTTGCTATGTCTAATAGTTGTAGGATGTGCTGATAATTTCAATCAATCATACTTTCTCCTATGTATTCAGACGCTGGAACCACATGATAAATATAGTATTAAGCACCCTTTAATGATAGCTTTCAGGCAGCATCTAGCATGAGCGCTCATCTCAGACCCTCCACAGCAGGTGCAGGACAAAACCATTCAGGGGGAAACGCGAGTGCGATGTACACTCTGGCTTAGCTGCTCTGTGGTTGGGCAGTCAGTGGTGTGCTGACCTCACAGCATGCTCCATTTCCTGTTTTCCCCAGCGCCTGTGTCAGCAAGGGGGCTAATAGTACCCAAGATACTACTCACACTACTCATGCATGTACTCTATGCATTCATTATAGATACACATGAGCAGAACGGAAAATGCAGGATATTTAGTTCCCTTACACATGAATTAAAGCTTCTATCCCCCATTGCCACTATCTTCCCATCATGCCCTACATAAAAGGGTTCATATTATAAATAGCACCAGTTTTATCCACATGGATACATGACATAACCACACAGGGGAAGCAAAACACATCACCCCTCTGAAATTAAAGAAATACTTCAACATTGTTTGATTTCATTTTTTGTCAGAGAGATGCTGACTATTAACGCAGCAGTAGCTAGTTTAGCTTGGCAACAGAAACAGCTAGCACTTACACTGTCCAAGAATAATATCTGCCCATTAGCACCTATAAAATGTGCTAATTAACACGTTCTATCTTGTTTGATTAATCTATACAAAAAGTTGAAGTGTAAAAATAAGTTAAGTTGTTGTTTTACTGGGCAGAGCCATGCTAACCGTTTTGCCCTGTTTCCAGTGTTTATGGTAAACTGGGCTACCAGCTGCCAACCATGGCTCCATATATAGTACAAAGTAATGAGAGTGGTATCAATCTTCTCATCTAACTATATAGCAACAAAGCAAATAACTGTGTTTACAAAAATGTCAAGCAGGGGGTTTTTTTCTAGGCAACTGCTGTTCCTACTCATGCGTTTTTGAAAGATTTCTTTCATGAAGACCACAAATTTTTGAGTTAGGTCCACACAATGACAGTTCAAGGACGCACTTGACCCACAAGACCCTGAGCCTGATGGGGTGCCTGTTCGCCTTAGAAAATACATTCTTAAATGTTGTAGGCCTACAATTGTTTTTGTTTTATGAGTATTTTCCAACACACAGAATGGTTTCCAGTTAACGCCCAGGGAGTGTCATCCATCAGACTCTGACAATGATTTGGACCATAAATAGATGAAGTGGAGTTCATCTCCCCAGAGAGGATATGACATAGAGGGAGGCTATAGTTAGACAGTGGAAGCCCTTGAAACGCTACAACTGCAAGTGCAAAAAAAATTCTCCTGGACAATAAGACAATATTCCAATAACCTCATTTTACCGAACAACTGGGAAACAACTGAGCAATGTTTTTATTTCCACTGAGTCCACATGCTCTACATCCTGAGAGTGTGTGCGTGTGTTAATAACTGCTTGTGAGTGTGTATTCAACCTCCATGTCAACCTACAGTAAGAAGCTGTTGTTTGTGTGCAGATTTCACGGGACTTTCTAGAGCACTCGCCATTGTTTTCATGAAGAGAGAGGGTCAGAAGGCCACTGAGGTCAGCTGAGAGTTCAACTCATACACACATGCACCCACACGCCTGACCACACACACATAGCCTACACAGTCACTGTGTTCACCTTGTGATGCTTTCAACATCCTGTTTTTCCCCATCTTGATGACTTTCAGCACAGTGGTCAACAAATCCAGAGTAGTGAACACACAAACACGCATACACACGGTGTGTTAAAACTAGGGACATGGTGTCAAGGAAGCATATAATACTAATGACGTAAACATTTCCTGGTGTTGTCGCATTCTGAACTTCCCAGGTTATGCAATAGGAAAAAAAACAGTAAATAAAAAAGAGACTGTACTACATTTCAGGGTAATTGAGGTGACCAATCACGATCAAGGACAAAGTCTGAATGAATTTCACAGTGCTTGTCAGCTGTGCTGTCAGCACCATTCATGTGATTTTATTAAATGAAGAAGTGAGCTAATGGACTCTGGCACAGGTGTCTTCAACTGGCCTTGAGGTTAAAGCATGGCACCAGCAGAAATACAACAAGAACCGCAACAGAATTTATTATCAAAAACATTTTTCTTTATTTTTTCTATTTATCTTTTAGCAAACATGTCAATACTCCTACTCAGATACGCTTATCACTGAATGTGTGACTGGGTGCTTCCTGTGATAGCAGCTGATTGGACGAAACTGAGAGTGCTCATCTAAAATCACAGAGATGGCTAACAACACCAACCTGGTTCTACCTCAGACTGTGTCCAAGTATATTCAAAACTATGTTTCCTGGATTAGCATTAGTGCTGGGATTCCATTTCCTTCCATAGAAACCAAGACAATATTGGTACTGCTTTAAAATTTCTTCTCTATTATAAATAACTAATATTTAAAGGACAGCGCCAAGGAGGAATATATTGATTTAATTTGAATCCACTATAAAAGAATAACCTGTAACAAATGTCTATACTTAAATGTCTGTTTTGAATTTGATGTAATAATGAAGGTAGTTCTACAATGTTAAAGGTTTTAGCAGGTGTAGTGTTTACCATTGCAACCCTATTAGTTTAGCATGAGAGCAGTTCAAATCTGCTAATTAGCAAAGCTCATTAGTGGTGCTCAATCCAGGCTCATGGAATTAATTTTGAAGGTATTAAAATCCAAGTGCTATAGACACAATGAAATTTTCTGACCTGATAATTGTCCAATGACAAATATGAGGATGAGCAAAGTCATTACAATTTGTGCTAATTTGGAAATAAATGTCAAGATTTATAAATGCCTTGAATGGTAATTCTTTTCATTTCAGCTCTTTCCGATGTCGTACATGAACACCAGGAATGAGCACTGCTCACTGAGCATGCTCATTTTATAGTGAACAGTGAACTGAATGTATCTATTTGCAACTAATTAACATGAATTAATGGCACCCACGGACCAGAACATAGTGGTAATGCAACACAAAGCTGAATAATAGTCATATTAATTGTGTTAAAGAATAAGTTGTGTTTAACGACTACAAATAAGAATTGTGTTCAAGGCTACAAAGGATAAAGATATGTAAACCATATAAGTACAAGTGAAGTAAGTGAATATCTGCAGAAATTTCCATGGCATTTCAGAGAATATTGTGATATTTCAGTCTGGTTCAAGGTGGCTGGCCGATTGACGTCGCTCCACGTCACTAGTGAGAATGAAAACTATTAAATTGCATCAATCACTTCAGTGTTAAACAGCCTGCTCACAAAACATCAGGAGAGAATTTCTTATTTTAGACCTAGTTCACACAATAGTGAGGACTTTTCACATTCAGCAGGGTAATAAAAGAGCTTCTGACTGAATGAATGCAGCGCATCAGGAATAGCTACCTCTTTTGTTGAGGCGTCCTTGTGCGAGACCGTGACTCTGTACCTGCAAAGACTGTGAGTCGCTGCAGCTCAGAGCAACAGCGTAATAACTCAAAAATGTTCTTCAGATACCACGTAAACAAGAAAAAACCCAATAAAAACATGAAACTAACCGATGGTGGGTTTAAGCGGTGTTTGCCCGACTGCAGAGTAATATTCTATTGATTTGTCCAAAGCCGCCCTCACAGTCAGTTTTAACCCAAAGTGATGCTTGGCAGGGAGGTGGCAGCTTTACTGGAATACACTTCTTGTGTAACCGTTGGCCTTTCCACTATTGACGTGTCCTGGGATTAGGCCACGTTCTCCTCAGCGGGTAAACATTTGGGCTAAAGGTGGGAGGTCAGTAGTGCGAACTGATAAGAGAGAGACTTTGCGGGAAAAGTGAATATGCAATATTTTGTAGTTGTGTCCAGCTGATCCACCTGTGTAACAGAGCTCCTGTTGTCATCATGTGAGCTCAGAGTACATTCAGAATATTCATGCAAATGGTTTTCACTGCAAAGATACAATACTACACACACACACACACACACACACACACACACACATACACCTCTGCTGCTGGTGTTGGTTAGCATTGATCGGATCACTGCTTCAGACACACCGAAAGTCCCACAGGGTCGCTATAGCAACTAGAGCCAAAATAAAGCAGTCGTCGAGACAGCAGCGGCAGCTTCAGCTGGCACACACATGCACGCACACACACACACACACACACACACACACATGCATGCACACACAACCCCCCTCTGGCCTTGGCACCTAGAAACAGACACAAAATGAGCTCTATATTAGACCGCAGAGGGAGAAAGGAAAGGACTGAGAGGGAGAAACATCGAGGCAAAGCAGCAGAGGAGGGAAGAGCGTGTCCTGGAATAACCCCTGTCAGCTCTGTTCGATGTTCCAAAGAGGACATATTTAGCAGCCTCTCTGACTGGCAAGATCCCAGACTCTCTCTTAGTCTCTCCTTCACACACACAAACACACACACGCACACACACAGAGAAACACACACACTGCCCAGGTCTGGCTGGCAGTCACAGGATTGCCCAGGTTTCCTTAATGTAGTCCCACCGACTCGCTCACCTATTACATTACTTTATGTGTGTTTTATATATTTATATATACGTATATGTGTGTGTGTGTGTGTGTACCGTTGGTGCCAAGGGGCAGACAGGCCGGCTGTTCATAGCGACGCACTGTGAGCGCCGAAGCCTCCTCCTCCTCCTCCTCCTCCTCCTCTGGGCCGTCACTAGAATGTTCCAGGAGCTCGGAGAGAGGCTCTGCGGGGCCAAGCTGGCAACCTCCACGCCTGCAGAGATGACCAAACCTCCGCGGTGAGTCTGCGGCCAAATAGTGATAGTAACAGCAGGTCGGCGTGACGACAATTCTGGGCCTGCGAAGAGGAAGATGAATAATGAAATAAAGCTTGAAAACATAAAATTTCGGGGGGCTTTGGACTTGGACCTTGTGTTGCCTTCACTGTGCCAGTCCAATTTGAACCAATCTTCTTTGCTTCGCTGCACATAAATTCATATTTAGCATGCAGATAAAAATGGTATCAGTCCTCTAACTCAATTTAACTGCTGTCAAGATAGAGAAATAGTATCAGCAGTAAAGGTCAACCCATTCCTTTAAGACTGAGAGAGCACAGAATTAGATTTAAAAAGAAAAAAACTCTGTTTCTTTCAATGGTTCAGAATTTCAGTGAAAACACATTTTTCTTCTGGTCAAGGTGATGATGTAGGTTCAGCTCTGAATAAAGGGAGGTAAACAGTGTGCGATTTTATAAAAAGAAACATGGTGATATCTTTGGTCTTGGCTCTCAAACTGTCACACTTTGAAACAGGCTTAAAGATGTCCGTTTAGTGTGGCTGTTGCTGCAACCTACGTCTTCTAGCCGACCAATAGGAAGCATGAAATGATGGCTGAACATATGCAATGGTAGAAAACTTAAACTCTTAAAATTTGGCTCCCAGGGGACCTCTTTTCCTGAGCCATGACCAGATCGGTCCACAATCTCCACGTCCTTACCTGCTTTTCTTTGGATTATTCCCACATACTCCCACATAAATACCATTATTGTATTCCAGCTGCATTTGTTTGCCATTACAGCTACACAAAAGGATGCAACAAATCAAAACACTGAGAATCCAGATTGCATGCATCTGAATCATGGTCAATCCAGTCCAGAATTTATCGTGTGTAGGATCATAGAGTGTAAAATCTGGGCACAAATCCAGGTTCAGGGATATTTTACCCTCTTGTTGTATTGACTGGCATTGTAGCCGCCTTATCCTCAGACAATCTTGATGGCATTCCCACATTTATTAAATCTGTCACACATTGTGGCCTGAAATGACCTCATACGATCACTGGGCTCTCAGACTGTATGTGCCCGACGTTAGAGCACTGAGAGCAGCGTCTCAGTCTTCAGCGTTTCTCCGTCTGTCGCCAAGAAAAATGAACATACTGAAATTGAAAGCACTTTTGCAGATGACGGCTGAACAGTTGGGTGTCACCGTCGGTGCAGCGGAGTCAGAGAGACGTTTAATAGAAACTAGACTATACATATCAACCCCACATGTATACAGTATATTCGTCATTGTATACGCATTCATCATAATGTAAACATTCAGGTCAGATTTGTGGCGAGGCATGGTGAGAGTCCAGCAGTGCTTTTGCACGGCGGTCACATGAGTCATTTTTACATTTACATTTCAAGCAGACGTGATTCAGAGCAGCTTGGCTGAGAGAGCTCAACGCCCCTGCTGTGTCAGATACATCCGCCTGTGCCCATATCACCATCTGATGTTTGATAGGCAGGGTTTCCCTCTTGGTTTACAGAAGGCTGATCCGCTTTCTGGATAGTGAAAGGTGGTGGGAATTATTTGAAGCAAATTCCAAGAGATTTTTAGGTTTTTCACATTGTTTTTCAGCCATTATCCTTACTATATGTTTCAAAGAAAGCTGAAACCAATCCAAATGGATTACCTTCACTTAAAAAAAAAAGCCTTGCCACATGTTAATCAGTTATTTGACATATGACCAATCACATGAGGAGCAATGAGACACTGTCACCAAAACCGGAGAGGATAGTCTGAACCTCGGACAGATCAAATTACAGTCACTATCAAAACCAGCTTCATGCATAAGATTAAAATCTATGTTACATGTAAAAACTCTTTCTGCTGCATGTCGGAACAGCTTTAGTTTTTAAGACGTTACATTCAGCTTGTCTGCTCATCCATCCACATGTATGTACCTCCCATTCTCTTACTCAAACTTCTTCCAATTAGGCACAAGCATTCAGCTGGACTCAAGGATGAACTGATTTTGGTGGCCAGTGGTTAAAGGTCATGGTAGCCTCACAACATATTGTTTTGTGCTTAGTGAATGCAATATTGCCGTAAGGGAACACAAACACCTGGACTCTAGGATGAGCTGAGTAGATTAAGGTCAGAGGTCAAGATTCACACAGCATAACATTGACCTTGACCTTTTTCTGCCACTTTATGTTTCCTTTCCCTCATACGTTCATCCTG
The DNA here is from genome assembly GCF_045865225.1 of Trachurus japonicus. Taxonomy (NCBI): domain Eukaryota; kingdom Metazoa; phylum Chordata; class Actinopteri; order Carangiformes; family Carangidae; genus Trachurus; species Trachurus japonicus. The sequence goes on from NC_140929.1 coordinate 15,806,731, forward strand.
ATACCTTTTTCATTAACACATCTTTAGGGAGCTCTGAAAAAAACAGTTAGATACAACACCTTACCACTGGTTTCAATGGGAGGGATAGGGTATGAGAATCACATGTCCACTATTAATAAACCCTGCAGTCCCCACATGCCAGCCCTGGCAGCTGCCTGTGGGTTTTTATAAATTGGGACATGTGACTTTGGTTTCTATTCTTACACAGATTAACAGATATGCCGCATGTTGTATGTTTACAAGTCTAATCATTTTAAGATGTCGCGTGGCACCAAGGAAACAATGGCATGTCTGTTTTCTACTATATAACATTTTAATAATATTTTTATTCATAATGTCTGAGTGGTATCTGTTTTACAGATGTCTGACAAATAAGAGTAATAAAATTGTAGACAAATAAAAGTAAAACAAATGATGTCTGTATCTAACCCTGTCAGTGCTACGTTATTGTGGTCAGAGTGTAAAGTTAAGATTTTGCCATTTCTAGAAGTGTTTGAGTTAAGTCGGTACAAGCTACATAACAGAGAAACAGGCAGTGTTGTGAAAGTTCACACCTCACTAAAGTTCATTCAACGTTCAGTTCACACTGATTCAAATGAACTAGTTCATGTTAATAGTTCATAATTTTGCTATTGAAGGTCGCAGCCTCTAAAATTGAACTAGTTCATGTTCATTTCTTCCCTTTTCTTTAATGAGCTGCTGTTCCTCTTTCACCCATCCCCAGTCCCCATCATTATCACTTCCATTAATCAATTAGTGTACACAGCTCTAGAGTCACAGATAGATATTACTTTTAAAAGCTGAGAAAACCCACGATGTGTAATCTCTGACTTGTCCACTGTTGGACAAGTCAGATACCACTTTAAAAAAATATTTTAAAAGACTCAGATTCATATTCAGATACTTCAGTTCAATGTATAATTTCAAAATGTGTTATCAATTTGCTTTTTTGAGGGCACACACTTCATAATGATTTTTTCCCCAATGGAATTTGGACTGATTTATTAATTTAAGTCGTTCAAATTGTCCATATATCTTCAGTAGAGCCAGTAGCTGTGTTGTCTGGCTGACCACCGGACACTGGACATTTGCTGGGTGCCACTGTAAAACACAATTATTCCTCTTCAGATGTTATGTGGCGGTTGGAAAACAGCCTTTTGATGCATTACGGCCATGTTCAGGTCCCTGGGTGTCATTAACTCATGTTAATTAGTTGCAAATGGATAGATTCACTTCACTGTTCACCAAAATATGAGCACACTCAATGACCAGTGCATTTAGCGCGTTCATGCAAAACACAGCTTAGAGGAAAAACCATATAAGGCATTTAGTCATGACACAAACTATAATGTCCTGGTTCTACTAATGTCTCACTTTATAAGAGTAAATGAAAATCACATTGTAATTATACAGTAATGTGCTTATAATGTTGGAACTATGTGCATCATTTCATATTAAATGTAACCAAACTGGTAATCATATACATTTGCATAATGTTGCATCTTTAGGAGAGGAGGTTTAAGTTCTTGGAAATCCCATCCTTAGGTTTTTTCAGTGACATGAAATGGTGCATCACACTCCAGTTACCAGGATTTTAGAGGCAGGAGACACCGATGCTTTGAAACAGATGCTTTTACACACATGAAGCGCACACACACACACATACACAGGCAAGAAAAACAAGTGGCAAGTCTGTCGAGGAAAGGCCCCTAGAGAGCTCTCACTCGCAGCTTGGCAGACCTGTACCTGATCCCTGAGCCCTGACACACACACAAATATCCGCGCATGCGCACAAATGCACACAATGCTTTCTAGGTAAATGAGCACTATCTACGGAGCGTTATGAATATTCATGGACATATTCCAGGGATAGTGGAGGAGACATGCCACGTGTGTGTGTGTGTGTGGGGGTGTGTACACATGTCTATATCTTTTAGCCCGGCGTATTCTCGCATCACTGCCCTTTCCTCACTATCGAAGCAATCTTGAAATGATCTTCGGAGCACACATTCACGTGTCTGCAGGGCTTGTAAAAGCTCCCTCCCTTCCTCTTACACACACACTCATAAATATACACACACACTCATGCGTGCACACACACACACACACACACACACACACACACACACACACACACACACTGACTATCCCTGAAGGGGTGGGTAGGTTGATGACTCCAGTAAACAATCTGTTCAAGCTTCCTATGTCCACCTAAGACAACAACACTCATAAAGATAGCTACAAAGAACACAGCAAAGTTCAACCCTGTGTGCACATGTGTCCAATGTGCACCAGTACACATGCATGGTTTTGTTTTGTTTTTCATATCTTGTATTATGTAAACAGTACACACACACAAACCCATGTGCATGAACCAGTCATTTTATTGACAGCACTAATTACACCAGCTCATGGTGCTGAGTGTTTACATGTAAATGAATCCTGATGGACTTTAGGAGGCATTGATCCGGCCTCCTCCCCACACTGGGAGCACTTAAAGCTGATGGTCACTGCGCACTCACTCACTCACCCATATCTTTTATCAAGCCCTCAGATTTATGCTCACAAATTACCCATATCATTTTTTATCCTAATGGTTTTGATATAGCTTTAGATGATTGTGTTTTCTTTTCATGAAAACGCAACTGTGTAAACTGACCGTTTTCTATATTTGCACAGTACACACACATACAGTTTACAAAAATAATAATTATCTTCAGAAAGTTGCAATTTTAACAATGAATTCTTGACTTGCTGTAGTAGCTAGTTAAAGTATACATTAGCTTCATGGGTTGGTTGAAAACATTTTCAGCTGATTTCCCCAACTCTCTGCTAATCATGCTAATAAGGGCCTTAAAGGGGAACTATGCAAGTCGATCGCTTTTTTACTGTTTTGGTCTCTTTTTTCTCTGCAGACCTCCCTCTATCATCAATCAATCAATCCATATGTTTTCTTTTTGGACAGTAGGAGAGAAAACACCTCTGATAAATGTAGCCTACTTGGTATGGTGCCACTGGCTTCTGTTGCTGGGATGTAAACTTCCCCAAATTCAAATAAAAAAGTGACACCACTGCTAACATTAGCTTAATGTTAGCCTAATGTGAGCCAGTCCTTCCACACAAATAAACAATAGACGTGTTAGTCGTATAGCATAGCCTACAGGTTTTTGTTTTTTAGTTACACTGCTTAGAAATCCTAATGGTTAAATCAAATAAACGCCATCGCTCACACTGTTTCTTTTGTAGGCTAGTTGTGGTTTCAGAAAAAGCTAATGGAATTAAATGCAGAGTCCCTGTAGAGACAAATTTGGGGCTTGGAAGACCTGTCGGGAAACCATGGCTATGTTTGCTTAGCTACAATTGGACAGTTGCTGTTCAGTGGAGGGTTTAAGCAAACAATCAATTCCCATTTTGTCCCATCTGATCACTGTGCTATGAAGTTACATGTGCATAATCTACAAAAAATATTTGCTTGTAGACACACAAGCTATAATCTTGATCAGTATTTAATTCTCTTTTGTGAGTTTCCAGCATGTAAATGTTTGACAGTGCATTAACATGTTTGCACAGCATTCCCAAGGGCCAAGTGGAGCATTGATAAATATTTTACAGCACGCCAATCCGCTTCCAATCGTAACGGCTGGCCATCCCAGTCGCAACAGGGATGGAGCTGGCTTGATGAGGCTGCAGCCTGCTGAGACTGGCAGGGAGCTGGGGTCAATTTCTCTCTAATGGCCTCTCATACAGTAGCTCTAATGATAAAAGATGAAGCGCAAAGGCACAGAGACGATAAACAGCAGGAAGGAAACGGGTGATGAACGGGAGTGGTGCATAAAAAAAAAAACGTGTTCGTTTTTTATTGATTTGATGATTCTTGCTTCTTTTAAATCAAAGCAGCGTCGTATGGTTTGTGTCAAGCTCTGCTCAGAAAGCTGTAAATAACAGCAGAACAACATCTGAGGCACCTTGACACGACCCTTCCCCTCCATCCCAGCTTTGAACACCCCAGTGGGTACGCCTCGCTTCCATTTCAGCCTCATGTCTTAATAGACCGATATCTTTCCCCATTTCTGGTCCTCTGTCATGACGAATCAGCGACAGGGCAGTTCTATTAAAGCAGAAGTGCCACAAAGTGAACGGCACATGTTATTGGACTATCACGTCAAACCAGGCGGAAACACTTGACTGATTCCACGGCAGGTATGCCGCGGAAAAGTGAGTCATTCTGGAAAGTCACACAGCAAGTAATCCATTTCTGTGATTGCAATATAAATAGCCATGTGCTGGATTAGATTGCATGTGTGTATATATGTGTTACGTGTATGACAAGTATGAGCTTGTATACTTTACTTTGTGTTATATAATATTTAATTCACATTCGCCAGTTCCCTATGTGCATGTTTGTGTATGTTTGACCTGCATTTCTGGAGAATGTGCGTGTGACAGGAAAACTACTTGTTTGTTCAAAGTGACAACCAGGACTCTGAGGAATGCAGTTCAACGAAGACCTTTTGTTGTGCTTTTCCTTGACCGGTCAGTAGTTATGTGTCACTTACAGCTCAGTCTTTATTTTAGCGCAGAAAATGTTGAGGGAAGAGTGAGGAGGAGGGGGATAGCCTATGTAGGTAACAACCCGTATGAGGTCACTTGAAGTGTTTTTGTCGTTCCCCCCCATCTGCTTCCTCACACACACACACACATGTTTTGACTGATGGAAGGGTGGGAGCTAAGAATAGCTTTTTATGATGTCGCTAATGTAAACACGCCAGTTTCAAAACCTTACAGGGAGGCTGCGGCAGCAAGGAGGTTAAAGATGGAAGCTAGTGACCTCAAGGAGTTTAAATAGACAAACTTGAAAAAAAAAGGGTTAAAAAGAGTGAAAGAGACAGTCCTCTTCTTTCTTAAACAAAGACGATTAGCCATTTGCTAAAATTGTCTGCAGCATCAAACGTCCCAAACTGCAGCTGTAAGTATGAACTCACTCTTCGTCATCTGGCCTTGTTAAATAAGCATTTTTTGGCCTCAGCCATAACACAGTAAATTACCATTATCATGTTGCAAAATAGACACTATCATTACTGCCGCTGCTACAGTATGCATGCACTTCGGTAATTATGCCATCAATAAAATGCTCCACTGTCCCACTAGATATATGATTTAAAAGGTCTGAGTCAGCCTGGTAACAGAAAATAAAAGAGACAAATGATTCCCATCACTCGAACCGCAGGATTGATTGCAACTTCATACTTCCACTCTTTTCTTTTTTCTTTTGTAAACATGGTGAGCTGCCAGGGCCTCTCAGCTCCTCATAAATTCACGCAGACAGAAAAGCAATCACAGAGAGAAGAAAGGAAAAGGAAAAACATCACCACGGATGAGTTCAGCCTACGAGTGTTTTTCATTTTCTCGGTAGTGTAGATACTCACAGTTCTGGATGCACACTATGATAATGGCTGGTGATACTACTAATGGGTTTATACAGCTGTGTGGAGCCACTGGGCAGTGAGTTTGGGATAAGAATAGTCACAGGAATAACTGAGTCATTAAGGCCTCGTGCCGCGGTCCAAAGACCCGACGCGGCCCACGCCCCTCCTCCAGGCTTTCCTCAAGGCTGCCACACAGAAATAAGGTCAGGCACAGGAAGTGTTTTCACTCAGATAAAAACGTGTTTGGCACACTCATCGTAGGTTCAGCACTAACAGCTGAGCTCAGAGTGAGATAAAATGAGGAAATGCAAAAAACATTCAAATGGCCAATATTACCTGAGATAAAACAAACAAAATGGAAACTGGCCGAAGTGGATCAAAATTCACATCGTAATCCTCTGCAGTCTGCTTCCTTGCTACGAGGCAGAGGGAGAACTGCTCAAGCCATCTCTGACTTCTTGTAGATCTGACACATTGTCACAAACAACATCAGCGAGACAAAGGGGAGGTCTGACAACAAGCTAATGTTAGAGTACCGGTGCTGCTGGTCCAGGCACGCTTTTGGTAAAGAGCCAATCAAAGGATTTAGATTATCAAGCAACTTGTACAAAATTTACTGTGTAAAATTTGGAAGAAATTAGCCAATGAGGGAGAAGTCATGACATAACTTGGCATAACATAACCATTAGAGTTTAAATCAATGCGATTTTATTTTTTGACAGATGTATTTGATTAAGAAAGAGAGATGAGGGGAGTCTTTTTTTTTGACAATTCTACGTCTAACATAAAAACTCAAGATTAAATAAATCTACTATCTACATAATCTAGAGTACCTTAAAAAAAGAAAAAGAAATTCCACCTCTCGGAGTGCCCCAGTCAGAGCCCAGACCTGAACCCAATAAGGATGCTGTGGAATGACCTCAAGAGAGCCATTCACACCAGACATCCCAAGAACATGGCTGAGCTGAAGCAGTTCCAATGGTCCAAAATTCATCCTGAGTATTGTGCAGCTCTGATCTGCAACTACAGGAAACATTTGGTTGAGGTTATTGCTGCCAAAGGAGGTTCAACCACCAGTTACTAAATCCAAGGGTTCACTTTTTCCACCTGCACTGTGAATGTTTAATATATATGTTCAATAAAGACATGAAATATTATAATTGTTTGTGTGGTATTAGGTTAAGCACATTGTGTTTGTTTACTTGTGACGTAGATGCAGATCGGATCACATTAAATGGCCAATTAATGCAGAAAACTAAGAAATTCCAAAGGGTTCATGTACTTTTTCTTGCAAGTGTATGATGTAGTTTTGATCGTAAGTTATGGCATTTTTGTATTTAGTATGTAAACAATCACATCCATGTCAATCAAACTCGCACATTACAACTACTGGGAAAGGTGCAAACTTAAAAACAATACAAAGCCAAATGTTTTTTCCACATATTTATTACATTATTTCTTCCTTATGAAATTTGAATGCAGCCATCTTACATTTGTTCAAACTATGATTAGTATCCATTGTGTTTTGCATTTTGGGACAAGTGTGACCATCAATAGGAAACTCCAAAGGGCATGTTAGCATGTTAGAGTACGTTCAACTTTATCACTCTTCCAGAGTAAATACATCTCGTACTCACTACTGGTACAATATGTTTTCCAGGACATCTATGTTTGCATTGCATGGGGTCAAACTGTCAAACCATGAATGACCATGAAAGCTGTAATATGTAATGTCTGTATGCAAAGTTCACACCTTTAAAAGTTTATTGAAATACAACCATCCACTGACTTCATATCTTGGACTTGGACACTCATGTGTTAGCAAGTGTCCAGTACGGTGAAGTGTCTCTTGAGTAAAGCAACAGTATCAGTGGAGTCCGATTGTGTTTTCGAGACATGCCACTTATTTCAAGGGTAGTCTTTATCCTTGACATGCAAAGACAGATAGGAGCCGCTTGTCCTCTACCACTCTGAGCAGCTTTTCTCTGAAACAGTGCACATTTGCAGATGGATATAAAATCTGGCTTTTGCTGGAGGTATTTCAGGGGTTGCTATAGAGCCAAATGAAAACATTCTTCAGTAGGTCAGTCAGCCGGTCTGCATGTCTGTGTTTGGACAACTGGACAGTGAGACCTTTAGAAAGGTCAGTAGTTAGAGTGAGGTGGCTAAAGATAACACACAACCGCATACATACACACACACACACACACACACATACAGCCAGAGAGATTATAAGAGACGCGGAAATGCTGAGTCAGAGGGGGAGCAAAGGTAAGAAAAATGTGGCCAGTGTTTGGAAAAGCTGCACACTCTTTCTTTCTCTTCTGCCAGTCTTATTTCCAGACACACATGCCCAACACACACCCACTGTACGGGATAACTGTTAACCGCAGATATGGCCTAAGCTGCTGTGTTATGACAGTTCCAAACCTGCAGCAGTCCCTAAGCTTGGTGCGATCCACTGTATCACTTAAGATGGTACAACCTGTACTCTTCCAAATACTATTAGACACACACCAGTAATCACCTCTTAGCTACACATAGTACATGGCTTTAAGGTTACGGAAGCAAGCGACCGCAAGGCTGATGTTAGGCTACAGCTGTTTCGAGGACGAGGTTGTCGATGATGAAGCCTCAGGTGTTGTGCTGGTCCTGCTCATTATTGCTCAATGAACCCTCCTTGGATAAGTCAAAGTTTTCCAGTTCATGTCAATTTGCATCTCCATCAGTGGATGGAGTCGAGTCACCACATGACCAAAACAGTGGAGCTCTTTGGTCATGTGATAACAGGTGGTTGTAGATGTAGGAGATCACAAGCCTTGTCTGTCTATTATGGGAATATAAAAACACATTCTTTGTTGCTCTAAAATTCTTTATACCTCACATGTGGCTACAAACACAGCCAAGGGGGCATGGTCCAAGGAATGATCAGATATTACTGGAAATGTAAAACACAATCAAAATGCGATACAGTATGTCACCACTTTGGCCCCGGGAGCCATAAACTTCACATTAAGTGTGATTCACATGTGATTCACTCCATCACACTTTATGTGGATCTAAGGTTGGCAGTGGAGGGTTTCCTCAAGGGGCAAAGCCTAACTGAGACATTAAATTGGTCTCACTGTGTTCATTGAGAGATGTGTTATATACTTCCACAAGAGGCATCAGCAGTTTATTTAGCAGTAAATATAAATGAATGGCTAATTATTATGAGAAAAGCGGGTAAATTCTGTTGCCAACACCAACAGGAAGTGAATGAATAAAACCCAGTAGGTTCAATGAGTGGTTGGATTAACATGTAATTTGTGGAGTTTGTGGTCACACCACAGCAATTAGCATTCAGCCAGCTACAATAAACTGCCAAAAGAAAACAAAGCATGTACATGTTAGTCACTTACAGCATACTGTACTTCCTGCTTTCTTGCTGATAAGTCTCATGTCCGCGTGTTAAGATAAAACCATGAGGCTAGTTTAGTTCAGCTTAGCATTATAAACTAGGGTGACCAAACATCCTCTTTTGCCCGGACATGTACACTTTTTACATTCTGTCTGGGGCGTCTGTTTTTGTTTATATATATACGTATATGTCCGGCTTTCATTGTTTTTCATGGGACTATTAAGCATGTGATTAAATTGACTGGCGCTTTGCACGAAAACTCCGGTATTTTGTTGTGTTTGGTTGCCACTGGGAGCAGACATCGGAGCATTGCCCCTGCTCACAAAATGCTGTAGCACCAAGTGTAACTTTACACAGGGGCGGACATCTGTGTGTTCTGGAAAATCACAGAATGGCCGGCGGCCGCCATGTAGTTGATTATCTAAGTATTTAAGTATCTCAAGGCCGGGCCGAGGGTTCTCTTTTTGGAAATCAAAATATGGTCACCCTATTATAGACCGCAAACAAAGAAGAAGTTTGGTCTACCATGAGGTGGGCCTATATGAAAACACACAGACAAACATCTCTAAAATGTATTAATTAGCATTGCCTATAGCCTATTGTAGTTGTATTTATTAGCTTCTGGTATTTAGTATTTATTATTGTTTATACACAAGTATGGGGAGTGCAGGTGTATCTCTTAGCTTTGGGTTAGGGTTATGCCAAGGTCGGTTAATCATCTCCTATGTTCCTACTGTATTTGATGGTGATTCATTTCACCTTAGTGACTCTAGTGTGAAATCTATGAAACTGCTATGGATGCTTTTGGTATGCAAATTATAGTCATTTCTTCTGCTGCAGACAGACTTCAGCCTTCTGACATTTCAACACATCATACTTTCATTAAAAATAATTATGTTACATCACCACTTATTATATGAGTGGTTTGTAATCAGTATGGATGATATGATTTTATATGTGTGTATAAAAAAAGTTGAGGGCAAGTAGCTCCCTTCAGGAGTTCATCTCTGTAAACAGCATGAGACAAAGTTTGCTGTGTACACAGTGCTACTCACCTGTGTCTACCTCAAATAGCTGTGATATTTACATTCTTCGGGCGCTTAGGTGTGTGCTGTCTTAACCGGGTGCTGCCTGCTTTGCTCAACAATGGCTAATCCCATTCTCTACATTACCCATTTGCACGTGCATGTGTGTCTTGTGTGATGTGCATGAATGTGTGTGTGTTGTAAGCTCACTCACATGATAGAGTTGGCCCGCGTGTGCTCACATTCCTTTCATAGTTAGCATTTAACCAGACAATTATCAAAGAATGCTCTTGTTTTTGTTGTTGGAAGAAACATGTGACCTGGAAGTAAGTGAGTGTGTTTGTTAAGAGTGTGTTTCAAGGATAACTGAGCTCAGCGGTGATTGAATGACACCATCCTTTCATGAGATGATCTTTCTCTTTTATTTCCCTCAAACAGGAAATCATTAATGAATCACATACAGATATTGTCTCTGATGTGGAACTATAGAGCATTTGACATTTCAGGATGAGCATACCAGTCAGCTCTGATTGAACAAAATCAATGAGAGAACCATCAGATCACTGTCATGTGGTTTATATATGAATGTGTTGCATTCACAGTGGGGATTCACAAAGACAATCTTACAACCTTGGTAATATTTTCTCACGTCTTCACATCTTTTCACTGTTGACTTTAATATAGCCTTTGGCACAAGATAAGGCAGAAAGACGATTACACCGGAGCTCCGCCTCTCCATTATTACCCTGTAATTTCACTGAGAATTGTTCATGAGCTTTCTCATTATCCATTGATCTTCTTAGCTGAGAAATGTTTAAACCACTTCAACTATTTATCCCTCTACTCTCACCAACCCCATCAAGGCCCCATCAACTGCTTCATGCTGCTATTTATGGCACTGCACCTATAAAACTGTTAAATCAACATAAATATACAGGTAGTATAGTGGTTTATGGGATATTATTGCTTAACATATGTGACAGGGACCTACTAGAATGCATTGCAGCTCAAGCAATGTCGTAAATATCATATTTTTTCTTCACCCTTACCACCCAGATGTTTTCTGGCTGTTGGCCCTCTTGTTGCAAAGGTTCATTTTTAAATAGGAAACCCTCACTGTGACCTTCCAGCAGGCAGTGCATTTGACCATCGGGCCAGCTTGTAGTGCAGAAATATGTGCACTTCACTCACAAACATTTACTGTATGTGTCAGCAATATATAACCTAACACACAGTCATTCTGTGAGCGGTAAAGATACATAAATGGCTCTGCTGCAAAACTTAGTCATCACTATAAATAGATGCTTTAGTAGCCCGATACAGTAGCACTTCCATGAATGGTGTGGAAAGCCAGAGAGTGTGTGTGTGTAAGTGTGCTTCTGTGGAAGAGTGCATTTGTCTCTGTGTCCATTGCTTTGATACTCACGTGCCAGGTCCGAGCAGCATGACCTGCGTTTATTAGCTTGATGAGTGGCTGTGTGTGTGTGTGTGTGTGTGTGTGTGTGTGTGTGTGTGTGTGTGTGTGTGTGTGTGTGTGTGTGTGTGTGTGTGTGTGTCTGATTGCAGCCTTGGGGGGCCGTTGACGCAAAGCCTCATGACGCACAGTATGGTCATAAGACACAAATGCAATGGCAGGAATGAGTGAAGTGACAGAGGGTAGGGGGTGTGTCTGTGTGCGTGTATGTGTGTGTATGTGTGCGTGTGTGTGTGTGTGTGTGTGTGTGTGTGCTCAAGGGGGATTTGACAGGAGGGGAAGCGGGGCCACAGGTGGTCAAGTGTAGAGGAGGCAGCGGAGGGGGTGGGGGGCTTGGGGGTGGGGAGTCGTGGGGGGCATTTGGAAGTGAACCATGGACAATGGCAGGGATGACGGTGAAATATGAAAAATAATGCACCAGGTTCAAACTTAACAAACCTGATATACCACATGTACTATGGAGTATATAGTGTATTAGTTTCAGATAAGATCTTGAGTAGAAGAAGAATGGTATGAGGTAATGAGAGAGGGGTTGGTGGAAAGCAGAAGGAAACATGCAGGGGCTTGGGATTTGTCTCTGTGAAATCTGGATCCTCCTAAAATGTATGATGTCACATTGTAAGAATTTGGTGTTTGGGTTAAATTTGGTCAGCGCCCATGATGAAATAGTTGAGGCAGCATGTGAGGGGTTTTTCAGCATGGCCTGCATTCAGAGGTGTAACTTTATACTTGATGTGTTGATAGCAGGATGATTTAGTGACTGACCAAGCGGGTCTTTGAAGTCTGGTGCAGCTGTCTGACTCTGTCAGTGTACGTCTCTGTCCTCATATCCCTCTGTATGGTGCTGCCAAAACAACATTGAAAGTTGAACCAGAGAAAGGCTAATGGATAAATTGGTAAAAGTGTTAGCTTAAAGGAGACTGTAAGTTAGGGATTGCTTCATGTAGCCGACATTAGCATTAAGGGCTGTTTATTAGCTACTTTTCACAGTTGTTTCATTTTCATCTACTGAAGTAAGCATGTGAACCAGCTAGTCGGTCTTGTCACTCTCTAATAGCGTCTCACTTTAGACTGTAGTCTGGAGATTATGGTTCCAGTTAGATCAAGTGTTATAAGATCTTCTCTTGTGGCCAATGATCTTCTCAAACCACCACCTGTTCTCAGCAAAAAAAACCCGCAAAAAAACACATTTGATGCCTGAGAAAACTTTAATAATGGATAAATTACCATCATAGCTGAAAAACAAAAACAAATAGAAGGTTCTATTATTGGCAAAAGGGACTGGTATCTGTAGTACAGTACAGGTATCTGCAGCTCCTGTTGAATTTACAAAGCTCGACATCAATCTTCAGCTTAATATTTCAATGTTCACTCCACGATTTTATTTTTTTGTTTCTTTTTTGGCCATGCCAGGCAGTTGTATTTGTTGAAATGGCTTCAAAATCCCACAGTACACACTTCCTGCTCATCACTGAAATGAAGATACACAGATAGATGGTGGGGACCAAAAACGGAGCTAAAAGACAAACAATTATGTAACTAAGCAGTGTCATCTTCACAACCAGTGGCATGGAAATGCCATGAAACAGAAAATAGTTAGTAGATAATAAAAGAAAGGTCGCAAAAATATAGATGTACTATGGGATTGATGAAGTATACTTCATCTGACAGGGCTTTGGGGGTATATCAAATGAAAATGATGGGAAACATCACTGTCCTTATTCACCGTCTGTCGACGATGCTCTTAGTCTAGACAGGGGTTAAGGTACAGGTGAGAGAGGAGTAGTGGAGGTAAGAAAATTGGATTAAGAAAAAGAGGATTTCACAGACAGTTTGTCTTTATCTTTTTCTCTCCTCTCCCTCTGATCTCTTCATGTGGCATGTGGGTGACCATGTGAAGCAGTTTGTACTTCATGCATTAATATTCACTGCGCAAAATTGTTGAACATTGTGTTCCATGGCATTCGCTGTACTGAGTCTCTGCCTCACGGGGGGAGGGGGAGGGCGAGAAAGAGCAGAGCAGAGGAGAGGATGTGAAGTAAAAAAGAAAAAAAGAAAAAAGAAGACATGATAAGATGTGAAGAGAGGGGAGGGAAGAAACTCTCCATGTCTCTGATGGGAAGTGAGAGAAAGGGGAGGAAAGAGAGATGGAGAGAGAGAGAGAGAGACGGTGGGTGGCACAGGGGGGGATGGAGTCAGAGCTTGACAGGGTAGCGTGACATTTTCCTGTGAGGACAAATTGTTCCGAAAAATCAACAAAGAAGCAAAAGAGAGGCAGGGTGACACTGCAGCAGCGACTGCAGAAATGTTAGAGCTTTTTTATTTATTTATTTATTTTTTGTTCTCTCTTTCTGAAACATACATGAGGGGCTTGCAGCGTTCCCGGCCACTTTTTCCCCTTTTGATTGGCTTAGTCCGCCTCAGCTCTGAGCACCACATCAAACCTAATCAAGGATTTCCTAATTGGCTCATGAGCTGGGTCATATGCTGGAACAAAACAGCGCACTTCATGTATGTCTGTTCCACGGTTGCACTAAAACCATCATATGCACTGGATTTGTGCAGACACACACATTGACGTTAAATCACCGCCATCTGTCCTCTCCCATATCTCGGTTAATCTCCTATTTTCATTCACTGAGCTCTCGTAATGTGAAACCGCGGCGACGTAGGGAGACTGTTATCCAATTCCGACTGGTTTACTAACCTCTTTCCCAGCCACGCCGCACTGCTCATCCTCTCCTCTCATCCCTGCCTCTCCCTCCACTTCCTCTGAGGCTTTTTAAGGACACGGCGTACCCAGTGCCCTCCTCTCTACTACTCGCCACTCAGCCTCCCTCCTCTTCCTCAGCTTCCCCTCTCTTTCTCTTCCCCTCTCCTGCTCCACTCCTCACCTGTCTCATGCCTCGAGGTCCTTGTATATTCCCCTGATTGTTCCCTCTCCCCTCTTTTGTGTCTGCGGCATTACAATGCCAAGCTGCTCCGCATAGCTGGCATACCCTGATCTAACATCTGGGCTCCAGAAAACAAAACAAAACAAAAAAAAAGAGAGACGAGGAGAGGAGAGGGCTGTTTCCCTTCCTCATGAATATTTCACCGACAGAGAGGGGTGATATGGTAAGTGGTAGAAAATAGGCCTTTGCACAGAGGTGTGAGAAGAGTCAACCATTGGCAAAGTGGGGGCTTGTGCACGCACATCCAGGTGCACGTGGATTCACATCGCACACAAGCGCACGGCCACCCGTGGAATTCTCGCACGTGCACCCACATGTATGACTGAGGGGATAAATCAGGTCCTGCTCTCATGCGGTCGTATATTTAGCCATGAGTGTTGCCTGTTGGCAGCGACTGGTATTTGGTATCTTCTTGACAGAAGAACCCGTGAGAGGGGTCAGCTGACACACAGCAGAGATTGGGGGTAACGGGGAGAAACAAACAGACATGGACATGACGCATAACAAGAAAAATCTAATTATAACATTATCAGTAATAAGTACAAGCATGATATTTTAATTGATCATAAAATAAATATGTGAATCATGAAAGGAAATTAAATCTTTAATAAGCCGTCGCAAAAATTTATTGTGTTTCAGTTTGGTGCTGTGGCTCATGTGATACAGTGGAACAAGCCTGAACAAGCACGAAACACACTGTCCCTGAGCTCACAACGCTCCACACTGGGACTGTGAGATACACAACATATGATGGACATGAACACAAATGCTTAAAGAGACAGAGAAAATTCACAAACCTCGAAATTCAGATGTGTGTAAATCTGAGCCCAGTGTTGTTTTATGGAGACTGAGCAAGCGCCAAATGTTAATATGGACCTCCTGCTGCACGAGATTGGGGACATAAAGGATCAGAGACACAAGACTATAAAATAACTTACATATCTGCCTCAACTATCACCAGGATAAAGAAAATAACATTTTTTTTTTTTTAATTCATAACGGTGGGTTTTCTGCCTAACTCTAATATCTTTTATTTCCTGCCTCATTTCTTGAGTGCATACAGTTGCAAAGTGGGAAAACTAAGGCTCAACGTTAATGCTGTCACCATTTTGGAAATAATTCTGTCAGTCTAAAGGCATTTATTGTGTCGTTATGCTTTACATCAACAATTGTTGGTTGAGCAAACACCATTTAAAAACCCTCCCCAAACACCATTCTCCACATCAGAAATGACGTCTGGAAGTGTTTTTTTGTTTTTTTTTAACTTTCTCAAAACAGACTCCACCAAACACGCTCGTCTTCATGCATCATTAATAATGTAAGAAGAGAAGAGAATTTGATTTGATTTGTTAATGTTTATTTTGTTCACCACTAAAGAACTGGAACAATAGAAGTACTGTTAACTACAGCGCTGAGACAGTATGTATTCTGTTCATTGATTGAGATTTAAAAACAACATTAGTCACTTTGACTGTTACGTAAGTGATGGTCAAGCCCGGCGCCGTGAGGCAGCAAGGTGATGTATGACGGTCGTCCGTGTTCAGTTGTGCTGAACAGTGGAAGTGGACACTTAAGTGGATTAAGTTAGCCAGAGGAAAGCTGTCCCTGCATGGTTGTGCTCAGTATCCACAACCCCAGTGTAGACGGATTCACTGAGAGCTAAATCTGTTTCTTCTGCTAAGCAGCATTTCCGATCTGTAGTAGAGTACGACACCAAAGCTTTTGAGGA
Organism: Trachurus japonicus; assembly: GCF_045865225.1. Classification (NCBI taxonomy): domain Eukaryota; kingdom Metazoa; phylum Chordata; class Actinopteri; order Carangiformes; family Carangidae; genus Trachurus; species Trachurus japonicus. Next base: position 15,822,739 of record NC_140929.1, read on the forward strand.
AAGATTGTTTGAATGCATACCCTGTGATGGCAGGCTTTTTACACTAAATGTACCTGTAGAGCAGGGGTATTCAATTAAAATTCATTGAGGTCCAGTTACTAAACTTTAATCGAAGTGAAAGGTCCGAACCTTATAAAGTCCAAATGGTGTCTTATAGCCTACCCCTATGTCAATTAAATAAAATCAACGAAGTGCATTTTCATATCTATTGTCAATTTTCAACACAGGAAACATTTAACATAGTGCACTTGTATAGTAAACAACTAGCTTTTTTTTTTCTTTTTCTTTTTTTTTTACCATGAATAAAAGTAGCCCCAAGGCAAATTAATTTAAGGCCTGTATTTCAATTAAAGGGAACAAGACAGAATAAATAAGGGGGTTTCCCTGTTTGTTTTGTGCTTTTTTTTTTTTTTTTTTGAGGCCAAGGTGTCAAAAGCATCTTGATACTGCACTGTCATTGCATTGTCCCCCTCCATTAAATATGGAAGGAGGCTGAAAATCAGTAGTCCTGAAATGGGTGTTTTCTCTTCTATAACACACATTCTACATCTCGGAGGCGACGTCTTTCTACATACGGTCTTCCTGCTCCTTTCAAACGGGGCAGAGCTCCGCGTGAAAAAGTTAGGAGAGATACAGACCGAGGGAGAACCGGGGTCTGACACAACACCGGCGGAGAAGCAGGAAACAAGCACGTTGCACCGAATACGCACCGCTACGGCGTTGCTCTCGGTCGTGAGCGCACATGAAAGTAATGGGTTTGTGCGCGCAAGAGACCCATCTGAACGGCACACACGCACACACACACCTGCTTTGACCAAGGCGGCGGCGGCGGCTACAAACGCCCAGCAGCTCGCCTTTGACTTCAGCATCAACTTTTTTTTAAATTTTGGAGCAAGGCTGCACTCCGTCTCCTTTCTCTTTCCCTCTCGGATGCACTGGCCGCGCAGGGTAAACAAACGATCTGATTGGCTCAATTGAGTGAAGCTGCCGTATTGACCTATAGCTGAGCCCGCTGTCCCGTCAGAAAAAAATGCTCCAGGAAAATGTTAACTTAGTATTAGAGATTGGTCTCGGGTCCGGATCGAACCATCACTCGGTCCGGGTCCGGACCGAGGTCCGCCATTTGGTGATGCCTGCTGTAGAGGCATAATTGTCTTCTCTTGTATGTACACAAATCATTTAGCCTTGCAAACTCTACAGCTGCCACTTGCCTGTGCAGAAAACGAACGGCGCTTGTTCATCTCAAAGCCTGTTTTCTTGCAATTCCATTAAATTTTAAAACACGCCTTTTCCCCAGTGCATCTAAAGGGGAAAATGAAGAGGAAATAACCAAGAGGCAAAGCATGGCAGAGAGATTTATCTGTTGTTCTTTTATATTGTGGACCAACCAGGGAGGCTTGATTGTATCCTACATCTTTGTATGTTGATGGTGGAGTGTGTGTGTGTATGTGGATCTGAGGTGGGCAGGCTTCTGTCACATTATGAGACCCGTTGGCAATTCGCTCTGGTGTGTGATTTGGATTCGAGCGACAGGAAAAGGAAGAATACAAAAAAAGGAGAGGATGAGCAGGACGCGAGGGAGAGAGCGAAGATGAACAGACAGGTAACAGAACAAATGGAACGAGAAGGAGGAGATGCATTGCGCCGAACAACCTGCAAGGTGTAGTGTAGTGTATTCCCTGGAGAACCGTTACAACACACAAACACTCACTCTCTCACGCACACACACACAGATGTTGCTACACGGTGGCATGTTATCAATATTGTTTTTTTGCCGTGGTAGCTATCATGGTAGTGTGCGCCAATTACTCAGCCTCGAGCAGCAAATGTGTGGTCGCCACAGCAGAGGAAAAGCTACATGCCTCACAACACTATTGATCAAAACCTGTCCACCTGCCTCTGCATGTGTGCGTGTATGTGTGTGTGTGTGTGTGTTTGTGTGTGTCGGTGCACTTGTGTGTTTTCTGTGTGCGCAGGCATGCTTTTTTTCCCATTTCCACTTGTGTGTACGTTTGGTGGATGTGAAAGTGAGAGCAGGCAAAAGATGCTGTTTATGAAATTGGTATCATTTATCTTGGATGTGATGGAGGGTGGTGGAGGCTGCCAGGGGCTTCCACAGCTGGAAATATCCAAACACAGGGAAAAAAGCTGGTGGTCGATGTGTGTGTGTGTGTGTGTTGTTTTTAATGATTTCAAGAGGTGGGTCATCCCCATCAAGACTTAGCTTCCTCATATTAACCTGTGGCATCAACAGCAAGTCTGGGACTGAGGACCTTTGATTTAAGATCTTTAAAAAGCTTTTTGTGGTGGTTTCATGGACATCTTGGAAAACAACATTTTTCTTTTCAAATCTAAAACTACACATAGTGCTCCGAGGATGCTCAGCATGTGTCTTGTATCATTTGAATAACTTTGAAAAACCGCTGAGTATAATTAATAATTTCTTGCAAATTAACTTCCAGTGGTGCAGTGTCACTTAGGATTTGGGACCCCAGGAGGGAAATCTAACGAGTTGCTTAAGAAGAACTTTAACCACAACATATGTGTTTCACTATGTCATACTCATCTCTGCTTTTTCCACTTGTGAAACTGGAACATTGAAATAAACCTAGTGATGGTGGTCCAATGGGGCACTTTTCTTTTTAAGTGTCCCAGGCCAAAAAGGTTGGGAAACGGCACACTGAATTGCTTCTCTACAGGGTGACAAGCACGCCAGGTAGGCTATTATTACTGCTGGACTGACAGCAACATGGTTCAAACTGTCATCAATCAAACAGGTCAACATGCATTGTGCAACCTGGCTCTGAGACCACTCTGCATTGACCAGGGCTGCACATGAGCTGGCTTTGGGGAAGAGGCATTTCTTTTAGGGATGGACATTTAAAAAAAAAAAAAAAAAAATACCAGTGACAAATGGATAGCTAAAGGAAGGTCTTTTTGGAAGTATTTGGTAGATGAGAATATTGATATCACTTTCATGACTGTGCAATAGCTTAGCTGAGTGTAAACCAGCAGTGAAGAGCTCTCAATTAAAAATGGCTATTAGTCAACATTTTGTTTGTTGAAATTGTCATATTGGAGAGGTTTGTGAAGATAGCATTTGATTCTGAAAAAAAAAAAACCTTTACATTGTTTTTGTGTTGCTAGGCTAGTATAAACTAACCCCAGTCTTTATGCTAAGCTAAACTAGGCTAACAACCTCCTTGCCCTGGCTCCATTTAGTAGTAGTTATCACTCTTGTCATCTAACTGTTGGCATAGAAAGTGATTAATATAATTAATCTGTGTCCAACTAATCCTCTAAATTACTTTTATGTAAATAAACTAGTATGCATGGGGACCTCTGTTCTGGGTCATCAGTGATGTGAATACAACATCAGTTACAGATTTAAGTGTCTGTGAAAGGTGATGACCTCTGACAGCGGACTCACATGAACGGGGTCGAACACAGATTGGGGGGGGGGGGTTCAGTAAATCAGTAGGCTATATATAATATCTCCGTATTAAACAGCTGAACTGCTTTGCTGGGCAACATAAACAAACAGCTTGTCTGATTTAGCTCAGTATTTTTTCAGCACAGATGCTGCCTTTCCACCTGCTCACTGAAGTCTATTCAGGATGTGAACATCAACTCAAATATAAAGTCAATGAACTATGGTTCAGTGAATTTAATTTTATTCCAGGAACCCTTGACTTGAATGCTAACAAAGAGCGGGAATAAATTCATTCTTTCAGTCAAAGACAGGAAGCGGCGGCGGGTCACTCTAAGCAACACTGACAACTTTGGCTTTGCAACATTCCTAAATATAGCCAAAATTCTTTGGCATTTAACACACCACTTGAAATCTGGATACAAACTTCACTGGGGGATAAAAATAGATTGTTCAAATGACTTTGCTGAATGTAAAGAGGAGCATACAGTATGTTTAGATGTACCACAGAGAAGCAAATTGAGTTTGCAACGAGAGAACATTTTCCCCAGACCGTCCTTTCATTCACATTGATGTATGCAATCGGCCATTTATACCGTAGACTGCATGTAATTTGATAGGTAGTGATCTCTGATGAACGTCGCCTCTGCCTCTAACGATGATTAAAATGGAGAGCGCTGTAGTACACTCGGATGATTGACAGAACAATGTCATGGAGTGTGTGTGTGTGTGTGTGTGTGTGTGTGTATGCATGCAAATGAAAGCATACACACACACATACGTTTGCATCCGTGTTTGCACTGTAATGACTATGTCTACTTATATGAGTGCATTAACTGTAAATGTGCTCGTGCAGACATAACAGCAACACACACTCTGCTGCTGTTAGTGGATTGCATGGAGCCTACGTGTGCTTGTGCTGGTGTGTTGTGAAATATGTGACGCAGGCATTAATGACTTCAGATGGATCTGATCTTGCCTACTCTTTAGTATCTCTCTCTCTCTCCCACTCTCTCTTGGCCTGCATCAAACCCCGCCTGACAGCTTTGGCAGCTCGTCAAGTCTACTCCGCACACACGCCAATCAAGCCATGTCCGAGCAAATAAGCAATTAATCATTAGCATCCACAAGCAGCAGCCAATGCAGGGGGAGGAGGGAGGAGGGAGGAGGAGGGCAAGGAGAAGAAAGAGGTATCTGGGTTCAAACATGACTCCGCCCCCTTCACACACACGCACACACACACACACACACAGCTCCCTCGTGAATTCTGCGGTGGCACTGTATAACAAGGGGATTATCTTCTTAATAAGTCAGTGGATGAATTATGGAAATGAGTATGCGACGGTAAAAAAAAAACAAAAAAACAACTGGCCCGCATCTGTTGACTAACAAAACAAACTATTGTCCCTATTAGGTTTTTCCCCTCCACTCACAGTAATAGCGATTAGATGATTAGTCTGTGATTGAAATGATTAAATGGCTCCTACGGGAGAGCGTGTGTGCGTTTGTGTGTAATTCTGTGCACATGCACACACACACACACACAATACACAAACTGAATTTTCACTATTGGAAAGGAGGGATTTTAGGGGCCAACGTCAGGGTTCAAATTAGTTAAGAACTGGGGTTAGATGCAGGTTAAGCATTAACAGCACTGAGTGGAGATTATATATTCGGCCCCCATCTCACCACTCGTTACTATAACATATAAGCACCTTAATCGCCTGATGATGCCTGCAGTGTATGCTCTGTGCTCCATTCCTTTAGAATGAATGGATTGCCATATGTTTTCACAGCGTTATAGAACAAGGTCAAACTAGGTATGGACGTGGGTGGAAAAAAAATGCATGAGTAAATTTGTTTAGTTGAGAATAGACGCAATAAATGAATCACACTCTTGCTTGAGAGACTGCTCTCTCTTCTTATTCTGTTGATTTCTGATTTCTGCAGATGTCAGTCCAGGACATCAATGTGTGGTTCTGGAAAATAATCCCATAAACATCCTATAGATATTCAGTAAATAACTTTTGGATTGTAAAGCATCATGATCATGTGTAGGTGAATGTGAATATGTTTTACTTCCCTCGCTCATTCACTCCTATCTCACTTTATAGCCTCTATCGTTTCCTCTGTCTGTTTGCTTAGCCTCTGATAGAGATAGCAGCTTCAGAGATACTGGCTTCCTGACTCCACTTCTAATTGGTCAAGGAGTTGATGGTGCTTTATTGCCATCAGCTAATCTTCTGTCATTGGCCAAGGTGCCCGGGTCAACCTCTGACCCCTGCAGATAATGTCACATATCCAATTACAAGCCGGATGTGACCATATAATCCTACTGGGGGATTTGATTATGGCAGAAGAGGAAAATGATTTTGCTGTTGAAGCTGTTGATAGTCGATGGCGCAGGCTTGGAGATGAAGGCTTCCCCTGGATTGAATCGTGAAAAGCGTTTGATGAGATGTACTTGAGCTGGGGCTTTGCTGGAGAAGGAGAAAATGAGTTTACCCCGAAAGGTTTTAATAGAATGTTTGAAAAAAGAAAAAAAATCACCCCAGTCAAGCATGGATCCAGTGTCAAAATGACTCAATAAAGGGCAAGACTTGCATTTATAATACAAACACACGCACATGAGCCGCCTTATACGATGCCGAGCACCCCACCCCCACCCCAACACACAATAATAAACCACTGAACCCGGTCTTAACAGTGGCTCCTTCCTCCAAACCCCCACCACTGCTGAAGTCACACCCATTAGGTACATGGGATGAAACTGAAAGTGCATAAAAAATATGAGAAACAAAACCGGCAAGACAGGAAAAAAAAAAAAAGAAGCAAATAGAGACACAAAGACGAAGAGTGGACTGACAGACTTTCTCTCCCCTCCCAGGGGTCTGAGGATTTCACAGCTGGGGGGGTCCGCAAGGCTGTGCCAACTCCCTCTCCTCACCCGCCCACCCCCTCCTCACACACAGATCAGTAGCATCATTATTGTGCCTGTCCCCGGTGTGCCGCACACACACACACAGACACCCTCTGTGTTTACAGCCCAGCAGCGACGGCGCTGATATTACTGTATGTGTATCATTTGTGCCGCCGTCCCTCAAAAAAGCGGGTGTGACACATGTCACCTCGGCCCAGTGGCGGGCGGTGTGTGCCTCCCCCCCTGAAGATGCAAACAGAAGATAACAGGCTTCCCATCAGGCCGCTGGGAAGCCAACGCAGCTCCGAGCAGTTTAATATAGGGATAACTGCCACCGCGTCGCCGCCGCCGGCTGTTTTGCAGACGTATACACATAACACACGGCGGAATGCGAAGAATGAAGCTTTGACAGTCAGACGGTCTCTTGTTGATATCAGACATGTGGCGATGAAGCCGGCAGATAAGACGTGGCATTTTCTGATGTGACGTATTACCCCCGCTGAATTCCAATCAGACCTGCAGCAGCACATTAGGAATGTTGTACGATACAGATAAGACGCCTCCTGTGCTGCGTTGCTGCCGCGGCCCCTTGGTGACGCTTAATCATTTTATCAATTTGTTTTTGTTTCTGTTCTCAAATCAAAGATACGGAAAATTGTTGCATTTTTTGGTCAGAATTCCTGCCTGTTAAAACAAAGCTGTTTTTATGAGTGTAAATTCCATGCAACCAAGGTCAGTTCGCAGTTCGTTTGCTCAGGTGACTTCAAAACAGCCGTCACGTGAAAAAAAAAGATCCTGTTATCTCACCTTTCGTGCCTTAGTTTACATTGGTGTTGTCAGCTTCCTGTGATACATTGCCCCCAAAGTCCAGAGCGCCACACAAGACGCCACCGACTGAAGGTTGCTCTGCTCATATCTTGAGTTTTGTTTTCCCTGAACGCCCGGGCGATGACGCATCTGCGGCAGCTCCGGCCTTCACCTCACTACGGGACAGTTGGAGACGCTGCCTAATGTTTTTTGCTCTGATATCAGCATTTGTGGTATTCAGGAGACACACTGTCTAACTGTGGAGACACTTGTTTGTACAATCAATCCTCAGAAATTAAATGACGGTGCAAATAGAAATGGTGTATTGTGGGTAAAAGGAGAAGATGAGAATTAAGTTTGTGAATATAAAAATGTTCTGTGATCATGCGCCCATTTTTTCTTTTTTTTTGTAAGTTCACTTTAAGATTTGAAATTCAAAGGCCAAATGAAATAATAAAAAAAAATCTTGGCCGCCTTCTCCGTCTGCATCTCTCCTCCTCTTCTCCACAATTCTTCCTCCACTTCTTCTTTTTCTCCTGCCTCCGCTCTGTCTGTTTTTTCTTCTACTCCCCCGAGCAAAGGGGACAGCTGCTCATCCCTGATAAACGCCTGGCATTTGGTGCGGCGAGAGAAGAGAGAGGGAACGCGGAGAAGGGAGGAACGAGGGAGGGGTGGTGGTGGTGGTGGTGTTGGAGGAGGAGGAGGGGGGGTGGGTGGGGGATGGGGGGGTCAGATGGGCGCGGCACATCGATCGAGACGGCGCGGAGTGAAAAAGGCAGTGGGGATTAAAGAGCAAGGTTTTTTGGCAGTGGTCACTGTAGGAGTGGAGAAGAGGAGGAGGAGGAGGAGGAGGAGGAGAAGGAGGAGGAGAGAAGATGAGGTCTGATCGTGACCTAGATTCCAAGACTCCCAGACATAATAGGCAGGGCCTTACCCCACATGAACCCCCTCGCCCCAAACCCCTCCACCTCAGTCAAAACAATAACAGAGAGGAGAGGAGAGGGGGCCCTGTTTGGGGATGGTTCCCCCCCACCGCCTCCAGCCCCTCCCGCGCACTGCGTCTGGCCTCTCCTGCTGCTAACTCCCAGCAGCTGTATGTAACATTGGCTCTCGATACTTTGGAAATTCCTGGAAAGGGAACTCAGGGAATGTTGGGGCAATGTTTGGATAAACTTCGGCTGGGGTCTTTTGAACGGCCTCCAACTTTATTAGTTCAGGATTTTTTTTCTCTTTTTGCTCAGAGGAGAAGACTCCCAAGTGGAAGGGCTGAAAATGATTTTACATTGTATGCATTGAGTGTATGTTTACCTATGTGTTTGGGTTATTCCAGTTAGATGGAATGACTGAGACCAGATTGATGTCTCCCACATTGGGAAACTGCTATAGCCAGCCGGCACTTACAATGTTTACAAGGGGTAGCGGCCACCAGGGACTGTTTCTTGACCTGGATCAGTGACTACTTGGGGTCACCACTGGTTGCTTGGAGACAGCTCCTGGCCTTTTATACCTCTGGACACAGCAAGAGTGTTTGCTTCCTGCTGTTCCCAGTCTTTATGCTATAAGACAGGCTAACGGGGCCAACAGCCTGCTGGTTCCATTTCATTATTTTGGCCTTTTTAAGTGAATGTGTCTGAAATGTCAGTAGTTTAATACTCAGGACAGTTCCAGTAACCTTCTGGCTTGGGTATCATCACTTGAGCAAAGTTTCATCCTAAGGTCACACGATGAAACCTGAGTATGTCTCCAGTTGCCGTGGGATTTGGTTGAAAGCTCTGGGAAAAAAATGAACTTTGAGTTTGAAGTGCTGCATCACAAACTTAATTTTGTGTAACCGCATTATCGTCTTTTATTTCCACCTCGATTAATCATGGTGTGACCTTTCATATTCATCTAGTGACCCAAACCTCTCCCACAACTTAGGGTGGGACCCACTGGTCTAAAGGACCCATGTTTATATGATGAGTAAGATTTCAACTTTACAACTTTTCTGATCAGTTAACACTATGTTACCTTCATCGGCAGAGATCATGGGTAAAAATTATGATATTTGAAGCCTATAGACTACAGTATTTGTGATTGACAAAAAGTCTTAAGTGGATTCCGTCTTTCCTTAACTTGGCAGAAGTCGAGCTTCTTTTATCTCCACATCAGGATTACAGCATAGTTTTTGTCTGCACGTGTCTTCATCTCTCTCTTCCTCCTCCTGTCTGCTCCTCTCTGGCACAGTAAACCGGAGCTTATCTTGTACCCGTTGCCCTGGTTGTGGAGTCAGACCCAGACAGTCACTGCGATGTGAGACATCTCACTGGGATACACCATGTGACCCGAGGCTGCTTCCTGAGAGCCGTCTCCCCGTTGTGTCTCTCCAGGAACCAAGACGACGCTGGTGTTTGGAGCGTAGACTGAAGCCGTTCTGTAAAACTCATGTGGCTGCGATTGTTTGTCGGTTTGACGCTATACACTCTGATCTTGTTTCAGACAAGACCGCTGTCTCTGTGTGTCATCTCTGCTTTTTCACTTTCTGCCTTGTTTACAAGAGGAATTTCAAATCTAGGGTTCAGAAAAAGCTCCCGCACACTGTCTCACTCTCAATTAATTTATTAAAGCAACGTTTCAGGCATATCTAGGGGGAAAAAAACATACCAAACTAAATTTTGGTATTGTGTACAGAACCGTTGGAGCGTCTGCAACTAAAGCAGGTGGCCAGGTGCGTAATGAAAAGCAGAAGCACCAACCCCCATGATGAAGATGGCACTTTTGAAATGTCAGCAGGTAAAGATAGCAGCTTTGGAGATGTTAAACAACATATTTATATAATTTTAACTGATTCTGTTCTTTTAGTGCCCAAGTCAAAGGCTAATTCCCTTATTTGGTCAGATGCAGCTGATCGTAGCCTGACCTAAAACACTGGTTATTGGCTGGATTACCACGGGGCGGATCACAGGAATATTTGAAAAGCCGAGGTCAGTGGGTTGGTTGGGGTTAAACAGAATTTGGTTGTGAGTCAGGGATGAGGAGTTAGTGAGTGCAGGCGTGGGAGGATTGTGGGTTTTGGTGCAGAGCAAGGGAGTGAGAGAGTGATGGGGAGAGAGAGAGAGAGAGAGAGAGGCTCATCCCATAGCCACCAGCGACAGTGACCAGCCATTGGATTTGCACTCTGCAATCATTCCAAATAGACGCTGTGCATCCATAATAAGCATTTTGCACTCATGCAAAGTGACAATTTGCACGTAAATACAACCGTTGGACGATATGCCGCTCTATTTTTGACTCATGGCTGCACAGGGAAGAGGCTGAATGGTAAAATGAAAAATGCATGAGTGGAGAGAGAGGAGTTTTATATCATTGATATTTGACAAAATCATTTGTACAAGGGTGATTTGGGAAGAAAAAAAAAAGCGGCACACGTCAGCAGTGTGAAATAAAACTGCAGCCCGCAGCTCCTCACACATTCCCAGCAGCACTTTGGTTGTACTTCATGTCCGCTGGCTGCCACAGAACAATACTGTCATTACACAACTGGGAAAGAGGCTCTATTAAAAAGTACAGGAGAGTAAAAATAAAAAGGTCCCACAAGGAGAGCGCAGGGAATCTGCCAAACTGGCTGCTATAGTGAAAACATACAATTATCCTGAGCTACTTATGTGTTCACCCAAGGCCAAGTGATTGTAGGTGTGCTCTCAAACAGCACTATCCTCAACAATCCTCCTCCAAAGCAGCCGTCGGTTTCAGCTCCAAATCTGGCTGAACGGAGACTAATATAACCTAACTGCTAAAAATAACACAACGCAGCTGGGATATAAATAATCCTAGCAACTAATGTCAGGGGCACTTCCTCCCTTTGTTCCACACAGAGAAGGGCCAGTGGGTAAAAATAAAGAGAGAGTGGAAGAGGGAAAGGGAAAAAATGAAGGCAGAATCACATTAAATAAAGAGGAGAGAGACAATGTGGGCAGCGGAAAAGAAAGAGTCCCTGCACACACACAGTGGATAATGATGTGGCCCTGCCATGGAGAAGAGGAATGTGACAACTTTCCCTTCTCTCCCCTCAGATAAAGAGACAAGTGTCTTGGGGCCAACGTGGCCAAGCGGACGCTTTAATTACGAGAGGCAAAGGACGGGCAGGGAGGCTTGGGTGGCGGTGTGTGTGTGTCTGTGTGTGTGTGTGTGTGTGTGTTGGTGTAGGGATCCTTGAGTTTGTGGTGGAAAAGGGAGTCAGGGAGTGGAGAGATGACTTTATAAGTCGGGGAAAATTCTGCCTTTATTTAACTGCTAGGTCAAACTAATCACTTTTGATTTATAATAATGCATTCAAACACACACACACAAGCATGTATGAGCACAAAGAACTCACACGGGAGCGTATACAGCTCATATAGTCCATTTTGCTTCATGAAAGCAACTAAAAGTGACAAAGATCTTAAGGAATGCAGCTGACAGAATAATTTGACCTGATTTGAAGCCGCGCAGCTCGGCGACAAATATAGCAACGCAAAACACCAAAAACGTCTAAAAATATTACTCCACTCACGGTTTGAAATCAAAAGTGCCGTCTGCGTAATGACAGATAATAGCGATTCATTTTTTTTGCTAAATCGGGCCAACGATCAGAACTAATTCCAGTTCATTCAAATGTGGGAATAAATTAAAGTTTCTTTTCTGTAAAATGAAAAAGAAACTCAATTGACTTTGATGTATTTGGGACACTTGGAGGAGGCTCAGGTCCCTGACATGGCTTGACGTGGGGTTAGAGTGGACTCTCTTATTACAGGATGGGAGTTTTCAGAGGCTGCTGTTGGTTAAACAGAGGTTGGCGGTGCGCTGAATAATGGATGATTGGTCCCATGTTCGTTTTTTCAAGGTAAAATGGGCACCTTGTAAATGAGGGGCTGGTCAGCGCTTGCGGCCTCGGTGACATACGATACGGGACCGCAAACGTCACTAACGCACACAAAGACGCACAGAAAGGTGCACACACACACACACACACACACTGTGACAGTCACTGGTCAACAATAAGCAACAGGTGCAGCTGTTAAAGGAGAAAATGTGTGTGTGTGTGTGTGTGTGTGTGTGTGTGTGTGTGTGTGTGTGTGTGTGTGAAATAGAAAACCAGAATGGACTTTAACCACCGTGCGTAGACGGTGATGTGTCCTCCCCCCACCCAGACGTCAGCTTTAAAACAGAAACATGAAGGGACCTCTCAGTTGGTATAAAGGAAAACCTCCACCACATGAAGAGAAGAGAAAATAACTCTGCTTTTCATCCAGTATACTAACCATTTTCCTCAAAAGACTCAAACCAAACTCAGACCAAAACCAGCTGACCACCCTGGCTCCTTGATTGCTCTGAGGATGATGTGCAGGCAAATGAGCCCCTATGTACAAAAGACACTGGAGCGTATAGTGAAGTCACTGTGACACTTGACTGTTGCTCAAGGACACATTTTCAATTCCTGAGATCAAACCTGTGGCCTTTCTGCTTGCAGGTCATCGCTCTAACCCCTCGCTAACCCTCATTATTTAATCAGCGTGGTCAAGTGATCATGAGAAGCTGGATCGTGTGGAAGCTGAGAAGGCAAGTTATGACCAGGCACTCGCTCTGGGGTATGTCTTGACACACAGCCAGCATAACCTGAACCTCTGGGTATGTTGAAACTTTCCGACCCCCCACACCCGCCCCGGTCGGGGTCACAAATAAACTGGGGCTGGAAGGTAAAGATGCCTTTGAAAGTTCATTAAAAGTCATTCTGGATGTGCAAGGCGGGCTTTTTCATGAGGAACTGCTGACTCTACTCTATGTGACGCAAGTCAGCTGACATTTTCCAATTCACATGTCTCAAAAGAATCCACACAAATCGGTAGCGAGTCACAAATATCATTATACGGACAAACATGGGGAAAAGTAATGATATATGACCTGCAAAGTTTCTTCCTGTCGATTATTTTATGTAAAATTGACATTTGTTTAACTGTTTAATGCCATGACATCATCTGCTAAATCTGTGTACATATGACTCCAGTATGACTACAGTATAAGATGTGATCTCTAAACTTATCTCTTATTTAATATCATTGTGTTTTATTCTAACAGTTTTGGTGACATTGTTGATACTAGCTGCTCCTGCTTGCCCTAATTGTCCCATATTATTTTGCACTTTTTAAAAAAACATTTTTAATACAGCTAAGGATATTTTTCCACATTATGTAACATTCTTTCTTTTTTAGATGTAAAAAAAAAGAGAAGAGAGAAGTGGTCATAATTGAGCTGCTGCTGCGATACAAAGACCCAGTTTTCCCAAATGACATCAGTCCTGTTTCCAGGTCAGTCATCACTCATGAGTTTATATTGGGGGGGTTTTGAACGGTTTGGAGTTACAAGGTTATCACATGACAACATTTTCGTCAGCATATACCAGCACCTGCCAAGTCAGTGACACACTTCTCATGTCAGACCAACCTGTCCTATGTGTTTACTAAGCAGTGGCACCCTGCCTGTTTCCACTGCAACGCAATATTTGTCTTTTCCCTTTTGACGCTCAGGTTTAATCTGCGGCGTGAGGGACGGAAACGCTTCAGAGAAGAGAGATATAAAAAAAAGAAGCAATTAGAGGAAACAACGACGGAACAGTTACCACAGCAAAGCAGCTATTAAATTGGCCACAGCTTATACTTCAGTGTTATAGCGTCGACCTTGAAATGCATATATGCTATTAACAATTCCCACGGTAAATGCTTGGTTATTACCCCGAGCCACAGTCACCAAAAGTCTGTGAACGGCATAATCAGGACATTATGTTAATCTAATGGAGGTTCGCCGGCGAGGAGAGCCTTACAACGCTCGCCTCTACCTGTGCTGCAGGGAGAGCAGCCATGCATCCCACAAGTGAATGATGGATGTTGATTGAAGGTCATTACTTAGCACCCTGCTGAACTCCTGACCCCCCGCACCGAGGGGGGTGAAAGCCCCCCGACGCAAGGTCGAACAGCGGCTGGTTGAACGCAGCACATACGGGCGCATATAAACACCCATGCAGGGGCAGGTTTACACACAACAGAGCTACACACACACACACACAAATACACACAGTCAGACAATGGCTACAGCCCAAAGAGGATTCAATATCATATGCCATAATCGGCCTCTAAGCCTGAACAGAGGGGGTCCCTGCGATAGATAGAGCTTAGAGCGCTTCAATCCCATTTTATCTGCTTATATTTCCTGCGCTCATAACTTTTGGGACTTAAAACAAGCTAGGGTCAAGGTAAGGTCAACGCTTAGATGACCCTGTGCAGCTCTGTCATATTTCGTCGTGTTTTTAACCAAAAGGTTAAAACCAAAGAACCACCGTCTCCTATTGGCCACTTTCAGGAGAAGGTCTGTGCTCCGATTTTTTATTCCACTTGAAATTTTCATTCATCAGCGTTGGACAAAGCTCTCCACAAAACTACTCACGACCACACACACACACACATATACGAATGCGCGCAACAGAGACCAAGCAGGGCTACATCATCTCCTGGGATCCTGTTTAAACAAGCATCGAACAAAACAGGGGCGAGGAGAAAAAGCTGAAAATTGGATCACAGCGTCTCCCTCGTTTCCTCTTTTTTTCTCCCTCCTCTCTCTCCAAGCTGGCTTCACGTGAGACTGAGGGACAGGCTAATCCAACGGTAGACCCCCAAGAGAGAAATAGAGAGAGCGCGGGAGGGATGGTAGGGAGGGGTTGGTGGGGACTCCTGCCTTGGGGAGGAGGGAAACAGAGGGAAAGAGAGACAGAATTGGTTGGAAGAGAGATGAGGAAGGTAGAAAGACAAGGGAAGCCTCTCATACTGTAGCTGTTTCATTAAGGCCTCCCTGTGTCTTTTAGGAATACCTACTGTGCATTTAGAAAGTCTTTATTCTGCCCAAAGGAAGCATCGGGTAATTTACCTCCCCTAGATATACAAAGCTAACTCGCCACACACACAAACACACACATACTGAGATGTGCAGCTACCAGACTTAG
The DNA here is from genome assembly GCF_045865225.1 of Trachurus japonicus. Lineage (NCBI taxonomy): Eukaryota > Metazoa > Chordata > Actinopteri > Carangiformes > Carangidae > Trachurus > Trachurus japonicus. The sequence continues at coordinate 15,837,904 of NC_140929.1, forward strand.
CGGCCATACAGTCAGATACAGTAACAACACCTTACCTCTCTCCCATGAGACCTTCCCACTACCTTATGTGTGCTCTCCATTATGCACCAGCCTAAACTATACATGTTTCACTGCCAGACAGGATACAAACAAAGCCGGGGTTCTGCATGAATAAATCAGAGGTACAACAGCATGAATACATAAGGACAGGCATGTTAGAGGTTGTTATGAAAGATGTATCCTCGCCCACAAGCAGCAGGTCTCAGAAACATCCACACCTAGCTGTGGTTGTAGCCATGTTTTGACTGATAATTAATATCTTTATATACAGGTTTGGTATAGCGTTATCATCATTTATTGACTGTAAAAGACAAAAAAAAAGTTTCAAGAGCCCTATACTGGACACAGACCAGAAATCCTGTTATTACCCAACACTGTGCTGCTGTGCTGAGGATGTGTGACAGTGGCCGGTTGCACTTTGGAACTTATTGTGCGCTTGTCAGAGCCAATTGGGTCAGACAGCGGCGGTTCACGAGCAGGTGCAAAATGATGGCACGTCTCTATCACTGCATGTTCCTCTTGGGAGTGGTCAGAACCCAAAGAGGACTCATGCATCTCTCTGCATTTCTGTTTGTGTCTTCAATCTATCAATGCTAAAAAAAAAAAAGAAAAGAAAAAAAAGACTCAACATTAAACTGCATCTCCTTTTAATTATAAATAAATAAATAAACAAAATTGTGTTATTAGTTTCTAATTAATGAGAATATAGAGACAAGATTTCCATTGGCAGGTGTTTGAATGCAGTTGGGTATAATTAGTTTGTTTATTAATGTCTCACAAGAATATTCATTCATTATTCACTGATTATTAAAAACGTTTCATGCATGTTATAAAACCCTGTGCTTGCAATATAGACACATTTGACACATTATCATGCTCAGCCAGCCAAATTATGCAGGTAATTGGATAAATTAATTAAGATGAATCAATCGCAACTGTATCCGGTCTGTCTTTCACTTTAATTAGCGCTAAAGTAAATAGTTAATTCCAGGAAAAAACCTTCCAAGAAATGATTAGGAAGTTACAAAGACATAAAATAAAGCGTGGCTACAAATCTGACTTTAATTATTTCATCCATTTTGCATGTGTCAAAACCATGTTGTTTGAATGTTTGAAAAAAATCCAGCTTCACACTCTTACATCCCTTCATCTATATAACTGATAAAACAATAGAGCAAATCAATTGATATCTATGTAATAATAAACCTCTATTATAGATGCTGTGACCAGGCCATGCAAGAAGATCATGCAACATTTCTCCCTCTTCTTCTCCTTCACCTCTATGTCTGTAATTGACTAACAAGAAAGGAGTGGGTGGGGGAGGAAGAGAAATAATTAAAAAAAGAACTGGTGAGATAGACTGCAGGAGGAGGGAGAAAAAGAGAAACAAGGGAACTGTGACAAGAGGAGATAAGAAAGAGGGGGAAAATGATCAGTAAGCAAAAGTAGAGAGTCCCAGGATGAATAAAAAAAAACAGCAGGAGAGAGGGAGAGAGAAAAGAGAGAGAAGGTAGGCAGTGAACTCATTAAGGGCTTATGCTGCAGGGATAAGGCCGAGGAGCACCCCGGGTGAGACAGGGTTAACTAATCCGAGCCACAGTTCCTCCCCCGGGATCTGGACCGCTCACTCTGCTCCACACGCAGACTAAATCTATTGAACCTAACAAGATTCCAGGTGATCTCTCTCCACTTCACTCTCTCCCCCAATGAATCCTGACTGAGTGATAACGACAGTGTCACAGGTAGGGGAGGAGGAAGGGGGAGGGGGGAGGGGGAGTCGCTGTCAGGACCGGCTGGGGTCAGGATGGAGGTTCAGGCCTTTCAGGATCGATTTAGACGCACATGAATGAGAATTTGAAAGATTTGATTGAGGGATGATTGACAGCTCCATGTGTGTAGAGGAGATGCTGTGGACTGCACCGCCATAGAGAAATCCACAAAGACGTGATTTCTTTGCACGTTTTAATAAAATGTTATTGTAACTGAATTGGGCTTGTGCTGAAGAATTGAGTGTTTGTGTGTAATGTGACTGCTCTTTTACAGCTTTCAGTCCAGAGGTTTTGTTCTCCATAAATGATGCCTTTGTGCCTGTGCGGGGAAGTGAATAAAAACTGTGTTTATGCGCTTTTCAGGAAACCCTTCAGGCAACGGAAGCAGAAAAATGTTTCTCCTTCTGTTTAGTCATGTGTTGTGCACCACTGGCTCTTTTTTTTCTTTTTTTCTTACATAGATCGTCTTTTATGCCGGTCTCTGTGTCTGATGTTGTGTTTCTTTTCTCCTTTGCTCCTCATTCTACTTCATCAATCTCCTTCTTCTATCCTCTCTCTCTCTCTCTCTCTTTAGTCTTTTCCAGACAGTGGGCTGTGCTGTCTTTACTACATGCTAACACTCCTGCTCGAGCCATAATTGGCCGCCTGGCATCGTCCTCACTTGAGGGATAGAGAAAGCCAGACACTGAGGGAGAGGCGGAGTGGGGGGGAGGGGGGGCAGGGAGAAAGGAAGGGGAGTGGTGGCTGCCGGCGCCTGGGCCTGGTCAGTGTCTTCTGTTGATCTTGGTTGTAGTTGTATTTAGTTAAAGCAGTAATAGCCCGCTGCATGTAAATGTCAGGCAGCCTTGGACAAGTGCCCCGCAGCGCCGGGGGCTGAGAAGTCAGAAAATAGCAGACGGCGTGCAGCAGAGATGGAGACGCAGGGAGCACAAACACACAGGTGCACTCGTACTGTAGCCTACGTAATGAAGGAGGCTGAGAGGCTGCCAGCTCGCTGTACTCGCCATATATTTGCTTTTCATAAAGATAGCAGCGGGCAAATAACATTACAGGCAAGCTTGTAATTGCAGAGGAAATGCAACATGACAGATGGTTGCTCCAGCGCAATAAATCCAGTTGTGTCATAAATGCTTTTTATTGGTCGTGAGTAGCCATGTACTGTAGAGCAGCACACTGCTTTCCCTCCACTTTAATGTACTGTACGTTCATCTGCGGGGGAAAAAATGGCTTCCAAACTGTAATTTAAGTCATCGTGTCAGAGTAAATGTAACCTGAAACCCTTCAACTGCGCTGTTTGAACTTCCCATTGCACTTCTTTTGCATTGTAATGCTTTGTTATGCTCCCAGAGTGGATCCATGTCCAAAAGCATTTTTTCCTCCTGAATTGTTCGTCTCCTCTGTGGAGTAGGAGGGCTGCTTGGCCTAGATTTGTCTGCCCTGGATACACTAGGGGGGGCTTTAATGGGAACATAATGATATCAGTGCAGATTTACCTGGGCAGAGTCCTGCAGATAAATGGGTCAGACGGATGAAAGGATGATGGAGCTACTCAGCAGGAAGGAGAAGCGACCGTGGGATGCAGGGAGGGTTTGAACTTACTGGCTGGGTGGGAGGGAAGGATTTAAAGAAGGAGATTTAAGTTGTAGTAGTTGTGTGCACCGGATTTATTATGTGCAGTATATATTGTAAGCCAGTATGAGTTTGATGTTACTTGACTCTTTTCATTTCAGTCAAAGTCACTGTTTTTTTTTTTTTTTCAAAGTCAAAGTCACTGTTAAAGAAGATCTTTTAGTTCTCTCTGCTGCTGAATGTGGTTTCAGGAGCAGGTGGTGGCGATCATCACTGGTTGACAGCCTCATTGTGGAACGTCTGGTTTGCAGTAGTATGCAGTAAGCGTGTAGTTTCCTAGCTCACGCAAAAACCTTTCATTTTCTATCAGTGCATTTAATGGATTTGAGTGCGAGTTATGAGCAATATCCCGGTTATGATCGTATTTGGAAGACTGCGTTTACATGAACATAGAGAAACCTGGTTATTCATACAGTATCCCGGTTTCTGACAATTGCATCTGATTTGCGCAGGCGCTTGTGGTGTTTACTTTTTACAACACAAACCACAATTTTGCACCGTCGTGCAGCCTATTCACCACTGATTTAAACAGCTCAGCATTTCAATGCTTTTTTCCATCAAAACAGCGAATGATGTTTAATTCTTTTATTATTGAAAGACAGATAGTCGCGGCTGTGAGAAACCAGGATAAGGTTTATACTGTTTTCTGAAATCGGGATACTCAAAAATCCGATCATAACCAGGATACTCAAGTCCATGTAAACGCATTGTATTACAGACCTAATGTTTTTCAACATAACATTGATTTTCAGTGATTTTTGTTTTTTTACTAGAAAATCCGAGCAAGAGCACAAAACTATGAGTGAAGCAAGGACGCTAAGACTGGCAAAATGGCAACGTACATCTCAGGCCTGCATGAACAGAGCAGAGCAGCGCTGGCCGCCGGCTTCAAGTCGTTGTTTGCAAATCTGGACACCAAGCTGGACGAGATCCAGGTAGGCCGTTGTCTCGGGGCCAAGGAGAGCACATAACTGGTCTTAAGTCTTAAGGTCTTAAATTAAAAACAGTAAGGCTGCATCACATGCATTCATTTCCCCATGAATCCAGTACAAGTTTGGCCTCCGCTGCCACTACCAATGACAACTACTGAATGGAGAGATCACAGAGAATAAATATCAAAAAAAAGAGAAAGAACCGTTGCCGAAAAACTGCAGATTTTAAATAGTATCCAAAAATTTTATTTGATCTCGTGATTTGATTAGATTCGGTTCACGTTACTCCAGATTCTAGCTTCAGCGTGATTCAGTCCGCCCGGTCCGGTTTGATTTGATTTGAGTCAAGTCACTTCAGCTGGAATCAACCCTGCCTTTGATGCCAGCCAAAGATAGCGCTGTTTAAGTTGTGAATTCAAGCTGTGGCGCACAGTGGGTCCTTTATGCAACACAATCACAGCCTCTGACATGTCCGACACGCCTGTAAAGCGGTCGGTCCATCTGTGCTTGGCCTACTTTTGATTCACGTTGGTGGCATTCCAGTCCCCGTTCTCAAAGGGGGACAGACAGAGACCCGCCAGTGTCTCACGCTGGATAAATGTAGCCGTGACATTCAAAGAGCTCGTAGTTTTGGCGAGTCGATTCATTTTGGCAGGCGCAGGATAATCAGACGCTCCAGCAGCAAACCGAGCTCACATGAACAAAGTGTTCGTTTTAGTGCGGTGGGTTGCATAATAGACATAAATTGACTCAGATAGCTCGAATACACAAGTATGCATGTGTGTTATTCACACACACAAGGACGCACTCATACACAGGTATGGGCCTGTCTCGGAGTCAAGGGAAAATGCACCGATTGTCGTTCTCACCATAAAAGTCTTGCATCCCGAAACCGCAGAGCAGGTCTCACCCACTGCTCCAAGGTGTCAGCTTATATAATAGCAGTGTGTGTGTCAGTGCTTGTGTGTGTGTTTATGCCAACCACCAACAATCTGGGCTAATTTGGCACGACATGACAGGGAACCTTTACACCTTAATTTAGGAGAAAGGGAGCGGGACTATTAATGAGTTACATGTGCGCACGGGCATGTGTACAAATAGAAGACACCTGATAGGAAAGGTATGTGTGAGAGGAGGGTGTGTGTGTGTGTATGTGTGTGTGGGAGGAATGGTTTCAAAGGGCAAGCATGTCCTTAAACACACATTAATGAGTGTGCATGCTGATTTTGTGTTTTAAAGTCTTCTGAAGACATTTCAAATGGTTGAAGCCTTGAAGTGGATCTCTCCACATTAGATACAGAAAAGCATCTGTTCGGTCAATAAGGGGTTAATACAGGGATTGAATAAAGAGAGTAAAAAGAGGGTGTATGTTACGTTCTACAACCAGTTATGCCGCCTTGTTATGTAAACTCAGTTGAAATGAGCCTGGCAACTGTTCAGCTCCCTTTCATTCATTCGGTTATATGCTGCACCTAGGGGATTCATAAAACAGCACATAAATCTAAATACTGATCCCGCTTGTCAGCTTCCACATAAATCTTGGTGAAAAATCGTCCTTAAGCTTAATACATTCAATAAAAGTGTCACACACACACACACACCGCACTGGAAAAGAATTCATGTCAGTGTGTTTAACGTTTCACCTGTGTTCACCTGAAGGCAGGAGACACCCACCCTGCGCATTTACAGTGTGTTTCCACTAGCGCTATAGCGTGTAACATGAAAGGCGAGCGGGTCTGGGCCGGATTGAAGCAGCTGAGTTAGGCATGAATAATGGAAGCAGAAGCACACAAGCAGCGGCTCGGTGTCAGTACGGGAAACCGTTTTTTCTAAGAATGGCCTGGCATTTCAAATTCCTTCAAAGCCTCTAAATGTGCGCTTTTTGCAAAGAGTTTTTATCTCAAACTTTCCAGTTCAAACACAAAAAGAGGATTTCATCCCCTCTTAAATGGCAGCCTAATCCTACTGACATTTGAGCGTCACAGTCGTGTTGATCTACAAGATTTGTGAATCATCTTGCGATTTGCATTAGCTCCTCAAAGTGTACAGTGGTGTGTCTTTGTTGGTAAAGCAGCCATAGTTACAGAATGTGAGTCAGAGCTGCAGCTACTAGATGTTTACCCAGCTTAGGTCAACACCAGACAGGGATATCCCCAGGAATCAGGACACTCCTTGGGCCAACTTCTCTCCACCTTATGGCTTTGGTATCTTCATCTTTATTTATCCTGGGAAGGTGCAGCACACACCCTTCACACTCATTGTCAACACACAGAGACAGCCCGCCACAGTGCAATCAGGTAACAGGGGCTTTATGTGTGGTAGGTAGATGGCACAATATGGGAAAAACGCAACAAGCATCTTTGGCAATTAGATCCCTCTGGCTAATCATTTTTCATGGTGGGAGTAATGCCATGACTCACAAACGATTATCCCTCAGTTAAGTCTAGACATGGGTGATGGTGAGGACATGAGGAGCGGATCTGACCCGGAGTTCCTCCTGATGATTTTATTGGACACACTCAAACAGGAGCAGGAAGGCTCATTTAGTATAACTTCATCTGTTTCATTCCCATTCAAAATTGGCGTAAATATTGAGTTATTGATGGTCAAAAATGAACAAACGTATCATTTCTGCTGGTTTCCAAGAAATAGCCGTAGCCGCACACTGTTCATTCTCACACGACAAAGCCTCCACTTTCTCTACTACTCACCTTTTGTGCAGTAGTAACTAAACTAACAGGCAGCTGTATAAATGCAGGCGTTATACAACCATAAATGATGTTACACACTCGCTTTATTACCGTGGGTTTACTTTCTAGCGGCGCAGGTGGCACCGGATTGAATCAACTTTTCCCCTCCAGGTTCACTGTGTATGCACTTGCTGCTGAGACTGCTCAAACCTGCACAAGTTTATTCCACTGAACCCGGCCTCTGCTGTTATCTGCTGCCCTCATTTTTTCCCCTGTAGCTATACCAACCTGCAGTGTGCCACACAACACCATCCATGCACAACACCCACTGCTTGTTATCCTGTTGATATCATTCCTGATACCATGCCGCCTTTTAAGTTTGGAAAGAATCACTTCTATAGTTTGTAGCAGTCAGTCAGTTGCTGCTGGGCCAGTCGGAGTGAGTAGGCCCGAATGAATGACATTTTCATATCATGCCCTCATATGCAATCAGCACACACCAAAATTTAAAAACAAACCAGCAGCACAAATCACCACAAAGCAAGTTGCAATTACCACAGTGCATAACCATGAGGTGAAATAACAACAACCAACACAATTCAAATCAGAGTTTGCCAGCAGTTGGTCTGGTGGTAACAGCAGTCAACACCAGGTTCAACAAAAAATTAAACCGAGCGTACTTCTCGTTTGTTGTGGATCTTTGGTTGTCGTTCCACCTGCAGACACACAATGGCGTCCTCATGGCTCCAGTGAGATCCGACCGGGTCAGGAGGCGACGGACGGTAACCAGGGAAAATATATTCCAGTGCGGATGTTCGGATCCACGGACGACGTGGGCCTATGCGGGACTGTAACTCGCGGTGCCAGGGGGCGGTGGGCAACGAGGCGTCGGACGACTGAACACCACCGGTGAGTAGCCTACACTTCGCAATGTTTTTTTTTCTCTTTTTTTCCTTAAACGCTCCCGCCATTCAGTGCGTCGATCAGCACCTGGTCGGCACGCACGCACGTAATTAAAGGGACAGTTCCCCACACATTTTGTTAAATTATGCAATTTGTATTGCTGTTCGAGTTTTTTCATGATATTTTTTTATTTCATTTCTTTTTTCTTTTCCTTTCTTTTTTTTAACATAACTATGACAAGAAGAGGAGCTGACAGCCGGAACAAAAACAGTGAAAGACGAAAAAAGCAGTCGCTCAACTCATAGCCTTGATGTAGAAAAAATATATATAATTTATTAAAAAAGGACTGATGTTTCGACCTCACACATGACACTCTGAGGAAGACCTGTGTGAGGTCGAAACATCTGTCCTTTTTTAATAAATTATATATATTTTTTCTACATCAAGGCTATGAGTTGAGCGACTGCTTTTTCTTCTTTCAACATAACTATGACAAACATGACAAAAAATTACAATAATGACAATGGCAGCAACACAGCCATACCACATAAACATACCCCCACCCCCTTACTATATCATTGAATTTGAATGAATGAAACTTTTACACCTGTTAGTGTTAACATTTATTTTTCCATTTGATTTAAAGAACTTTATTTGCCTCCAGCGGGATCCAGCACACCTGCCTCTGCTTATAAAAATGCATGCTATGATCAAAAGCCCTTGAACAGCTTCTAAATAAACCTTGAGGTTAAGGTCATTTTTCAGCATTAGCTACAGCAAATGCCCACAAATGACATGTGAGAAGAAAACTGTTTTATTTTTGAAATGGAGAATTAGTTTTGGAGGACACTGGCTGAACATGTCGTCCTATCAATAGAAGCAGATGAGAAAACGTGTGTGTAGTAGGCTGTGTCACTGTGGAGGGCATGGACAAGTGGCATATTTTGGTTTCATTTTGAAGGACGTGTTTGAAATGGTTCGAGGTGAGATAATTGAACTTCTTGCAGAAAATACATTGGTATAAGAGAAAAAGCACACAAAAAGCACTGTCATTTAGGCTCTGGGGTCAGAGGTCAGAGGTCATTCATGTCGAGAGAAGCTGCTGATACAATTTTGTAGCTTTTTGACAATTTGTTTTGGCAACCCATTGATGACTCTTGAACTTTAAACCCTCTTCACGTCACTTCAGTCAGTTGATCTTGTGGTTGAGAAGTGATAATTTCTGCGATTTGCTAAGGAGCAACTTCTTGTGACCGATTTATGGAAAAAAAAATACTGAAGCAACCATGACACTGGAATTTTCCCTTTTGCGTCTGTGTGTAATGTTGTCAACAATAACTATTATGGGTCCGCTCGAGAGGCGACACGTGTGTGTCTACATCAGCTATTGTAACCTACGCGTTCCCCCCGTGGTGTTTGTTGCCATATCAGAGCGTGGACTGTGTCGTATTGACATTCAACAGAGCTTGTCGTGGATGCTTGTCAACAGGAGAAGATTCTTGAGAGGGCAACTACAAGAAGCAACTCGGGGACACATGAAGGCAGGGCCTGGATCATGACTATCATGTAGGCAAAAGGTTGTAGGTCCTATGTGTCCTATCAGTGTGTCCTTGAGGAAAACCCTCAATGTAACGTAGGTCTATCTTTGCCTGATCTTGCTTGCTACTTTACCTCTCATCACCTCTCCTGCTCTGTAAATCTTGTTTTTTATCCGGTTCACTCCCCCTTTTTTTAATGTCAACCCCTCCCCTCCCCCTCGTCTCTCTCTCTCCTTGTGTCTCTCTTCTGGTACATTTTGTGCTTTTAACATGTGAGTACCCTTCCCTTGAGGGTGCAGGAGATATCAGGAGCATGCCATAGCAGTACATGGTCTTCCCTGTGATACAAGTTTAGATGGTTGGCGTTGTTCCATGCTTGTTCACACCTCTGCTGAAGGGGCTAATGATAGCAGGGAAAGGAGGCTATAGGTTAATATTGACGGACAGTTTGTGTTTAGTAACCTATTATGGATGTTCGCAGTGTCTCTATAGATAGAGACGTCAATATAAGTGGGTCACAGCTGCTGCTCTCAGGTGATCATGGTCACTTTGGTATGATTTAAGATTTTATATATGTAATTTTTTTCAGAATGGTAATATATGTTTCCCTGATCAAGCAAAATAAATTGTTAAGCTTGTTTTACATAAATATGGTTTAACTTAAAGGTGCAGTAGTAAATGTTTTCATGTTAACAAAGCAGGAAATAACTGTCATGTCAACGGTGTCACTCACACTAACAGAGAGTTATCACCCGACTTTGCAGCTCCTCTCAGCTCTGCATAGTGTTTAGTGTCTTTCAGCTCACGTGTTTTGATTTCATAGCCCTGCAACTCGTTGGAAACACAACCAAATGGCTGCTTATATGCACTGAGGTTTGCTAACACATTAGCAATAACAAGTTTGTTGCAGAGGGAGGTTTAATTAGGCCTAAATGAGTGTAGCTTTATGGCTACCATTTAGATGCTTGAGCAATTTACATGCTTTACTTTGTGACCTAAATATTTTGAAAAAAAAAGGAGGAAGGAGTTCAAGAAAATGTTTTGAGCGCATTTGTCAGTCACCTGTTTGCAGCATACTGTTTGGTGCCTGCAAAGTGGCTCTGGTTAAAGGGCAATCTAAACCAACTTGTTCTCTCAAGAAATAAAAAAAAATAATTAATTAATTAAAAAATGCACTGCGGACATATTGGTATTCAATGTGACTGCTAAATCAATATAACACAGATGATCAGATGTAACCATATTATGCCTTTTTCAAGCGCTGACATTTAAGGGAGCACGTTGGTATAGTCACTATGAAAGGATCTGACGAGCGTAACCCACGAGTGGTGATGCTCAGATGATACTTGGTGACTAGCTCTCATTGTGTTACTCAGGCGCTCAGCATCACATGCAGGCGGGGAGAGTCCAGGAAGAGAAAGGCCATGTGCTAATGGCAGGGACGCTGGGGCACATGTTTATAATGCACATGTATGCTAGGGGTCGCACATAGCCTACACACACTGATAAGTAAGGGGATGAAGAAGTGAGCAAGGCGTCATTTATTGCACGCTGAAGAGTTGCACTCAGCGATAAAACAGGCCACTTGGTATTTTCACACCTTCCATTGTGAACTCTGCAACCCCTCATGACAGCACCAAAGGACTAAGGAGGAAGTCACTCTGAGGGGCATGCAAAGATATAGGGTATATGTGTATGAGAGTGTGTCCGTGTGTGCATTTATCTGGTGTGTGTGTGTGTGTGTGTGTGTGTGTGTGTGTGAGAGAGAGAAGGGAGTAGGGGAAAGAGGTGTTGCCATGTTCTGTCACATATGTTCACACCAATGGCGCCGGAATGGGGGGGGCCAGGGGGCCATTGGCCCCCCCACTTTACGGCCCTGCCCTGCTCTACCGGTCGCTGATCACCACAGGCCGCTATCCCGGTTTCAATAATTCCCCCGGTCCCACCCACATCAAATGAAATAAACCAGTAAAACATAGAAGAATCTTTCATTTTAAATCAAATCTAATGCTACTCTGTCTATGCAGCCCATAGTCCCAAATTCAAGTCTCTCTGGCCATATGGTGCCCACGTGAGAGCGGAGCTTCTCCAGCTTCCGTCGTCCTCCCTCCGCTTGTCCGAGCAGTGTCACCTTCACCTTCGTCACCTTCTCAGGCTCCATCCACAAACACTGTGGACCAAGTGCACCATCTCAGAAAGTGCAACTTCTGCTCTGCCGGTGAGCGAAGGGAAGTTTACTTTGAAAAAAAATGCGAGGAAAAGATGAATTAACCTGACGTGTTAATAGCCTAGTTCAGATTTGGTGATATGCCTTTAGTTATTATCAATTCCAGGTGTTTTACAGTTGTTACAGTTGTTTCACCTGGAGATGACGTAGCCTACACACCCACAAAGACAGGTGATGAACCGGACTACAGCGGCGAGAGATTTATGACGTTACTAATCAATATTAACGAGGACGAGTAGGCTATGTGTCTGTTTTTTTCCAGCATGTCACTGTCTGTTTACAGAATCAACATCTAGCTTATTCCTAAAATTTGTGAAGTGTGGAGCGGTCGAGCGGACCTGCTGACAGATGTGCAGCTGACAGTGACAGACATCTCTACCAGCTGATCCTCCCTCACTCACGTCCTGAGGACAGGACAAAGTCTCCTGGATATTATTTTTTCTTTTCCTTTATTCATTTCTAACTGGCTCGTTTTGCCAGTAAAAACCATAACTTGTGAGAAAAAGAAGAGATGCGCAAAAACAACAAAATAGAAACATTGTAATAACTCATGTGACCACAGCTGGCCCGAGTGGTCTATAACAGCTGTCCATATGAAGCGAGCACAGTCACGGACTGAGACAAAGTTATTCAGCTACATAAAGTCCAAACGTCTGTCTTAGCAGGTGTTGACCTTAAGCATTGTTCCTATTATTAAAACATGAATGACAAGAATAAGAGGTGAAAAGTAGCCGCTGCAGACTGATGCGCCACAGACTTGAGTGCTCATAAACTGTTACAGTACCCTACTTCGACTTTCGACTTTTACAAAAGCTGATTACGCATTATGCTGGTATTACGCATCACGGCCGGACGCTACCGACCGACAGTGAGTGTGTAAATCTATGCCCCGTAACAACCCAAACTCCATGGCCCCCCCACCTCTAAAATGAATCCGGCGCCGCTGGTTCACACACTAAGGATATCAGAGGGACCTGGAGGTTAGCAGTGTCAGACTCGTGCTATGTCACACACACACACACACACTCACAGAAACACACACCTGCGTAAAGCAGAACACTCCAGTGCCTGTTCAGAGCAATATAGAACAAGCAACATCTCTTTCAGTTTGGTTTATTTTCACAAATGTTTACAAGAAAGAAAGAAAAAAGCTTATTTAGGAAGGAAATTCAAAGGTGCTCTTTAAAAAAAAAATCTTATTGCTTTGTTGTGCACATCACCTTTTTTATCTTTTAATTTTCACGTCTTAACTTTTTTTCTGCCGCCTGATGCATCTCATTCCATCCAGTATAGTTAAAGCAATTGTCTCACTGCTCATTTTTCAGGATGCTTAATACACCTGATATTATATTTCATAAAGATGTAATAATATATGATGAGGTTAGTGAGGGCGCTCTGCATCTACGGTATAAGAAATTATGGATATCCTGTATTAATTCATTACGTTCATCCAGATGACAGTCTGTAGGTAAACCTAATTATCACATTTTACCATATTATCCTTATTATTAAAGTGTCACAGTGTGTTTATCAGATCTTTCTTCTTTGATTAAAGACTCTCTTTATATATCTATTTACGTTTTGAATATGAATGTACGAGGATGTCTTAAATGAAATAAAATATATAATGAAATAAAAAGGTGTCCTTGTAGCTGACTTTTTTCCAATGTAGCCTATCTGTATCACTATATCATGACACCATTATCAGACATCATCAGAAATAACAGAGGAAAGAAAAAGAAATGGGTCTTTTATCATTAGATATTTTGCTTCAATTGTATGATGGCCTCTTTGATGTAGGCTATTCGATGAGTAATTTCATTAGTGAATCACGGTGAGAAATGAAGGTGCAGTGTAATAGAACGAAGCATATGAATAATATTTCACGAGCTAATTGTGCTTAAAGGGCATTATCCAACTGGACTTTCCAGCTGCCATTCAACCAAGTCAAATTAATTCTTCATGCAAATTTGCCTCATTTTCAGAAGTTGAGAGAGAAAGAGAGAGAGAGAAAAAAAATCATAAATGAGCAATTCAACTGTGGTTGGCACTTGTATTCTCCCTTTAGTTTTCTAGCAGGACACAGGCTGGATTTTCCCCAGATTGAGGTTTTGTGGGTGATTGAATCATCTGTTTTGCCATTTCATGCTGATTAAAAAGCAGTTTTGAGATCCTCCCATTAGTAGGAGAACAACATGTTTTTCTGCATGAGAACATGAAGTCAGCAACTTTGGAAACACGGTGCAACGCTGCTAAAACACTGAATCATTTAACCCTAAATATGTTTCCAAGAAGATGACATGCATCGAGCCACACAAATAAGATGCTTGACATTTTGTTTTAACTGTGCTATAGCCTACTATTTAAACCAGAGTGTTGACCAGAAAGACAAGAATACATTCAGTTTGTATCAACATTTAACCTGTTCTTAGCCTACTGTGTTTAAATACCCTCTGTTCTTTCACATAATGCTGTAGGCTAGTTATGTAAGAGGTAGGCTAATCCTAATGTAAAGTGAAACACGACTCCGTCTTTGGTTTGGCAACAAGAAGTGCAACAGTAGTAGCCTATGTCACAGCATTAGCATTTGCTTGTCTTCGTAGCAAGCTTACACAGCAGAATTTTTTGTTGTAACAACAGAAGCTCATTTACGGCTAGGCTACTGACTAGAAGTGTGTGTGCGTGCGTGCGTGTGTGTGTGTGTGTGTGTGTGTGTGTAGCCTATGTGTGTGCTTTGGCTTCCAGTTCAGCCGAACACACAATGGTTCAGATGAACTGAGAGGAAGTGAGGAAGCACTTAGGAATTCATTATAGCCTACCAGTGAAATGCTAATCGAACAAAACTTAATAGTTTGACTTACTGAGAAAATCAATGCCACTCTTATGCCCATATGGTAAATCTAACCTAACTATAGCCTCTTAGCTCTGAAACATTGGGAGTTGTAAATTTACTCACGTAAAAGAACAGGACATGATATTCTTAGCGTTTTTGTTTTTTTTGTCCAATTTTACACGTCATTTTGTGTGTTACTTGTTGAGTTTGTAAATAGGCAGGTTTTGTTAGCAGCAGACTCGGCTAGCTGTTTCAATTTGTGCTAAATTCCTGCTAGCTTTTTAAATTTAGTGCCCTGACATGAGCTCAATATCGTCTAAAGTCCAAACTTTAGCATTTATTTTGTCTGACAGAAATAATAGCCAACACACATGTAAGCAGCTCCTCTACGCTCTACATGGCAGTTACAGGAACAGGGGCTGGGCAGTGGGTCACACTGATTTAATCTGTAAAATGGATGCTATTGTGTGTACAAGAAACAGATATTCAGAGCATAATTTCCCCCCTATTTATGCAGTTTCTGTTTCATTTCATCTCAGCTGGGAGTCTTCTGTGTAGATGTCATTATTTTTTCCAGATGTTTTATAGTTGTCAGTATAGCTTTAGCCCCTGATGTCCACTGACTAACCAGACAGGCCTGGAGGCAGGGGACTTCCAGAGTCCTGCCAGGGTCATCTCCACCCTTCCCCCTGCCCACTTGCTGGCTGGTGATGGGAGGGGAGGCCTGGCCTTTATGGAGCTGAATGGATGAAGAAATCAAAACCTCAACAGGCCCTACTGTGCCAAAGCATCAAAAGGAGCGGTGGCACGGCAGGGGCTTTGATCATGAGGCAAACACAGGAGGAGAGAGGGGCTGGTTTAGGGGGAGAGAACACCCCAGCTCATGAAGCTCATAAAAAGACACTAACACACAGGTGCAAGGACACACTGTGTAAGTGTGTGGACATGGACATACTGTGCATGCACAATCACACTCTCTCTCTCTCACGCACATGCATGCATGCATTGTCACACGCAGAACGCGCAGTGCTGTTCACTTTGATGCCCATCTGTGTTTGTACCTGAGGCGAAGTCACACGATCGCTCGGCCGGCTAGTGTTTCACCATGAATGCCACTGAAGTCTGGACTGGATTTACCTCGGCTGGACTTTGATACAGTTTGCCATTGTATTTGCCAAATTGTGCACCACACCCAACAATGCTGGTTTTCTCAAAGAGCACCTGAGCAATCACTGGAAAATACCCAGAGTTTGCTGAGATCCTCTCAACAGACACAGAATGGTATCATGTTCAGTCTTATCTACTTGGCAAAAAGTTTAATGTTAGTGAGTGATCAGAAACAGCTGTTAAAACTTGAAGTAACAGGGAAATCCTTGGTCAAAAGGGTTTATTTGAATTTAGAACTAATGATATCTAGCAGTCAAGGGGAGTCTTTGTACAGTAGGCTCTATTTTGACAGTTTCCAATTCATCAGAACCCATCTGCTTACTGTATGTCAAATCACATGGTCGGCAATGATTTCAATTACTTTCTCCAAGTCTCCCACCTTATTATGGTATTTTCATCAGCTTCCAGCTTCTCCTCCTCTATTTCACACTGCCTTGCGAATCTGTGCCAATATACACACTGTTTACGTTGCTGTGTACCAGGTTACTAGACTGGAGTCTCTGACCAGCGCGGGAGTATTCGCTTCCATCAGGTTTTATTTCAAGGTGCATGCCAGCACTCGAAATAGACCAACATGAAGGACCCTTCATATTACAAATGTGTTTTTCTACAGTATTTTTCCACAGTAAACAGACCTCTTAAAGGATGGAGTATGTACACAGTGGAAGGACTTCCTGAATTTGACCAGGTGACACTGGATCAAAGAGGGTTTGGTTAATGATTTCACCAAAGGAAGAAAGGGCAAAATACCTTGAGACAAACATTTTGTACTAACGTGAGTGTATTCACCTTGATCAGTTCAATTTTAGGTTAGCAGCGTCCACAGAGCGACCTGCTCCGCCACCCAGGTCACATGTGGCAGAGTTCCCAGTGGAAAAAGATCAGAGGGAGAGGTTGGACATCCATCGACGAGCCAGCGGTCACCTTGGGGCACTGACTTCAGAGTGGTCAAACAGCGGAAAGTCACAGCCTATCTTAATCAGGGGTTAATTCTGTGTTCAGATAAGAGATTAAAGGCAGTGGACCTGCAGTACAAATAACCATGTTTGTCAAAACACACTGCACCACTGCTACTCCGTTATTACGACTAGATTTGATCAAACAAAACCTGCATGAATGGACGGGCTTTTACTCTTTGAAGCTCCCCCTGCAACAACCTACCCCTGACATTTTAACATATTAAACCATAATCAATGTTACCAACCAATTTAATCAGTTGATATAAGAGAACAGATACTGCTGTTTACCTACTTACTTATTAACACGTACCACTGCCATTAAATGGGTGACAGGACAGCAGAACCTGCTCAGGCCAAGTTTGATATTTCCTCAACTGACAAGATTTTGACCTTTTTTAAGTTTGAATTATTAATTTATTCAGCAGCTTCAGAGTTATTGTAATGGTTAACTGACTTGTTGCGGGGAGAATGGCGGCTCTCTGCCTTCCATCTAACGTCTCTTGGCCAAAAACCAACCTTGCACCACGATACGTAACCCATAATCGCTTATTTATGACAGATAAGACTACACAAATATACACATCCTAACACGTATATGATATATAACGTTTCCCACTGCTCCACGAATTGCCTTCTTGTCGGCCCCATTGAAAACAAATGCACATGGCCGGCAGGCGGGGAGGGAGGAGGGTTAACAAAACAGAAAAAAAAAAAAAAGTGACCAGACTTGCATAGTTCCCCTTTAAAGGACAATAGAGGCTGATTAATGAGCTAGGATTGCTGGCCCATGGAGAACATCAACATCTAACTATTTCACCATTACCTTTCATAAAAGTTTAGGCTGCCTTCAGAAAGATCTTTTACAATAGCTACATTACCAACACCCTTTTCTCTTGTACACATTTCCTCATATATAAATGTAGTTGCATGTGTTTCCTCAATTACAACTACAATTCCTTAATGAAGAACCATAAAGAAATTGTATCATCTGTGCAAATGTTATTGTCTTTTCATATATCAAAGGTAAGGAGCCAGACTCACGGTCTGTGTTGGACCTTGAGTTAGTGGGTGGACTGCTGGTTCATGTTGGAAATGGAAAAGTGGATGGAGAAATGTGAGTGTGGGGACTATTTACACACCAACACCGTGTTGAAGAAGGACAAACACAGCCCGTGAAAGTCAAGGTGTTCTCCCTGTTGTGGAAAGTTTGCGATAACCTTAATCATAGTTTCCTAATCAGCTGAAAGGGGACAGGGGCCTCTGGAAATAGTTGGCCCCAGTCAGTGTGGTCACACCACCCTACTGGTTTTGGTGTGTTTGTGTGAGCTCTGTCTCTGTGTGTGTATATGTTCATGTTTGCATGCGAATGTAGAAGTGTGTGTGTGTATGTGCGTGTGTGTTTTCTGGGGTCTTGGACAAACAAAAGCAGGGGTCCTGTTGACGAACCAATTAAAAAGCAGGAAGAATGGGGGAGGATAAACGGCCCAGCATGCTTTGCCCATCACTCAAATTAGAGATGGCAAGAGGAGTAAAAACAATCAGGTTGTTATGAAGCTCTTTCGTGTCGGTAGGTGCAGTTAACAAGTGTTCCAGGAAGATCGTGCACAAATGAATAGCTGTGCATTCGTGCATGGGAATAAATTAATGATTTTATCTGTTATTTGTTCATTCCCTTTCATCGGAACCTCTATTCCAGAGAAATCATATTTAGCATGGAAAAACACTTCCCTTCAGTGCCACACAATGCGGAGAGTGTTTCTAGCACTTGAATTTGTTCATTACTCCCTTTTTTGTTTGCCTGTCCAGGAGCACATCAAAAAAACATTAACTAAATTTGTGTTATGAAACTATGGCCAATGAAAATCCTTAGTTTGCTTTTCTGCCCAGTTAGTTAAGCCATCAGTCCATTTAAATCTACTTGATTGTCAAACAACCTGTCCAAACATAAGGGCGTTGTGAAATCTTCCATTACCCGTAAGTTTTACACTTGCAGAAACAAAACAGGTGTTTTACCAACCACTGCATGGCAAGAATTCAGCATGAGTGGAATAACAACAGGCAATAAAGACTCTTTGTGAAGCTCTTTTCAAGGTAACAGCTGACTTCAGTCTACTGCTGGTTCTGTGATTGATTTCTACATGACCTAACAATTTTTAAGCCTGTTAAATTATTTGTGAGACAACTGGCACAAACATTGTATTCAGTTCATACATATACTTTTAACCACTGGCTTTTCCAATCAGATTAGTAAAATCCATTATTAAGTGGTAAGTAATATCCTAAGAATGCAATATAATGCTGAAACTGTACGATTTTTCCAAATATCAATAACATGGGCAGACATGTGGGACCCTCCAACTCACACTACCTTTTATGGCATTGGACCCAACTTTCTTATACAGATAAATACTTTGCTGAGGTTAAGGATCCTGAAGGTTACAATAATAAAGATGTGGTCTCATGTTTAGGTTTAATGTATCCATCCAACCCAAAAGCTGACCATACTTGGGCTTTTCCTTCGTTCCCTTCATACTTACTCTGGCTAGAAAGGGTCTTTGTCACATGAACATATTATGACGTTTTGGGGAATTATGCTGTCTTACATGGCTGCTACATATCGCTTTATAATGGCTTGTAATAAGCTAAAATAATAATTTTACTATTTTAATGGGAGGACACGTTTTTTCATTCACGTAGTATTCAGTAATTACAGCAATATAAAGACATGAAATTGGGGTTTCTTATAGGATGAGCAATTATGTTGACTCACCACTACTACTACGGGAGTACAGCGATGTATAAAGAGGTCAAAGGATTCTGTGTAAATGCTGTTATGAGTCGATATTGTCAATACAGTGTGTCCGATTCTATTGAAATGGAAACAAGACCACTCCAACATATTCCGTCCACAGGGAACTGTTGGAGAAGAGGAAGAAAGAGCATGGTAATAAAAGGGGGGGGGCTTCTACTCACCGGTGTTTCTTTCCTTTGAAGAGGGGTTTCCTCCCTTGCCTTTAAGGAAGAAAATAATTAACACCTTTGCGGTTGTCATGCCAACGCGCGGTCTCTCACTCCGCTCTCAGCTGTGAGCATTCCTGGCCGTAATTACCCACAGTTCAAGGGCCCTCCATAATTACCCACCATCATTCTGCACTTCCAATCCGAGAAGGAGACCAAGGTATGAGGAACGGAGAGGCGCCGGTTATTTGCATACTCTTCCTTGTAAGATGGCGAGTAGCTTTGAAAGGTCACATGTATTCAACGGAGGCCATTGCACCGTCACTGCAAGCCTCAACATGACATTTGCATTAGTGATACACACTAGTTTTGCCCCCCCTCCACCCCACCCCACCCCTTATACCCCCCTCACTACCTGCTGTCTGAACTTATATTCAAATTTTTGCCCATTTTGAAACGAAACCTCCTGGGGCCAAACTCTTGTCACATCGTGTCCTGTGTAATTATCCATATTGAACTAGTATTTATTTATATATGAAGATTATGGCACAGCTTTCTCACAGATCTAGAACAGCGTGCTTGTCTGCCTTCAGCAAAACACTGAGAAGAAATTCCAGTCATTTTTTCCCACCTGTGAAGATATGTAGAAAGATTTGCTAATGATCTTGTTCACATATATTTGCAAGTATAATTGGCGTTCAACAAATACACAGTTAGTAATTTTTTCTTTGATCATTTAACAATGCCGCCATATTGTCTTCATCCATCAGCCACAGTGGTAAACATTTGAAGACCTTCCACTGTCAGCATCACATCATGATTAAATTACACATGCCAATATTGACACATGAGGAGAGAGCTTATTATATTCACAGGAAATAATTGGACATGTTGCATATAATTATTCAGTGAGCAGCCTGTGTTACCTTCGATAGACACAGGCTTCCGTTTGGGGTAGTTGTGATTACAACGCAAAAGCTGACCAATTACAGCAGAGAGCTGGAGTCTTGTATTTCAAACTGCTGAGCGTGCAAAGCCTATTGACATGCAATTAGTCGGGCCATCGTTAGGAGGCATTTCATCGCTGACTCTTCTCGATTAATTCTCATTACCTCCCTATTTGTGTGTGTGTGTGTTTGCAAGGAGAAGAGAGGACAGAATGGAGTGTGACTTTTCAATGCAGAAGGTCATTACGTTAATCAGCGTCGTTAGTGAAAACCCAAAAGAACAGAATGGAGTATTTTAGCACAAGAACCCCCTTCTGTTCCTTTTCACATTTGAGATTTCTAAGATGGTGTCGGCTCCTCTAAAGGCTCACTTCAACGTTTTGTTTTTTCATTGAATGTGGAGTACTTTAATGTCTGAAGAGAGCTTTCCAAAAATGTTTAAATTACCTTGATGATGTCATCAGGAATGTCTTGACTTGGTACCGGTTTCAAGAGAAAGCTTGTTACTACAAAACAAAACATTTACCCATTCAAATGAAAGGAATTTAAACTTTTTTCCCCTCTATCCTCATTTTCTTTAGTTTTCTGCCTCACATGGCGAGCACGCCTGCACTCAGACAGAACAACTTGAAGGAAAGTAACTCAGTTGTCTGCACGGGGGCAATACCTCCTCCTCCTCCTCCTCCTTTGCCTTAGTGGTAATGAGCTGCCAATCACACACACACACACCTCTTACATCGTTTAATTACCCTGATCATGTAAAAGCTGAACAGAGCCAATTTGGGTATTTCAGTTTGAAGACCTGATAATGCCGACTCCAATCTCCATTCTCCAGTCGCCGCTTAGTTCATTTCAGTGTGGGCGCTCAGGTGTGAAGGATTTAAGCTTCGGCAGGGGCGGGGCAGGGGGATCTTTTTATTGTGCTGGTGTCATAGGTGTCGTGGCGAGGGGGTCTGCAGCTGCTTTGCACGCTATTGTCACCATGTCATAACATCAGGACCTATGGATTAGGGCCTCCTGAGGGTTCAATTTCTGCACAATGTGTCTCTGCAGTGACATGTGGCTATTAGACACACTGGTGAATAAATAATGATGTGGCCATAGCAAAGACGGATGATGAAACATAAACACACACTGAGCTGTATAGCTGCACATACATGTCATGTATCGATATGTTTTGTGATGGGTATGTTGTATGTGTGTGTGTTTGTGTGTGTGTTTAAGGCTTCGTGCACATGTGTCTTTGCGCACGGACACGTTTCCTTCTGAATCGCTGTGTGTGATTCTAAAATGTGCGCTCGTGTGTGCGTGGGCACAGACTGCTGACCAGGCAGCCTGTGCCACAGCTTGGGCCCTCACAGACACACAGTCAGCACAATGCCTGTCACAGTGGCGAGCCAATCGGATCGCTCGGAGCTCGGGCCAAAGGGCAGACGGGAGCCAATTGTCGTGACAGGATCCTCTGTGCAGGGGCATAACTGGTGGCTCAACAGTTGTTTAAAACACCTGCAGAGAGTTGTGACTCATACTGACGGTTATCATCACACTGATGAAATGAGATACAGAGTAATGAATCAACCTTTTTACATGTAAAACACATTGGTATCAATCTGTCATCACCTGCTTGTTAAAGATTGGGAGGTTCACACTTTCAGTTTAATCTCTTTTCTCAGGAAGTCCTGAATACAGCATTAAACCATTTATATAGTCGTGATCAGAGCCATTAAAAATAGAGAGGTCATGAATCAAAGTGTGTCCTTAACTTCCCTTTTTTGAATATTGCTTTCACTTCCTCTGCTAGAAATCTGAACAGGAGATAGACTAACATTACATGCGCAATTATCGCAATGAGTCTTCGACATCTTATCATGCAACTTTATTGTTCGGTTATAGTTTGAAATATTAAAAAACAAAAACGTATTTACGGTACTAAATGTTCACTGTTTGCTTGCTGTGGCTGATTATAATTGAATGTCCTCATGGCGTTTGGTTGTGCAGTGTCCTCGAGTATTTCTATCAGTGTCAGACATGGGTCAATGATCCATATCAAAACTACAAACTAAAAACTAATTACAAAACAAGGACAGTGACCTGATATTGAACTGCAGCTTTTTTCCACAATCTCCATCTTATTTGATTCAAATCCTAGAAAAAGAAATCTGTTTGTTTTTACATCCATCCCCTCCTTTGAAATTGGTACATATTCAAAAATGGGACAATAGAAGAATAATGGCTTTTACCTGGATTTACCTCATTAAAGAGATATTGTAACTAGCTCTAAATATACCGAACATGCAGGGTACAAACCGAGCTCACTGACCCATCTCTAGCCCTACTGCCCTCCCCTCTAGGGGTCGTGGGCCTGGGGGATTTAAGGCTTTGGTCTCAGTATCCTCTTAAGACAGGGATGGGCAGTTAAATGGATCAAGTCACTGGAGGGAAGTGGAGCACTTAGCCGAAACCTTCATGTATACAGTATGAGGATGGTATATACGCCGGCTCTGCTGCTGAGGATTAACTACCAACGCAGCTGCTTGGGGGGAGGATTTCTAAAACAGTTTGAGCGATAGACTTCGAAAGTGATTACTGACTGGTAAATAACAATCTCTTAATGAGGATAAGAGGTGAAAACTCCATTTGGAATGTAAACCATTTATGTCAACTGTTAAGTAAAACTCTCTATGTCGCTTTGATAGCTAAAATTGTGTCCATATGGTTGCCTAAGGAGACCCCCATTAGAGGGAAAGCAGCGAAAACATAACACCTGTTTTGCATTTTGCCATCAAAACTGTGCTAATCTTTCCGACTGCAAAATGTTTTACTGCTGTAGCTCTGAGTTGGGCGACGTGCCAGCATTTTTACATGGTATACTTCAAGGCCATCCCAAACCCAAAACCTGAACTAATGCAATAAAAGCTTGTTCCTATCCAAATGATCAAATGGGATTTGTTTTTATGAAATCTCCTACACAAGCCCTGCAGCCTGTTCTGTCCCGTCCTGCAGTAGCTATTTATGTAAACACTTAAACACACACCCAGTACACACTGACCATGTGCGCACGCAGAAGATGGAGAGCCGAGATACAAAATGGGCTAACATGGATGACGTTTTTAGGATGAAAATCCATGACTGTGAGAGGGAAAGAGTGTGTTTGCATGTGTGAGTGTGTAGGCCAGGTTGTGTGTGTGGTGCATGCAGGTGCGTGTGTGTTATTTGCCAGTCATAGTATAGTTTCACTGAGGGCACCAGTAAGTTGGCACATGTGCTATCTGAGTGCATCAAATAGAAAAACCATAACTTAACACCAGTCATGATATCAGGTTATATATTGGATTTCCCTCTTAAAATTAAATGTGACACAACAAGCACTGAGCCTCTAGAAGTGTCCTACATATTCAGAAACTGATAAGAAACGCTAACATAACCTAAAAACAAAATGTCACATAATGCAGTCCAAATACTACCATGTCTCCCTCTTCACTGTGTCCTCTTTTGACTTTTTGGTTGGCTGACTGGCTGGCTGGCTGGTTGGCTGGCTGGTTGTATACAAAAGTGCCCACCCACACACATGCTCATGAGTATGACCCTGATCTATCACTGGCTGTGTTGAAACTAGGGTAGATATCCATCTGAACATTCACAAAAGCAATGTATTCTCTCTATAATATCAGTAAAAATCTAAGTGTGAAAATGAAGGTGTGAGGGAATGTGTAGACAGAACTAATGAACAGTTATGCAATGTGGCTGCCAGATTACCGGGGCTGACTAGGGACCTGACATTGTTACGTAACGCTGAGTCCAGACAGTAATCCATACAACAACCTGGCTGGCTGGCATGCAGCACGCATGACTAGTAGCCTTAACCTGTCCTGGTCAGGGTTCGTCCAAGTGACGGGAGTCTCTCTGTCAAAGAAAAATTAGAAATACACTTGGATTTTAATAATGTAGCCTACAGTATATTATCTAATTATTTTACCACTTTCAGACAGCCACTAAGCCAAAGGCATGGCCACATTCTGTTTTGTTTATATGAAGTGTGTAATTGCATATGTCTGGTGGATATGAATAGGGTGTTGTTGTGATATTGGGTTTTGCTGTTCCCCTGGGACTGTCAATAGAAATTAACTGGTAGCTAAATCTGGTGCTGGCATCTGCTTTTGCGATTAATGTATTTTGCATATGGTCCCTGATATAAATTAACTTCTGAAACGAAGGTGGCCAAAAAAGGTGAATTCACTTGTCGTGGCATTGAGCCCACAGCTTATTTATAAGCAGTTATAGTTAGGCTATATGCATCTATTTATTTCAGCTACGTAGCTAAAATTAGCATTATCAGCTGTTTACTGGTCGGTCTATGGGGTGTCGCAAGTTCATTATCAAACTTAATTACTTTACTCACCAAGAGCAAAAGCTACTCCAATGTAGAGTATTGTTTTGCTTTTATTTTTATTACATGCTTTCTTAAATTTAGTATAGCCTAGTACTAACATGCTAACCAGCTAGCACCAGTTCAGCCTGCAACGACATTTAGCAGCTACACGTACACCCTCTGAGTTCTTCTGTCTTATTACTGACTGTAAATCATTCCACATTTGTGGAGCAGTTATACTTTGATAGAGGTGAGATAAATAAGTAACAATTCCTACCTTTTTTTTTTTTTAACTTGACAGCTCTCTGTTCCTGTAAAGTTCAGCGCTATAGCACCTCAAATAGTCATTCACGAAACAGACAAATTTTCACATAAAATTCTGAAAAAGTTTTCGTAATTGTACAAATCTACAATACACAAGCCTGGGAAAGTAATTACAATAGCGATGCATCCTTACTAAGGACACAGCTGCGCAAAACATGGCTGCAGAGAACATAATAGCCTGTATGTATATCCTGCACACATGTTGAGGAATCAATCCCCAGCACGAGGCCTGACAAATTCAGGCCCTCAGATTTCCCTGGCAGAGAGTACCAGCTCAACCAAGCTGGATCAATTTCAATCGGCGGCTTACCAAAATGATGTGGCTGCCACCGGACTGCCATGTTGGGGCTAAAAATAACTTCGGCCGACCCCACAGTTCTGATGTGGCCACGTACCCTCTGGTGAGTCTGGTTTTAAGTGTCCCCAATGAAATCCATTAAATTACAGATTCAAACGCAGCCGTACCCCTTATCAAAACTATTTCGGCTCGCTGACACAGTTTACTAAGGCAGTAATTAGAGCAAGGGAAAATGGGAGGCATCCCAGGCACGCGGAAAAAAAGAGACACAGGGCAAAAAAATGAAGAAACAGGAGAGTGAAAGGACAGTGACAGCTCATCAGTCGGCCACAAGCCATTTTTCTTCTGCTCCCTCCCTTCGTCGTTTTCACTACATCCATGGATCAAAGGATTGGTGAACATAAATAAAGGCCTTGATGATAATTTCCCATGAGAGCGGTGAACAACTGCATAGCACGCGTTCATATGAAGCCGTGGTAAAACAGCTGTCTGTGCTTCTGCTGTCAGCATGCCTGGTTGGCCAACTGCCTGGCTGCCTCACTTACTCCTGAACTGGTTCACACCAGAGAGAAAAAAAAAAAAACATTACAATCATGAATAGTTCATAACTTTATGGGTCCTTGTTGAGGGCAATGCCTTGTAAAAACCTGGATTTATCTAGACATAATATAGCTACTCAAATAGTCGGGAATGAGAGATCTACAGGCTACTGTGTGTTTAATGTGTTATGTAGTGTGTGTATAGTGAGTTGCACTTGCAGAAAGGTTGCCTAAGGTGAAGAGATAAAAATACTGCAAAAGTACATTTTGTCTTGGCATTTTCTGTACTTATGAGCTTTATTTCACCTCATCAAACAGAACAATTATGTTCCAGTTAGTCTTAGTAACACTAGTTCTGTACAGCGGCACCTCATTAAGCACGGACAAAGTGAACGAGGAGTAATGATGATTATGATTATTTTTATCCATCCATACCATCTTATTCATATCCAGGATCACGCAATTGCTGCAACCCAACCAGGCGCACTGGGTGAAAGGCAGTAAACACCGTCAACAGGACACCGATCCATCACGGGGCTGACCCTCCGTATCATTTCAACCCCTATATCTCTGCCCTATCCGCTCCACCACAACTTGTACACTTGCATCGAGGACATACCATACTGAATGCTATCCTCAATATTATTTTGGTACACCTGTGGCATCTGCTTATGGTGGTAGAACAGCAAGTACACACCATTTTTGATATACCTTCCTCTGCAAAATAGTGTCCTCCTCCCTCTGCAAGTGTGACTCCACGTGGATTGACACTTTACATAGAAATGCAAATGAGGAGAGACCAGTTTTTCAGTGAGAGCTTCAGACATAATAACTCATTCAAGCTCATAACTGCAGTCAATTTGATATTTCTAATTCACTTGAGCTTGATTGGTTTGCTATGTGGGAGGAAACACAAAGAAAGAGCAGGTCTGACATGTAAAATTTGCAAAGGATTTGGTTTTTGACTGTGGAGTGAAAGAACATTAAAAAGAGAAAGGGCTTTTGTATTACAAGCAATTACTAATAACAACTGTATGGGTCAGAGCTGCAGCGCTTCTGAAAATAAACCCATGACCACAGAATGATCAAGCACCCGAGGTGCAAGGTGCTCCTGTGGGGAATAGACTGTTATGTGAATACTGGTGCAGGACTGAATGTGTTTTCTTTGAAGCACAATCTATT
This sequence comes from Trachurus japonicus, assembly GCF_045865225.1. Classification (NCBI taxonomy): domain Eukaryota; kingdom Metazoa; phylum Chordata; class Actinopteri; order Carangiformes; family Carangidae; genus Trachurus; species Trachurus japonicus. The sequence goes on from NC_140929.1 coordinate 15,865,207, forward strand.
AATGCACTGAACTTTGTTATTTATGCTAATGTTTTACAAGATAAAAGCAAATCGACCTTTGAGGTTCTTCCATATGCCCCCCACACCCCCATAGACTGCATGTAAATAATAGTATATCCCATCCTATGCAAATACAGTATATCTGATCTCTTGACAAAGTTTATTTTGCACAATAAAACTTTGTGTATTGATAGAAGCAGTGTAGCCTACATTATCATATGGTTTATACAGAGCATCACAGCAGGTCAGCCTACTGACTTCTGTATGCTGCCTTTGTGTGTATGTGTATGTATGAGTGCTCACATTTACATAACTTTGCAGTCTGCAGGAGTACGGAAAGATAAGGTTCCCTGGAACTCTCTGATGCTTCTGTTTGGTTAGTGGTCACACACGCACGCACACACAACCACACACACACACACACACACACACACGCACGCACACAGGTTATCAAAGGTAGCAGATAAAAAGTGGAAAGTTCATCAAGACCCAAGGTCAGGATAGATGTGTGACAGTAAAACTGGAAAGTTCACTCCCTGAACTGGGACAGCTGGCTCCACAAACGTTGGCCACCTGATTGTGTTTTCATGTGCTATTCTCGTTATCATGATACCACCGTGTTTAATTTTCATGCTCATGTCACTGGATGAAATAGTGTCCTCACATATCACTTTTATGTGTCATCCTTCGAATAGTGACTCTGTGTAATAGTATGGTCTATCAATAATGCCATCTCATCATTCACTTTTGGGACTATTATGCAAATACAACAGTGTGCAGTGTGTTCTCTACTCAAACTGCTCATGTTTTGGGTAATTCAGAATTTAAAATGTGTTCAGATTAGTGTTAGTTTTTATGATTTAAGATTAGTCTTGGTTTATTTTACAATTTGGCCATTTGTATAATTTGTTTTATATATTTTATTAATGATTCTATAACTGCGTGCAATTAGTTAGTGATTTTGGTGTATTTTGTACTATAACTCATTTTTATTCCTGCCAAGCCTGTCTTCTATGTATGAATGAGGCTTTGTTGGTTAGATTAAAAAAAAAAAACATGGACAAAACTATCCGTGTTACTTTTTATTTATTCATTGATTTTATTTTATTTACATCTTTTTACATTTCATTTGTATTTAACAACGAGAGTCAAAGTTGGCATTTTGTGAGGCATTTTGGAAAGTATACAAAATGTAAACAAAAACAGGAAAAAACCACAACTGAGTGTTGGTACACAGTTCATAACAGAGCGCCACTTGAAAGAGATAATAATCAGTAGTTTGTGGTGAAATATAGTATACTGAACTTTCCCCTCCAACCATAACCTGTGTGTATGTGTATGTGTGTTTCTCTGACTGCAGAGCTGCGGAGGAAAAGGGAGGGGAGAGGACGGCTCAGAATTGCCGCCACGTGCGCTCAAATGCCTGCTTTACTAAAAAAACTTTTTCTGGATTGGTCCAGATACGAAACACAGTATTTATATACGACATCCGATTGGTTGCAGGCTCCCGAGTCGATAGTGAACACAGTGCAAAGCTCCCAGACAAGAGATTCTGGGGCGTCTAGTACTATGAGAAAGTAGTCCGCGGTGAAAAATTATTATTTCTGTAGCGAATTCGAGTAATTATGTGATATAATTACAATATCTACCGCGCTATTATATATTCATTATTATTTCAATGTTAAAAATAATAATTTAACCTTGGATTTAAACAAGAGTGTCGACTTGTATTGGTCTGCGGAGGGATACCATCCACAGCGCGTCAAAATATTGGCTTGGGAAGACCGCGCCAAAGCTCAGACAGCGGCCACTCTTCAGGATAACTACACACTGCGGAGGGCCTTTAAACGCACTCTACGCTCGACACGGCGACCATTCACATCGGAGTGTTCTTCGGTTGTTGTTGTTGTTTTGTTTTTCCACATCTAAGAGGACTGTTTTCATCGGAGGTGCTTGAGTCGAGACACAGAAGTCTGAATTGATGCCGGTTTTCGGGAAACGGTGTACGACTTCACGGTCGTGACACGACTTTGACGGGCGCGGTGCGGCGGAGTTGGCGCACTGCTGGACTGGATATATTATATTCGCTTGCAGCCAAGACGGGTCCGCACCACCATTTGAACTGCGCCTGTGTTCACTTCTTCGTCGCATCATCATCACTGTATTGGGTTCTTCTGACTCTCAACGGGTGAATAGGGATTCGTCTACGCCGGCTTTTCAGCTCGAATATGTTGCTGTCAAAGTTTGGTTCATTTTCGCATATTTGCAATCCTTCAAGTATGGACCATCTGCCAGTGAAGATACAGCTCCAGCCGGGTAGGTTACCGTTATTGACCGTTACGTTTTTAAACATTTAAACAAACGTTCTATTGGAATTCACACTCTTAACGGCTGAGAAGTGGCTCGTTAAACGTATGTTTGGTTAATTAACAGCGAGTCACTGACGAAGCTAGTAAATGATAACCTGACCTCGCATTGAGCGGTGGTTTGTTGTGGAAATAACTGCCCGCACCTTAACCTTAACCGTGGTTTATTTTTCTTTCTTTTTTCATTTTTTCTTTGCAGTTAAAGTGGAGAAGGAGCCCTTCGAGAAGGTTTACCAAGTGGGCTCCGTGCTGGGCAGCGGGGGGTTTGGGACAGTGTACGCCGGCAGCCGGATCTCCGATGGCGCACCGGTAAGACTGAGGACCGGGGTGGGGGATGATGATGATGTGGGTCTGTGTTTTGATCCTACATGTGGCGCCATCAGATCAAATCTGTGCGCCCTTAAATCGCCACCGAGTGATCTGACTTGCATGTAATAATATGAGACTTTTCCTAACATTTTTTTTAAATTCTCCGTTGTGTTTTTATTTCAGGTTGCAGTGAAACATGTTGCGAAGGAGAGGGTGACCGAGTGGGGCACAATTGTAAGTAGTCTTTCCCCCCTTCTGATCTAGTGTGTATGGTTTGTTTTGGTCCCCCTCCCCTCCCCTCCCCCGGCTGCTGCAGGGTGGGGGTGGTGTGTTGTTAAAGGGAGAATGGCTGTGTTTTTATCCCTACATACTTACTAAAATTACCCCCTTTTTATTTCCCTCTCTCAGAGTGGATCAATGGTGCCTTTGGAGATCCTGCTGCTGAAGAAGGTCAGCTCGTCTTTTCGCGGAGTTATCAAATTGCTGGACTATTATGAGCGCGCAGACGGCTGGTTGATCGTTATGGAGAGGCCGGAGCTCGTCAAGGACCTTTTCGACTTCATCACCGAGAAGGGCGCCCTGGACGAGGACACTGCTCGCGGCTTTTTCCGCCAGGTTTTGGAGGCGGTCAGACACTGCTACAGCTGCGGCGTAGTACACAGAGACATCAAAGATGAAAACCTGCTTGTGGATCTACGCACCGGGGAGCTCAAGCTTATTGACTTTGGCTCGGGGGCGATTCTCAAGGACACAGTCTACACCGATTTCGATGGTAAGCAGTCGCCACCACCAACTCCCTCTCGTTATATCAGATGCGTTTTTTAAAAAAGATGTTACGATGCCGGATCGGTTGATTTGTTTTTTATGAATACATAACCGGTGTGGGCCGGGTTGTGTTTGCCCTTGATGCTCCGCTGTGCTATATTCAGATATGGAGGCGTTCACGAGGCTGTGACGCAGTGGTCTGTTTTTGGTCGAGGGTTTTCCTCGCCCCGGGTCTGGCGGCTTATCGTTATTATGGATGTAAATCGAAGCTGTCAAATGTAAAAAGGAAAATATCCCAGCGTTTTATGGTGACGTGTTATGTTATGGATTCACATATGACTCACACTTTATTATTCATCCTCACTGGCGGCTGCTTTTATCTCTGATGCATCCCCGGTCTTGTGAGATTGAGTGTACTTTTATGTTTCCGGTTGTTATGTTTTTTTGTTTTTTTTTTGGTAGTGAGGCTTGAGTCACCGTCGCAGTTTGTGGGTATTAGGTCAGTGCCACGTAACATCTGTTTGTTGTGAAACCCGAGTCGGCGGTTCACGTGATGGGCTCACATTGCCTTTTTTTTTGTTTGGTATCCAAGTTCCTCCTTCCAGGAGGGAGGGCGTAGGAAAAGAAAGGAGGGAGGGAGGGAGGAGACGCAGGCAGGTCACCCAGTTTGTGTTTTGTGGCTTAAGGAGGATGGAAAGCATTTCTACTATGACTCAGCCATTTCAGACCCAGACATATTAATTATTTTCACCTCTTTCTTTAGTCTCTTTGTTGCTGCCATTATTTTGAGCACTGATGTTATACATAACTCTTTACAACTAGACTTCTTCACACACTCATCCTCACCACCTTGTCTTTCTTTTTTTTTAGGTACAAGAGTATACAGCCCACCAGAGTGGATCCGCTTCCACAGATACCACGGTCGCTCGGCGACAGTGTGGTCGCTAGGTGTGCTGCTGTATGACATGGTGTGTGGAGACATCCCCTTTGAGCAGGATGAGGAGATCCTCAGGGGGAGACTGTACTTCAGGAGGAGGATTTCAGCCGGTGAGTCGACCACATCAACATAACACTGTTGCCCTCTAGCCTCAGTCACTGGTACAGCCTCAAATCCACTTCCCACTGTGACTATCAATCAGTTTACATGGAAGTAAGACTCACAGTCATAATGGGTTATTGGCTTAACATGGTTGGTAGACATTTATCAACCATGAGTAAAAGTGAGGTTCTGGCTCTTAGCTAGGCCTGGTTACCCCAGATACATAACTCAATAAAAAGACGTCTGCTCTCTCTACACACAAGGATGCTGCCGATCCATACAAACTAAATCACGTGCAGTTGAGCTACGTAGATCCTGGTAATTTCACGGCCTCTTATCCTCAATATCATTTCTGTCTCCTCCTCCAGAGTGCCAGCAGCTTATCAAGTGGTGCCTGGCCCTGCGGCCCTCAGACCGACCCACCCTGGAGCAGATTTGCGACCACCCTTGGATGAGGGCGACGACCGAGTCGCCCAAGTCTCCAGAGGAGCCGGTTGCCGGTGACATCCGCCTCAGGACCATCGACACAGACTCTTCGTCAAGCACAAGCTCGAGCAAGGAGAGCCTCTGAGGGCGGCTCTGATGGACTGAAAAGACTTTCTGGGGAAAGACGGGGTGGGGATGGAGGGAGTGATATGGACTTGAGGCCAGCAGCCTGTAGCCCACACGGCCCGTCGGTGGCCGGGCGCTCGACTCCACTGGTCCGGCAAGAAAAATGTACTTTAATGTTCCTCTTTTTGTAGGGAATTTCTAATTTATTACTATTTGTTCTTCCTTATCTTATTTCCCCCCTCCCCTCTTTTTTCTTTCAGTTGACTATACTCGTTTCCTAAATGGGAAACATTTTGCTGTTTGGGCGGTCTTACCAGCACTATTTATTCCCCCCTCCCCCCTTTTTAACTTTATTTTACTCGTTTTGTTACTAGGCTGGTATATGCAGCTGGCAAGGCCCTCCTATTCAGACATGGCTGCTCTCATAGAGCTTGGAGAAAAACCTTTTTATTTAAATGTTTTAATTTTGATTTTGGAGTGCCTTTTTTTGGAAAGCTGCTTTTCTGGGGGCTTTAGTCAACAACTCTGTTTTATGGAGCCTGGTCTGGTGGTTAAGTTGTCTGTACTGTGATGGAAGGAGGGGTTAGGGCTGTTTTTCTTTAAATGTTTTTTATTATTATTATTATTATTATTATTATTATTATTTGTTTCTTACCCCTCTTCTCCATCACTGTGAAGCCAACCAGCCCCAGCCAATAGGCTAAGATAGCATTAGGTAGGAGAGAAGGAGGTGGGGGCTCTTCCTGACAATGGAATACTTGAAACACACTCGACTCAACTCTGTGTCGCTCTCTTTAACGCTGCTCACTCACTCTATAGCCTGAACAGGTGTTTGGAAACTGGATCCTGTCTTTTCTGAATGTCTACAAAATGTCAACACACACACACACACCTCCCCCCACCATCTTTCTCTCCATCTCTTCCTCCCCCATGCCTGTTGCGGGCTGTATGCCCCCCCCCCCACCTCATCTTTATCTTTCCTTTTTGCCTCCCGCCATCTCACTGCTTAACACTACATGGCCCCCACCCCTGGCCTCCCTCAGGGTTTGGGGTGTGAAATGCACAATCAATGCAATATTCATGGACTCAATTATGTTTTTTTTTGTTTTTGTTTTCTTTTTTTTTTATTAAACAAATATTGTACAGCGTGTATTTTTCTTTCTCTTTTTGTGTGTACATTTTTTTTCTCCCCCTTTGCATTAATTTATTTGTAAACATGTAGACATTCCACACTCTGTGGCTATTTATTTATTTATTGTCTATGCTTAAAATCCCCCCCTAAAAATTGCATATCCTACTTGGCCTTTGGTTTGCATTCCTATAACTTATTTCTACATTTCAACATTTTTTTTGTTTGTTTTTTTATTTTTTTTTAGATGTGGAGGATGCACTGAAGCAGTTGTCGATGTAAAGCAGAATAAAACAAGTTTACTTAAATTTGAAAAGAGCATTGAATGTTATTTAAGTACTTTAAAAAAAAAAGTCTGTTGGTAGTGTCGAATGGCTAAATATCAGAGAAATCCACCTGGTTTCTATAACTGTCAAGATTAATTTTAATTCTATGGAAAGCTAAACAACGGGTGAAACGGCTTTCGTAGTTGTCACATAGCCTCATATCGGAGACCTTTCAGTTTAGCTGTGTGACTTGTGGCTGTGAAGGATGGATATTGCTATTTTTTGATACAGAAATTTCAATTAAACTCCCATTTTTATGTACAGAAACAAGTCTGATGTCTTGATCATTTCATTCCATAAAAAGTATTACAAGTTCCTGAATGAAAAGATGAACATTACAGAGATTGCACGACATGTGAGTGAGGATGCATGGTAGTTTGGAAATGAAGTCTTGCACACGTTAATGAAACACACAGGCAATATTCTCCACACGCATGACAGCGCTCCCTCGGGAGGCCTGCTGAGGCTGATATACATATCCAATATAGCTCAGTGTGGTTCATTTGTACTTCCTATAGTGATGTTAACAGCATTGTTACATGTGACACAACTGTCGAGCGAGGCTGGGGTGAAACATCACAGGAGCCATTAACTGGATGACAACCTGCAGTAACAACAGGGCCTGATAAGAGACAGATGTGTCCGGAGAGTTGAGGGGAGAAGAGCGACTGATGTTGGTTTGACAGAGGAAGGGGGGAAAAAGGAGAGAGAGAGAGAGAGAAGGGATGTTATGTTATGCATCATCACACACTTACACACATGCAGCCTCTAAAATATAATTGCTTTTTCCATTTAATGCCAGCCGCTTGCTTGCCTACCTAGCGCACCACAACATAAGTCATTCTGTTATTGGACGCGGGGAGGCCCAGATTAACGGAGGCCCTGATGACATGATGTGTCTGTGCATGTGTGCGCCGTGTTTATGTGTGTGTTTTGAGGGGTTTCCAGGATGCAAGGTTATGAGTGAGTGTTTGGGAGTGGTGTGTGTGTGTGTGTCTGTCTGTGTGTGTGTGTTTTCTAGGGAGGTGCTGCCCCCTCTGGTGAGTCAGAGCCATAAGCGCTCACCTGAAGCACTTCACCAGTAGAAAACTGAGCAGCTAAGGACACTCTGTTTTGTTTTTTTTGTTTTTTACCATGGTAATGAGTATAGCCTGTAATGTTGAGGCAGTTAACTGACCTGATATAAGCTAAATATACATATCAGGTAGACGCGGTGGATATATTTGGACTTTTCTGGGTCAACACACCACAGCCACTTATGAGTGACTCACTTCTCAGACCTCTCACTAAAATCCTTATCCCTGTGTAAAAAAGAAGTCATCCAGATAGCTCATCCAGACGCCTACACACATCCAATTATACTTGACTGGCGGCTTCCTATCCGACCAGAGTGGAGACATATGGGCACTTGAAGACTTCATAAGACAGCTGGTCCCTAAATCTTCTCAGGGATCTAATTCACGTTGAAGGGATTGATTTATATGCTTGGGAAAAGCAATAGACTTTCTTTCTTTTTTTTAATTACCCCTCTGCATATACATCTTGGTATACAGAGCAGCGAGTTCAAGCATTTAAAGCAGCAATCCAACATTATTGTGACTATATCCACTGAATAAACCTAGACTTTGCTTTGTTTTCTGCTCGGTTTCTTTAATGTTGCAAAACTCGACATAAAACTTAGCACAGCTATAGCTTTCAGTTGTGGGCATAAAATAGCAAGAGGCGCCTATTTTAATCAATCACAATTGTCATTCCTTACAAACACAACCCTGTAATAAATCAGAGCTACAAATGATTGCCGGTGTCAGCCTCAATATGTTGACATCTGTGTTTCTTCCTGGTAATCCTCTATTGTCTTTGTGTCTCCAAGCTTTTTGACATGCAAATGACCAGCAACTTGTCTTCATCAGATTCCCTTCTGCTCAGACTTAAGACTACAGCGAGGCCTCACCCACTCGCAACCGTGAAATCCACATTAAATTGTAGTGGGGCATATGCTACTTTGTTGCCCCCGCCCCCCCCAAGTTCAAGTCTGATCCCACAGGCTGGTTAATATCATCCATCACTGCCACTTAGTTTGACTCTATAAAGATTCCTCTGCTCTGCCGGGATCTATTAAACCATCAAATTATATGACACCAGTTAAGAGAGGATCTGGATAGAAACAGTTCCCAGCATTCAATATATCTATAACACTGTAAATGGAGTGTGTCGACGTTTTAAAAGGTGTAATAAATCACTGTATCATTAACTTTTAACTCTGGTTTACTTCTTTCTTTAGTTGTAGGGCATTATTTCTTTGATCTTTGCTTTGTCATCATCTCCAGTTTTACAAGTTGAATCAAAACCCATATGCAACAATAGCTCTGGGAGGTTCACTTCACTAAATGATGGAGCCAGCTCCAGCATCATTTTTGCTTGGCTAGCATAAAGACTGGAAATAAGAGGTGAGCAGCAGCTAAGGAGCAACTAGCCCTGCTCTGCTGAAGGTAACATTCACCCATGAAGCTCACAAATTGACAGGTTATATCTGATTTGTTGAAATTATATCAAACATTTTTTTTAAATACATGGAGCTACCTGTTCAAACCAGTCGGAAAGCAGTGATTTCTCTAGTGGTTGACTCATAGTAACAACAATTTCAACACTTCACAAGACTCCTGACTTTGGACAGTCTGGATAGGTGTTAACCTCCTTTTTCAGTGTTTATGTAAGGGATAATGCCCACAAGGTGTCCAATTATCAGGGATTAATGGACGATGCGGAGGCGTGAACCGTCTGGCGATGGTATAATCTAAGCGTACTAGCTCTAGCTTCATATTCCAAATGAGATATGACATCTATAGGCTACTTTGACTAAGAAAGCTGGGCAGTATTTCTCAATACCTTTTTCTCACTAGTTAAAATTATTTTTCCCATAATTAGTTTATTTTGTTTTATTTAGAAGTTTTTGATGCCTTGAAACCTGTTTTGATATGTTGAAAAGTTGGCATATTTCCTTCTGCATCAAGGTTTGTTCAGCATCTTGTTTCTCTTCTTTGTGACTTGACTGATTGAGTGTTTTGTGGTATGTGCTCTGTATTTGATTGTGAACCCTTAACACTGAAGCTGAGGTCACTGCGTTCATTTTTTTTTTTTTTCCTGCGTTACTGTGTATTCTCAGAACAAAAGTGTTGGTATGTTGAGGCTGTCAGTGGTGGCCGTCGTAGGTGACAACCCGACAGACACAGAGGAAGATGCCAGATGGACTCTGGGCCCGAGGGGCCCGATGGGCACAGATGGGTGGGTGGGTGGCACCCACACAGGCAGCACATGCAGTCTGCAGCGCCAGCACCAAGACAGGGAAAAGAAGATCACACCACCCCCCGTGATACTACAGCTCACACTACTTACTTCTCAGTGTGTGTGTGTGTCTATGCATCTGACCTTTGAATAAGGACATGTGGTCATTTGTATGCACAAGTTTGCATAAGTGCATTCTGTCGAATGTGAGCGCATGTACCTACATCTGCAGGTGAGCCTGCTGTTCTCTATGCTTGAGTTTGTGCATGCTCTCACACATCTCCCACTGAGTACACCGACTGTAGCAAATATAACCCGTGATTCATCCTCCTTGTGAAAAACTGCAGATATTTTAGGTCTTGAAATGCCTTTTCAGTCTGTCTGCTCCACTCCATCATCTCACATGTCCCTTGAAAAAAAAAAAAAGCAGTCAACATGCATGAAAAGCTGTAAAGGCTTCACAGAGTTGACCTTGATCCAGGTCAGTCTAGCACTGGCATTAATACCAATATTTCAGCTGTAGTATTGAACTCATGGGAACGGCTCAGAATATCCGACATTTCCCACTTTCCATTCGTGGTTGTATTTTTAGTCGCAGCAGTGACCTGGCTCCAGGGATGCAAATGTCACTCTGCCGGTCAGTGCACCACTTAGATCCAGACTGAAATATCTCAACAACAAATAGAGTGGTGATGGATTGCCGTGAAATTCAATGCAGATATTCACGGCCCCCAGGGGATGAACCCTAAATCCTTGAGCTGTTGTATTTTGTGAGCATGCCAGGGAAAAATTGGACAAAGTGTATTATATTATCGTAAATGAGGGGAAACTGACCCATGAAGACAGTTCGGTGTGTAATTTCAAACAGTTTTTCACACCCAGGCCCCCTGAACTCACACAAATAAGACCCCACACACACCCTTTTTGTCCAATCTGATAAGATTGTTGCTCTCTGCCCAAAACATTCATACATTATGTCACTGTGTTACTTATGGAGAGCCACTGATTTAAAGGTTAATTCCAGTTTATCACAGCTTGAATCCCATTTGCATAGGTTTTATCAGTTATAATAAAACTCTACTCATCACACTGACTCTCCTGTTACTTCTTCTGGCAGAAGAAACAGTTGGAATGGACCATCCAAAAAAGTAATAAGTCAAATACATAGTTTAGTCAAGTCTAATTTTGATCTTGTTGCTGCCTCGGGTCTCAGTCAGTTAAGATATATTAGCATCTCTCTCAGCTGTATTTACAGTAATAAATTCTCCCATCCTTTGCTTTGACAGCTACTATTTCTTGTGCCAGGAGCCGTGCTGCGTTGCTAACCGTCTTAGCTGGGATATAATTGCGGATCCAACAGTGGCTTTTCTTCCGTTTGAAAACATAACATTAAAATGCTGTTAATGTAAATGTCACAGGGAATATGCAGCCTGCCTGCCTTGTAAATGTCCTTTTTTTTTCAAAACCGTGTTAACGTCCTGATGTTGTGTATGCGCCTTTGTTGTTAGCCCCTTGCAAGGATGCCTGACAATCTCCTCTGGAGGCCTCTTGCTCTCTGTTACCAAGAGCAGAGCCTCCGCAGGGACTTTCCACTGGTCTGCTTCAACGTTCATTAAAAGCTGTTGCCTCTGCCAGCGAGGAGTACCTGGCTCCCCAGCTGGTGGGAACCTGCTGCCGTCACCGCGCACCGTGAAGGAACCCATTGTTCCGGGGCTGACAGGACACACTGTAAACATAAGGGTAGAGTGTGTTGTCGGAGAAGGAACAGGGAGAGCACATGCAGAGACAAACACACACACAACACACAGACAGGCATGCACACAAGCACACAAACAGATCCCCGAGATTAAATAGAAACAGGGCTACAAAGCCTTGATCAGTGCTGTGCACCCGGCTGCTGTTGCCAAGCTCCGAAAGCAACAACATCCACAACGGCAGATCACAGCAGGTGAATCTGAAGTCTGAGTGTTTGTCCATCATGTGTAATTGTGAACTGGGAGGGAAAATAGTGAGAGGAAGGTAAAAAGAAAAAAAACAGAGTGTGCGTGTGCAGAGAGGGGAAGAAGAAGAGATAGTGATCTTAATCGCTAACAGTCTTTTTACAAGCTGGTAACGTGATCAAAGGAAACACTGACCTGGTGTTCATTTTGCCCCGTGGCCGTTATCTGTTTCTCTGCAGCAGGATGAGAGGAGTCTTTTCAGCTGATGAAACACGACACTATCTTGGGAAATTTTTTGTCCAAAAGAAAACAAGTGTTGTTGTTGTACAAGAGCGCTTCAGTGAAAGGGCGACAAAAAAAAAAAAAATCTCAGTTTCACATCCACACCAACACGACAAAAGACCAAAGATAAAGCTAAAGTGACAAAAGATTCAGGCTGTGTTGATGTGTTGAAGTTATTAAGTACATAGACAATACATTCACAATTCTAGTGCGCATTGGCACAGAAAGTAGTCCTTTTCTTTTTACCTATCTTTGTGCAGTGTGCGTGGTCTTTCTACGCTGGAATACAACCATGACCTCAGAGCTGCTTAGGAATTTGCAACATGTAGCACGAAGCTCTTGAAACAAAATTTTGACACAGGGGTCATCTTCAAGTTGCAGCCATGCCTCCTGTCATCTATGGGGGTTCAATGATACAAAATCTCAAGCAAGGTTTGAATGGGATTACCACAAACAGTGTGGCCCAATTTTTTGTATAGCGATCTATTCTCTATCTATCTATCTAATTGCTTATACGCTTTACATTACATATTGTGACAATTGAGTGAAACCTTGAACGCTATACTTTTGTTGGTTTCTTGTTCCACCACTTTGGTACAGATATGTAGATTTTTTGAGGTTTCCATTAGAATTTGCACAGACAGTTAAAGTTGCCACTAGATAATGTGTCCAAATGACATTTGTGACTCTGTGATTTTCCTCAATAATCACTATGATGTTGACATTTTGGTTTGTGAGATCTAATAGATTGATACAGTTCAGCACCACCAATCTGATTCCTCTCAGACTTAAATAACTTTGGTGACTCTTTCACTCTCTGTACAAATCTTACAGTTTGGAAAAACAATATTCCCATCAGCCTCAGCTGTCAGCCGCTGTTTTACAAGTTCATGGTGAGCATTTTAGATTCACTAAAGGGAAAAAATATGAAGATAATTCAACTAGACTAAGTCAGATTTCACATGGCGACATTGATATGTTTTCCTAGTAACAAGGCACACAGCAAGATGTCTCCTTGCTCCTGGGCTCTGGCTGTTATGTGAAAAGTCTTCAACCTCTCACTCACTGCTCAGGTTTCTCTCCCACAGTCTTTCAGGTCAGAGGGAGCTGACGGGAAGAGCGGACGCTGTGATGGATGGCGCTCGGACCCGCAGTGATTCCTTTCGGCACAATGCGTGGTGGGAAAGGCCCCAGGCGCCGCCGTGACCTTCTAATAAACAGGTAAGGAAGATGAATGACTGAATGTTCTCATGGGTGAAGGTGCAGCGGGTCTCCCTGTCAGTCAGGTTTTGTTACAGGACCTCACTTCAAATACAGCCCCTGTGGACATCAATACACGTGTTGGCAGAGAGAGAACCCATCTAAGTAGCTACTTTTAAAGCCGCTCTAATTCATTTTTTCACATTAAATTGGATCAAATGGTTATGTGAAGGTGTCTAATGAGCGAGACTCTGTCCTTCAACTCCTTGTTTTGGTTAGGGTTAAAGGGATAGTTCAAATTTCACTCATTATCTACTCACCCTCATGTCGACTAAGGGCTGGGAGAAGTTTCAGAGTCCTCCATGCCTTCTCTGAGTTACAGCGAGGCTCCGTACAGCACTGCATGTCCATATGACGGTTGCGAATGGAGCTCACTTTTCTTCGTCCAAAAAGACACACCAAAAAACATCCAAATACCTTCATAGTGCTTGTCTGTAATGTCCCTCTTGTATTGAAGCCCCGACATGAGAAATTGTTTGGTGTGTCTTTTTGGACAAAGAAAAGTGAGCTCCGTTCGCAACCGTCATATGGACATGCAGTGCTGCGCCGAGCCCCGCTGTAACTCAGAGAAGGCACGGAGGACTCTGAAACTTCTCCCAGCCCTTAGTCAACATGAGGGTGAGTAGATAATGAGTGAAATTTGAATTTTGGGTGAACTATCCCTTTAACTATCTAAATATCTCATGCAGCATAATCCAAATGCTCTGCCCCAACCTGTTGCATGAATCAGCAGAGACAATATATCATTTCTTGAGTTTTTATAGGGCACTTCTCTAAACCCATGTGCTCTGTGTCTGAGTGTGGTTTGATTTAGGATTTTATGAGGCCGAATTAATTATTTATACTGCACAATGTTGTCACAATCACGGCTCAATGCCAAACATTGGAGGAAGGACCACACACATTAGAAATAAGTTTATTTTTGCATGACCGAAAAGGAAATTAGTCCAAAGACAAACAAAACAAACAGCAAACCAAAGGATAGAGATTGATTGTTCATATCAAAATATTGACTGGTGCAGTTTTAAACATGCTTGAAATCAAAATGCACCAAAGAGCATGAGTATAGAAAGAATAAAGTGGACATTAAAGCTACTATGGAAGAAATCTGAGAGATGTTATTGAGACTTTAAGGGAGTCTGAAAATGAGCTCCCTGTTTAGAAATGCAGGAGAAAGAAGTCACATGGCAGCGTGGAGACCTACATATCAAGAAGTATCTTACACTCACAACTCTCAAATAAAGCAATCAAGCTGTATTTATCACATTTATCAAATTTTAAAGCTTTGATAAAACAGTATAGTCACTTTAGATCTTAAATTCTCTTAAAATAATCTCAGGATTTCTTCCTCTGTGACCAATATCTGGATCTAGACTGTCTCTTTAAAGGAAAACAAGAAGGAGAAGAAGGGCGCACTGTAAAGCCTATATCTCAGCAGTGAAAACAAATCTGCTTCCCTTTTATTTTGACTGAGTAAATATCACTTGGTGGTAGACGGGCACAGTTTACATAAGCATGGGATCCGATTACAAGCTGTGAGAATGACGGGTCACACAGACTCCCATTCAGGAGTGTCACCAAAGCTGGCGCGTCTTCGAGATGACAGTGATTAAAGGGCGCGAGTTTCGCCAGAGGTATGTAACAACCACCTCCGGCTCAGCTTTTCTCCCATCGAGCTACAAGGAATGTAAGGGGCGAGAGATGGGAGAAAACTACCACTGTCATTTCTGCCCCGCCTACGGGATCCTAGCTCCACCACATACAGTACAGATGGATGCACCATGGAGTGGCACTTTCACTGCTCACTCAGCCTCCATCGGGTTGATGGGTTTGGGAGGACCCTGGGAATCAGAGGGGAAAAAGAGAGGAGAGAATCTTGGGTGTTGTTTTGCTTTCTAAGAACTGAGACATGCTGAGAAATGAAACGGAGACCTGTGGACATCTGTAATAACCGTGTACAGATTGTTTTGTTGACTTTGAAATATTAACCATTTGACAAAGACAATATTCTTTTCAGGTTGCCGGGTTCATACAAGCGTTCACAGTCGGATTCACCTAGGTCTCAAAGTCGTCATAAATCGCTCCTTTGAGACCAAGAATGAATGCCACCTATTCATGAGGTGTGTGTTGGTGAGATCTGATCATCCAACTTGAGACATTTTTTTTGTCTTAAATGATCAGGGCGTCGTAAAGCGTCCTTGATGCTAAATCGGTGTTCGTCAGTTATGTTTCACTACACGTCTGTTCAGCATTCCTAAGGTTCGTAATCAGGCCCAACACTGGAAATTTGTTGGCCACGAAAAAATCTTGTGAAAACTGGCCTGAATTTGTGTAGTCTGATCCTGGCATTATGGAAAGACATGAATGTGCCACAGATTCAGAAAACAACTTCAAAAATCAATTTGAGAAAGTATGGACTGCAAAAAAACTCAAACTCAAATACACAAACACACTCCAAAAACTCACAACACAACAGAAGTGTTTCCGGGGACGCAAAAAAGTTGGTCAAGGCCGTTGTATAGGGGAGAAAGGTGATGATAATTCTAGGGGCCCAGCGCCCAGTAAAAAAAAACCCAGTAGTCTAATCTTTGTATGACTGAATTATTCTGCAAAAGACCCTGACTAATACTCATAGTAATGCTGCATTAGCATCAAAACAAAGTAGGCTAAATAAAAAATGATAATACATACGTAGTCTAAAAAAAAGTGGAAAAGTCAGGGGCCCACTTTAGTATTCTTTCAGGGGCCCCAGAATTCCTAGCAACGGCCCTGCTGTTGGTCATACTTTTGTTCCATGCATCTTGGCTTGAGAGAGCAGTTGGCTCCAAATTAGTTGTGTTTGAAAATGTATGAATATAATGTTTGGTTTATTCCAATGTCAATATTGCATTGCATGCAATTCAGACATTATCATAAATATCTACTGTTAGAATAGCATTAGCCCTGTGAAAGGTCAGCCACTTTTTTGTGTCCCACACTTACTATATATATTTTTTTTACAGTTCCACCATTCACAAACATATAATGTTGGATCAAAGCGTGGGACAAATACAAATAACTACACAACGTTTAGGCTCTGAATCACCAGTAGTGTGTTTGTACTGTGGAGAGCCAGACCAAATTATACTCACAATTAAACCGTCATACTTGTTTGTGAAACGTTCTCCTTCTATCTTCTTTGTTTACCTTTTTTTTTTTTTTTTATCGCTTCAGGGTGTCCACTGGTAACCATGGCAATTTCATGTTTAACATCACAACGCTATGAACTGTGGGTAATATCCTCAGGCAAGAAATGTGCAGAAATGTGGACTATTGGAGAGTGTGCATAAAGAGCCCTCGTTCGTCATGGTCTGCGGGTTGACACTGGGATTGGAACATCTGTTTATTAATGCACTTAACCAATCAGCCAATCACGTGGCAGCAGTGCACTCCGATTGTTCAAAAGGGGGGATAATGGTGCACATGATTCAATTTCTGACCTTGATACACTGATTGATTGAACAGTACACATTACTGGTACTTGAAATGTTTTTATTGTCTTTTTTTATTTTATTCCCAGCAATCTTTCATCATCACTGTCAACATTCAGATTTGTTGCCATCAACACGTACTCATGACGGTTTGTCCTTCCTGATCTGTTCAAGCTGACTTGTGTTCACCTGAGCACCGGAGCTCAAGGCGTGACTCAGCACTACTGCACGTCAGCGTCAGGCTCGCCGTCCTATTATTTACAAAAACAGTCCGTCATGGAACAGCTCTGGAACAAAGTGACCCCGCTGCAGCTCCGCCGTGACACAGATTGGAAAAAAAAAAAAAAAAAACCCTAGGGAGTTGAATCAGTGACGAACGCCGCTGCTTCCTCTGGCTTCTCTCTGTCTTCACCAGACCCCGTGCATTCACCAGCCTCTTTTCAACTCATTCACCCTCAGTGAGTGAACTCTGACCTTCAGTGACGTGCGGTCAGGGGAGGCAGGTGAGGCAGTGATAACTGTGTGGATGGATTGCGATTAGAAGGTGTTGCACACATTTAAGACTTATCTGTGCAAAGCATTGTGCAAAACCTGTTTGTTGTAACCCCCCCTCGCTCTGTGATCACCTGCCTACCCTGTCCTAGAGCTCACAGCACGACACTGCTGATCTTACTACATGGCATTTAAAGGTAAAAAAAATAAAATAAAAATGCACCTAACATGTTAAGAAAAAAAAAAATCAAGATGCTTTCTGCTGTGACCTCAATGCAGAAAATGTCTTGAAAGAAATAAGAGCATGTTCTCACCCCAAGGTTGTTGTTTTTTCTCTGCGATCAATTGTGTTGGTTCATCCTCAGAAGTTTCTACTGATGCCAACGATGGTTTACATGAGAACACTTAAACAGACATGAGATGGAAAATAGCCAACAGGTTTGGGGGAAGTTAATTCATAAATAATAGTATTTCTCTGTTTTTGTTGACTGGTTTTGCCAAAAGCTACTTTGATTACACATGAGTAAGAAAAATGAGTTGAAAAAAAAAAAAAAAGAGAAATTTAGAGCAGTTCATTGCTAGTGCCAATTTATCCTATGCTCTCAATTTCTCTTTTTCTTTTTTTTTCTTTTCTCCTCTCTTTCTATTTAGCCTATTTATTGTATGATGATTATTATTATTATGATAATTGTGTTTTAACTGTTTAGTTATTCAACTGTGTTTTTAATGAAATATGTATCTCTTCGGTGAGTCGAAGACAATTTTCCACGATGGTGGACAATAAAGTTTTATTGTATTGTATTGTAAGGAGGCTCTGGTTTATGTCCTATTTACATGACACTGTAGCACACCTTCCAGGTTGTGGTGCTGTTTTTGTAGGCTACATCTTATTTCTTCCTTTTCTTTCTTGTTATGTTAAATTGCATCTCTCACCTCCTGCTTCCACCTGTAGCTCTGTCCTCCTCTTCCTCTCCTGCCTCCACACAATCCTTGTCATCCTCTTCCTCATTTCAATCTGCTATAAGTGAACCCCTCCTCCTCCTCCTCCTCTTCCTCCCCCTCCTCCTTGTTTACCTGTGGCTCTGTAGCCACGGTGATGGCTGCTGTTGTCACAGTGATCATGTTACAACTAGGACAGCCAGTTCCGAGAAAAGGGAAACAAGGGATTCCCAATAATAAGCCACCATT
The DNA here is from genome assembly GCF_045865225.1 of Trachurus japonicus. Taxonomy (NCBI): domain Eukaryota; kingdom Metazoa; phylum Chordata; class Actinopteri; order Carangiformes; family Carangidae; genus Trachurus; species Trachurus japonicus. The sequence goes on from NC_140929.1 coordinate 15,883,607, forward strand.
GTTCCCAAAAGGCTCCCTCTCTCTCTCTCAGTGCCACTTCACTCCACTCCCACAACACACACGCACACACACGCAGATACAGATAGATACAGGACACCAGATACACAGTTGCACAAGAGGGCACAACACAGATATGACCACACAAGCAAAAGCAACAACATAACATCGAAGGATCAATAATAAAAACAGATTTTTCTAAGGGGATTTGGCATCAACCTCCTGACTGTGTGTAGATCCCCTGTTAAGCCACACAGCTGTAACATCTTCCTCTTCCACTCTAAGCGCAGGTGTCTCAGTCTCACTTTTCCTCCTCTTTAAAGGGACAGTTCAGGTTATTTGACATGGAGGTGTGTGAGGTAGTCAGCGTGTTACTTGTAGTAAATTCAGATCAGAGGGCTGGGAGCATCAGCAGCACACCAGGACAGTGAAGTCTACTATACTACACTGTAAAAACATAAACCTAAATCATTTTAAATATAGCCTACACTTCCCATCAGGGCAGCACTATGCACTTGTACATATGTGAAGTGCACTGTGCAGAGCAACACAGCACTCTGCTCATGTTCCTGGCTACCTTTGTGAGCACTCTGATCGGACTATACCGCAGGTGATACACTAATTATGCATGAGCTCCTCATACGAGCATGTACAATAAACTGAACTGTCCCTTTAACCACATCATTTTCTGGCTATTATCTGTGAAAGACCTGCTTGATACATAAAGCTTAGGACATGAAAAACAGAAATGTTTGACGCTGCTTATTAGAAACGTGTGCATGAAAAAGCACTAGAGGACCTAAGTGTGTCATACAGAGCAATGGGAAGGGAACAGCAGAGCTGAAGTCGGCGCTGAGCGTTGGATTTGCACTCACACTGCTGCACAGAAGCCGCCGCTGCTCCTCTGGCTCCGCTGCAGCCGAGCACGAATCCCCACAGGGTTCTTTCTGCAGCCCAGCGTATACCACAGGAAGTCGGGCTGGGTAGCAAATGCTTTAGTTTTATAGGGAAGCGAGGGAGTGCAATGCAGTATAACCTGCAGCAGGGAGCTCAGATGCTGGCCAAACAGAACTAGGTCACAGCCAGCGTCATAACACACAACGGCAAAGTGGAAATATGGTTGAGCATCGAGGCCACTGATTACGGCCTACTTTCTGTCTCTTTCTGCAGCCTTGCTGTTTTCAAAAGTTATATGACACAAAAAAAAGAGGTTTTTGGCACAGAAAATAGAGCTCAACTATATTTTCAAGAATCGTTTTTAATGTACATACTGTGTCAAATATTGGCCTTCTCCAGTACAAACCTTTAGGCACCAGAGGAATATAGTCTAAGTATAAAAATGTGCATTTCTTTCTTACAATGGGTATTTCGACAGGATTCTCTGAGATTTTAACAACACCATGAAAAACAGAGGGGGTCAGAGGATCAATAAAACCTACTGGAACACGAGGCTGGTTTTCGTCTTTCATGTTACGCTTGTATTTTTTTTTTGGAGGTCGAGAGTGAGCACATAAACTCGAAATAACTTCCTGTGAAGCACCTTGCTCTCCTGTTCCCTGCCAAAAACACAAGGAGAAGAACAGAAAGAGTCAAGAGTAGCAAACTCTGGGAGTCAACCAGCCACAGATTCGAATGTGGGTGTTTCCGTGTTCAGGTGGATGGCAAAGGTCCCCGGGAGACTTTTGTTACTCAACAAATGATGATGCTGCCAGGGTTGTGGACACTTCAAGAGCTTTCCAAAAAAAAAATCGGAAGCAAATATCCATTAGTTTACTAGCTATAGTGCTTTAAGCAAGTGGTGAGAAGCTCACAGCAGAGGATCGTTTCTGCTCCACTGGCTGCTGTGCTGCAGTTCAGATCTGACAGACCAGCATCACAAGATCACTGTTGTTGCCCCACTACTGTTCACCCATAATAAAGAACCAACCCACTACACCGTGTCACTGCTTCACCACAAGCGTGCATCATGTGGTGTGTGATGTTGCTACGGCAGTTCATTCATGCATATGTTTACATTCTCTATATTTGTTCTTGGTTATCACTGTGGTTGGAGCTGTGTCACCGAAACCATCCCACTGTGTCCATATAAATGGTTATGAGTCTATTTTTGGAGCATAAACAATGTTACAACGTATTTAAACCGGACCTGCGTAAATCAGTGTTGACAGAGATATGGTCTGGTTATATTTCTGTGACATTTAAGCCGAAACCAAAGTGTGAGCCAAAACTCTCTCCATTATGTCATCACCACACAGGTCCAGGAGAGACTCTGACTGCAATTGATTTGATGTGGGCATGTGAATATATTTATATCTCCTTCATCTATCACTGCTGTGGAATAGAAAAAACTAGAAAAGATCAAAAGTTAAGTCAATTCACAGTTATCACAAGGCCCAAGGACTTTTCCCAGGGTCTTTGGGCAATACACTAGAGCCCGCAAGGTGTTTGACTTGTAAGTTTCTTTGGATAAAAAATGTTCCTAAGTGAATATTTACTGGGTTCATAGAGTATTTTGTGTCTATTTAATATATGGAATCTCTTTTAGGAAGTTTATGTAATGAAAGTTGAGCTGGACACCGCTCTAATAGCCTATGGTCATTAGCGGTTAGCTCAGCTCGGCTGGCTTAGCTGGCTCCTCTTTGAAGTTTGACAGTAGAACTGCAATACTTTCAACACTCATTTACAAGTTACATCACATTTCTTTTATTAGTACAAAAATAGAAGTGTAAAGTTGAGTTTTCATGAGGAATGATGCTCTGGGTGCTGTAACTTCCTGGAGTCCACTGGTTTTACTGGTTCTCACTGGTTGCCTGGAAACAGCCACAGTGAGTTGTGTTTGACATTGTTTTTAGAAAATCTACAGATGCAACGTTAGTCATCAGATGTAAAGTAGCCTATTAGTGAGCTTTAGAGATGCTGGCTAGCCTCTGTTTTCAGGATTTATGCTAAGCTAACTGCTAACTATAGCTTTATATTGACATGACATCAAACTTTTCTTATAATTCTGGAGGAAAATGAACGAGTTTATTTCCTAAAATGTCACACCAGGTTTTTAATTGAATCTGCATTAGATAAGTGTGCTAAAAAATAATTTGCTTAACGTGGCCTTTTATCATACACATCAAAATGTTAGCAACCTGATCCGAAAAAGAAATGTACTTAATCATACCATCTAAAACAGTTGACAGGTCGCTATCTCTAACCAACCTTTAGTTCCTTTATTTACTTTGTGCACCCGCTCTGAGTGTGTGTGTGTGATATCATTCCTGGTCAACCAGTGGTGACTTTGGTATGCAAAGAGCCAGGTGTTGCAGCCAGAGTCACGCATGGTACGGATGACATCATGGAGAGGGAAATTATAAGTGCGTGTGTTTCTAAGATGTTGGAGTGTGTCTGTCAACATTTCCTACTGCATTTTCCTGCATTCCCCCTGTCATCCTCAAGCACATACACACTCACGCACTTTCCACCACCCACGCGAAATTGTAGGCTACGTCCTCTACATGTATTAGCACACAATTTCTCTCGCTCTCTTTTATCCTTCCTCTCTCCTCGATGTGATATCCCACATGAACTCTTCAAAAAAAAAAAAGCCTTCCACAGCAGGATGATAAGACATGATATGACAGCATGGATCGTGCTGGTTACTGAAGCGAAGAGGACAAATGCGAGGCATGGTTGAGCAGAAAAAAACCTCTGGTCAGCAACTTTATTAGACTGAGCTGAGACTTGCTAAGAAACCTTTATATGCATAAAATCTTTATATACACATGAAGCCAGCGGATCCCACCCTGCATGGCTGATGGGAAGAATTCTTACCCAGCAGGCTTTGGGGGTTCAGCAGTAGGCCAGAGCGCAAATGCAGGTCACAGGAAGCTTGAGGGAGGAGGATATCTCCAAATGCATATGCATATCTTTATGAACCAGATATTTTAAGCCTGTTATGGTTTAATGTATTGCTCATTTTAACATTATGTACCCAAGCATTAATCAAACCCTGCCAAATATATATTCAGTTTTAAGGCAAGGATTTAAAGTGCATGAAGGTTGCTCGGTCACTGAGTATGGAAAGTGGGAAAAGAAAACTTTCTTGTTGGATCAAATGGTTGATTTTGTCTGTGTGATCAAGTTGGGGCATTTATCTGAGAAAATATGTAGTGTGCACTATTCCTCTCTGAGTTATGTTTTCATTGTTTTGTTTTTTTAATATCAGTGTGTATGTTTAATGTTTCATTGAGGGGCAGATGATTTTATCGTAGGCATTTGAACAGGGGCAGTATCACATAAATACATTACAGTACCCTAACGCTATTATGATGTTCCCGAAACGTTCTTGGAAGGTTAATTGAACGTTTTAAGAAGGTTACCAAGACGTTTCCCCTCGAATGTTCTTCCCAAGTTAAAACGGCAAGTTTTCCTGACATAACCAGAGGGTTATTTTGATGTTCCCTGAACGTTCTTTTTTTTTTTTTTTCCCTGAACATTCTTGGAAGGTTAATTGAACGTTTTGAGAAGGTTACCAGAATGTTCTCCGTAAAACGTTCCCTGCATGTTAAAACGGCAAGTTTTCCTGATGTAACCAGAAGGTTATTTTGATGTTCCCTGGAAGTTTTGGGAAGGTAAATTGAACGTTTTAAGAGCTAACCTGATTCTACCCAAGGGTATAAAAATGTCATGTTGTATCTTATTTGTTTAATTTGTACAAAAAACTAAATTGTAAAATTAGGGGAAAAAAAGATAATTTGTCGATTAATGTGCCAAATTATTTCTTGGCTGGGACTAATTTCATGTAGTCGTAAACAGTTGCCTGGCAACCGTGGCCAGGAAATTGTCAGTTTATGTAGTCTAGGTATATAGTTTAAACAAACAGTGGGAAATAACATGTTAAAGCAGAAGTGAGTGATCCGGTCGTTTTCGCTAATGCTGCGTTCCAGGCAGGCTTTTGAAATCGTAAATTACAGCTTCAAGTCACAACTTACGACTTTGTAGCGTTCCAGGCAACCCACTCGTGTTTTTCCGACCTGTTTTACCTGTGAAAGTCACTATAACGGCCACTCGTAACTTCCGACCCGTGAACTCCTACCAGATCAAACTGATACAACTTCACAGGACGGAAAAACACGAGTCTACGAGTTTCCTTGAACGCACCATAACAGTCCTCGTCCCTACGTCGCCACATTCACGGCGTCCCTTGGCTGCACACACAGCCCTGCATGCCGTTCTCTCTCCTCATTGGATAAAAACTGTAGGATACGATAAATGTTTTCTCCTCGGCTCAGAGCAGAGCAGAGGGACTGACAGACCCGTGTTTCGGTCCAAACACTCTATGTAAGTGATTGCTGTCGGAAGATATAACTATTTAAGACTTATATTAACACAAATATATCACTTACTTCTGCTTTAATTTTCAAGCCAGCAGTTTGAATTTGTTACCTTTGGACCGGACCAAGGCAGCTGCTTCTCCATGTTGCTAGGTTGAAGCAGCTAACATGTAGGCCTCATAGCCACAGACTCCTAAAGTATAAGCGTGTTTTCACACATACTGGTGCGGACCACGTACGTGTGTGCACTAGAAGCGGAAATAATACATTGTTTAATTTTTCAGCTGGTACGGTCCACGTTACATTTGTTTTCACTCTGCTCCAAACACCGCAAAGAAAAGATCTGTGGCACGTCATGTCTACATGAGTCCCAATTGTAAAAATTAAACTCTGAGAAGTAACGCTAAACTTGGAGACACACGTAGGCTAACACAGTACACAAATACGCCAGTTATTTGGTCATCTCCTTTTATATCGTTTGTATACCAGCCTTTGCAAATAGATTTTGAGAATGAAGCGAAACTTGTGGCGTAGCTACACTAGGCAGTTGGTGTGGACCAGGGTGGGCCCCCTTTACATAACAAACGGACCGTGCCATGGTTCACCCTTTCAGGCTGGTCTCAGTGCAGTTTTGGAGCGCATCCGAGTGCAACAGTTGTGGTCACAATGACCGCACTGCACTCGGGCCCAAAGTTCGACTGGGTCAACCTAAACCCTGCCTGTGTGAAAGCACCCATGTCTCTTCAAGAAATAAGTGTAATTCCCAAAACATTGAACAACTCCTCTGATTATATCTGGCTTCAATTCCTGGTATTGTTGATACCGACTCTCTGTCACACTGCCATTCTTTACAGAGCTATTTAAATGGAGCAAAGTTAAAATAGCCTATCTGCTGTTGGAAGGGGGTCTGAACTGATTCTCATCAGTCCTTCAGTCATATTGCTTTGCCTTGTTTTGATGTTATGCAGGGAGACTTATGATATCGATGTTGTTATGTTTGGTCCCAGCCTCATTGTTTTTAGCCAGAGGCTCAGAGCTGCCATCATATGATCATATTTTTTGCATGAGTCTAAAATACTGCATGGTTTAGGGGAGAGAACAAGTGTGTGTATGGACTAAAAAACAAAAATAGGTTTCCATGTGTGTACGTACTGCATGTTTACTGTTTATGCTTGAATGCGAGCATCCATACGTATGTGCCTGCGTACTTGCGCGAGCTCCGCCTCTTCCGTTTTAATGAGTCATGACTCTGCGAGCGTTGGTCATGCTGACTAAAAATAGAGCTTTGGTTATCTGCTCAGTGAAGTGCTCCGCGCTGCTTAATTATTCAAGACTGGAAAAGGCTGAGGACTGCCATTTTCTCCTTCTCTGTCTCTCTCCATCCCTCACCCTCTCACTGCATTTTTGTTTCCAGGACATGAAGCGGAAGACGGAAGAAAGCCCCTGCGTCACCGCTGAGCGCGTGTCACTGTGTCATTCACCCACCGCTGGATGATAATAATATCTTCTAGGCTTTTCCCTGCGTCGTGTCCTCTCTCTCTGTGTGTGTGCATCCGCGTTCACGCTGGTCATGATTAACATCTGACGTCAGAGGAGTAGGAGGTGTACAGTCACATGCTCACTCACAGGAAAACACTCAAACACACAGACACACAGCTATTCCTCTGCTATCAATAATGCCTAAAATTGACTGTGCGGTACATTTCATAATGCCTGACTCTTGCTCTTCACAAAGCATCAAATTAATCATCATCATCACCACTGGATCTCAGCCTAGTAGTGCATAAGATAAGAAAAGACCACATAATAATATTGCTAAGTCTATCACCATCAATTTAAGGCTGAATATATCTTGGATATTATTTATTATTAGTCAGTCACTGTATGTAGTTGGACTAGGAGAATACTGAAGAGCCCTATATGACGGGGGCTTGGTGCCACACACCCACTGTGTGAATTGGCTGCCTCTTCTCTGTGAGGCAGGCACCAAGGTGAGGAGTCATTGTGTAGGCCAGGGTGACAGCTGTGTGTCTCTATGTCCATGCATGCCCACCTGTGCGTCACATCCACCCTCCTATGTAACACCTTTTGTTCTCTGGCTGTCACCTCCTATAAGTCAAAGACTTATCCTCCATCACTGCACACACTCCTTGCTTTCTTGTCCTTCCTGTCCTCTGTATCTCTTTGTTTGACATCAGTCTTCATCATCACATTATGACGTATCTTACTGTATCACCTTTCATTGTCAGAATTATTTCCATGTTAAGTTAGAGACACTTGAAAGGAATAGAGAGTTATGGTCTCATTATTTCAGAAAAAAGATTAGCATATTAAAAACAAGGCCAATAAATCATTGTTTCCTTAATTTCATACTTTAAAGTTGTTCACTTTTTATTCCATAGCTTTAACAACCACCTTTCACCTGTTCTGAATGGCCACATGAAAGGCAGTCATCATTAGAGTTCTTCTACTGCATCAGCCTGAAACCCTGATCTTGAAGAACTCTATTACCGGTCCGGTAAGTCTTCACAAGTTTTAGTCTTGAGAATTCGTTCAGTTGGGGGTAGTTCTGCACTACTTTGGACAGTTAAAGACAAAAGAGATTGCTTTGAATTCCCAAAAAGAGACAAAACAGTTCCATGAAGGATAATAAAACTGGAGAGAGAACTGTTCTTTAGGTTTACACCTTTTCAAAATGACTCAGTTGTTACACAAGCTAACTGGTCATCATCAATATCAAAAAGTTTCAGAAATTGTAGGAGGTACATTTTGTCATTCTGCTGTTCATGCTGTTTTGTCAGGGATTTTCTCTGCCACTTACTGCTATTCCTTGCTGGAATTGTGATGTGCTGATTGCTAAGTTGCTAAGAGCTTCAGTGATCCTTGCAATTAATTACAGTACAAAAGGTTGCACTACGCCCTCTGAGCGGCACTACTTTTTCAGTTCAGCTGGGACGCTACTGTTACTCTGTATTGGAAAGTGACAAAACATCCCAGCCTGAACCAAGAAGACTATCCGGTTTGCAGGCTAACTTTAGTAGAGGAAACACAGCAATAAGTATAGAAGCACAACAAAGTGTTAAAGCTAAAGTGAAGGAATTATGGAGATATATATGTAAGCACGAGTTAGCAGGCTTTTGAAATGATGCATAGAAAAATACTACCCCTTCCATTCCCTTCAAATAAAGGACACTTCCCCAAAACACACTAAGGTACTGCTAGAGAGTACACAGGGGAAAGCACAGCAAATCACTGAACGGTTTGATGAATCATCAATGGTCTGGTGGCCAACCCAATTTAATTGAGCAGATTTGGATCACTGTGATAGAGGGCGCATCATCAAAAAACGAGGTATGTATATCATTTGGAAGATCATGTTCATCTCTTCGATAGAACAATAGCAACTTGAGACCTGTGGTATCGCGTCAACATACTAAGACACTACATGGTGTTTTTTCCTTTTTCCCCACTGAACAATGGAAGAAGCTTTCTTCAACTCATCTCATCTATCTTGGTCCCGCTACTGCGCTGGATAACTGGATGTAAAGAGAGAGCAGCCCAATCCATCACAGACCACTGCGGAGCTGCCACACATAAAGCAAGTACCGCAACAAGCTGGGTGAAAAAGCCGAATTTAGTCGTAGAGTTCACTCAGGCCATTCGCTGGCAGCGTCCATACAGCACGTTTGCCCTCAGTCACACACACACACAAATGCATGAACCCCCCTGAACCCCTCTGCCATATAAACAGGCAGGCATGTTAGGAATGCCCACGTGCATTTACAGACATGTTTTGTGCCACCGGTGGCATTTGTTTGGTTAATCAGTCGGAGCAGGCAGCAGGGTCTTTTGTTACTGGCTGGGGCGCAGGGTGGGGCCTGCTGGCTGAAAGAACCTATGAGCATCAGCAACATCCTGCTTCTTTCAGCAGGGAATACAGGATGCATTCCTGTAACATGGCAGCATTGTCATCTCATATAATACCAGAGGGAATAGAGAGAAGAAGGAGGAGAGAGCCCTCATCTGTCACTGTCACCGACTCTCTCCTCTCCACGGACCTTCATATTCCATCTGAGAGAAAAATTGGTTCATAATAAGACCCCATTTACTGTCAGGTTGGAAATATAGTTTTCCAAGGCCAGGAGAAAAGACAATGGGCATCCTAACAATAGTTACAGTTCAAGTACTGGTCTACCAATGCAGACAATGCAGCATACACATTTTCTGGCATTTCTCTCCAATGGTGATCATGGTCAGACTTCAAGGATGTTTAGAGGATCTTGTTTGGTGTCTCTGATAGTTTTAACGCTGGCAGTCTAGCATATTTCAACCAATTGAACTTTATTTATCAATTTTCAGGGTGCTCTGGTGGGTGAGTGGTTCAAGTCCATCCCATAAGGGCGTATTGAGCCCCAAAGCGGGAGAGCGCTGGTTGGACTTGACTGAGTCAATCCCTGTCAAGTCCAACCACTGTCTTCACTACCTTGCTCTTTAAAAGCATAAAATGGCCCATAATAATAATAATTAAAAAATATATATACATTTCTCTGGTATTCTAATGAATTTACTTCACATTCGTTTGCAAAAACTGATGCATTCAAGTAAAATTTGAGATGTAATGTTTCAGTAATGGCTATTGCATTGATAGATCCAGTTGTTGGGGGAACAGTAAAACAATATGCAGATATGGGTTTGTGGAAATAAGAATTATGTGCCCCTCCACTGTTTTTAGTTAAGTGTGGTTAGGGTTAGGGGAATGCTTAAAAAAAAAACTCCTGCCAGATTAAGTTTAGCTGTACTTCAGGCAGGCCAGTGAGGCTGTGCTTGTGTTAGCTGTTTGCCATTCATTCATGTTTCACAATCACTGGCTCATTCACGGCAGCGTGGCCACTAGCCTACTAGTAATGTCCAAATGTACACTGATCACATGGCAAATCAAATCTTACAAACCCTCCCCTCACTTGGCCTTTACCCATCAGCATCTCCTCATTTGGACTTAGCATAAATTTAGCTCAAATCAATGGAGGGTGACGGCAGGTCAAACACGACTGGACGACGTGCAGTTTGGCTCGTAGCGTGTTTTGTCACTTGGCTGAGAGGTTTCCACCACTGACAGGAAAGCCCAGGCATTTTAACCTCTGCGGGTTTGTCAACACTTTAATGTCACATGAGAGTCATTGAGGTCAGATGTGAATCATTAAGGTCAAACGGTACTCGTGAGGATCATTACAGTGGCGAAGGGTCTTCAAGGCCAAACACAAAAGTCCTGCTGCTGCCTTTGACATTGGTCACAGATTTACCTCATCAGGGCCCCTCGTGAACGGCACAGCGCTCTCTAAACAATGACAGTCATGATGCAACACGTGTACTCCCCCTTTAGAAGAGACCTGAGTTAACCCCACAGTCTCTCACAAGAGAGGATGTGTCTAATTCAGACCAGGGAGGCCAAATGTAACCCCCATGATCAGCATTCAGGGGTCTGGCTCGTACCATCTAACTCCGAGCTGTGGGGAATTATAGGATTTATAAAGGAGCGATTGTTCAGATTGCGGTTTGCATCAGAGTTGATGGTAAGAGACAGACAAGAAAGCGAAGGGGGAGGAGGGAGGAGAGGGGAGGGGAGGGGAGGGGGTGCGGTATGACAGCACAAACCTTGTATTTCCCTCCTGAGCAATAGAGCAAACACAACAAGGCTATTGTGTTGCTCTGTGTGTGATGTGGCCAGGTGGGGGGAGTTTGAAGAGAGAGGGTTACAAGGAGAAAAAAAACAACACTTAATTCAGCTTTTGACAACACACACATTGTTTAACCTGCAGACAGGTGTGTAAGTGAGGGTGAAATTCTGGGAAAGCAGAAAGGGAGAAGACAAGACAGAAATAGCATTCAAGACTCTCTCCTTCTCTTTTTCCCACATAGCCGGTCTCTCTGCCCGTGTCTCCCAGGTCGTGGTGGTGGTGGTGGTGCTGGGTGAGTGGAGAGTCACAGCGGCCCCCCTTTGGCCCTCCTGCACCCAAACAGAGTGGCCTGTGTCCGGTGGAGGAGCAAGGTGACGCCAGTGGGCCACACTGAGCCTGTTGTTTAAACCTGCACATGAAGAGAAGGGGGGTAAGGGGGTAAGAAGAAGAAGTGGGGTTGAGGGGTAAGACGTGTTTGTGTCGGGGAGAAATGTAATGGAGTAAAGGGGAAAAAAGGAGGGAGATATTGAAAACGTGGTGTGAGGGGAGGGTGAGGAAAAGATAGGGAGAGCAGGATAAAGAGGTGTGTGTGTGGGAGTGTGTGTGTGTGTGTGTGTGTGTGTGTGTGTGTGCATGTACGTGGCAGAAGTTGCATCTGTTCTCAGTTACCCCCTCACCTCCAAGTCTCCTTCCCTCCCCAGCTTGTAAATGGTAGCATTCTGCCAGCCATGTGGGGCTGCGAGGGGCAGGGGTTGCCGCTGCTTGGCGGGAGATGAGGCGAGTTAGCCCTACATTAACAGTCGAATCTTGTTCTCTCGCAACCTCCAGTTGTGTAACCGCCCCCTTGACGGGGTGAAAGTTGAAAACCATACAAATCCTGTTCGCTTCATCCAAAGTGGAGACCAATACAGATTTATGAGGCTATTTTTATAGTTTTCAGTAAAGTGAGACTTTTCTGTATTTGAGATACACTTTATTATATTGATAAAACAGAGGTTTTTTTTAGTAGGCCTAAGCTATAGTGATTGGTTGTCAATGTTTCTATGCACTTTTAGCAACACAATTGATAGCCTATCATGAGTCTAAAAATATCACTTTTAATAATGATTTCAACAAAACATCAATTGTAACATTTTCCACAGTAAATCTGGGCTAATAGCCTATAATAACATTAATGATAATAAGAGACAGCAATCAACAAACAGATTAGCTTGCTAATGATAATACTAGCTTAGTTTGGTCACATGAGCTAGCTATAAGTTGAACTTTTAAAGAGGCTTAGTTTTTTTTTCTTATTAGTAGTATTCAGTAGGCTATTTGGCTTATTTTTTGAGCATTTATATTGCTACATTAGCCAATATTCGGCTTTATTGGCAATTTACCGAGTTAGCATGCTACAATGTGCCCCTTTAAACTTAAATTAAATATCTGAGCTGTGATTTAGAGTAAATAACTGAACTGTCACCTTGCTTTTGTTTTAAAACCATCCACTGTGTTAAAGTTGACAGACTTGGAGTTTTAGCAATGTCAGCATTCAAAGACCTCAGCAACTACTTAGTATAATTACATAATTAGGTTATTACAGGGGTATCATGTTTTGTGCTACTACTGAGATAAGGATCCAGTTTTACGCAATAACATCAACCTCAGTTTTTCAAAGAGCCATTACAATGGTGGACATTTTTAGCCACGGTGAGCCTGCTACTATCAAACAGGTATTTGTATGGAACAAAATCTTCTCAGTGTGCCTAAGTGTAAAGTTTGTAGTTTCAAACAGGCCTTTGTTACATAATTCCTGCTCTGGTAGTAGTCCATCTGGGAGTACTCTATTGGCACATACAAACATGTGTGAGAGTGTGTCAGTGTGTGGGCGAGAGCAAGATGGAAAGAGCCAACTGAGTGAGCGGGTGTGTGTGTGTGTGTGTGTGTGTGTGTGTGTGTGTGTGTTGTGGGTGTTTGTCTATCAGCCTTATCTGCTTTTAATGCAATTGATCAAATCAGAGTCATTTGAGGATATAATGTCTATTTCTTTCCACCTGACGATTTGAATAGACTGATGGCGCACTGAGGCCATCTCCGCTGCCAGCATCCGAGCGCTCCCGTATTTGCGTATCTGGATGCATGTGTGTGTGTGTGTGTGTGCGTCTGTGTGCGGGGGCAGCAGCAGGCTGGTGAGTGGGCCGCTCACTGCCGTCCATTCTCTCCTCAGTCAGAGACACTTCCATGCCGTTAGCTACCACAGCCATTCACAGCCATCACTAAAGAGTCCCACAAGCAGGATGTAAGCCAAGCCCGAGCTCCTATTGCCTGGCGACAGGAAGCAAACTTGGTTCCAGCATTATGTAAACCTTCCAAATCAAGTTGTGTAGTCATTAGGTCACATGCTTAATTTACATTTTCAGCAATGAAATTAAACACCGGAAGCCCTTCTTCTTTTCCCTTCTCTTCTCTTCTCTTCTCTTGTACAGATTTGCATGCAAGCACACAATCTTGGTAAGGTCTGCATTAAACAGCCTGATTCTGAATCTGACTTCTTAATGTGTACCACCTTAATCAAAAACAACCCAGGCTGATTTGGCTCAGGATCTTCACCTAAGGGTATGTACAACCACAAGAGAACATACGGGTAAGGCGTGGTGTTGCTTACGTAACCACAGTGAAGATCAATGTCTTTTAGTGGCACATCATAAACTCAAAGATCCAGGTCCTGAGGCGAAGAGGCTCACACAAGCACCAACTCAGACCAGTACAACAAAGACAGGCCGCCTGGAGGAGAGCGCTCTGCTGGATGATTCCTGTCTACAGCTGTGTCCAGCCTTTGAATTGCTCGTGTGTCCAGATGTTTTCGCCTATTAACTCTGTACATGTGCAGGCCACAGTGGGACAGCGGACCGGCTGCCACTAACACCGAGGTCGCCACCTAGTGGTCGCTACTGAAAAGGATCCACTGTGTACTGAAGAGTCTGATAGTGTCAGTGATGGAAAGTATAACCAAGTGTTTGAGGTACTTGTACTTTCAATTTAGAGACCATGTCTTATTTACATGAGTAATGGTTCTGACTATTTTGAATAACGGAAAGAAATAATACGGCTATACACTTAACGTTTTGAGTGAATGAAAATAAGCAACACTTGACAGTTATTAAAGGGGCATTCCACAAATTTTATGTATGAATTTTTTTAACAAACTCAGTTTATTTTTGAATGGGATTTGTCTATGTTTAAACCTGAGGTGTGGATTGATCTAATTAACAGTGGTTTTATTTTTGCATAATATCATGAATATCATGACATCACATTCTTTACCCCTGTCCCTTTTAAGTTCCCTAACTACAATACTGAACCTGTGGAGTAGCCCTTTAAAAAGACCTGCGAGTGTATGTTTAATACGGAAGTGCATTGGGAAAAAATGTGGACTTCTATGACAATGTTAATGGTAAAACAAAATGAAACAGAACAAAACAAACAAATCTGCCAATCACAAACAAACAGACTGAATCAAATGGAAAAGCAGAAAAAAACATAAAACCTGATTAGCACAAATAATATGTAATTTACAATAAAGGCCTCTAAGGGGTGGTCCACTAATTGACTCACCTTTATGCCACTGAGGAATGATGATATAAATGTCCAAAAATGTAAACTTATTTGTTTTCATTGTTTTTATATTATTTTATTGTATCTATTGATACAACTAAAGCGCTTTGATGACTCAGAAAGTTATCCAAACCCTTACTTAGGGTGAAGTATCCCTTTAACATTACCAGTCTTTATTATAGCGAGGACTATGACTTGACTATGACTTCTTAGTTGCAAATGAATCCTTACATAAATATTTGATATCAGATATGGCAAAGGGGATAAAATAATAAAAAATGATATGATATTATGATTATCATAAAATTATTGATTGCTAATATTACATAATTTCGGTACTTTTATAACATATTATAGGTTTTTTATATATATAGTATATATCTGGTGATGTTGTTCCTACATTATGGCATTTTGGTTCATTTTGGTTCAGAGTTAAATTGGACATAGTTTGATTGTGATGTATTGAGTGAAAGTGAACGGTTAGAGGAGATGATGTAGGAAGTGAGAGGCTTTAGCAGGGGAATGAGTGACATGTCACGGGCCCAGCAGCTCCACATGGCAGATACATGTCCAAAAGTGCTGAGCTGACAGAGAGGTGACAGGCAAGGCTTAGCTGACCCAGCAGTGCTGCTCTCTCCCCCCTCGCTCTGTCTGACTGCAGACTCATCAGCACAGCCTTCAATACAAAATGCACTCTCTTTCCTGGTTAACCTGACCGCATCATTTACACTTTGCTGTGTTAAACTGAAGAAACAGGTTCATTCCCACCGAGCATGCGAGCAAAGATCAAAGCCAAGAATGTGTTTTTGCCAAATGTGCCGTCACGAGAGCTGCCATCACGAAGAAGGGCTTTTGTTTTTGCCCTAAGGTTGTTGAACTGAACGCGAATCACCCCTTGCACTGACCGAAAGTAGCCTTGCCGGTTGCATAACGGCCATCAATGGGGTGGTCAGCATGGCAAAGCTGCTGAGCCCTCCTGTGATCGCAGCTCCCTCTTTTTCTAGGGTTCCCATCCAGAAAAAACAAAGCCATATGAACTGATACCAGCCAGGAAATGAGTTCCACAGAGAGTGACACAGAAGCCGGGGCCTGTTTCATATCCACCCGATTATAATACCGAGAAAATGGAATTGATGCCTGTTGTTGTTGCTGTGATAAGCCGCCCTTTGCTTTCATGTGGCCGCGTGGCTTTGAAGGCTCATAAGAGACTCATGTCCTCTCTTATTACGTTGCAATGAAACACATCCACCAAACTGCCCAATAAAACACAGATCAGACGGAGTCACGTTTAGGAAGCTGGAGGAAGATGTGAGAATGTTTTGATGACCCTGCAGTAGTAGCCTGTATTTTGACAGCGCAACTCACTGAAGCTGAGATTGAAAAAAAAAAAAAAAAAGCACGGCAGCCATTTAAACCTTAGACCAAGTCGTAAATTCAGCACATTTCAAAGAAAACAAACAAATACCACAATTTAGACTTGGAGAGTGAAGTTATATAAATGTAGAGGTTTGCGACACAAGCATCAGCCAAGAGCCTGCGCACCACATCTGGGCCCTGAGCAGCAAGTGAGTCAGTTCATGAGTGCTACACTCTTAAAAAGGGAAGAGATACAACACGTTATATGGTGATAATCACAACATATAATAAAACTACTAAATTAAAGAGCACATTCAGGCGTCCAGGTGAATCAGCTCCCAGGTGAAGACAGCAACTGAAAGCAGCCAGTTAATTCCAGTCAGGCACTTTGCAGCCTGTGCATACAACTGATAATTACTTATACACACTCAGTTGTTTGTATAGCTACTGTATAATCATGTCTACTGCTGAATGTGTCGAGAGGAAAGTGTTTGCCATCATGTTAGCCAACAACTTTCTAATGTTAATATTGTGTTTACAGGTTCTTTTACCTGAATGACAAGTAATCTTTCAGGGTTCAGGATGAGTTTAGAAAACTTCTCAGCTCTGATCTTGTTTTGTTTTGTTTGTTTTTTGTTTTTTTTCAGAATTTATTTAAAGGGACAACGAGGAGTTTTGGAAAGCGAAGTGCTCTCATACTACATTTACCATGAGCCTCTGTGCGCACGGTGAAATTCTTGGACCGGCGCAAGACAGACGTCTTGCCAAGAATGTTTTCATTCATCAAGAATGAAAGTCGGAGGTTCGAAGACGATTAGATACCGTCGTAGTTCCGACCATAAACGGCGATTTGGCGGCTTAATTCCCATGACCCGCCGGGCAGCCTCCGCAAAACCGAAAGTAAGGAAACGCTGGTCGGCTCGCCCAGCATTTCCACCATTAATTATAATAACAAAATAACGATAGAGACAAAACAATATATTTATCGAAAGGGGAGCCATTAACAAGTGTGGGTAGCGTAGATTCATCCACATTAAAGGGACAACGAGGAGTTTTGGAAAAGCGAAGCGTTTTCACACTACATTTATGAGCCTCCGTGCACCGTGAAATTCTTTGACCGGCGCAAGACGGACTCATGTTTTCATTCATCAAGAATTAAAGTCAGAGGTTTGAAGACGATCACATACCGTCGTAGTTCCGACCATAAACGGCGATTCGGCGGCGTTATTCTCATGACTCGCCACGAAACCGAAAGTAAAGAAACGCTGATTGGCTCACCCAGCATTTCCGCCACCACTAATAATAACAAAATAACGAGAGACAAAACGATATATTGATCGAAAATGGAGGCATTAACAAGTGTGGGTAGCGCAGATTCATCCACATTAATGTGAGACTTTTTTTATAACCAAATACAAACTCCTCGTTGTCCCTTTAAACTGTATAGTACAGTGGTGAAGTATTTGATCCTCTGCTGATTTTTGCCCTTATTTCACTTGATCAAATGTAAATTAATTTATAACCCTTATATAATGATATTATTTCTGATGTTTTGTTGATTTTCTGTTAAAAATAAATTTACCATAAAAACTATAGATTGTCCATTTCTTTGTGGGGGAGCAAACTTACAAAATCAGCATTTTCCCCACTGTATATGTCAGAAATAATCAGTAAATGAGAAGTGTTTGTCCATTTGTTGGCGCATTAGGGAAATGCATCGGACGATAAGCCTGTCAAGTGTTTGAGTGAGGATCCTAAAGTACACACAGAATCAAACCTGCGACCTAATCCACTCTGCCGCCTAGACGGTGTTGTCTGTCTGAGCCTGTGTGTGACCTCCTCTCCCCCCTGTGTTCCTCTTCCACCTTGTTTCTTCTCCTCCTGCAAAGTCTGTTTACACCCTCCAGTGTCAACACCGCCTGGACACCATGGCAACACACACACACAAACACACACAGCCATGAGGAGAAGCGAACACCGGCCCTCGGCTCCCACCAGTGTTTTACAACTGTTTTTTTTTTTAAAAAAGCTTCAGAAAAGACTTTGAAGCCGTGTCCAGCAGTGAGAGAGAGAAATATGTGTTTGATGTGGGGAGCCAGCACGTGTTTTATGTTACTGCAGGTGTTAAATAGGCTAACAATACAAAATGCAGGCTATTCATAGAAAAAAAATCCACTTACAACCTCAGTGTGAAGTAGGTCAAACTATTAGTTACACAACGTCTGATACGCAGCTTCAACGTCATCTAATCCTTAGAAATTGAAACAGTGTGGGGGAAAAATTTACCGACATGATGCAGAACCTCCGGCAATTAAGATGATATCTGATTTTAGGGTTTTATTGAAACAGGTGTTAAACATCTGCCCGCACCTGACAGGGTTTATGCTTACAAGTGAACCTGTTGTGAGGCTCTGACGATACTCAGATATTACATTTCTCAGCGTTTGTGATGTGAATTTCAACTTCAGAATATCTCGAGCATCAACATCTGGTCGGTGGGTGATGATGTGACAGGGTGGAGATGGTCTTGCAACAGAAAGACCACATGTGTCCTATAGCAGCTGGGAAAACATTAGGCAAGCACTTTCCTGGGAACACCACGCCGGACGGAGCCTCTCTTTGCTTTCAGAGCAGCCTCAGTTCTTCATGGTGTGGACTCAACGAGACGTTGGGGTTATGTTCATGAAAGTTTGAGACTTCTTCTTCATGACGTGGAGCACCCAGCCATTGTAAACAGTTGCAGCAAAGGGCGGCACGTAACCAGCAACACCTCCCATTTAGGCTGTGATATTCAAGCCATCATAGATTGGTACTAAGACCTAAAAAACATCCCCGGCATAAACAGGTCTAGGTGGTTCTTTAGGGCCACAATCGCTGGGGGGGGGCATATGATCAGATCATCTGTGTGCGTCTGTTCATTCAGTTATATGCAGTGTGTGATTTGGTGTTTTGGGGGCCACAAACAAAATCTTGTTTAGGGCCACCAAAATCCTTGGGCCGGCCCTGCCCAACAACATTATACCACCAGCAGCAGCAGCCTATATGGCAGCTTGGGTCCATGGATTCTTGCTGGTGATGCCTAATTGTGATCTTGTACCCTATACTGTGTGCCTCAGTCTTCAGCTTTCTATTTCTTTGGTGAACCTGCATCATTGGTTTCTAAACAGAAATCCAGTTGTAACCTGATTATTTAATTGTATCCACAATGCACTGAGTAGCCATCTAAAAGCTTATTTACGTCAGTTTAAGGAAAGACAATAAACCCTCTAAGCCTATACTGGTTATGTGAAATGGATTAGAGCACGAATTAAGAGTCTTAAATGTAAATGTGTTATTTAAATCAGTGTGATTAAAAATTAAAAGTGCACAGCAGGCAAGATATTTATTCAAGTGTTCTTTCTTTTTTGACTTCTCTTTGTAGGATTTTAGGACGGCAGCGTCTCTGGGAGATCAAAGTCGCCCTCTGTCTCCTCTCATTCCTGATGGGTGCAAGAGATCACAGGCCAGACGATGCAGTCACACAGTAGTGCTACACGCACACACACACAAACCAAAACACACAAGCCAAATCTTATCATACTGTTACACACATACACACAGATGCCTGCACGTGTAGACAGACAACCACAGACATGGGCGCTGGCTTTAAGATCAAACAAAGGTTGGTAACATCAATCCATTCTACCTGTCTGAGAAATCTCTGCACAGCAGCGAGCGTGCCAACTCGCGCCACGCCACTCCCTGTCTCCTGCCCCCTCCTCCTCCTCCTCCTCCTCCTCCTCCTGCTCCCCTGAGAAATACACCTCTGAAAAACTATTTAGCCGCTGCATTGTTCTATGGCCGGCTGTGCAAGCGGAGGGCACTATCTAGAGACGGAAACTGGCATTTATTTTTAATAAAAGGAAACAGCATAGAGGTGCAGGAGTCTCTGTTATAGTTTGTTCCCCTGCAGAACATTTGAGCAGTCACATTCTCTCTGTATATAAACAGCACCTCTGTGTGGGCCATTTCCAGGAAGAGTGCACACATGAGGCAAAATCTACTCAATGGATACAAAAAAACCCCATGATATTTCTTTGAAAAGAAGAAAAAGGGACTATTTTCCCTCTTACTTTTCATTTACAGCACAATGAACCAGCAGGGCCACATACATGCTGAATAATTGAAAATGTTTGGATTGGTTTTACTCTCTTATTGAACAGAATAGTCCCAGGTAGAATATCGCTTTTTACCCATGAGGAAAACTCTGGTGTCGCCGGATGATTTGCTAATCTATTATTTCTCTGCTGCTTCAGGCTGCAGGCACATCTTGTTGTTAGGGCGGGAAAAAAAGTATTGTGATTTCATGATGTAAATAATTCATATTTACATTACTGTTTACGCCTGTCGGAAGTCAATTCAATCCCCCACAGATGGACGTGTTCATCAATCCCAGCATACATGGTAAATGCAGACTCTGCAGTTCAAACAGCTAATCTCCTTTTTACACAAAAGCTTTGATAACAGGCAGCAAAATCAACTGTTACACAAGAAGAGCTACATAAATGTCATGGAAATGACAGCAAACATATCAGTGCTAAATGACCTTTTGATTACTTATGCTAAAAAATGTTTTTCGGAAAAACTGTTAGTTACAGCAGCTCTGACAGCAAGTGAATTTCTATAGTTTTTATTTCTTTCGTTTGTATAAAGAAACCCCAGGAGCCAAGTGACACTTTTTGGGGAAATTCTTTAAAAAAATGTTATCCCTCCCTAAACAAATAAATGTAATTTTCTTTTGCCTCTCAGGAGTTGTTTTCACAGATGAAAAGCAAAGACTTATGATTTATCAAAAGAATTACTTGTTTTTGAAAGCTTTCATGGTTCATCTTTGAAATGGAGTGAAGTTTCTAATGCATAACAAACACATTTTATGCAAAAGACAAACAAAATACTCACCAAGCTCAATGAACTTTTTTGTTCACTGAAATTTAGCTTAAAGCTGCAATAGGTTCAAATAACTGTGTGTGATAGAAAAACTGTTGTTCGCGGTATTGAATCTACATAAAATTACCATCCGACTCCACACTGAGGGTTTTAGCCTCATTCAGCTCATTGTTTGGGCTCATAGTTTCACATTTAACACAGATATTTGCATATTATTGTTGTGTATTCTTGCCTGTACCCCCAGTTACAAGCAGATGAGTAAAGAACCCCGGCCTCTGGTGAAATCCAACATTCGGGTTCATCTGCGTTTCAGGGGTCACAAAGACTGCAAGTGGGTGCTTTATATTTTTTTTGCACACAACACAAATTTCCAATTTCCCCTCCTTAACCTCAGGCAAAGTGCTACAGCTACAGATGCAGCTCCAGCTGCTGCTCTGTCCTCCATGTACTAATGCTCCTACTTCAAAGCCTGCGCTTCATAAACCATCTCGGAGCAGGAGAGCCGGTGTCGGTTCATTTGCTGAAGCTCCTCCACGGTGCCCTGAGAGGGAAGATTCCCAAAATGCACCTTTTAGAGGAGTTCTATAGTGGAGTTTGCTTCAGCTCTGCGGAGTTTCCAATTTGTCTGTTTTAATCATTGGCGGTTGAGCGTTCAGATGGGTGAGAGGAAGGCAGACCCGACCGCATCAGAGAGGGCAGCAAGTTTAAGGAGTGCCTGACATCAGAGGCGGTGCAGGCCACTGACAGCTGAACAGAAGCACATGGTGCCACATCTGGCTTTTAGTTTAGCGTGCAGTTCCCCTCAGTGTATCTCAGCACTATGATTATCTCTGTCCCACTGCCTTACAATGAAACAAAAGCGATTGTTGTCTAAGGATAGCTTTGGGAAACAGCATTTCTGAGATTTAACTGCTGATGAATGAGTTTAAAGAGGAGAACCAGAGCCACGGTTTGATGCCCGGGAACTGAGGGCAGGAATAAACAAGCATTTCCGAGTGGAGGAGATTATGGTGCTATCAGCAGTTTCCCGCTCTGCGTGCTGCTGGGTTTCCTCGGTAACCTTCTCGGTGTCCTCATAGTCACCCCGCCACAGCTGGACCATGTGCTCCACAGCTGAGGTTTACTGGCACAAGAAAACCACCACAAAGTCAGGAAGAAAAGAGCAGGGTGCCCCTCCAACCACACGAGTATTTGTGCACATGCTGCTTCAGTCAGTATAAACATACGCATGGGAAACGCTGCGCACGCGGCGACACACAAACACCATCCACGTCTTGATGCACATTTTGCGGAATCTGACCAGGGATTCACTACACCGCACGAAAGGGGAGGCCCGCATGTGGAATAAACAATACTCTAATTTCAACAGCAGCCAAGCCCAGTGGTTAGAAGAGCTATCTTAGAGAGGTCACAAGGTCAACACACTGAAAATTTTAAGCAACATTCAAAAGACGGATCTGCCGGCCCGATGAGTATCTGTTTTCATTTTGTGAGCTCTGGGATCGTTTGGTTGCTCTGAGCCAAATGTAAAATCTTGTTGAATTTTTAAAATGGCTCGAAGCAAAGTAGCATGTTGCAGCACCAAAAAGTAAAAACAATTACTCTACCCTAGTGATGTTTGCAAAAACAAGACCTGTTATGTTATGTTAGAAAATCATACACAACCCCTTGTGGGTAGTGATTTTGATGTTGACAGCAAACTGATGAGTAACACAATGGTTAAAGGGATAGTCCAAAATTTTGGCAAATTCCCCTATTGCCATAATCCCTGTTCATTAATTAATTCATTTAATTATCGGTGCATGTTGTTTTGAGATCTGCGGGGCAGAGACGTGAGCTGCTCAGCGAATACAATGGAGGTGAATGGTACAGGTCCCCTGTCCCTCATCAAACTCATCAAACACACAATCCAACAACTCCAAAACACTCTTATGAACAAGTTGTGACCTGCACATTCACCACGCTTTGGTAAAAGATACTCATTTCAGCATTAAGGTCTGTTTTTCTTCTACTGCCCAACATGATTTCCTATTGAGATTGGGGTGATTATGGTTACCATGCTAAGATACAGAGGCCTCTGAAGTAGCGGACTGGTTATACTAACATGAAATCTGCCCAAAAAAATAAATTGGGGGAGGTGCATGAGCTACCTAGAAATTTCCATATAGGCTTCAGTTTAATTTCAGTAATTAAAAAAGCTTGCGTCTCAGTTCAAACACACAATGGGTTAGCTATTGTAACTCCATACAAGGGGATCTACCTCTGGGGAAACCCAAGAACGAACCAAACTTCCCCTAAGGGATGAACAAAGCTCTGTCTACCAATCTGCTAACTGACAAGACTGCAAACTCTCCAGGTTTTGACTTTGATGTATCCAACCTGCGGAAGAGCCTCTTCTCATCCTCACTGATAAACCCTTTCAATAACGTGGAGTTAACATCCAGGGGTGAAAAGTGGAGAGGGTAAGGGTGTCTTTGTGTGTGAGGGGGTGGGTGTGTGGTGTGATTGCATCTCTGCACTACCAGTTCAGACAGGTCTCAACTGGATGTTCCTTCCACCTTAATGGGCCTGCCGAGTCAAAACAGCTGACATCATCCAGAAGGAAGCCAGGACGTCTTTTTTTTCCCGAGGTGAGACCATGGTTAGAAAAATATTCTTTGATCCGAGTGGGAGCAGAGGAAGATCTTTCCTGAAAAGCTGCTTATTTGCAAAGGACCAAAAGAGCAGGTCAGAGATTCGATAGGTCAAAGAGTAAATCTTGGATTAAAGCTCTTAAAGCAAGAATATGATACATGTGGGTATGAATATCGAGTATGGATCCTAGACCTTAAACCTGGCTGTGCATCACAACAGGCTGCATGAAGGGCAGAGACCAACTATTTAAATGAAGCGCAGCGCAGTGGTGACTATACATATTTTATGTGGTTAGACTGCCCCCATGTGGTCGACTATGATGACTGCAACCACACAACCTGAGATCTATCTGACCTCCTTCACCTGTTCATCTCAGCACTGCATTTGCTCCTATAGAATAAAAAGCACAAACATTGTGGAAGATACACACATATTGTTGACACAGATTTATCTTAAATTTAACATTATTCACCTTTATTGAAACACCTTGAATTTCTAAAACCACGGGACAAATAAAGACAACAAGTGGTGGTTTGCGCACACCGGAGACAAGCAACAATGACCAGCTTACTGAGCGTAAAATGTCTCTCCATGTTTGTCCGTTAATCCATGATCCACTGCTGGGAAAACACTGTCTCGGCAGCAAGTGCAGCTGGTACATTAAGTGCATGTAGTCGACAATATTAAAAAAAAGGAGCAGCTTCAGATGTGGCAGGTTTCAACAGTTCCTCCTCATTCGCTCCTCATGATTGCAGCATTGGAATTAAAGTTCCCCACGTGGACTCGTGGTCGTGTCAGATGCTTCTGCCTCCGCTGCCACTTCTAATACAAATTTAAACATGTGTAAATAATACGAAATTAGATTCCAACTAATATATTAACATTTTATTGATGACTTCTTATGAGCATGTTATATTATGTATCATTTGCTTCCTTTGCAGTAATTTCAAAAACCTGAACTAAATTTAGCAGCTAATACAAACTTTCAGTCCACTACTGAAAACTTGATTGTGTTAAAGCACAACCCAGTGAAGACTTATCCTCACCTGGCTCTGGCGTTTCCACACACTCGTCATCCTGCTCCTCGTACCCACTCGCACAGAGGCACGTGTAGCTGCCTTTAGTGTTGACACACTCCTGGTGCTCCTTTGTGCAGACTGGCTCTGACTGAGAACACTCATCGACGTCTTGGAAAACAAAACACAACACTGATGAGTGATACGCTCCATGTAACAACAGCAAAAAGAAACTTCACTATCCTACGGCTAACAGAGATGAAACAATTTAAATACAATGTTGATATCCTATGGTTTTGTTGTTCTTAAAGCGCACAAAAAAAGAAAAAGGAATCAATTAGTTGAATCATGTACGTATATACCTGTGCAGGTGCCCTCTGTGTCCTGGTAGCCGTCAACACAAGCTTGGCACTTATCAGGACCAGGTCCAGTGCAGCCGGAGCAAACTTTGTCACAAGCTGTAAAGGACAAACACCCCCCCCAAAAAACTTTCTATTAGATAAATGAATAACTTTCTCATTTTTGAAACATGGCACATTATAAAAAAGCGCTTATAGCCTTGAAACAAAGGTCATATCACAGGAAAAAAAAAGTCCTTTACCCTTGCAGGAGTAGGAGCCTTCTGTATTAACGCAGTATTGATCTTCTTCACATGGAGAGGAGTCTGCGGCGCACTCATTCACATCTGCAACACATGAGACAGATTACAGTGAGATGAACTGTCCAGAGCGCTGGGGTACCTTTTATCCCTCAGGCCTTTACATTAAAACTGATTAACAAGTTTTTTGTTGCAAATTTCATAAAGAAAATCCTATTTAGATTCACAGATGAGCAGGTGGGCACACTTTCAGCCTCTTGTATTTGTTCTGAAACAACTAAATATATAATCGCATGCAGTGAGTTATAGTTATTATCACAGTTACAATCTGAAAGAAAAAAGGTAAATTTTACAATTTCTTGGCTGTAATCTGAGAGACATTTTGGCATTTCTGAGCAATGATTAACTGATTATCAAAATCATTGCATATACGGTGCTGCTTGAAAGTTTGTGAACTCCTTGAATAGTTTGTAGATTTTTCAGTTTTTGTTTTTTTAAATCATGATTTTCTTATTTTATCATCACCAGTCAGGTTTACATTTATCAACTCCATGTACTTGTTTTGTGGGAACTGTGTGAGTAGCCAGCAGAGTATGTGAAACATAGAATCAGAGTATGTGCAGAAGTCAAGGAGGTGATAGACTCAGGTGTAACACATGTGGGTGCTCAGATAATTAATTAATCAAATGAAGCATCCTAAGGAAAGGTTTTGTAAGATCTGCAAGACAAATCATTTAAAAGAGGACACTCTGCATCACAGTATCTCTGCTCAGAAGTGGACTGCCATCGAAACTTTAACCAAGAAGCACCAGAAAAATAATAAATCAGGTAAAGGCCATCACACACATCACCTCCAGAGAGTTGCAGACCTCTCTGGCAGCATCTGGGATGAATGTGCATGCGTCAACAATCAAGTGAAAAATGAATAAACATGCCATTCATGGGAGAGTTTCTAGAAAGAAGCCTCTGCTCTCAAGAAAGAACAAAGTTGCCCATTTAAACTTTGCCAGAGAGCATGTGGACAAACCAGAGGCCTTCTGGACGTCTGTTCTCTGGACAGATGAGTCCAAAATGTAATTATTTGGCCAAAATCACAGGCATGTATGGAGGACACTCTCAAAAAGCACTGCATATTCTCTGGCAATCGACTAATTAATGTTCTAATGTTTCATTAGAAGTGCAAAATATTAAAGTTAAAGTGGTTTCTTTCCGACTATTTGAAATGTTGCGATAAGTGCAATAAAACCATAGACCACCACCATAGATGAATGTGATTTTAAAGGGATAGTTCACTCAAAATTCAAATTGCACTCATTATCTACTCACCCTCATGTCGACTAAGGGCTGGGAGAAGTTTCAGAGTCCTCCGTGGCTTCTCTGAGTTACAGGGGGTCTCGGCGTAGCAGTATTTGTCCATATAATGGTTGCAAATGGATACCACTTTTCTTCGTAACAAAAAGGCACACCAAAAAACATCCAAATACCTCCATGCTGCTCGTATGTAATGTCTGTCTTGTATTGAAGCCCCAAAATGCGAAATTGTCTGAAGCCCCGAAAAAAATTTAATAAATCTATATTTCAAGCTTGTTTGTAGCGGAAGCTCCTCTTCCTGGTTCGTCCAATTTTTTTCGGAACAGTATTTCGGGGCTTCAGACAATTTCGCATTTCGGGGTTTCAATACAAGACGGACATTACATAAGAGCAGCATGGAGGTATTTAGATGTTTTTTGGTGTGTCTTTTTGTTACGAAGAAAAATTGTATCTATTTGCAACCATTATATGGACGTGCACTGCTACGCCGAGACCCCCTGTAACTCAGAGAAGCAACGGATAACTCTGAAACTTCTCCCAGCCCTTAGTCGACATGAGGGTGAGTAGATAATGAGTGCAATTTTAATTTTGGGTGAACTATCCCTTTAAGTCTCATCATGGATCCCCAATTTCACACACTTATTTGAACTGTGTTATATTCTCCTTAAAATGCATAATTATACTGGTTTTATAGTTATTACTGGTTCTCTTACCAACACATGTTTCCTGGTCATCCTCTTCCCAGCCGTCCTTGCACTCATCACAGTCCTGATTTGTTTCTCCAGTGCAGGTCTTGCAAGAAGTGTGGCATTCTGTGTGAGGAAGTGAACCCCAAATGTAAGAGTCACCAGAGTCACCACCAACCATTAGATGCAACTGCCTTTTCACTCATTTCTGTGTTTAAACTAGTACCTGTGCAAAGGGAGAAGGTGTCGTTCCTCACTTCGTTGAAGTAGCCGTCGATGCAGTCCAGGCAGAACTCCCCTTCGTAACCATGGTCACAGCTGCACTTTCCGTTCCCACCACGAGTCCCGTCGCCGTCACACCTTCCATTTCCGTGACAGGGTCTCTCAGAGCCGCCCACACAGGCTAAAAATTAAGCAGAAGCAACAGAAAAAGGTTAAAACACTCTTAACATCAGCATTACCTCCATAGACCAGTGGTTTTACTTGCTGGGATCATGCATTGCTACATATTTTGTCCTCACCATTGCAGTCAGGTCCAAACGTTCCCTTCGGACAGCACACTTTGATGTTTTCTACGCAGAACCACTTATGCAGGTCAGGATGTTTTGTTTTCCTGCGTTGCAAAAACAAAACCAAACAGGAAGAGATGAGGTTTACCACACCTTACAGAAAAAACTAATGTTTTTGTACACCTCCGACAAACAGTTTAAATCCATCCAGCTCTGCCACTGTGAGTGTGTGTGCTGACATTAAGACTTGGACAATATTTACATTAAACCAACACACCCACCTCTTAAACCACCAAATTTCAAATTGGTCTTCGTGCTCCTCGACCATGTGGTTGCACTCGAAGCTGCTGCTCTCGCACAGCCCCTCCACAATCTCCATCAGACGAATCTCACTGCAAAAAAGGACCAGCTGAATGGACACCAAGCACTCTGCACTTTGTTGCACAGCACAGCGTGTCTGTCCTTGTGTATTTTGTGTATTTTAAATGTATTTTGGGCTGCTGTGACACTGAAATTTCCCCTTTAAGAGATTAATAAAGTACCTACTACCTATCTACCTAAAATAATATGACAATGTAAAGGCAGGAAACTTGGGAGATTACATGTGTAAATGCATGAATACAACCTGCTTTCTTCAATAGCCCTTGTCAAGTCAAACGGACAGATGTAACTGTTAAATGTTTGCCTAAGCTGATGTGGCAACTTGTGAGCTACAGATTCAAATTCATGTGGTTTATCTACAACTCTGATAAACTTCATGCTTCATCCTCAACAGTCCACAGCTCTGGTGTAAAACAAACACAGCTCAGATGACATGTGCCTGTGGCAGGGCGACCTGTGGTTTGAGCAGGACAGAGTGTGTTGTTGTCTCACCTTGTCTCATATTTAGACAGCTTCCTCTCCTCCCAGGCTGTGTTACCTCCGCCAAAGTTCTGCTTCACTGTCCTGTCAAAGCCCTAAAAACACAAAACAGTCATTTTTTGTGTGAAGAAAGAGCTATATTAGGGGTAACAAAACAACAAAAAAAGCAGCCCACAAACACACACAAACAACATAACTGTTCTCCCACCTTTTGGAAGTTATCAGTAATATGCTGGCAGGTGGTACAGGCGCTTTTTAAATCCCTCTTGGCGTCGGTGACTTGTAAAAGTAACATAAGAGTAACACAATACAAAAGCTGCAGTAGCCGCAGCTGTGGACCGGTGGACAGCATCTCATCCAAACACTACAGACCCACTTTCATAACACAACATACGCCTAAGCCACTCGCAGGCTAGCTCCTCACCAATGATAAAGTGCAGCGCGGTTCGGACACATCTAAATGAGCTTTTATAAACATTAAATCTACGTTTGCGCTATCTATGCAAAGCAAAAGAAAGTAGTATTTACATGCCGGTTATGGTGGAAAACGGTACGGTTCTAGTTTTCCGCGTCAGCGTCCTGGTCGAATTGTGGCTTGTGCTGATTGGCTCTTTTCCCTTGTCAATCAAATTTGCAGCCAACCGCAAGCCGCCACGCGCGGGACAAAAAGATCCTTCCGCACGTGGAAAATTCAGGAAACATAGTAGTAGCATGTAAAATATTTTAGTTTTTGTCCTTGAGTGAAATATTCGAATACATTCATAAACAATATCGTAATGCCACTGTTTTGAAATTATTGTAATACTTAAAACGATATGAAAACATGTCACATCGGTCATTTCCTGTCTTGACCGGAAATGACAAAAGTCTCTCAGCTGTCATGGCTGAAAAGAAGAATGTTTTGGGGCTACCACTGCTCTTATTGTTAATTTCCGTGGCGCTTTTGCATTTATTCATTTGTCCGTTTACTAAAGTAGAGGAGAGCTTTAACTTACAAGCAGCGCACGATATTTTGTATCACAGACTTGACTTTGACAAGGTAAGCAGGTGTTACAGATCCAGCTACTAGATATGCTAGCTGGCTACCAACAGCAGTGAATGAAAACATTTCAAGTTCTGAATTCAGCATTTGTGAGTGCGTCACATAAACCATACAGAGAGCAGTAACAGTAACACAGTTACCGTTTCTATATCTTTGTCAGTCGTAGAAAAGATAATTGTTTAAATAATATAATAATGGATCCTATTGAAGTTAAAGTTATTGATAAATTAATATTAAGAGCAAAACAAAGCCATATAGGAGGATTTAAAGTAAGTGAAGCTTGTACTGTTTAAGAAATAAGAGCAACATTGTTCCTCTATTTAAAAAAGAGTGTGCTTTAGAATATTAGCAAAGATAACTTTAATGTTTTGTTTGATGCCACATTGCTGTATGCACTGTTACATATGGTTACATCATTTATATGTTCTCTAAATGTGAGTTTTTATAATTTTGACACAATACTAGAGGTCTGTGTCAAAAGTGGCTGAGACTCAATAAAAATCCCGTGCTGTCTTTCAGTATGACCACCATGAGTTTCCTGGTGTGGTGCCACGGACTTTCCTCGGCCCCCTTTTTCTCTCCGTACTCTCCTCTCCTGTTGTGTTTGTCTCCTCTCTGCTGGATGCACCGAAATTCTACACACAGCTGATAGGTAATCACTATTTGTTAGTTTCCAAGCAACAGGCACAGGATGTTATATTAAATGTTACTCTTTGGCTTTTAACCATTTTCCTCTCTGTTCTTTTGGTGTATTTTGTGCAGTCAGAGCCTCGCTGGGAGTTTGTGTTATCGGTGCACTATGGCACATGCAGCGAGAAGTGAGGAGGCAGTTTGGCTCTACAGTGGCAGGGCTCTTCTGTCTGACATGCGCGTCACAGTTTCATCTCATGTTCTACAGCACCAGGACACTCCCTAACGTATTTGCACTGCCAATAGGTAAATATGCAGTGGTAATAATAATCTAATTTTCAGTAAACTCTGGATTGAATTTGTGATGATGGTCGTTTTTTTTTTTCTTTTACCAGTTCTAGTAGCATTCACATCATGGATGGCTCAGAAATATGGCCGCTTCATCAGCCTCTCTGCTTTAGTCATCATTGTGTTCCGGTCAGAGCTCTGCATCTTCATGGGTCTCATGCTGCTGATATCACTGCTGAGCAGGAGGCTGGGACTGCTGCAGCTGCTTTACTATGCTGTTCCTGCTGGGATCTTGTCCCTGGGTGAGTGTTGACTATACGGTATAAATAATTCACTGTCTAAGTTGAGCATAGCCATGGAGCTTGTTTTGATTTCCTTTGTCATTTGCAGCTCTGACTGTGGCTGTCGACACCTTCTTTTGGAGGGAGGTCCTGTGGCCTGAAGGACAGGTTTTGTGGTACAACACCATTCTCAACAAAAGCTCCGACTGGGGAATATCCTTTCATTTACTCCTGTACATTCCCATGTATAATTACAGTAGTTCTTCCCTGACCAATGGCCCATCCACCAAATCCCTCCTCCAATGTTTTAGTACTGTTTGCTGACAAATTAACAGGCACTTGGCAGAGGTTTCCATGTGAAGTTCAGCTATCACTTCTACTTTTAATTTCTAATCTCTGTCCCCTCCCAGTCTTCCTTGACTCCTCCCCCCAGTAAACCTCCCCCTTTCTCTGGTACTTTTACTCCGCGGTGCCGCGTGCGCTCGGCTGCACTCTGCTCTTTGTTCCCCTCGGCCTTCTTGACAGGAGGATGAGGTTACTGCTGCTGCCCACAGTTGGCTTCATCCTCATCTACTCTGTCCTGCCCCACAAGGAGCTGCGCTTCATCTTATACACGTTCCCTGTCCTCAGTTTGGTGGCATCCCGAGGCTGTTCTTTCATGTAAGTCAAAACACAAAACTCAATGTTTACACAGACAAACAGACAAATATGATGTTGGGATAAAAAAAAAAACACACTACATGAATAATTCACACAAATCTTTTGCTGTTAGAGTGGCTATTATAGATGTGCATACCAGTGCAATGCTCAGAAAGACATGTAGTGTCAACAGCGTCACATTAAAACTATATGAGAGTAGCTGCTCATTTAGATAAACCAAAACAAAAGCTGCTGCTCATGTTCCTCATTTCTTGTTTTTCTTTTCCTGTGTACTTAAGTTTGTGCAACTACCAGAAATCCTGGATGTACAAACTGGGCTCTGCGGTTGTGGTTGGCCAGCTGTTGATCAACACAATGTACTCCAGCATTTGCCTCTACGCCTCCCACCACAACTACCCGGGGGGGCTGGGGATGCAGAAACTACACCGGTTGCTGCCAGCCACAGCAGGTTTAAATCACTTTCAACTCATTTGCATTTGCAGGAAAATTTGAGTATCATCAAGACTGAGTGTATCGTCCTAGTGATAATTCTTTGGTCTCAGAGAAATTGTAACGACCTTATTATATAGGAGACAGTGAGTAGCCTTCTATTTTATACTAAAATACTGTATCAGCATTTAACATTTAAATATTTTATACTTTGTCCCCTTAGATGTCTTTGTTCATATTGACACCTATGCTGCTGAGACTGGAGTGTCACGCTTCTTGGAGCAAAACAGACACTGGAGGTTTGTATATTTTTGTTTTACTTTGTACTAAGGTGTGTAAAATTTAATGTGACATTTAAGATTGTGTAAAGCTTTGATTCACTTTTTTTGTTTTTTTAAACAGATATGACAAACGAGAAGACATCAGCCCCCTGAATCCTGACATCAAAATGTACTCACACCTGTTAATGGAGGCTAATGTTACAAAGATACAGCTTCTACGAGACACTCACCAGCCTCTGGCCTTCATAGAGGGCTACAGCAGCCTTGCCTTCAACATGTTTCACTTTCCTCCAGTCAGTGTACGACTGGAGAGAAAAACTGTGGTGATGGAGAAAAAGACTGAAGCCACGTCTCGAGAAGAGCAACTTTCACAGGAATGATATGGATTGCAGAATTAAGTTTTCATTGAGACCAAAAATATGACCAAATGTGCAAATTGTTACATATCACCAATGTTTGCAGGGGTTTTTACTAGTGTAGATGGGAATGGTAAGGGTATTTTTCAAGATGCATTGATCATTTCGCCACAGATTAACAGCCAACATGTGCTACAACAGCGTGTAAACATTCTGTATTGAAACAATAATACTGTCAATCTTTGCTGAGGTGTAAAATGTTAAACCAGTTCAAATGGTTGGTCAAATCATCACAAGACAGAGTTGTAATAAAACAGTTTTCTCTTAAAAACTGCTATGTATTATTTTACCTGTGTGGTTTATACATTTTGTAGATTTTACAGATGAATAAAGCTTGAATGTAAAACAGAGCAAACTGTTTGAAACAATCAAAGCATCTTAACTCTTGGACTTTGTTTATAATCCATAAGAATGAAGAACCTGTACAGTATTGCATAAGGAAAACCTTTATTTACAAATGACCACAAAATTTACATGGTTCCAGTCTCAATGCTCAAACACTTATCAAATTAGGTTCAGAAGTCATTTAATATAAAAAATGTACAGTACATTGTTTTACTCAATAATAAACCCATAATTTAATCCCCTGGACATAAACTTAAATTGTGCTTAAGAGACAAATTGTATATTCCAAACAAACTCCTTATTCTGAAAATACAGCAATATTTTACATGATTTTATTAAAAACATGTCAGCAAGTAAAAAAAAAAAAGTCTATTTCTAAATGACAGTACCATGAGCCACAAATTCACAATGAAAATTAAATAACATCAACTTAAAACATCTTTCAGTCACAGCATTTATTTTTGGGCAATGTTTTCATCCAGAAAACAACTCTGCATCTATCATTAATCCATAAGAATCAAAAAGCATCCTGACGTGATCTGCGCAATTGAACAAAATATGTACAGCATTTTTGACCTGAAGTAGTTTTGGATAAGGCACAAGGAGAGAGTAGACACAGAAAACAGAAACATCGATTTACAAGCAAACACAGTTATCACCAACCCCTACAGCTAGAAAAACCCTCCCTCCCTGATACACTTCTGACTGAGACTTTTCATCACAACAGCTCCAAAGTGTTTTAACAGTAGTACACAGAATACAATAAAACCTCAATCTGGCCTTTGCATTGAGACTCAATCAGTGTATAAATTGATATTTTACAATTTGCCCAACAGAAACCCCCCATTTCACAGCTATGCAACTTGGTCCTTGATAAAGGGCTTTCATAGTAATGCTCAATATTTATCAGTACTGAAAATAAATCAAAGGGAGGTTGACCTTGAGGAACAGCAGACCTTCCATGTTATCCAGTAGAGGTCTGGGCTGATTTAGAGCACAGTTGACACTTGCTGTGCTGAACAGTGTCTCTGCTGGGATGATGCTGGGAGGGCAGCCCACATACCGGGCAGCTACTTTGGCAAGATCGGGCCACAGGAACTTTTTCAGGTTCCAATAGTCGAGGGGGTCACAGCTTTGATCAAGTATGTCTTCCTCCAGGTACTCCAGCACCGACTGCTCAAAGGACTTTGGCTTCTCCTCTTGTTTTATCTTTTGCTG
Source organism: Trachurus japonicus (assembly GCF_045865225.1). Classification (NCBI taxonomy): domain Eukaryota; kingdom Metazoa; phylum Chordata; class Actinopteri; order Carangiformes; family Carangidae; genus Trachurus; species Trachurus japonicus. The sequence continues at coordinate 15,917,684 of NC_140929.1, forward strand.
GATGTCAGCCATTAGGGACCAGAGGTTGTCCTTCTTTGAGTGGGAGGTGTTGGGCGATGCGGGGTCCTCGCTGCAGCCGTTGGGCAGCAGAGGCGTATCAGAAACTGAGGTAGAAGAGGACAAGTCCTCCTGGATTAGATCCTGCTTACATTGCTCAGCTTCTTCCTCTGTGAACAAAGAGGTCTTGTATCGTGGGTCCAGCATGGTCGCCCACGTGTATCGCGGGTCGTGCAGAATCGCTGACATTTTGCTCACCATGGCTTCCTTCAAGGACATGAGCATGGTGTCTATGCCCACGGTCTCGTCGAACAGCAGGTCTATCTTTCTGTTGAGGATGTGGATGAGCGGTATCACTTGTCCCAGAGTGGCAGTGCGGTTGCTCATCTCCCTGCAGGCCACTTCGAAAGGTTTCAGTGCATTGCAGACCGACAGCATCACCTCCCACTGATCACAGCTGATCATTTCCCTGAAATTGCACTCGATCGACATCTCGTCGATGGCTTGCTTTTGCTCCACCAGCCGCTCAAACATGAAAAAGGAGGTCCTCCATTTAGAGGGAATATCCTGAATCAGTTGGTTCTCTGGCAGCTGGTGGACCCTCTGGAGCTCAGCCAGTTTCTCCTTGGCCTTTGCCGAGCGGTGCACGCGTTCACAGATCTTTCGTGCAATACTCAGAAGGTTCTGAACCATTCTCTGGCTCTTTATGGCTTCGCTAACAATGAGGTCTATAGTGTGTCCGAAACACTGCATGGTGACGTGGCCATGGTCCTCCAAGGTGTTTCCGATGGTATTGTTATCAGTTACAGTGAAACCCTTTTTCAGCCCTGATGAGGTGATCCAAGAATCCCACAGATACTCAAGCTGCTTTGGGATGTCATGCATATCGTGATCACAGTCTATTTGCGAGACACTTAGAAGAGCGGAGCAGTGAAAGTCCTGACCCTGGGGTCTGACACTTGACTCGTACGTCGCCCAGTGGGCAGTAAGGGTAAGGTATTCCCTTGTCTGGCTACTGACCCAAATACTAGTGGTGAAGTGGACGACACCACCTTCGGCCTCTTTCAGGTGGGTCAACACAACATCCTTCACCTTTTCGTACATATCTGGTATGGCAGTGCTGGTAAAGTAAGAAGAAGGTGGTAGAGAATACTGAGGCTGGAGGAACTCTAGCAGTCTGTTCAGTCCAGCATTCTCCACCATCGCTGATGGCTGAAGATCCAATGCGAGCATTTCTGCGATAAGTTTGGTCATTTTTTTGGCAACCGGGTGTTGTTCATCAAACTTTTCATGCTTCTCTTCCATTGCATAAACAGCAGACGGCACATCACCTGAGATTGTATTGTTACTTTCAAGAAAATGTCCATGAAACCTCTGCATGTGCCTGAAAAGACAGCTTGTGCCGAGGTTTGTAGTCTTTTTGCCTCTGCTAATTGTGCGGCTACAGTGCAAACAAACCACCTTTGTGGGGTCAACAGGTGAAATGGAGAAATGGTTCCACAGTTTTGACGTCCTTTTACTGAAAACAGGCAGGGTTTGTGGCTTTTTCTCACTGGCTGGGCTGTCAGTTTCTTTGGTTGAAACTGCGTCTGCTGCAGCGAGACTGGTGAAGGGATGAGGGGAGGAGGAGTCCTTCTCATCTGTGCTTTTTTGGTTTTTGAGGACATCTGGGTGGCGTCTCATAAGATGCCTCATCAGACAGCTTGTACCAAAGTCGCCCCTTTTACCCCGACTGATGACACATGGACAGTAACGGCACAGTGCTTTTAACTGGTCGACCGGTGACACTATGAAATGGTGCCACACTTCAGACTTCACCCGTTTCATTATCTTTTTGTTTTGCTGGAAAACTAAATGATCCTGAATCAGGACTGATTCCTGATTGAGGCTGGGGCCTTCTGAGAGGTTGCATGGTAAGAAAGTCAGGGGTGTATCCTCTCCCTGAGCATTTAGGGAGAGATTGAGTGAGGAATCCTGCCCTGAGAGCTGCATCACCTCCTCAGATTCCTCTTTTATTTCCATACTTTCGTCCGTGCTTTGGGGCAGTTCATCTGATATGGGCTCTGGTGAGGATGGAAGCAAGGGTGATTCTTTTTTTACTTCCAGTGGATCCTGCAGTTGAGTGCGGGACAAAAATGAGGGCGGGTTTGTGTAGGGTGGGGGAATGTGATTGCCCTGTCCATTTTCCTCAATGACAACCTCTTTGTGGGCCCTCCACATGTGGCGAATAAGACAGCTTGTCCCCAGATCTTTCCCATTTTTACCTCTACTGAATTCATTCAGGCAATGGATACACACCGCTTTGGAATTGTCAGCAGGGGACAGGTAGAAGTGTTTCCATACAGCTGATCTCCGACGGGAACTAGAGCTTTTTGGGGTCCCAGGAGGGCGCTCGGCCCCTCCATCTGACATGTCTTCAAGGTTGTTTTCAATGGAATGTGAGGATGAGAGCATGCTGCTGACAGCGTCAGTGAGGGCATACTGATCTAGTTTTGGTTCAACTTTGGGTAACACTTCTTTGGATGACAGGTCTGAGTTTTCAGCTGAGGAGGTGGACGGTGAAGTGTTCTTTGAGGCAGAAGTAGTGACACTATTTGTCAAGTCTCCATTTTTTGGTGAGCTTGGGGAGGGAGGTATCACAGATGAGGGAAGAGAGCTAGTCATATTATTTGAGGCAAGAGAGCTAGTCATATCATTTGAGGCAAGAGAGCTAGTCAGATTGCTAGTCAGATTATTTGAGGCGGGAGAGCTAGTCAGATTATTTGAGGCGAGAGAGCTAGCCAGATTATTTGAGGATGCATCTGCTCCCTCATGTATAAGCACAGTGGGGTGAGCCCTTCGAACGTGCCTCATTAAACAACTTGTACTGAGGTCTTTCTCATTCTTACCCCGACTGAACTCCTTCATGCAGTATAAACAGATTGCTTTGGTACTGTCTCGGGGTGATATGCAGAAGTGATTCCATGCGGGAGATTTTTTCCTTGGGCTGGCATGACTCCTCATAGATGACAAAAGGCTCTGAGTGACAGCGTCCATGGCAACATCATAAAGGGTGCTGTATCCACTTAGTAGATTACTATAGTCATCGCCATCTCTGGTTACAAAGGGGCCAATTGAGCTACCAAATGCAAGCCTTTCATCCTCCTGTGTGTCCTCTTTTATTCCATTTTCATTCTCAATCTCCATTTTGATATGTTGAGTTGCTCTATTAATATTTTCATAGTTATGATCTGCATTTTCCTCTGTATCAGTGTGGCCAATTGAGCTACTGAATGCTAGACTTTCATCGTCATGCGTCTCGTCATTTATTCCATTTTCATCTCCAATCTCCTCTGTGATATATTGACTTGCTTCATCACTATTTTCATAATTAAAACTCTCTGTGTTTTCCTCAGTATCTGTGTGTAGGCATTGGTTTGAAAGAGAGGGGGAAGCTGGATCAGTTTCTTTTGTTTCATCTGACTCCAACTGGGTGTCACCCTGAGAAGATAGGTGGGGAGAAGGGGGAGAGTCTTTATCCAGTGTTAGTGAAGAGCAAGCAGGTGACTTTGCATCCAAAATCTCATGAGGGTTGATGCTGTAGGATTTGAACACGTAGCCATCCTGACCCTCAATTTTCAGGCAGGTCCCCTTTGCCTCTCTTTTTTTACTTTCGATGGAGTCATTAGGGTCACCGAGCATGTCCTCGTTGATGTAAGTGACCTCTTCCTCCCCGTCCATGGCAGCAGCCCAAGGGTTTCTGTAGAGTAGTCAGGCCTGCTTTGTCAAATGTAATCACGTATTTTGGGTGCAGTCATCGATACAGCAGCTCTCAAGCAGGTGTTGTAATGAGTGTGTGGCTCTCCAGGACACAGGCTGCCTGCTTGTCCCACTCCATTTATCACTGAAGTGGCTCCACCTCTCCACCCACGACCTAGAGAGGCAGAGAGAAACAACACAGCAATTTAGAGAATTGAGATTCCAATGAACTGGTAATACAGGTAACCTGCTATAACACATAAGCCATCCGAATGGCATTTATTTTTTTATTCTCCAAAACCGACCATCCTATTTTTAATTGGGTTTGGCAGCACCAAACTTTTCATGAGGTTTAATAGTTACAAAACCATATGCTGTAAAATCTATTTTAATGAGACTCCGCTGGCATTGACCATTTTTATTTTTATTTAGCAGGGACTTTGTATCAGTAAATGTGTTTTACCCCCACAACACTCTCACTTTTGGTTTTGGTGAAGCCACACCACCTAATTGTTTTTTGCAAATTCAGTCATTCAGTCATCATTTTGAATCATTTCCTGTGCTCATCACCACACTCATATCTGTATGATCTGTAATGCTGGTAACTCTCCCATAACATTTGAGGCATTTGAGATGTACATGTGTTACTATCCAACATCTGTTACTTAAATCTTCATACAATCAGCATATATTGTTGTCAAACTACACCCTCCTAAATGATCAATGTCTTGAATGAACTGTTTAAATAAAACTGACCTCAATAGCCACCATGAAACTACAATTTATTGCAGGGCTGTTAAATTAGGCTGCATCAGTGTTAGCTAGGTATACATAATAAACCAGTAACTGGGGGAATAAGGTGTGTTTGTTAACAAATCTCTCTGTGCCAGGATGACAGCTACACCACTGGCTGTGGGATCGGGTCAAACCTGATCCATTAAACATGACTAGTGCCCCATAGTGGACCAAATGTGAAGAATATGTGTCACTATCTTCTTTGTATTGCTACTCAGTATTGTGCTACTGTGGTCAGAAGCCATCTAGATCACGTGTGCATACATGCATCATAGAATAAGTATTGATTTTTAGACAGCACTCTTTAAATGACATATTTTCTTTTCTTAAAAGGACTGAAATTATTGCATAAAATACAGCATGTGTCCATGCAAGACACATCAGCTACAGGACCATCAGATTAAGTACGTAAATCCCACACAGGCCCAAGCCAGACTAAAATATGAAATCTCATTTAATAAAAATAATTTAAGAAAAAAACAACAACATTCGACTTAAAACCACATGAATGCAGCCAAAACAACTTATTCCATCACTAATTCATAATACATTATCTCATTTACGCAGACGGTCTGGAAAAAAATAGAGGGGAAAAAACAAGCAACGTTGGGCCATTTCCTAAGTGATCAGTGACAGCCAGTTTTTCCGGGTTTGGCTTAAGTGCTAAGCAGGAAGATGCGAGAGGACAGCAGAAAATAGCCAACACTGACTAGCCTTCGCCTTGACGTAACATACCAAGTAGTAAATGGGTATCGACACACCGGCTTTCAGCTTTCTCCCATTGAAACACACAACACAAAGCCCGAAACTTGTGCGAGCCCGGTATCAATTGTTATCTGTCGTTACAATAAGGCAAAATCGGCCAGTTACGCTACATCATCAGTTAACACCACTGTGGCTATCCTGGTGCTAACTAGACTAGCCGCACGGCTAATAAACACATAAAAACAACACACAGGTACAGCACCATGGTCACATGGATGTGTAGCACAAATATTAAAAACCAACATAACTTATACGACTGCACCATTACGGCCACAATGACCAGAGAGGACACTCACTAAAAATTTCGGACCTCACCACGACTGCTAGCTGGTTAGCTGCCAGCTAGGCCACACACAGGACACACTAGCTAACCTGGCGAGGCAGAACCAGCCGTGGCAACACACGAACCACACGGGATCCGAATCAGACCAGCACTCACCACGACGTCCTGACCGCATTAAACCGTTTTCCGGACGTGTACATGAGGTCAGCGTACTTACTGTGAAGTGTGACGGAGTGATGACTGGGTTTCGGCTCCTAAACAGTTAAATATGACACATTTGATTGATCCGGAGGGGGGTTCACTTTGTTGCTTTTGTCTCCTGGTTTGCTAGCAGTTCACGTTCGGCCGGAGCAGCTCCACACAGCGTCGGACGGAAGGAACATGTTTTAATGATGTCACCGGGCGCAGGGTCTCCAGTGTGACGAGAGGGGTTGGGGGGTGGTGGTAGTAGAGTAGAGAGTAGAGAGTAGAGAATACTTCAAGCAATATGTCACACAAAAACGCGCTTTACGTTGACTAGCACTTTTTTTTATTTACACTTGCCAGTATTATTAGAATAACAGATTGAGTGGTCATTTGTTATTTGTAACTAAACATATAGCAAGTGAGATCATATTTTCTATTTTGAACGGTTATTAATTTTTTTCAAAAAAAAAAAAAAATTCTTCTCCCAATACTACTACTACTAATAATAATAATAATAGCAATGCGAAAAACCATAATAATAATATTAATATAGCTTTATTCTTGATATTTGTTGCATTATGGTGGTGCTGTCGGTTTTCACATTATCATGGAACAGCTTAGTATTCATCAGCTTGGATTGAAACATGAAAACAACCCAAATGCCAAACGTGACTGTTAATAAACGAACAAGAACCATGGCAACGCGCCAGGTAACGTGTGATTACGACATAATTACTACTCTGTGAATGATGAATGACGGTTCGTCTGTGTTGCATTCACGGCCATCCTGTGGCAACGGCTCAGACGTTTACATTAGCCTATATGTGATGTTTTATTTATTTATTTTTACCCCCACCATACGTTATCAATGGTCTGAATGAATGGGGGGTCTCTTGACCTCAAGGGCAGAGAATGGGGTCGCAGTGGTCACCTGGGTGGGGCACGGCAGTGTTTTGTTATTGTTGTTGTGTCCTAACTGTCCCCTGTATGTGGCGTTAAAATGCTGATTCAATTCAAACCCCCACAGTCTCACAGAGAGACGTTAGTAAGATCCGCTGGTTATTATGACTAAACACCCCAGTCACGGGAGCCAATATAGGCTAGTAGTGTAATGTCTCAGATTTAATCGCTCGGTGCTACTACTACTGCCCCCGTTTCGCTCTTTGTTTGGCAGCTTTGTCTTGTGTATGGCGACTAAGGGTCGACAAAAGGCAATGCATTGATTGTGGTGTGACAGATGGACTATTGTGTGAAATCTACGACTCACAACCACCACCAACATCAGCAGCATGAGCCAGCAGCGTCACACGTAGAGTAAGTGCGTACGGGTGGGAGTTGTCTGGTGGTGGTGAAACGCATTGTTGTGTTGGGGGACGAGCCCGTCCGTAGTGCTGCTGCTGTTGCTGCTGCTTTCTGCTGTTGCCTCTGTTGCTGCTTTCTGCTCCAGCAGGTCGACTGTGGCTAGCGACCGACTCTAGCCTATGAATGGTCCACAAAGCAAACTAACAGTGTGTTCTCTGCAGACGTCCACACCAGGCACGAAAGGAGGCCTCTTTTTGTTTTTATTAGCAACAAACAGACCCCCAGTATCGCCCGTTGGATGAGAACATTGTGTGCGGAATCAGAGCCACTTAGCAGGCCCTGTCGCCATTGCTTTGTACGGCTGCTGGCTAGCTATCGTCTTCCTCGGCTAGCGAAACTGTTCGTGCATCCGAGGTATGTGCTTATTTTTGGTTTTTATTATCCCCTTTTGTGCCCTTTGTACGTGTTGACGACTAGACGGCATTACGTGCATCTGCAAAAGTGCGTAATTAATATCCTAATGTGATGTGAATTAACTGACAGTGGTTAAAAAAGAGATCTTGTTTTTGTTTGACGCCATTTGCTCCGTTTTACGGGGTGGTGGCTAGCTCGTCTTTGCTAGTTAGCTGGCTGGCTAATGTTATTGTTAGCAACTTGGCCACTTTGACTGTGGGTCGTTAGTGGGAAAAGCCATTTGCAGCTCTGCACCAAATGGGCAAGTGCTAACTCCTGCGCAGTCATATTCAAAATACTCAGTATGGCCGCCTCCCACCGCAGTTAAATGCCCCAGCTCACTGACAAAAAGTGCATGCAACATCACAGATCACAACATTGATAGCCTACTTACTGAGGTTTGAGGCAAGACTATCAATGGCAGTTGCACCATCCATTTGCTCTCTTTACCAGCTTGTTGTTAAACTATTCAGTATTCACATCGCAAAATATTTTGGTTCTGTGTGTTTTGGTGCAGATGGTATTGATTTTGAATTAGAAGAACTGATTTATTTGGTGTATTTGTCACTTGCTCGCATGCTTCACATTATTTTGATTAGCTTATTCAATGCTAGGGTGGTAAACCTACCATTTGTACACATATTCTCAGTCATATTGTTATGTTGCATTTGCATAAAATCAAATGCACCTGCCCTCTGTCGTTGTTGTTACTTTCTTGCCCCTAACAAACTGTACGCAGATCTCTAACCCCACTCTGTGTCTCCACAGCAACACGGAGCGTCAAGATGAAGAAGAAAGCTCGGCAGCACCGAGTTCCGGTGCCGCAGAGGCCGCCTTCTCCCATCAAGCCTTCCCCCAACAAGCAGATCTTGACTTACGCCCAGGCACAACGCATGGTGGAGTTCGATCTCGACGGTCGCATCCATCGGCTCAGCATATATGACAAGTTGGACGTGATCTCGGACGACGACCCCATGGTGCAGGAAATGATGGAGTGCACCAGCAATAAGGAGAATGCTGAGAAACCACAGCAGCAGGTGCTTCTGAGGTCAGTGAGGTTAAAAAACAACCAGGAGAAGAGAAACGCTGCACTGGGCATCACTGGTCATGGAGAGGGAGCTGGCCATCAGGCCGGCGCCAATGCTGGGTCAAAGCTTCCCGAGCCCAAATTCCGTACAGTAGAATACAACCTTCCGGCGGTTCCTAAGCGTCCGGCCACCTTTTATAAATTCATAGAGAAAACTGAGGAAGAGCTGGACGAGGAAACGGAGTACGACATGGACGAGGAAGATTACGCGTGGCTAGATTTAGTCAATGAAAAACGGCGAGGCGAGGGGGTCAGTCAGGTCTCCCACAACGTTTTTGAATTCCTCGTAGACCGCTTCGAGAAGGAACTGTATCTGGAGAGCCTCGACAAAGGCAGCGAAAAGCAGGCTGCCATCGACGAGGACGCTGTCTGCTGCATCTGCATGGACGGCGAGTGTCACAACAGCAACGCTATTTTATTTTGCGATATGTGCAATGTGGCTGTGCATCAGGAATGCTACGGTGTGCCTTACATTCCTGAGGGCCAGTGGTTGTGCAGACACTGCCTCCAGTCACCCAGTCAGCCCGCAGATTGCATCCTCTGTCCCAATAAGGGCGGAGCGGTGAAAAAGACGGAGGACGACCGATGGGGCCATGTGGTGTGCGCGCTGTGGGTCCCTGAGGTCGGCTTCTCCAACACCACCTTCATCGAACCCATCGACGGAGTCAGCCACATTCCTCCAGCCCGCTGGAAGCTCACATGCTACCTCTGCAAGGAGAAAAGTGTCGGGGCGTGCATCCAGTGCCACAAAGCCAACTGTTACAGCGCTTTCCACGTCAGCTGTGCCCAGAAGGCCGGCCTCTTCATGAAGATGGAGCCGATCAAAGAGGTCACGGACACAGGAGAGCCCACCTTCTCAGTGAAAAAGACAGCCTACTGTGGAGCTCACACACCTAACGGATGTGTGAGGAGACCTCTCACGATATACGATCAGGTCAAACCCAAAAACGGACTATGTAAGAAAGTGGACAGAGGGCGGGCTGCTGGTAAAGGACAGTCAAAAGGAAAGCAGAAGAAGAAGAGTAAGAAGCCTGAGCCTGAAGTTGAAGAGGAAGAGGAAGCTGCAACCCCAGCTACTGTGCCTACCTTTCCTGCTCACAGGTACAGATATTAGTTCATGTTAATGATGGGAAGTGTATTGTGCTGGTGGTTTGACTATGTGACACTGGCTAATATTTGCCTTCCCCTGTCAGCTGCTTGTGTGTGTTGCCTTGCTGGTGTGAAGTGCTGGTGAAGTTCTTTGTTTTTATGTTTCAATGAAAGTTGCTATCAAAGCCAACCACATACAGTTTCCCCTAAACACTGATAAAACACAGACAGCCGGTCACTCTCTCTCTCTCTCTCTCTCTCTCTCTCTCTCTCTCTCTCTCTCTCTCTCTCTCTTTCTCTCTCTCTCTCTCTCTCTCCCTGACTCTATCCTGATAACACCCTGTCCTCCTGACTCCTGTAGGTTACAAACCATCCTAAACCAGGTGTCAATTCAGAAGAAGAAAGCGTTTGTGGAGCTGGTCCTAAATTACTGGACACTGAAGAGGCAATCCAGGAATGGACTTCCCCTCATCAGACGCCTTCAGACAAGCCTGCAGTCTCAGAAGAATGCGCAACCGGTTTGTTCATCTGTCAGTCAACCACAGAAGACTTTCAGTCTTCCTTTTGCCTTTTATCAAAGTACCAGTAGTTTATAGAATTTGAAGTATGTGTTGTAAATATTTATATAGACGTATTTTCATTTTTGAAAACATTTAATTGTGCTGATGAGAACTTCATTACTGATGTTTGACAATAGATCTCTGGCCTATTAAAGGAGAATTCCGGTCATTTTCTAAGTAACGCTCTACAGCTCCAGGTCCCCCGATTGCAACCATAGGAAAAAATCAGAGAAAAATGTGTGCAAACCGGACCTAGCTCTCCTCCTGCTAGCTGCGTTACACCGCAGTTAAACAGCAAAGTAATGGGGGCAGTTCTTCTAACTGCGACTTTGGCCTCTATATAATGCTCAAAATATCACTACAAATGCTTTACAACATCCACCAGTTCCTTACCACACAACACTGAGTGTGCATAACTCAGTTATATTCATATTGATGCTTTTTTCCCCATCCAAAATCATTTTTTCCCTCATGAATCCATGTTTTCCTTGTGTTTATGTCTTTGTTGATATAGAAACAGTCCCGAGCTCGACAGTTGACTAGTACGGTCTACCCAGGAAGCTAGAGAAAACAGAGACTTATAACTGATAAAAACACACATGTAGCACTGTTCTCTCATGCACACTCAGTGTTGTGTGGTAAGGAACTGGTGGATGTTACAAAGCATTTGTAGTGTTATTTTGAGCATTATATAGAGGCCAAAGTCACAGTTCGAAGAACTGCCCCCATTACTTTGCTGTTTAACTGCAGTGTAGCGCAGCTAGCAGGAGGAGAGCTAGGTTCGGTCTGCACACATTTTTCTCTGATTTTTTCCTATGGTCGCACTCGGGACCTAGAGCTGTAGAGCGTTACTTAGAAAATGACTGAAATTCTCCTTTAAGTAATAGAGGATCCCACTGTATGTGAAAATTTCTAGAAATATGCCTTTCATGCAACATGTTTCTATTCTTTTCAGTTTTTAATGTATGTTTATTTAAATACCTTCACCAGAGGCAAAATGAGGAGGAGAGCAGGGCATTAAAGGACCAGCTGAAGGAATGGCACCGTCTCCGACACGACCTAGAGAGAGCCCGGCTGCTGCTGGAGTTAATCCGCAAGAGGGAAAAGCTCAAGAGGGAAGAGGTAGGAGTGGGTGGATGGATAGTTGACTGACTCGTTTTAAATTTTACCGCTTGCAGGAGAAATATCGCTGAATAGATGGAAACAGTCTGATCTTCTGAAGTTCGATTTTATGCTGTGTGTTGCAGATAAAGTTGCAGGAGACCCTCCTAGAGATGCAGCTGACTCCCTTCAGTATTTTACTCAGAGCTCTTTTAGACCAGCTTCAAGCAAAAGACCAGGCCAGGATCTTCGCCCAGCCGGTTGATGTCAGTGAGGTGAGCTCTGTCACACAAAAACTTTCTTCTCTACAAAAAGCGTTTTCTTTGAACTACACATTCGCTGTTTTCACTTTCCATATATGCATATATGGATACGAAGATATGTGTTTGCGTTACACAACAGTGTCATTTTGTAAAGGATGTTCATGTGGGCGTAGGTTTCAGAGTTGTGCTTTTTAGTTACTATCATGAACTCTTCAGGAAGTGTACACTGTGACTTCAAGTGAGCACAAGTGCTTCAGCTGCCGTCCGGACACTTACTGTTTGATAAGCAACCGGACTTTCTGGTTCATACTGCAACACAGTCCTTTTTGCTGCAGGACAGTGGGACTGTTTTACTTGTTTTCTCTGTCTGATTGGATCCTTCTTCTGCGATGCTGACATAATGCCATTAATTACAGTGTGTGATTTTGTACTAGTGATACAAACATGTTGCTTCTTTAAACAAGTATCCATGTTTACAGAGGAGTACGACAGTGTCTTCATAAAGATCGAATCACTGACATGAGTTAGTCAGATCTGTGAGAGCGCAGACAGCCAGCTAACCCCAGAAAACTACCACTTAGACAGGGAACTTGGCTCACTTCTGTATCTGTAAAAAAGTTGCAGTCAAACTCATCACAAATTTTATCACGGCTTGCTTCAAACAGCAAGCTGTGATCACAGTGACCAGGGTCACAACCCCCCCCCCCCTCCTCTCCCCATGTAGACCGGCCTGAGCAATGTGACCTGCTGGTACTTGGAATGTGTAACCTGAGACGACGGCCTGCCAGCAGATGGTGACGTCTGTGAAAGGTGGAGGGTGCTTCACGGCGCAAGCCCGGCTAGCTCAGTCGGTAGAGCATGAGACTCTTAATCTCAGGGTCGTGGGTTCGAGCCCCACGTTGGGCGTGGCTTTTGCCTCCAAGGATGTTTTTTATGGCTTTTATGCTGCGTGTCATTCCCCCTCTCTCTCACGCCCCATTTCCTGTCTCGCAGGATTTCTCCCATCGCTATGGTTTATTTTTTACCTTCATTAAAAAGCTCCAGACTAATTGTGATTGTTGTGGTAGTTAACTACATGACTTGTTACGAGTGAGAATGGAGGCTCTCTTCCTTCCACCTGGCGTCTCATGGCTAAAAAAACCAAACTTGCAACATCAGTGTAGTAGCCTACTAGGCTGCCGCCCCGTTGTCCCAGCTCTCGCCTCTGCACGCCGCGACACAAACGAGCTCCGTAGCCGGCAATCTTTTGTTTATGACGATTAAGACTACACACATCCTAACATTGCATATTATATAACGTTATCCACCGCTCCATGTATTGATTTTTTGCCGGCTTTGTTGTAAACAAATGCACATGGATGAGAGGAGCGTTGCCAAAGCAGCAGAAAAGCGACCAAACTTGCATAGTTCCCCTTTAATTCTCTTGGTTAGCTTTGCTTGTGTGGAAAGTGCTGTTAGTGATTAGTTTCATTGTCATACCCTGGAAAAAATACTGCTGTTACTGAATCTTTTTGATGCACAATATTGGATAATATTTGCTGTCTCCTGTAGGTGCCCGACTACCTCGACCACATCAAGCACCCGATGGACTTCTTCACCATGCGGCAGCGCATCGACGCTCAGGCCTACAACAACTTTGAGCAGTTTGAGAGCGACTTCAACCTCATCATTGACAATTGCATGAAGTACAACTCAAAGGACACGTATTTCTACCGGGCAGCCGTTCGCCTCCGGGATCAGGGTGGGGCGCTGCTCAGAAAGGCCCGGCGAGATGTGGAGAAAATCGGCTTCGACGCGGAAAGTGGCACGCATCTCTCCGAGGCTCCGGAAATCAAAGCACCACCGGCCTTTTCCTGGGAAGACGGTAAGCGCAGAAAGCAAAGACGCAGCCTCGCCGATGTGTTCTGCATCGAGGAATACGTCATATAATGTGTTTTAACTCTTTCCTCAGTGGACCGCCTACTCGTACCGGCCAACCGGGGGAATGTGCCTCTGGACAAGCAGCTGCAGCAGCTCCTGGAGAAGTTCGACATGACCTGTGCCATGAAGTCCAGCCCCTCGCGTAGCAAGCGGCTCAAGCTACTGAAAAAGACCATCAACGACGTTCGCAGCGAAATGAGCCTAAAAAGAGTCCTACCCTCCCACCACCACCACTGCTCCTCCTCCTCCATAACAGCTCCCTCCACATCTGCACCATCCTCATCAGCCCCCTCCCACCCAGAGAACGGTAAACCTAAAGACGAGAGACTGAAGCCCAACGGACATCTTCCAGATGATGAGGGTATGTGTGATTTGTGTTTTGAGGAAATTAATTTCCTGGTTGACGCTGTGCTTGTCATGCAGCCTCCGTGGTTTTAAAGGAATCACATGCCTCCAATATCCCCAAACGCAGGTCAAAGGTCAGATTTTAAGCCCCTACCCCAGACATGACCTCCCAGAGCAAAGCAGTCATATGATGTGTGTGTGAAACATCACAGTATGGTCATCTTTGTTTCTTTTAGTGCTGTAGCTCTTTTCAGCACTTTAAACAAAACAAAGTGGTGATTGAGTCTGTTTATTTGGCTGATACATAACCGTGATCAAACTGTCCCTTTTGTATGGACACGAGGACCTGTTTGTTGTTTGGGGAGTTTGCTAAAACACTGCAGACTTTGTTAGAATTTGGGAAACTCTGCATTTGTGAACCTCAACTTTTATTTCCCAAAACGAGAAGCAGGAGTCAAATCCATCCTCATTTTGTTATAAATAGGATTATTGTGAGTGGGATTAATAGTGGTAATATTATTTTTTAATGTCCAATAAGATTTTCCAGTGACATGGGCACACACTTGAGATTAGTTATTACACTAATAAAGTATATCTTAATTGGCACAGAGTGGGTCCAGCAAACATTATGTGAAGCAGTTTAAAGTTCATTACAGATGAAGCATCTGCACCTTTTGTGTCCACATCATTCTGGAGAGTCAAGTTTTTTTTTAAATTTTTTATTCAAGGCACCAATTTACTGGGCTCTAACCCTGGGAAGGAAAATGGTTTCATCATCATTACAGAAAGTACACAGTTGCTGGTTTAAGCTTCAACTACTATACAAAAATGGTTTCATTTTTATTTAGGAGAAGCTGTAAGGAAAAAACACATCTTCACAGATCGATGACATTGATCTACACAAAAATGCTTGAATTGAAAACCACTTAAATTGTCCAACAGCCTCGGTAAACTGCAAAACTCCTTTTGTGAACGTTTTTATTCCAAACCACAGAAGCAGACAGTCATAACTCCAGGTTTACATGGAGGTGATGGATGTGTGACGGGTAACTCCTAACAACATTCCTGTGTCCTGCTGCAAGTCGTACTTTTGAATGCATCCAAGCAAACATCATTTTCCACATCCAGAATGCAAAAAAATACCAGCTAACATTTCTAAACAAGGTCATAACCCAGCGGCTCTGCAGTATCTCACGCTGTCGCCGCAGTGGCTTCCTCAAGCTTAAACTTGCAGCACTTGCTGAGTCGCATTAAGACTGGTGAAGATAGCATTATAATGAGCTAGTGCGGGAAAAAGAAAGGGAAAAAGTCATTTTGCTCTCATTTTTTATTTATAAAATTGCCTCAGTGTTATGCTAAATAGCCCCTAGTTTTACTCATATGACAAACCCAAAAGCCGTAAGATATTATGCAGTGCCAGCGTTTCTGCAAACACAAGGACAAAGTGTGGATGTTGCAGCACCATTACTGTGGCTAATGGTATTCTACTGTAGGTCATTTTTTGTCTTTGTCACAGACTTTTGTTATATTTGTTTCGGATTTGAACTTTTTTATGAATAGGTTTCTCTCCAGCTATCCTTTATCATAAAAAATGTATTATATATCATTTCTATAGGGCATTAAAGTCTAAATAAAACATGGTACCTAAAAAAACAAAACAAAGGAAAGCAAAGTGTGTTGCATAATGATCAAAAACTATAAAACAGCCTTTGTGGCGTAGTCTGAATGTGTGTTCTACTTAGTAGTTTAAATGATTAATGCTGACTCGAGTCAGGATATAAACTCTGTTTTCTCTTCTTCTGTCTCCCCACAGGAGACAAGTCTCTTCCTCCTAAACTGGAGCCCTCAGACTCGATACCACCCCTCATCCACTCTGACACAGACCCCGAGCCCCCCACCCTCAAACCAATCGATGCCGCCCCACACTGCGACGACAAGACTCACAGCAAGCGGGTCAAGTTTGACCGGGACATCCCGGACCTGCTGTCCTCTGCTCCACGCCTCAACGGCCACTCCCGAGACAGCCTCCAGAACTCTTTACTGGACGGAGACGTGAGCGTCGTGGCCACGTCCACCCTGGCCGAGCCCACGGGAACGGTCAGCCGCCGCACCGCCGTGCTCTTCCGCAAATCCAAGGCCTCCAGTCCGCTCAAGCCCCCGAAGAGCGGAGAGGAGGGGGTCGACGGCGTTGACAGAAAAGAAGGCGAGGAGGGGGAGGAGGACGAAGATGATGCGCAGCTGGGATCCAAGTCTTTCCTCTCGGTGGTCATACCCAGGCTGGAGACGCTACTTCACGGCAAGAAGAGGAAGCACAGCGGCAGCAGAGACAGCGAGGAGGAGGGGGGAGGAGAGAGAGAGCAGGAAGAAGAGGAAGGAGAATCTCCTGTGAAACGACTTGACACTGGTAAGATTTAAAAGAAAAAAATGTTTTAATTTGATTGGTCATTTTCTTTCTTTCTGCTCGACTAAACATTTCTTTGAGTTCCAGTATGTGAGAATTTGAATGGCACTTCCTCAAGCGCCTGATTAAATTAGTACAGCAGTACTTAGCTCGGTTGCCAACTGCTGAAATTGGCAGCGCAAACATCGCAATTAGCTGTTACAGTGCTTACAAGTCATCACAGTCAAATTCCACACAGCACAGCAGTCACAACAGCCACTTGTTTACTCTTTTACATCTGTTTGCTTAAATTGGATTAGACGTTGGCTGAGCAACCTGTAGCCGACGCAGCTATGACAACATGCGGCACGGCAGCCGCTCAGATTCAGGGCGTTGTAGTTTTATGACGAGGTCTGAGGTTCTGCCGTGTGTTTTCTCAGGTCTGTCGAGTGGGTTTCTGGAGGTGGAGGAGGAGAAGGAGCTTGAAGAACCCAGTAGAACCAGTAGACCCTTGGAGCCACGAAGACGCTGTGCATCTGAGTCCTCCATCTCCTCATGTAGCAGCCTGCCAGGAAGCACCAGGTAATGTGGTTCCCAACCTTTTTTGGCTCATGACCCTGTTTTGACCTCACAAATTTCTGGCAACCCCGCGGTCACGTCAGATATTTTTAGATGCTGCATTTTATTTGAACTCGATTGATATTCAAGAAAATGAAAGTATAGAATACAGTTGTTTAAGATTGTATGTGGTGTTTTTAATCACAATTTTAATAATAATTAGTTAAAGAAATATTTTTATCAATTAGTCATTTCAGGCGACCCCATTTGAATTCCAGGCGACCCCGTGTGGGGTCCCGACCCCAAGGTTGAAAAACACTGTGTGACATCAATGTCTGTTTAGGAGCCGCAGCGAATTCTGAATGAAACATGAGTGATTAAAATGACGCTGGCCTGCCAGGAGGATATGATGGGCTGTTCACTCATGTGTTGTGTCTTCTGTCTTGTTTCCAGCACCATTCTCAGTCTTCCAAAATGTGGGAAAGGAAAACCTGCCTTGGTCCGGAGAAACACTGTGGACGATAAGAGCGAATTAATCGCCTGCATCGAAACCGGGAACTTTGCAAAAGCCGCACGAATCGCAGCCGGTAAGTCGTCAAAACAAACTGGATGTATGTTGGGTGAGCGGAAATTTTCAACATTAGATACAGGCATATTTACAGGTTTTAACATAGTGTTACATAATAAAGAGTATTGTCCAATTTTCAGGATTCTGAGAGGAAGAATTTCAGAATTCTCAATGTGAAATATTTTCCATTATTTACATTTAACCAATTGTAAAAAAAAAAATCGACCTACCTTGAAACTAATAACCCAGCACCTTACCATACCACATTTTTGAGCTAGAACATCTTTCTACACTATTAGCATGTTCTGCAAGGAGCTGTCACATTGGGTCAATGCTCTAAAGAGACACATACATCTTCAAGCAGCTCATTAGTTGAATGAAAGAATAACTGGCAGATGAATTGTTCAGTTATCTCTGTGGCCTGTAGAAAATGCACTGCAGTAAGTGGTTGTGTGTATCTCCAGATGTCTGCAGCTTCTATGAATCGTAAATTGTCTAAAAATCTATCAACACAATTATGGATTACTTTCAAGCTTCAATGTCAATTCGGTCTCGAAAGTTGGTAGAACATGCAGATGCCTGGTATTTACACACACAGAGAAAGCAGGGTTGGAAATCAACAGCAGCTATACCAGCCAAGTTCTTGTGTGACTTTTGGCAGTGACCAGTGAGTCTTTGTGCGCTGGCTGCCACCATGGCATGTAACCAGTCGGCATCTGGAGACACTTCCCTCATGTTAAATTCACATTTTGGCTGACGAGACGGTGCAAGTGGCTGGTAAATTTTAATATCTGTCGTTCACCGCCGAAAAAAAAAAGTTCATTTCCCACCCTGTTGTGTTGTGTGCTCCACTTAAAGCATGGCTTTTGGAAATGTGTTTAAACCCACACATAACTTGTTTGGTGTTGTTCCCGCTTCCATAGAGGTTGGCAACAGCAATATCTGGATGCCCGCTAGTGCTGCAACAGTTGCATTGGAACCCCTAAAGCTAGTTTGGGCCAAATGTAGTGGATACCCTTCCTACCCAGCCTTGGTGAGTGTTTGTGGGGGAGAAAGCATGACAGTCGCCGACTAAAGTCCTTTCACCCTGATATTTTGTTGATATCTCTTCACTTTGGGACACATTGGGACCTCATTTTCGACACTCTTGTCTCGCATGATGAAGCAATAGTTGGACTGCAGCTGCTCTTTTCAGTTGCAAGTGCCCACATTTCAAAATAAAAGTCCCTGCTTTTTCCTCTAGGTGGCAGCCTTTCACTGCCACCTGGTTTAGATTTGACCTTAGCATGGAAGGACAAATGAGGAAGAGAATCTAACCACCACAAGCTGCATGCATCTGTGTGTGTATATATGTGTGTGTGTGTGTTTATACATCAAACTGTAAACATCTTTACTGTATGCTTGACTGATTGTGTGTGTGACTGCACAGTACACTTACAGTTGCCTCAGACTTCTGCCCCCCCATGTATGTTTACCATGTGTTTGCATTCATAAGCATGTGTGCGTGTCTCCCCTCTCGCCTCCTCCCCTCGCCGCGCGTAGATCATCGACCCCCACATGCCGCGCGTGGGCTGCCAGCACAACGGGGTGTCCATCCCCATGCCCCCCATGGATGTGCTCCGCATCGGAGAGCAGATGCAGTACAAAGCCGAAGAGAAACTCTACCTCGTCCTCTTCTTCGACAACAAGCGCAGCTGGTGAGTGCCGCCGTCCGCAGGAGCGATTGAAGCCGCCGCAGGTTTCTAAGCCTGTCAGTCAGCAGCTCGTTATTCTCTCGAGGCTGCGTGACATCAATTGTCAAGACACAACAAATGGCTCTTGCTTCGAGAGCCATTTGAAAATTTCACCTGGACTCCCATTACCAGAAAAATGTTTTTCATTCTTAAACAGTGAAAATGGCAGCGTGGCCTTTTGTGTCAGACAAGTGACAACCTGCACTCACTTGTTTTATCCACTGCTAGGAAATGATATTTTTCATATTATGCTGATTCATGTTCACGATAAGCATTTTTAACAACCTCCAGTTAAAATATAAAATGGCATTTCTTGGACTACTTTTGCATTTATGAGTCACCCTATCGTTATGGGTCAATAACAGGAACTGAAAATGTCCTGTTTCCTGGAAAAAACAACAACCAGCAGGGACCTGATATTTTTATATTTTTACTGCGTGTAATTTTGTTTTCATACCTCAGTGACGCCGCCTTACTACTGTTGTAGTAGCAGACAAGTACATATACAGTATATAGTCAAGAATAAGCCTGAGTAAAGCAAAGTTTACATTTGTTAAAAAAACAAACTGTGCAGCTGCTTCAAGCTCAGTATCTGAATCAGACATACATTAAAACTGAGAGAGCCTAGAGAAAAAACGACTTTTTTCCCCCTTTTACTCTTTCCCTGTCCTCGCTTAATATTACAACCAGTAAAACCACCTGCTCCTCTGCCTGATTCATTGGCAGTGTCTCAAGGAGAGGCTCCACAGTAACGATAGTAACAGCAAATGTAGCATTTAAAGGTTTTACTTTTTCTACTCTCTGAGCCAGTTCTCCCTTTTTCATCTGTGCGTTTATGGGCTGAAACAAAGGCTCTTTGTTAGCAGCTTTTTAAAGCACAGAATTCAGTTGTTACAGTAAAATAAGTTCTTTTAGTTATGTGGCATTTTTAAGAAAGTAGTGAGAACATTTTTTTTTCAGATTAAACATAAATGTAGAATAGTGCAGTTTGAAATTTGTAGGGAGAAAGTGTCTTAATGTGACATAAAGTGCTCCATATCCCATGACAGCGCAGGAAGTGGCAGGAAGAAATGCTAAAAAAAGATGTTGGCTTTATGTTTTTCCCCCCTCATACATAATATATACTTAAAAGATGAAATTAGAAAAAGAAAGAAAGTAAGATCCATGCTTTGTAACTTATTATTTGCAATTATGGAAAATAAAACTTTATTTATGGTGAGAAATCAGCATTGTCATTGACATTTCTAGAAAGCAGAAAGCACATCAAATCTCCTTCTGTCCAGATGATGTAATGTCAGTGCCTACTCTCCTCTTCCCCCCCTCAGGCAATGGCTTCCTAGGTCCAAGATGGTTCCTCTGGGGATGGACAAGACCATAGACAAGATCAAAATGATGGAGGGACGCACATCCAGCATTCGCAAGGCTGTCCAGATCGCCTTCAGCCGTGCCATGAACCACCTGAGCATAGTGCAGGACGAGCCAGTCAGTGACCTCAGTGATGTGGACTGATGACACTCGCTGGCTCTGTCCCCACACACACACACACACACATACACACACACACACACACACACACACTCTTGTACCTCTCCTGTACCAAATACATTCACCCCTCTCCACCCCCACCACAACACCCCTCCTCCTCTCTCTGTCTCTACAGGAGACTCAAATGTTTACTGGACACCTGCTGTAACAGGTGGTGTCTGCTCCTCACCCACTCCTACTCGTACACACTCCTACCATGTGCCGATGGGATACGGCTGCTGCTGAATGTGAATGTGTCTGTCCTCTCCACCTCCAGGCTTGTACCTGTGCTCAGAGACTGCTCCCCTCTTTTGTCACTCCCCACCCTCACCCCACCAGTCACCACTGTCATTTCCATTCATCACGTCGAGGCAAAACGCTTCTGTGATTGATTTAGAACATTTTGGTGACCTTACCTAATGTATCTGTGAGTCAAGACTTTGTAGTGAGACAAACTGAACATCAGTTGTTGCATTTTGGCTGATGCTGATTAGTTTTTTTTCAAACTCGGTCCGTTATACTGGCAGTAGCCAGTCACCATTTCTGTTAAAAGTTGCTAAAAAAGAAGCATCTAGTAGCTGGTAAAGCAGCTAAAGTGAATAAACTATACATTTCCTGCCTACACGGAGGCTTTTCAGTTGCATTGAATCAGCTGTAGCCAAAGCTAACATTTATGTTAAGGTCACATTTACATACTGAGTTCATCTCCATTTACAGATATCTTCTTTTGTATTTAAATTGTAAATATATTGTACAGCTGCTTGACACTAACTTATTTTGTAGTTTTGACATAAATGGGTACTGTACAGGAGTTTTCTTAGTATTTATACTGGATGCATTCTTGGCACAAATGTGTGCTGTTTTGCCAGTGCTGTATGATCAAGAAGAATATAAAAAAAATGCAAAAGCCTTAGTATTAAGGAGATTAGGGCTAAAATGTCATGTTTTCTGAAAATTATGAAGTATTCCCTTTTTTCATTTTTTTTTAAGTTATTGAAGTTTATAATCGTAAGCTTCCATTTGGCATTAATCCTTTTTGTATAAAAATAGTTTTAGTATATTTTTGTTTATATATATTTATATGATTTGAATACATGGTTATACAGTATGTAAGTCTCTGAAGCTCATATAGGCAGTCAGATGTTGTGGACACAGAACGTATATTGTTCTCAAGAAACCAAAAATGTTGCTACCCAGATGTTTTTTGCTGATTAATTTTCTGTGTGATGTGTGATTGTTGCCAAAAAAAGAAAGAAAAAAAAGTGTATTTTTATGTGATGCATTTGACTGTTACTTGGTTTTGCTGTAGTCGTAGGGAGATGTGCCTGCGTTAACTTATTGTAAAGTATTTGCATTACTTTATATTCAAGGAAAGACGTGCAAACTGATTGTGGTAAAGTGGCACATTTTGTGGTGGATACTTGCCTTCTTTTTAAGTAACCTTTTCTAACTTTTCTTTTGTAGTTGTAGACTTCAAGACATTTCATTTTATACTATTGCTTATTTTTTCTGGGTAGCATTGGGTAGTTTTGGTATATTTCTTTTGTACTTAACTGTAGTAGTTTTTTTAATCAGGTTATATGGAATATTGCTGGGACTGTTTTTTGTAGCAAAGCAAAAAATAAACATACAAATATGAACATGTGCCGCTTTACTTTTTTTTTTGGTGATATCACTCTCCCTTTCATGCTTCTACAAACCCACAGCGCAATCAATAGATCAAAAACGCAGTGAAAAAAGCTAAAATTGGATTCAATTTGTTATTAGAATGAAATGTTTTGAGCGTAATCTGGGGAACGAGAGATTTCAGTTCTTATAAATATCACTTTAAAGGACTGTACCTCCTTCATGGTTGGCAGAGGGCAGACACTAATTTAGCCAACCACTTGCCATATGGCACTGTACCATGCTCATCTACTCAGCTGATGATTGTCCACTTAAATTGCAAATTGGGTCCTATAGGTTGCCAGCTACATAATGTGGGCTTCAAAGAAGGCTGCTTTATGAACTGTGGCAGGACACATTGCTACACTTCAAGTATCAAACATAATCTTGACACGCTGCTGCACACTTTGCATGAGATGAAGGCATCGGTGAATGGTACCACTATGAAAAAAAAGTTATCTTGTAAGAAGTGATTATTATTCTAAATTCTGCTCCTGTGTATAATTCTCTGAAATTACCAGTAAACCAGAGTCAGCTGAGATTAATTTCCACAGTAACTAGTAAACAGACAAGGTAGGGATATATAGCTAGTTTAAAGAGCCTCCAGAGATGTTTTAATGATACAAAATCATTACCGTTTCCACTCTCCAGTTCCCAAGCTCAATTTTAGTGCTTTCCAGTAGATAATTCAGCACTTGACAGTACAAACTGTAGCTACCCAAGTTTATGCTGGTGGTCCATAAAACTATCAATACGGTACAACAATCTAAAAAGACTTACTCATCAAACGCTTCGCTCATTCAAAGTACATCAGGCAAATGTAAAATAATTTTTTATAAAAAAGTAAATGGCTAGGTTGATGCTGTTGTGCAAACAGTATTTTACAGCTAGGTGAGTTGAAACGGCTTCATATTAAGTTTTGTATTGTACTTGAAAACTCTTCATCTTTGTACTTTGAGTGCTTACTTTTAATTTTCAGTAGGCTATATGAAAACTAAACTGTCTCTAGGGAAAAATAGCTAGGCTACTAACTCATTAGACATGTGACAAAGCACACATGCTGAAAGGTGAGTAGGATAAATGCAGTTGAGTAAAATGTCAAATTTTTGTCTCTAAAATGTAATATTTGCGTCAAAATCTAATTATAAAGTAAAAAACAAACACCCCCCCCAAAAAACAAACAAACAAACAAACAAACAAACAAACAGAAAACCCTTGAATTTAAATGAGAGAGAAGTTTTGGGATCAGTTGAACAGGAAAAGGCGCCATTTTGCCTCCGTCCACAGAGAGGCGCTGTGGCTCCATAAAAAATTCTCCATTTTTTCCCCCCTCGTCCTGCCCAAGACGTCGGATACAAACCCAGCAGCATACCTGAGCGTCCACCTGCCGAGCTCAGCCCCACTCACTCACTCACGGCTCCTCTCAGGTGAGCATCAGTATTCAGCCTGTAAACCTTTTTCATCACTGTGTTCAAATGCTGAATGCACCGATTAGAGCGAATGTCAATTAATGCTAAATCAGTTTGAGGACATGGCTGCTGGTTTTGGCGCCCTCTCTCCTCTTGCACAGCTTTTTAAAAAAAAGTCTGTTAATGCCCATCACGGACCGCCTCCATTTTCTTTTTTATTTTATTTTATTTTTCACAGAGAGTGGGCAGACAATTCAACTCTTAAGTGTTTTATTTGTTTATATGCTAATGCTGAAATGAAAGTTAGCGAACAGAGATGGAGGGGCAGACATGTAAACACTGCTGTGTGTGTGTGTGGGCTCAGGTTGAACCTGCACTGTCACAGTTTGTGGAGTTAGTGCGCGTTCATTCATAAGTGCATCATAAGAGGCCAAAGCGAGGCACGTCTTAGATGCAAATCTGGCAGAAAACTGTTGAAATATGCATTTTACTTAAGCCAATCCAGCGTTTGTTATTTCAAGCTACTGACATTCAGAAAGGTAAAGCAGGTTTATAGGGATTAAATGAGCCAGTAATGGCCCCATGATATAGAAAGCCACCTTCAAGCCACTATGAAAGACATCTCCCATCTTTATAAACAATTGGAGTTAATGTAGTCTCACACACACAAACACACAGCCGAGTCTCACTCCATCCCTCTCT
This sequence comes from Trachurus japonicus, assembly GCF_045865225.1. Taxonomy (NCBI): domain Eukaryota; kingdom Metazoa; phylum Chordata; class Actinopteri; order Carangiformes; family Carangidae; genus Trachurus; species Trachurus japonicus. Next base: position 15,942,107 of record NC_140929.1, read on the forward strand.
CCTCCCTTTGTCTGTCTGTCTTCACCAGATACTAATTGTGTGGGGAGGTAAACACAGCAGTCAAGTGGAGAGGACGGCGAGTCAAGCGTGAATATCAATCTCCCCACATCAGTGTCATCAGATGACTTTGACTGAGTTGAGACGGGCTCATTAGAGTGGTGGAGCAGGGTGCCGCGGGCGGCAATAACATCCAGGTGCAGGGCTCTGAAGATATGGAAGCCTGCAGAGCTCACCAGTTAACAGGTGAGCCTTCGTGTGTATGTGTGTGTGTGACAGTGCCACGAATGTATAATTCCCCCCCTCCTCCTCCTGCCCCCCTGCCCAGAGGTGTCACCAGGGTTCAGGGAGGAAATGTCACATACCTGCACAGATGCACTCCCCTGCATGTATTCAGATGCAGGCAGACAGACAGATGAAAACCACACACATTCATACTTGTAAAACGCGTATGCACATATTCATGCATCTGCTGGTTATTATGAACTTGGACCATCAGTAGTTTTTTGGCTCCTGTGTCATGAAGTGACAGAAAGAAATGCCTGGGTTAGCACAACAGTGTCAGACCTGGCAACTAGTTCCAGGGAACTTTCCCTCTGACATTTTGGCAATGAGTGGAAGAAAGAAAAAAACTTCTCTTTTGCCTTTTTTTTTCTCACCAGAAAAACTCAATGAACCACAAAAATGCTTTTATTTTGCACCGCGGGTCATGGCTGTTGGTTTTCTGACAGCACATTCAAAAAGTAGAAATGCTAGGTGTTAGCATGTGCCACTAAAACTATGGATGTCAGATACTTTCATACAATTTTGATCGGGATTAATGTGACACATGTAGAGCTGTGTAGGCAAACAATAGCAGTTTGATAATCCATTGATCATTTTGTTTATTTTCACGCAATCAAATATAATGAGCACAAATTTTTATAAAAAGGCTTTTAATTGTGTTTTTGTTAGTATTCTTTTATACTTTTAATTGTTTTGAACGTTTTTATTTCATTGTCTTTTATATCAATTCTCTGTCATCATTGCACCACTGTGCTTTTAATGTCTCTTTGTAAACTTGTTGTTAAAAAGTGAAGCACATCTTCAGTAACACAACACATTCTCTGGTTTCAGCTCCTCAAACGCCTCTTTGCTGTGTACCTTGTGTTATCTTTGGGCTCTTGGGAGTCGCGATGGCCTTTTTATTTCACATTTTATAGACTAAACAATTAGCTGGTTAATTGACTGAATAATCTGTAGATTAATTGATAGTGAAAGTAATTGTTACTTGCGACCCTGAAAACATAACTGCCTAGTTTACCCCTCGAAGTAGCTTGGAATTCATGTTAAAATAAAGATATAGTTTTATAGTTTTTGACATATATATATATATACTTGGCACCAGTGTAATCTACCTCATTATAAAAGTTGTTTAAATTTAATATATTCATACATAAGACTCCATGTTTTTTCCTGGCTGGTGATATTCTATATGAGTTGTGCCTCATTGCGTAAACATTTCATCCAAATTCAGCCTGACAGAGTTTGAGTCTTTAGAGACTCCGGGATCTCGACAAGAGTTTAGAATAAAGTTTTGTATTTTAAACAAAGATTGAGTTTGCACAACCAGTGGAGCGGTGGGGTTGAGGAGGTTAAACATATTTTTCACCCTGAATTTAAGACGACAACAACAAAAAAAAGTTTCCTACAAGCACAAAACTCCTAAGAAATGCTGCTGCGATTCCTCTTATATGTGACCGAGCTGTGTGAAGTGACTCGTGAGAGGAAACACACTCTGAACCCTGGCCCCGGTCCTCCTGCATTAAACATCGCGCAAACGGTCCACTTTCCATTTTGGAACATGCACAAACATATTATCCTCCACCACACACACACACATACACACACTCTCTCTGTCTCTGCCTCTCCTTCTCCCTATCTTTCTCTCTCTTTCTCATTCTCTCGGCGGGTCCCTGATAGGCCCGATCTCCAGTGGCCATGTTCAAAACACTGGGCCAGAATAGCACAGGCCCTAGGTAGATAAATATTTATGGGGTGCGTTTACTTCTTACCACAGAGGAGAAGTAGAAATAGTGTGTTTCCAAGGTGAGCAAAACAAACAACTTCAAAGGAATTTAAATGCGCTTCATGTAAATTTTCTCCTACAGTCACAGAGATTATCGTTAGATTGTTAATGAAGGATTCGTGTCTGATGCCAGATGACCTGATTATTGTCTGTTTGCAGAAGCAGGAGCGCCAGAGGCATCTGTGAATGGAGCAGATGAGGTGAATTAAAGCATATGCATGCCAGTATATGAGCTGTATATTCACCGTCATGAGGTTCCTCCGCCATTAAGTCATGGCTTTTGGGCAGCGAACAAACCAGCAGCTATATTATTCATTGATCAGAGTGGACTGTGATCAGAAACCGCTGATGGATGAGATGAAAGAGCTGCTCAGCACGGATGACGCCAAAGGAAGGAGGAGAGGAGGGGGGGTAGGAATCATCAGTGGTCCCCGAGGATGTCATTTATTTACAGCTAATCTGTATCAAACTATACCTGGTATCACCCAGGCTGCAGCTCCACACCTGAGATCTATTAGCCGCCGTGTAAAATATCTCTCCGGATCCTCATTCACTCGTAGACGCCCGCTCGTCACATGCGCCCCATCAAACGCAGCCAGGCAATCGTCTAATTATCCGTTAATGCCATGATTCAGCTGGCTCCGGAAACGTGGCAGTGGCGGTGGCGCGCGTGTATGTGTATGTGTGTGTGAGTGTGTCGGGCGGGGGTTTGGTAATGGGCGGGGGTATCAGCAGGACTCGGAGCACAGCCCTTTGATGTGAAAGATAATTACTTGTGTAGTTAAGATAATTAGCAAAAGTCCAGAATAAAAGTAAATAGGCTAACTGTCGCTTTCACTGTAGCCTGAATGAGCTCAAGCCGCGAGCCAAACAGCGTGTGATTTTTTTTTTCCTCTTTGCTGCAAATTAGATCTGAGATTTAGGATGTGTGGATGTGGGCAAAGGTTGGATACATAAAAAAATGCATAAATATATATATTACATTTATATACAGCATAGTATACCAAGATAGATGAGGAAAAAAGCTCCTACAGCTCTGCTACGGTTTGCATCCACTTTGGAAGAAAGGGTCACGGCAAATCAATACAGAGTGAGTCTGAGTGATCACCTTTATCCTGTGATGAAACATGTCCGTTCTGACGGGAGCGGTCTCTTTCATGATGACAGCGACCCCCATCCATAGGGCACGGAGGGAGTCAATGAACGGTTTGATGAGTATGAAAATGATGTGGATCGCATGCTGTGACCTTTTTCAGTCAGATCTCAGCCCATTGAACGCCTGCAGGACCAACGGCTTTCATCCCTCCGGCCGAGTTCACAGACTTGCACCTTTTACTGAAACACTTATTCAGGCCTCTGCCGCCTCCTCTCCTTTCTCTTGATGTATGCCACTCATGCACTCTCCCCTGCACCTGTGGAAAATACGGTGATTGATGACATCCAAGACGGCACTTTTTTTCCTCTTTCCCGAGGGGCAAACGTCTGTGGTTCCCGCAACTCTTAAAAGTGCCCTCATCTTCTGTAACCCTACCATAGCGTCCCTTTCAACTATAGATGGACTATTCTTCCAAACACAGTCTGATCACGTCCTTTGTTGACCTTATTAGTCATTTGAGGAAGCGTAACCCTCCTGTTATTCACACAAAACCACGAGCATCACCTTCATTAAATGTCCTTCCCTATTCAGTGACATCGTCCCCCATAGATATAAATGCAGACGTCACCATTCCTGCTAAAACACTGACCAGACTCAAAGTCCTCCGTAACTCTTCCTCTTGCCATCTTGATAGAAAAATCAGAATCAATCGGCCCCGCTCGGCATTTTCACACGTGTCACAAAGCATGATGGGAAGTTAATTGCTTAATTGTAGCATGCAGTGCACCTGTGTGGAAGCATCTGCAGTTTGTGTCGTGTGATGTTATGTTTTCCCCCCACTCATTCATACACACATGTATACGTATGAAATCGAATTTGCATCCTGCGCTACTGTAGGGTAATCTACATATTATATATTGGCATTGGTTCATGTGTTGGCTGATAATGACAATATTGCATAACCGAATAGCTAAACTAGGTAATTTTTGAAACGGTGGATCATCCACCAGAGGGCACTGACGAGTGGAATTTTTTCAATTGTAAAGTATCCTGCTCAGGATATACTGTATTTAAGGGATTTGTATCAATATTGTTTATTTTTTACGTCTGTCAACTCCCAAATGATCAGCATTAGCATTAGCATTAGCCTCAAAATACAGAATTGGGCTCGTAGCCAGGATTTTACATGCACCGAAGTCCTGAGTTGAAGTTCTTCTTATAAAACTCACCCCCCATAGTTTGACCAGTCACCAAATAAAACTGTCATTGTAAAAATGTCTAATTATTCTAATTTATTCATAATTCATTTCCTATAAAAGTCAGTTCCCCACATGAAGGTTTAAATGTCTCAAACCACTCTCCACTCTGCCAACTTTGTGGGAGAACTAAAATATGATTTTTTTCTCTTTTTTTATGGTTGACCTATAAAAATCTGCTTGAGTTCAGATGTAGACTAGTGGCTCAGGTCCTGCAGTCGTATATGTGAGTATGTGATGGTGGGGTTAAGTATGACCCCCCACACACACACTCCCCTCCCCCCCGTGGGTTAATGTAAGTTTTTGTATGTGGCTGCACAGATGTGTCTGTAAGTGGCTTCATCCCGGCTCTCGTGGCGAAGAGCTTCCCCCCGCCGCTCTCATCACCCATTCTGCCGCATTCCAAGGACACTGTTGTGATTGACGGGCTTAATGTGTATCTTGCCAGAATTGGATTTGATCCTGGGGGCTCTGCCATGAGGCCCGCTATGTCAGATTTATCCACCCGCCCCTCCACCTCGCACTCCTATCTTCCCCTCCCTTTTCTCTGTCGAACAAACAGAAACAGAATTACCTCTTCTGGAGCAGCTCCTGCCTGCCCCGATCGCTCGCTCGCCGCATTGTAGTGAGATCATGTGCGGATCTGTGTCGCCGAGTGATTGTGCAGCTTGTGTGTGTGTTTATTTTTTCCTTTTTCCGGGCGGATGTAGGGGAGGATTTTCGCATGTGAAAGACAGGACGGTTGGGGGGAAAAGAGCAGGTGTGACTTGTTTTGATGCGTGCGTATGTACTTTATGTGTACAGGTGTGTGTTGAGGCATATGTGTCCGTGTCCGCGTGGCTGTTTATGCCTGAGCATGGGAGGCGGGGGGATTGTAGGTGCACCTGCTGCCACGGAGCTCTAATTTCCCTTGCAGAATTTAGCTGAATAATCGCACTTCCCCCCGCTGGCGGCTCACGCTTCAAAGCACTGATGAGATGAAACAAAACAATGATTTGTGGTGGGCTTGTCAGAAACGCCACACCCGGCTCTGTCTGGGGTGAGGTGGCATGGCAGCTCTGAGTTGCATAACAGGCAAAAACTTTTTTATTTTTTATCCCACAGTGTATAAATCAAGGCCTAATCATCACGTCCCTAAATGGCAGCACGGCGTCTGAAATGCAGCCGGGCTAAAGTTACCGTCACTGCCAAAGACAGCGAGGATAAAGATACTTCAGGCTTGTCATTGCCTTGATACCAGTCAGATGTTTTGAAAACTGTGGCATCAGTTCCCAATGCTCTGTGTTGTGAAGCTGCGGGCAGACGAGCCGGGCCCCATTCTCCCCGGCTCTCAGATAGCTCTCTTGTCTCCAACAGATCTGTGGCAGTAACATCCTTATCGCCGGCGAAAAGCCGCCCATCCAGGTTTATCCATTGGGCTGAAGACTGACATTACCGCAATAGCGTCCCCTCCCTTATCTCTGTCTGTTTCTGAGACAGAGGGAGTGGAAAGCCGACCAAGACAGATTCCTAATTCAGCTCAGGAAGAAACAGTGGCTTTTCTCTCCATGTGTTGAAGAGGAGGTCCTCTATCTCTTCATATTGGCACAAACAAACTATGAAGTGTCCTCGTGTCCTGGAGGTTCTTTGTTATCAACCTGTATATTACAAGTACTTTATAAATAATTCACCTGCTTGACCATATTAATCCCTCCAGGAGTCCACTGCAGCCATGCATAATTTAATGCAATTTCAACCAATGCAGAATATTTGAAAGATCATGCGATTTATTTCCTCCAATACCTGCAGTTTTTCCATGAACAAGGTCAAGTGGGATGAATGTTTGCCATTTTCAACAGTTATTATTAGCAATTAGCAATACAGGCCTAAAACTGACTTGTATTTACTTCATTTAACCAATTGGTGACCATTAGCTTCTCAGGCTAAATTTGCCACAGTATGTGTCTCTCAATCTCCTCTCTTGGACATCGTGAAAGACAGGACATGAAAGAATAAAGGCTAGATCAGAGTGAGATAGAGAAAATAATAATTGTCATTAGAAAATAACCAAACTAAATACCTAAATATTGAAAACACACTTGAGCTAAAATCTGTCAATAAATAAATTGGCAGAACACCAGTAGGCCGCTAATCAATTAATCAGTTCCTTCGTTTTTTTTAAACGACGACTAAAAATCCCACAAATTTGTTTTTCTCTTTCCACCTCTTCCAAATTGTTTGTCAATTTTCTATAACAGTAAAATATTTGCCCTGTGGATTTTTGGCCATGTTTCAGTAAATCAAATCTGTAATTGAAATAATGGTTCCCTGCAGCCTTTAAACACACACACACACACACACACACACACACACACACACACACACACACACACACACACACACACACACACACACGATTTTGGTTTATGGAGCTTCTTGGCAGAGTTAGACAGGATGGTAGAAAGTTGACACATTTCAGAATAAAGTTGCAGAAGCTCCTCATGAGCCTAAATACACACAGGAATGGTCCCTGACAGAATATGGTATTGTTGAGATCTTTATGCTGCCACATGGGGAACAAATATTCGTTTTTAAATAACAGCCACTGCAGATTTAGTAGCTTTGGGCCTTGACATTGAATAAACAAGAAATATTCTGAAGGGACTGATATGTATTGTGTTTATAGAAAGACTGTATAGAGGTTATACAGTGAGGCTCTTATTTTGAGAGGGGCATATAAGTTCCCTGGGAGGCTGCTGCTCCTCATGCACCTGCAGATGCAGGGAATTGCCACACTCAGGTTGGAGATTGTTAAAAAAGAAAGCGTGGTCTGTCCAACAGGTCAGAAGAAGAATTGTAATGTACTTTCTTTGCTCTCCTTTCTTTCTTTCTTTCTTTTTTGTTGCTGTACCGGGTGCTGTTCTCCTATCAAATAACCCCTTAAGTTATCTTTCTAGATAGCAACAATAAAGTCACTGCTGCTTCTTTCTTCACAGATGGTTGGATTAAGTAAAAGTGATTCTCTCTCTCTCTCTCTCTCTCTCTCTCTCTCTCTCCTTCTCTCCTTTATTGCACCCCCCTCTCCCAGCAAATCGCCTTGCCGGGTCTAGTCCCTGTTTTGCCTGTTGGGGCCTGTTAGTGCCACCAGATATTTCCCTGTTGCACCTGACTACCTAAGTGTTTGTGTAGCACTGTGTTTTTGCTCTCTCACCTGCTCGCGCTCGTGCCGTTAAATGATTAATGCTGAAAATAAGGACCCACCAACTTCCTGGCTTCCTCTCTGTCTCTCCTCCTCACTCTCACCACCTCCTCCGAGGCTATTGATTGTAGAACAAAGGGGAGGGACTCGGGCTGACCCCCAGATTACAAGTGTATGGAGTATAATTACCTGCGCTGCTCTCGCTCCACTCTCTCCTCGCATCCCTTCACAGACTCCCTCTCTCTCTTTCTCTCTCTCTGTTGAACCGGAGCACAGTCAGGCTGATAAGGCAAAAAGCTCAGCTAAATTAAACATGTCAGTTTTTTAATGGAGTTTATTTACTTTGGTGTGTTTACCTATTAATGTCGCCCATGATTTCATCTGCATACTGGTCCTCTATGTATGTATGTGTGTGGTTGTGTGTGTGTGTCTGCAGGCGTGCCTGGAGGCCTAACCCTGCGATGTATAATGCATTAGGAGCTGAAAGTGAGGCTCTTGTCACTTAGGTTCACAGTAAACACAAAGTATTATGCAGCCAGGACATCTGCATTTGGCCATAAGACAGGCCTCACTGATAATATCCATCATCATCACTTCATTTAAATAGTAATAGTGACTAACCCTTTAAAAAGTAATAGTGGGCCAATGCAACAGTTGGCTACTGGAAAGTCTTAAGGGTAAATATGGATTCCTTAAGGGGGGAAATAGGTGGCGGTTTTGCATGATCCAGCTCATTAAGTAGAAATACTTGCATGAAATTAATTAAGGTTGATTAAACTACTTTAAGTGCTTTGCACAAAAATGAATAAAAACACTTGTGGCTTAGAGGTCTCTTAGCTTAAGGATTTATGGTGTTTCGTGTGGCGGCATGAATTGGATTTGCTGGTTTTTAAGCTGAGGGGGTCCTGCTAGATTCTATCTTCATGTTCAGCAGCTCAATGAAGGAGAGCCGTCGTACCGAGTTAATAAGAAAGCTGTGATCACAGCCTGCAATTTCCATCTGCTTTTTGCATTGCATGAAAATCACATTGATTCAGTTGAGTTTAAGATCCTAGTATTCCTGTTTGAGGTATTTGCGCTGTAAGATGCAGATTACTTTAAGGGGAAGATGATTACAAGTTGTTGTTTTTAATGTCTTTCTTAGATACACACAAAAAACTGAGACAAAAAACAAGTTATGATCTGATATATAAAAATAGAAATCCACACATTTCTGTTAAGGATGAAAAGAAACATGGAGTTAGGATAGTGTAATGCCAAATTGTGGCAAATGGTTGAAATAGCTGTTGATTCATGTTTGGCTTATTAGTTACCAACATGGCTGTACTATAAATCACAATTGCAGTTCGACCAAGTTGTACTTTTGTCTAAAAAACTTAAAGGGATAGTTCACCCTAGAATGATATTTCGCTCAGGGCGCTTTCACACCTAATAGTCCGGACCAAGGTCCGGACTTTTTTTTTTTTTTTGTTACATTGTTTCCATAAAGTCCAGTAAAGTTCGCTTTCACACTGCTATTTGACAGCGGACTAAAGGATCTACCGACGTCATGACGGATGAGTGTGCGTCTGACGTTAGCGCATAGAAAGTGCTCAGAAAAAAATAAAATAAAAATATGTGTAAAAAAAGAAAAATATAGCCTACTGCTGGAAAGCACGCCGTGGTTTGTAATCGCGGTGCAGAAGAGTGAGTTTAGAGCTGATGAAAGGAGAGAGAAAAAGAGGGTTGTGCCGCGCTCTCATTGATCAGAGTGGCAGCGATCAGCGATCAGCTGTTTTGTGTAGTGGAGGGGAACACACACACACACGCTATGCGCACACACACACGTGATCCTCCTGTCAGATGCGGCTGCATCTCTCCAGGTCACTTGTGTGTGAGAGAAATAAAAGCTCTGACTTGCTGGGGCAGACGTTGTTTGGTGTCACCCGCTGATAAATATCCGTCTTTTTCAGACTCTTTTCGGCGAAAAAAAAAAATATTCGGGTCAATATATAAAAAAAAAATAGGCTATATTTAAAAAAATGCATGTATCGTTTGGGGATTTATATTAAACACTCTACTGTTTAATTCTGTGTAAACGTTTACAAGTGTAGCCTACACTGACACACCCATCCCTCTGACCAAATCTGGATATAATATGATCTCCTCCTCTCCCCAAGTGTTGCCGCCGGTTGCCGCGGCTCCTCTTTCCTTTTTTTCCTGTTTATTTACTTTTTTCGGCACGTGCGAATCTGACGTTATTTCCTGTATTTGGTCTGATAGTTCGAACCTTCCAAAAAAATGCTTTCACACTACGCAGCATCGGACCTTGGTCCAGGATAGTCCGGACCGAGACTACCTCCTGAGGCTGGACCAAAGACTCGGTCTTTAGTCCGGACCGTGGTCCGGGGGAGCTTTCACACCTGTCAATTTGATCCGAACTATCTGGAAAGTCCGAAAGTCCGGACCAAAGGAGGTAGGTGTGAAAGCCCCCTCATTATCTACTCACCCTCATGTGGACTAAGGGCTGGAAGAAGTTTGAGAGTCCTCCGTCCCTTCTCTGAGTTACAGGGGGTCTTGGTGTAGCAGTGCATGTCCATATAACGGTTGTAAAGGGACACCAGAGCTCTTCGTAAAAAAACACACACAAAAAAACATCCAAATACCTCCATGCTGCTCGTATGTAATGTCCGTCTTGTGCTGAAGCCCCAAATTGCGTAATTGTCCCGAAAAAAATTAAATAAGTCTATATTTTAAGCTTGTTTGTAGCGGAAGCTTCTCAAAGCTCCTCTTCCTGGTCCGTCCAAATCTCGCGTGATTTGCGCCGGCGTCAGTGCGGTTACTGCGAATCACGCGAGATTTGGACGGACCAGGAAGAGGAGCTTTGAGAAGCTTCCGCTACAAACAAGCTTAAAATATAGACTTATTTAATTTTTTTCGGGACAATTACGCAATTTGGGGCTTCAGCACAAGACGGACATTACATACGAGCAGCATGGAGGTATTTGGATGTTTTTTTGTGTGTGTTTTTTTACGAAGAGCTCTGGTGTCCCTTTACAACAGTTATATGGACATGCACTGCTACGCTGAGACCCCCTGTAACTCAGAGAAGGGACGGAGGACTCTCAAACTTCTTCCAGCCCTTAGTCCACATGAGGGTGAGTAGATAATGAGCGAAATATCATTCTAGGGTGAACTATCCCTTTAAAATGTGACATTGTTGTGTTGGTCTGCCCAACAAAACACAGACTTCAGGGGACATGTTTGTTTGATACAAGACCCAACAAAAATCTCATCATGAATTTAAAGGTTTTTATTTTTATTTTTTAGATGAATTCCAATTATGGATAAATGGTTGTAAAGCTACAAGTGATCAATAAATGGTAAATTAATGGATGGATGTTTAAAGTTGAGGGATAAATAGTTCAAAAATAAGTTACAAATGATCTCACCTCAAAGTAGTGGGTAAATGGTAAAAAAAAGAGTTGGCTATATTGGTTGAGAGTATCAGATAAACATTGGTCAATAAAAAGTTTCAGAATTGTTGTTGAGACATACTGGTCTGAAATATAATTAACTGTATCATTGAAAATGGTCTGAATCTGGAAATAAGAGGCTCGGCCCAAACCGTGAAAAACAGGCCCAGACCAAAAGTACAGGGCTATACGCTATGTGTTTCTAAATGGTGTGATACATTAATTTACAATAAAAATGAAAAACACTTGATCTGTAGTGCATCCACAGGAGTTTAGGACATGCTGTGTTAGACTTGTTCTCACGATGAACATTGTATTCACAGTTTGAAAACGTTCTGTCATCTCCAGAAACTGCCTTCATGAACGTCCAGACATCTCAATCGGCTCTTGGCTCAGTCATCAAATAACGTGGGAGGCTTTAAGCTCGTGCTCACTAGCGATATGCCTTTGTAAGGAAGCCCTGTATTTACATAGAAATAGGCAAAAGTGCAGCTTAAACCTCTTTAAGTGGTATGATAACACTTGTAATTAGTTAAAAATAGAGGAGACAGACTTAAAAAAGCTGTTGTCGTCGGGAGCTGGGAAACGATTTCCATTGAATGTTGTAAAACAAAAATCCTATCCAGTGCCAGCATTGACTACTGAGTGTTTACTCACTCGAGAAACATGCAAATAATCCAAGTGGTTCACACCCACCCACAAAACGTTTGAGTGGAGCGTTTTTCTTTGCTGTGAAAAGACTTTGATGGAAAGTGGCTTCTGGTGACTAAAGACGGCCGTGCTCAGACTTTGCACGCTGCGAGGTAAAGCGGCGGAACAGCTGCGGAGCGTCGGAAAAGCTCAGACTTCAAGCCTTTCAGACTAAAATCAATAATACAGAGGCTGTCTGCCATTCCCATCGTATGATATTTATTGATTTTTAACCATATGATTGCAAACCTTTGGCAGCCGACTCCGATATATTCAATCCGGCAAACATGTCTGTAATCCACTGTGTGCGATGTTGTGACATGTAAAAAGCATGTTGGCACAAGATCTACCACAGGAAGAGACTGCTATACAATCTCGATCAACAAAATTAGCAAGGACAGCCTTCTCAGTTGAAGCAACAGAATGGTGAATAGGGGTGCAACGGATCAATTACCTCACGGATTAGATCGCGGTTTTGAGTCATAGATCGGATCATTTTCGGATCAGTGGGGGCGACTTGGTAGTACACACGTTGGTGTTGTTGTGCGCGACATAGAGCTGCTGATACAAGCATAGTTTATTTTTTGGTGAGCCTAAGTGTTCTCACACTACATGCACACCTTTTTTTTTTTCATCGACCGATTCATGGAGCAATTTTGTGCTGATCCGTGAATTGTGTGCGATTGTGAATGTATGATAGGCAATTGTACGATACGAAATTGTAGTGTATGTATTTTAACCAGCTATTCTTCTCATTTTTCTGTATGGAATCTCAAATTTTGGATTATAATGGATGTAAGTGTTTTTAGAAGTTTTTACTAACGCCCGCTTAGCTCTTACAGTGCGTTCACACCGGGCCCGAGTAAAATATTCGCCTCGCTCTACTCGCTCGAGTTTGCCCGCTGGAATACTTGTTTTTACTCGCGGCATTCGCGCGAATATTTTGATTGAGTTCAATATTTTGAACTTCCGCCAACAGGCGAATTTCGCGAGTTTGCTTCATCCGTGTCGCTTCATTCGCGTCATTTGTGCTGCGCCATTCGCGCCGCCGGCACAAATTCGCGTCCATTTGTGTCTGTACTAGGGGTTGCACGACTTCAGATTTTTTAAAGTCGACTTTAATGTTATGAAAGTCGAGTCGCCGTCGACTAGTCGCTGATGACGTCATTCATATTTTTCCCATCATAAATCACAGGAGGACGGAAAAGCTTTGCAACAATCTAGCTATTCACTGACAGACGCTCATGCACAGAAATTAGTCCACAGAACAGCAGCTTTATAAACAATAAGCTGCAGTTTGTTTTTTTGTAACATACACTCCTATGCTACAAGTGCAAAAGATAATACTGTAGCAACAGTCCGTTAAACAATTAGGGAGGAAAACGACACACAGGCCTCGTCACCATCACAGTCCTGTCAGTCACAGTTTCACTCACAGTTTTTTTTTCTGGTTGGTTGTTGCTGTTGTTGGTTGTTGTTGTTGTGCGCGACGTAAAGCTGTCGATATGAGTTTTTTTTTTTTTTTTTTTTTTAATTGCCAGCAGCCCGGACACACTGGCCACGGAAGCGCAGCGCCTCACAGCGCAGTGTGCTTCTCCTGCTCTCTCCGCGCCGGTCAAACATCGATATGTGTGTCTTGTGTGCAGACGCAACTGACAAATATTTATAGACGGACAAACAAACTTAATCATTATTTATTTTATTTTGAAAATTGACCGGATTCTCTCGCCTTTTCTGTGCCCACTTCCTGTCTGGTACGATCAGTCGATTAGTCGACTAGTCTGTGCAACCCCTAGTCTGTACATTGACTTGAAAAATTTGCCTCGTGCCCGTTGTGAACGCACTGTTAGTTGTTTACCGTTGTCTGTGCCCAGGGACTGCAGATGAAAATTATAGCTAAATACTAAGCCAAAACCATGAAGCTTCTGTGTCGACTTTGTAAACATGTAACCGAAAGTTGCCAAAACTAAATAAGTAAATAAGTGAAAAAGCAACAGGCACAACAGAAATGTTTTGTTGTCTCTTTTCAGAGCTTTCACACATGCCACCGCTGATGAAATATATTTAGTAATACTATAAGAGCACGACTACATTTCAGTTACTTAGCAGCATTTTCCAGTTTCAACAAATGTCTTTGTTTTCCTCCTCTCTCTCCTCATACTGACGCACAAAGAGCTGCGAGAGAAAAACCAAGCTTTCACAGGGATCTTATTAGTCTGTTCATTTTTCTGTAAAGATCAGGAGGCCATAATATTTTCCACTCTGTTTATACTGTATTGATTTTTGCTTTGCATTCCTCAAGAAGCCAGAGATTTGAGGCGCTTTAAGTTCTCTAGATTGCATCCTGAAATGCTTATTCGTGAATTAATTAATGCCGACACGGCTTATTAATTTATGTGAGACTGCGAGTGTTCCCTGCATTTTGATGTAGCCCTGGCCTGGCTGCTCCACTTAGCCTCCCAAGTAGGTTGGGCCGGTCCGGTCTAGTTTAAGGCTGGGTTGGGCTATGCAACCAGTTTAGGTGTCTGTGTGTGTTTGTGTGTTTGTGAGTGTGTTTGTGAGTGTGTGTTTGCTGCCCATGGGTCCATCCATCTGCAGTCTGACAGGGCCTGGCTCGCTCCCAGCCCCTGAGCACAGCCATTACAGCGCCAGCCACCAAAGCAGTGCCACATGTATGCCTCCTCAAGATACCAGGGGGAACAAACTGCAGGCGGGTATATGCCTCTGTGTGTTTGAGTGTTTGACTGTGTGTGTGTGTGTGTGTGTGTGTCTGTTCGCGGTGAGGGCACATGCCCAAGTGTAATAGGTTGATAAATCACTCACTAGCTGCAAATTAATGAACAGCATATGGGAGCGAGTGCAAATACGCCGCCAAACTGAAAACAATTGCACCGAATAACTTTATCTCGCAAAACAAAAATCAATTAAAGGCCGATATATATCTCACGTTGCCACGGCGCTCGTGTTGCAGAGGTAAACAGAAAGCTGGGGAAAGTGCAAAGCCTGTGGTTTTCAAGTGGTTATTTGCATTAGAAAGAGAGAGAGAGAAAGGGGGAAGTAAAAAGGTCTGGTGAAGGTCAGTTTAAACAGAAAAGCAGACAACGTTTTTCTTTCTGACTTGTTTGCATGGAAAAAATAAGTTAAATCAACAAGCTGGAGTTGATAGAAATTGGATAAAATCCTTCAGGGCTGTTTCTCGAAAAACAAAAAAACTATGAATAACGTTGGTCCCACTTTGGACCGCCCCGCCCTCAAAGAAGAAACGACAAACAAACAGAGAGAGAAAGAATGCATCAGTGTAATGGTATTCCACATTTTTCAATAGAGGAGACCTTCAGCGTGACAGCGGTGCACCGCGGCGAGATGGGAAGAGACAGGCGACGGGTAGGAGGGAGGGATGGGAACGGATAAAGTGAAAAGAGTTAGTTAGGTGGTCAAGGCGCCACCTGTGATCTGCAGTAAAACTAAACCCTCTCATTCCCTCCCCGTCCTTCCTCCCTCCCTCCCGTCCCTCGTCCCTTTGTTTTTTAAGGTCCTCGGAGGATATTGCCACCATATTCTTTCAGTGGTAAAATGTCCCCAGGCACAAAGCTATTTCAGATGCTTCACCGGCGGGGCCCCAAAGTGATAGAAAAGGCGTAATTTGTTTTGACTTTGCCTCTCACACAAACCAATCTCCCGATGTTATTTAAGTCCCCGCTCTTCTCTCGCTCTCAGCAGCATGTGACGGCAAACAACAAATCTCAGGTTGCCATGGATCTCTCGCTATTTATAGATTGTTTGTGTGTCTTTGTGTGCGGTTGTCACTTGTGCACCTGCGTGTGCGTGCGGGCGCGTGTGTGTGTTTAATTGTGGGCGCTTGCTCGTTGTATGTGTTTGCATATAAGCTTTCACCCCCCCACCCCCCCTCCCCTCTTTCTCTTGTTTGTTTCCATCATGCAGTTGAAACACTGTCACAGCCAAACTATCGCAGTGCGGATTTAGCTGCAACCCACAGTTCCCAGACACACGCGCACACACACACACATACACAAAAAAAAGCTTTGTAACTTTGAATTAGACTTAAAAAAATGTATTCATGCTGTATTCCCAGTGCACTCATATCTGGGCTGGTATGATCCGAGGATACAGAGAGGAAGCAAGAGAGCCCAGGAATAGCGACAAGAAGCCTAAAAAACACCTGATGGTCCCGAAATAGAGGGAGAGCTTCATTATGCCGGAGCAGCGGAGGATCCAGCCCCCGCCTGTTGATAATCAATTCCCTCTGGTGACTTGTGAACTGCACTCTACAGCCACGACACTGAGACAGAGAAGGTGGCTAAAAGAAACTCTCTAGATTTCTGCCACGTGAAGCGCAGTCACCGTTTTGCAGATGTCAGATTGATAACGCGTGTCGGTTTTTATTAAC
This sequence comes from Trachurus japonicus, assembly GCF_045865225.1. Taxonomy (NCBI): domain Eukaryota; kingdom Metazoa; phylum Chordata; class Actinopteri; order Carangiformes; family Carangidae; genus Trachurus; species Trachurus japonicus. The sequence goes on from NC_140929.1 coordinate 15,958,255, forward strand.
AGCCGACTGCCTGCGCCGTTTGTGTGACTCAGACGCTCGATGTCGGGAAGTCATTTTGGTAAACAAACAGTGAAAGTGAAAAGAAAGACGTCTGATTTAACGCCACCTCCCACAGACGACCGTCTCACTGTTGCACTTTTTCTTTTTCCCCCTGCGGCCGCCGCCACGGCTTTCATCGCTTTTCTCCTGCATCATGTAAAACAGTGGCTCCCTGATGAACCACAACACTGTCACATGAGCTCAGAAACCCCCTCATCATCACTGCCCATTGTTGTGACTAGATTTTAAACTAGTTGCCATGAGGCTTTAAAAGGGAAATGATTCTCATTCAGTTTGTAAAACTACCAGAGCTGAATATTTCATTTTCTATCACATTCAACGAACTATGCCAGCAGTTTATCTGTTATTCACTGGCTATGTCACTTCAGTGTGTCATATCAAAGTATTTGCTATTGCTACATAGCTAGCATTAGCATTAGCAGCTGTTTCCTTACAGACTAGAAGAGACATTAGCTGCGTTTTTCCTCAATCTGATTGTTTTCAATCAGATTAAATGAATCTTATTTGGTCTGTATACGGAGAAAGAGCGCTATGCGGAGATGAATGAACGGAACGATATTGCGTTGGTCGAGCCAAAAGCAGAAAAATCTATTTGTGGCGGACATCATTTATTTGGTATGGGAAACACTGGTGATACATGCTCTCACGTCGGAGTCTCCAAACCAGAAACGTCTTTAACAACACCGGGAAAAGTTGTTAGGTTTGTCGCTAGTCGCTTTTGACATAAAAAAAAGTTGCCAAGTTGGCAACACTGCTTTGACATTCCTATTTCCTGTTTCCTATTTTATATGTGTCGGGCGCACATGAATGAATAATTCACTCTATCAACCGGATCCACTCTATTCAGCCGTTTATATCCGGCATCAAGCTGATTATCAATCGGCGTAGACTACCTCTTTCAATCCGATCGGAAATGTAATCAGATCCGGGTGAATCGGATCCGCTAAGGTGTTTACATTAGACATTTTGAATCTGATTATAAATAGATGTAAATGCAGCTAGTGTGACCTCTCCAGCAGTGGAAAGCAACACCAGTGTTAACTCTTGTTTTGCTTCTGCGTCCGTCTCTTTTTTACTGGTTTCTTGCTGGGAGCAGATGGCCGTGATGCGGTCGCTTGCAAAGGGCTTCAGCTTCTTGTGTTTACAAGACAAGATGTTATAATACCCCCCAGGGCGAAGCACCACTTCATCCTCTCATGTTGCACTGAGGGCAGACTGGACGCTGCAGTGAGTCGCTATCCCTTGAGGTGAAAGTGATTATTATGAGATGGCGGGGGGCTTGCTGGTTGTAGATATTTACATAGATACAAAGATAACTTCTCTGCTTGCTTGCTAACTAGTTTTCTTGCAGGAGCAGGTACACAACTTCCGACCAGCTTGGCTCTGACTCATATTGATGGGAGCTGTGTACTGTGCAGATGGTCTGTTATGGCTGGTCAATTGCTGTGTTTTGGAAATGAACCAAAAATCATCACTGCAGTAGTTTGTTTTTCATCCTAAACAGACATTCGTGGATCTGTTTTTCTCTTAAATCATGCCACAGTGCAAAGCTTTTCCAATGAGCTCAACTACCCACGATGCCCGAGTCTTTCCAAGAATCCCCAGCAACTATAGGAGGCATCGCCTGGTTGAGAATAACTGTGTTAAGAAAAAAGGAAAACAACACACTTTCGTTTCCAGATCTGCAGCCACTGGTGCCGGTGCTGCCGTCCCATCTCAACATGCAGTCTGGGAAATTAAGCTCTGCGGAGAGAAGGGGAGATGGGACTGTACATGAAACCCATCATATATCCAGGGCTCTAATTACTTGTACGCTCCTCCCTCGTGTCTTAAATGGATTCTCAGGAGCCAGAAGCGGAGGATCAGCACTTTCCATCCCTCCTACCTACTCTGTGTTCTTTTTCTCCTTTGTCACAGCAGGGCTTGTGTTATTAACCTTCTGTCTGCTCATGCAAATAGGACGCTATAGTCCTTTCTCTTGCAGGAAGCTTGTTTTAGACAGTCGAGCCCCCTTTTGGAAATTCACATCTCTTGTTTCCCGTTGTGGAAATCCTGCAGTATTCAGCTGAGATCCAGAGCAGAAAAAAAAGGCAAATGGGAGAGGACAGAGGGAAACATGAGACAGATTGACTGGACGGTCAATGATTGTCACGTTTCACTTCAGAATATGGAAAAAAAGAGGAATAAATGGTGAGATGTGGAGAGAGGAGAGACCTGAGGCGTTGAGAGAGAGCACCGGGGGAAACGGAGAACAATAAAATGGACTTCATGATGAAGTACAAGTTCGAGTGTTGCTCTGTTTGCACTCGAGTCCGTGTGTGTGCATGTTTGACTGAAAATGTGCCGCGGCAGAACACGGCCGGGTCAGGGGTGCACTTAGTTTTGATGGCTAGAGCCCCTCCACGCACGCGGCCAGTTCCCCATCCTCTTATTGCGCCACTCTCTCAGCCTCGTCGTTAAAGCCGCTAAGCACCTCTCAAGGTGGTTATTGTATCTCTCATCAGCACAGCGCGCCGATTGGATGGCGTCGGCGAGCACGAAAAAAAAAAAAAAAAGACGGGCAGGGGCGGCAATAATCATCAGATGTGAATCAAGTGTGAACTGACATCTTTACACGGGGGCCCTCCCGGCTGATAAACCGACTGAAAGACCGAGCTAACGTCCTCATTAGCACCACCACCCCCCCCTCACCAACCCACCCACCGCTGCCAAGCCCCACCCCTGCAATGACCAATGATGAGAGCTGGTGGTGTTGCACATAAAAGCCGTATTCATCGTGCGCTCTGCGAGGACACATAAAAATGACAGCTGCACTTTTAAGTGTTACTGTGTAGCTTGTAACAGCGGACACAATGAGATGCGCGGTTGTTGAAGGCCTCTAATTCGGCCGTTATGGGGATGTAAATGCTGCCGGAGCGGCGCCTACTGATTCTCTGACCAAATGTCACCATCTATACAGGTGCATCTCAAAAAATTAGAACACCATGGAAAAGGTTATTTATGTCAGTAATTCAATTAAAAAAGTGAAACTAAGACATTATATATAGATCCATTACACACATAATGAAACATTTCACATCTTTATTTATTTTAATTGTAATGATTATGGCTTACATTTAATAAATGAAGACCTAAAATCTAAAAGAAAAGAAGAATATTACAAAGACCAATTAAAAAAAGCATTGTTAATATGGAAATGTTGGACTTCTGAAATATGTCGATCTATATGCACTCAATACTCGGTTGGGGCCATTTGACTTGAACTACAGCAAATGGACTTCTTCATGATATTCTAATTTATTGAGATGCACCTGTATCTGTCGGTCTGTCAGATTCACTCCTTGCAACTCACAGTCTATGCTTGTTCCCTCCGTTTGCACAGCTTGAAGGACTATATTTGCAGGTTTCATCTTCTTTCGCCTTTTACTTTTTCTTTATAGTTCTCTGTTTTGCAAGCCACGTTCCTGCATTCATAAGTATGTCTTTCCTGCATGACTTTCCTCTTCTCTTTTCCTCAATTCCCTCTCTCTTTGTCAAATTAAGCAATAAAATGGCCAAAAAAAGGATAATTAGAATTTATTAATTTGTTTTTATTCTTCTGGTGCAGGCATCCATTGTTGTTTTTAATTTCCACCCAGTGCAAGGAAAAGAATTACAGGACTCTTGAGTCTTGTAGTGCGGTTTATATAGTACGTTCAGTAGACTAATGCATTACTACACAGCAGTAATGTATCAGTGACATTGTTTTTGTGTTTTTGCCTTCATTTGACAGTCAGTCAGTGTGAGGTGAGAGGAAGGGCAGAGAGAGGACGACATGCAGCAAAGGACCCAGGACACTGTGCCTATGTGCTCCACCAGGTGAGCCACTTAATGCATTCACTACTAGTGAGGGTGTACATTAATATAGGCAAACTTCACTTTTCATCCATGAATGGAGGCCAGTGGCAGCCCTGACAAAGAGAGGTAATGTTTTCAACTAAATCTGCACAGCTTGAAGGGTTACAACACTTTGTCTTCATACAGTTGTAGGTTGACAGACAATTATTCTGATAATCCAGAGTGATTAGAACTGCTCGGAGGAGACACGAGGAAAAAAAGTAAGACCTGAAGAAGGAAGCATACGCACTTATTTTTCCCCTTTTTTTGCAGAAACTCAATACCCTCATCCACAGGGCATTACTGGCTAGTCTGATGAAGATGAAAACAAAACACACTCAGTGCAGTGGTTATCTCAGTCACCAGACTTCCACCCATTTGAACACAAGTTGCTTTATTTGAGTGTTTTCTTTTTGTGTGATCAACAAAGCAAAAAATAATGGAATTTCTCCCTAATCTCATCCCTTTTCTCTCCCTCATGCACACACTCTATCTCACTCACACAAACACACACACACACACATAGAGAAAGAGGTGAATTTAGCAGTTTTCACAGGAAACAGCCAAATGTGTCACATGTCCCTTCAAACTGTCCTTGACGAAGACACTGAAACCGCCCCTCCTCCTGCGCTCTTATCAGTCTGGGTAGGAGTGTCACTGAAAACAAAACACATAATAGATTTTTTTTTAGGAGTGGTACAGTATCTGAGCTTCTCAAATACACATTCGCCGGCAGATGCACTGAGGTTGTTGATGATACTATCGTATTGGCATTTGAGGCATTTACCATCAGGTCGCGTCCAAATTCCCATTCTGGACATACAAATGCTCATTTTACACAGCCTCAGCTCATATCACACAAGTGATTTATTCATCAAAACTTAAATTGGCCTATTTGTGAATAATAGAAGTCTTTAAATCAAAGAGTCTTTTTAACCAGATGTGTATTTTTTCTCTCCTTCCTGCTGGTGAAAATAGAAGATTAAATGACAAATCAGCGGAATAACTTCTGAGGGCTCGTATTAAGACACTTTATATTTGTGGTGCATTTAATTTAGTGGCTACTTACATCAGAAAATGAGCTGCTTGCTCTGTTAAACATGGGGCCCCCGATGTGTTGTGAGAGGAGAATTCTGACTTGTTTTACCTCTGATCTGTTTAAAGTTTACCAAGCACCTTTTTTACCTTTGAAACATAGGCTACAGGCACTTTACACATATTTTAGTTATCATTCAACTTGTTCATCCTGTCATTACTTTTTAGATGAATACAAGTTTCTTAATGTTAATGAAATTGTCCTAAGACTGTTGCAGGACACTTTGGGATATGCTACAGTATTTGCTTTTTTGTTCTTTTAAGTCAGACAGGATTAAAACCTTTCACATTTCAAATACAAACTGGAAACCAATTAGTGTAGCTTAGCATTAAGAGTGGAAAGGTAAAAAAAAAAAAATCCCCAAAATAGGCACTCACTAACTAACTAATATATTTGTTTAATCCGTACACAGACAAAAATGTTGAAAATTTTGAGTCCAAGTCCAAATATTCACTTTCCTTTTTGCTCTGTTTTGTTCGCTGCCAAATTCACAAAGGCAAGTCTGTGTAGTTTGGTGCTGGGTGGAAAATAAAACCAGTGGTGAAACACAACAAAACTAAAACATGACATTTGCAGGCTCTATCAACAATGAGCATTAAGATGCTGAAAGCTTCCTCAGAGCTGAGGCTTAGCTACACAGTTGAGTGATAATGCTTTTTTCACTTTGTGGATAGTCTTTTTGAGCTTAATATAATAACGTTGATCCATGCAGCTTTAAGAAAAGAAAATTGAAGCAAGAGAAAGTTGGTTTGGATTATAACCAAAAAAAAAAAAGTTTATTTTTTTGGTTAGAAAATGTTAATATTTCTTGACTAGATGACATGTTAAGCTGAAGAGCTTTTGATGATTATTTGTTTCTTTGTTGTGACTTTGTAGAGGAACTTGGGTAGTGGCACTCACTACAAGATCTGCTTTTGTTTTGTACTCCAGAAAAATTGAAAAGCCAAAGCTACCAGAATATAAAATGTAGAATCACACCAGACTCCTGTCCTGTAATCACATCTGGATCATTTCTCCCCCTGCGGTTCTTTTTCTTCTGGACAACACCACTTTTCCCGGGCGTTCGCAGGGAGACAACAGTTTAGGTGGGCTTGACATTTTCATGCAGACAATAACTGTGCTTTTGTTTTCCTCTTCGGTAAAGCATAGTTGCTATGGTTTCAGCCCTGACTTGTGTTTTAAAATACATGCCAGTTGAGTGCTGCAGCAAAGCTCCTCCGCTCGCGATTAGCCAACATATCTTGTTTGGAGCAGGCTCCATCGCGTACAGAGTGGATGTTCTTTTTCACACTGTCTGGTATATTGTTTACGAGACGCGCTGGTTAAGATGATCAAATTCAGGACATCGCAAATGGGAGTACACATGTGCAGAGGCAAGCGGGCACGTGTGCAGCACACACACACACATAGAAACACACACACGTGCACACAGTGGATTATGGCTGGCCCCAGGGGCTGAATAAAAAGATGAATTCACACAACTGGAGCAAAGAATAGTGAGCTCTTCTTTTTTGTCCTATCACAGAGTACAGTATAGTACAGAACACATCCACTATAGAGTCCTGTATAATTCAGATCGCAGGCTTTTCATTTAAACACCCCGAGGTGCTGTCAGCCCTGGTCCCGATGGGCAATTTGATGGGTTGTCATAGGAACATACAGTGTTGAATGCCACTGCGCTGTTGAATGTAGTCTATGTGTAAGTGGCTGCAGGAGGGAGAGAAAGAGAGCAGAGAAAAGGCGAGAATGTTAACCACTCGATCGAGTAACTCAGGCACTCCGTGGTTAAATATAACTTTTTTTTTTCTCCCACCCCCCTCATAGCAATCAATATCCCATTTGTGGGTTTTAGGGCCTGTGTGTTCCCCAGGCTTTGGGCTCCTCGGCCCCACACCGCATCAATAAATTACATTTGGTTTCTGTATCCAGTCGCTCTCCGAGCTGCGGCATCCACAGCCGAGGATTTCTCTATTTCTTCTGCTCAAACGGCGTCGATACTTACTCAATGACTTCCTTCTTGTTAAAATTTAATGCAAACAGCGCTACCTTCCATCAGTTTTAATAGTTATTGCTGTATTTGATCTCTTTTGTAATGCCCAATTCACCTAGAGCACCAATATGAGCCATAAAGGAATGGTTTTAAACATTCAAAATAAGAGTCTATATTATATGAACAATATATAAACTGGCATTTATAGCACTAGGTTTTATGTACTCTTCCATACCAGTCAGAATTTCTTATATTTTAAATTTAAAGAATATACAAAGAAGAGGTCACCTGACAGTGAAACTCTAAAGCTCCGGTGCTTTAAGTTCTCCCCTATTGGAGGGTAAATGAGATCGCTCTGTAGCACATGAAAGCGTATCTGAGCAGGTGGCAACTGGCGCTGGTGGGTGAGCCGGAGCAGCAGAGTTGTCGTATCATGCGGCAAAAGTGAGAACGGATCGCACAGCGGTAGACTGAGTGGGCAACAAATAAATAGTTTTCTCTGTTCAGGGGGAAGAGTGTGATTGGTGGTTTATAGCCGCCGCGCCACAGAGTGGGCTAATGGACTGCGGCCAGCTCGAGCTTCCTGCCTGAACTTTCATGGCTCATTATAGATGTGTGCCGTTATGTGTATGATTACCGCGAGCGGCTCCATTATCAGAGGTGCATGTGCTGGACTTGAGCCCGTGGACTCCCCCCAACAGTGCCTTTTTTTTCTTTTTTACTTGAAACTGCTTAAATCATTACCAAGCAATGGCACCACTTCCAAAACTGTCCCTGCAAGTGCCTTGAAGTCTATGTATATTTATGTATGTGTATGTGTGTGTGTGTGTGTGAGTGTATATACAGTCGATTTAGTAATCATTTCTGACCTGGCACAGATGTAGATGTTGTAAATTCCCCCCTCACGGCGGCTTCCCTATCTCCCACCATTTCCACAGCAGCAGTCAAGATGTATCAGATATCATTTGGATCAAACGGTGCATCTATTTCCACTGCAGACACTGAGAGCTATATACCAGCCCGCCTCCTCCATTGCCAAACAAACACCGGGCCTCCCTGCCAAAGCATCCCCTCTCTCCGTGATTACCAAAAAAAGATGCCGCGTTGAGCCCCGGCCTATTATTTCCAATTTCTCCTGGAGAAAGTTAATCTAATGAGCATTATCGGCAGCTAATGGGAATTATAATTAGTCAGATGCAGCAGATTATCTGTGCATAATTAGCTGTGTCTGTCAGCTCCAATTAGCATGACAGGAATTAGGAGACTTCGGAGTTTGTAGCAAGGAGAGGAGGGGAGAGAGAGAGAGAGGGAGGAAGGAGAGGAGGGCAAGGAGACGGAGGGAGGAGGGGAGGTGTGGGTGGGTGGGAGAGGCAGGTTTTTGGCTGCACTGTAGAGAGGGGGATTGCACAGAAAGTAGGACAGGAATGAATGTTTCTTCTTTTTTTTGTGTGTGTGTACAAAGGTATGGTGCAAGATGGGTTTCATACAGAGGACACTACGTGGGTGTGAAGAGATGTGGACATGTGGCCTGGTGTTTAAAGACACGTTTGATACCTTCTTATGCTGTGGTAAGTGCCTCTGAACAAGACAACAAACCCCTGCTAAATCACCAGAAATCCCTCAGGAGGACTTCCGACAGCCAAAATACGACATGTGTGATTTGTGATGCCAACGCAACTGAATTACAGCAGTTGTTTTTTTTGTCTTTTCGTTTTTGGCACAAAACACATCGAGGCTGTTCTTGAAAATGAAGGAATGCTTTTGAGCAACGAGTGACAGTCATGGGAAAAGTTCTGTGGAAAGTAAAAAAGAAAAAAAAAAAAGCGCCGAAATCCACAGTGACACTAAAGAACGCATTAGTCAGCACTGAAGCAGCTTAACTCTTCTATTCATTGCCTTGATTAAATTGCCTGCTCTGGTGAAATTTTTTTCTTTTTCTCCGGTGAAATCCAGAGTCATCAGTGGCGAGGGAGCTTCAAAGGATAGGTTGGGCCATTTTTGCAGTCTACAGTAATACAGTTTGTACCAAATATAAACGCAGTGGAAGAGTTACTGGTTGCTTTAATCATCCCTAATGTCTGTGCTGGCTGTGAAGTTAATCCTCTAATGTTGGAGACTTGAGGCAAGTGTGCAGAGAATCATGGGTAGTGTCGAACAAAGTGCTCTTTGGGTCCTGGTCCCTTCCAGTCTGTCTGCTTTTTCTTGAATCCCTTGTTATACACATTAGATCATTTTAGAAATGTATATACAAACACTGCAGCAGTAATAAAGCTACATTTGGAAGGGATGTAGCAAAAGGTGCATTGCTTGTATTTCAAAAAGAGCACACCTACACATAGATAGTATTTGAATGAGGTCACAGTTATTATTTCTCACATATACACATGCTTTCTCTCTTAAGTAAGTGAAGCATAGAAATATACATGTCAGTACAAGACAAGCAGAAAACAGAACTTTAGGATTTTTGACAGTCGATATGACACGGTGCCAAATTACTTGCTATTTATACAGAACCGTAGTAGCTCCTCACACACAAGGTTTGCTGTCATTCTTCGCTCATTTCCTTCAATAAAGACTTAGACGTTGGTGGATGTCTGTCCCCAGTAGCGGGCTGCGGAGAGGTGGCCGAGAGCAAACACGGTTGGCAGGTGCCAACTCGCTCGTTGTCTTCTACCGAGTCCAACTTCGTCTTCACGTCTTACCCACTGTGCGGTTACTGTGTTTTGCTTCTTTTTAGGCCGGTGTAGACTGTTCCTTCCAATAAAAACAGTTACACAGTAAATCTACAGTAAAGGTTCAGATTCAGCAGAGTTGTAGTGAATATGCTCCAGTAGAAAAAAGAAAAAAGATCAACGACTGAGCAGGAACTGCGAACGACCCAACTGGTGTCTTTTGAAATTCTTTAATAAATCGTTTTTCTTCTGAATTCCATACGTTGCTGGTTCCTATACGGAGCAGTTACACTAACACACAGGCTCTCTCACACACAAACACACACACACACACACACACAACCACACACAAAACCTGCTCTCCAATTACTGTTGTAGGATGAGGCGCAGTCCTTGTTTGCCACATCCAGTGGGTATCAGCTTTACTGTCTTTTCACTGCGCAATTTCCTCTTAGTTTCCTCAGACCTCTGCAGTCTCACCTCGAAATCAATACACTTATACCTTTCTTTAACTTCAGATCTTCGCTCTCGGCGTGTGATTGCTTACACTTAGTCTGTACCTTGTTTACTGTCACTTTTTCTCTTTTATTTATCGACTGTGTCTTCCTGTTTTTTTATTATATTTTCCTGCTGTAGTCTTACCAGAGCGCTGCTATAAAAGAGCAACAGTGATCCTCCAGTTTCAGAGATTCGATAAATATAAAGCTGAGATGAACCGCAGTTGGGGGGCAATTGACACATTATACATACTCATTTAAAGCGCTGTTGATCGGAGAAAAAATATTGATTAAAGCGGCTGTGACTTCTCTGTTTGAAAACCTATATTTCTCTCTGAGGTAAAAAAAAAAAAAAAAGAAGAAACAAGCTGTTGACATCCTCGTACTGTAGCATTCAGCGCGCCGTGCGTTAAAAGAACAAATTTATCTGGTGTTCAAGCTGCAAAACAAACCACTCTGTAATGTTTTTAATCAGTCTCATATCACCAAACCGGCGCCACTGGAAGCCCTCTGGGAACCGTCTCAATGAACACATACAGGAAGACACACAGGCAGCTAAATAGCTTTTGATTGAGAAAACACTGTGTTACATTTGCATAGATTATCTGTATCTATTTGACCAGGCTGTATGTGTCAGTAATGCACGGTGGGTAAACAGCTGCAGTCAACAGCAGCGGGGGGGGGGGCGAGCGGAGGCCCAACGCCGCCCTCGCTCCCCGACTCGCGTCAAACAACGTAAACAGCGGCGCCGAGCACACACACAAACACAGTTAAGCCAACATGCCTAGCCTGTAAACAAACAGGCCGCATGGCCACATGTGCTCACACGGACATGTTTGAGCACGTGAACACACACACACACACACACACACACACTGGTGTACAGGGGGGAGGCGGTCACAATAGATTTTGACAGTGTATAGAGTTAATGTGCTAAAGCCTTAAGCTTCTCTTTGCCTGAGATTATTGATCAGGCTCAGCTCATATTTACAGACGGATACACCACCCTGTGATGTGTGTATACTCACACCGGCGAACATACACACACTGTAATCAGTCAGCCACACACACAGACACACATGAAGCCACACAAATACAGTACATGCTCCTAAACGCAGAGACACACACACACACGAGCTTCTCCAATCAGCGCTCAAGGCTACTCCCCTCCCCACCGACTCATGCCATGTCAGTGTGTTTCCCGTCGTCCCTGTCTGGCTGCGTTGATGTCTTGCTTCTTTGACAGGGCGCACTGAAACTGACAGCGTGATTTGTACTCCAGCACAAACATGCCTGGCAACATCAATTCCCACGGCATGGCGGGGGAAACGCCTGGGAACGCCCGGGACCGTGTGTTTTACATTTTTAGGTTGAAGTGCCGAGCGGCGCGCAGCAGGTGTGCGGCGGCCGAGCTCAGCGTCTCACTCAAAAGCACTTTGTTTAGTGTTGATGAGGATGATTGTCACTTCATGCATTTCCCAGCGTATGAGATGAAAGGCCCACGGTATTTGCATATTATTTGTGTACAGCGTTCAGACAGGAACAGTAAAGGACCGTCGTCATGATCGACTCTGGAAAAGTTTTTTGTGGACGCAGTTCTTCACTTGTAGATGAACTCTGTCACTTTCTTATCACTCATTGCAAAAAGTCTCAACACACGGCCCTTGAAGCACCCTCCATCAATACCGCATGATGTTCATTTGAACTGGTTTTATTAAACCCTATAATACTGAGACAATATTTTTTCTTCTCCATGAAATTGAACTTTTCATTAGTTTTTGGTGTGTTTGTCTGGTTGACATTCGTACCACCTTAGTGAAAGGAGAAAGATGTTTTTCCCTTTTTTTCTTATGTGAAAAAAAAATCCCATTTATTTGTGACTTTAATCTCGGAGCGAATCTTTGTTTTCTTACAAATTTACATCTTTAATCTTCATTATTCTCAAGATTTTCAAGTTCTTTTTCACTCAGACTATTACCTTCCTCCCACAGCTCTCTAATTTTTTTGTTAACCTACAAAGTCCTTATAATGCTGTTCTTGTTATGTCTGAGTGTTTGGTTTTTATTTAATCTGATGGATTGGGTATCACAGACATTGTGTCAGACAGTTCAGTTCATATATTAACCACAAAGCTTCTTGTTACAACAAAAGGAAAATGTAGTACTCAAAAAGAAACAAGATAGAAATAGTCCTTTATTGATCCCTCACTGGAGACTTTTGTGGATTTTAACCTCTTCCTGTTCCTGCGCCTTTTTTGAGTTGACAAATATAGATCTACATTTCCATATTTTCTTTCTTATGTTTTTTAATTTTCCAAAATAGATTATGAATCAATACTTAGCTATAGCTGTAGCCAGCTATATTTGACCTTGCTATAACTTTTCATGCACTCTCAGTCATGTCTTATTGCTGACATAGGTTGCTGGGAGGTGTCCCTGACTCTCAGAGACAGTAACCTTTTCTATTTGTGTTTATATTTTTAATATCTGTGTATATGTTTAATCAAATGTGTAATTTCGCAAATGAGCTGCTTCTCAGCAATCTCTCTGCGTGACCCCTTGGCAAATGCAGCAGTGCCCCATGGGGGTATACACATACCCCTGGTTGGGAACCACGGGTTTACAAGGGCCTCCTGCAACACACAACCTTGAAAATGTTGTGATAAAGAGAAAAGCGTGACGGGAATGCAAATGAGCTGCTAATTATCCACCAGAGTACTTCCAAGTAGGTACGATAAGTGTTTGTGTTCCAAATTACGTTTTATAGTGTGTTTTTTGTGCATTATTGGTTAAAACATTTAATATTTTTTTACCTAAGACATATTGATTTAAAACCAGCTCTCAAATTATAAGACCAAACCGTGTGCAATATCGATCTTGGAGATCCTCAAGTGGATGAAACATCTCCTATTCACAACATATTCATCAATATGACATTAAAAAAAGCTGCAAAGGTCTATTGGCCTAACCGTCTTCAAAACGAGTGTGTAAATACTGTAAGTGGAGAATTTATATGACCAGTCAGTATGTTGGGGCGTTTTGATTGGTAGGCGGTAGAGGGTTTGCTGCAAATCGATTGGTGCCTGCAAGGGTGGGCATGGTTCAAGCTGCACTGAGCCTCCTGGAGTTGAGTGTGTGTCTTCTGGGCAAAATCTGTGGATTAAGGGAGGCCTGAACTTGAAACAGGAAAGGACAGAGCAGTCAATAACACACTGATTAATGATAATGGCATGCAAGCCAGGGGGATAATCTTTCTAAGCTCTTTTTATCTAAGGACCGATTGACTGAAAACATGGAGGACAGAAAGAAAATGCGCCAATCCCCAAGCAAACCAGGGGCTTCCAAACAGGGTAAATGTTTGTTTATGTCTTCAGTTTTTATAAGCGTGATTAGAAAACGCTTCCCTGCTGTCATAGCAAGCCACAGCCTACGTCAAAATTTATTTTACCCACAATCCTTTTCTCAATACAAATGCTGCATTCCCTGTTTTGCCATCAGATGTTCTTAAAACTGTCTGGGTGTGACTGAGTGGATTCACGCGGTGCCGCGTTAGGTCGGAATATATTTCGATAACCTCCAATATTTTCCTCCAGCGTGTGTGCATAATATTCCGCCATCGTTTCATCTATTTGCGTGTCCATCAGAGCAATTTTCTGTCACCTTGCTGCAAAATATGATCATAAATGCCTCACTTATTATAATAACAAATTCCCCCCAGGCTTCTATCCCTAGTTATCAAATACTTATTGACAGGGACGAAATGGAAATGATGGTTTATCCTGGCCTTCTCCCATCAGTCTGGCCCATCTGAGACTTGGAAGCTCTACTCAGAAATTTAAGAGGCACTGATCCTTGTGCTCAGGCCTCATCCACTTGCTTATGGATTTGCCACAACTGCCTGGCTAATTTATGCAGCCTCATGGACGCAATTATTCCCTATGTCCACAGTTGCGAAGACGCGCGGGGGATACTGACAGTCTCAAGACGGATTGGATGCCGCTTCTAGTGTTTATCTGAGGAGCTTGTCATCAGTGCGTGGACCAGAGATGGATGTTGTGTTCTCGCCCTGGTGGTGATGGAGGCCTGCTGGGCTTTGTGAACTCGGGCCCTGCGGGAGGTGCCACCTTCCATCCCTTCATGTCTTATCACACCATTTCTTCATTTCCCATCCTTTTGTGTGCTGCGTCTCTGATCTCGCTGAGAACTGAACTAGTTGTCTGCCTCCCATCCTCTCCCCTTTGCCTTCCTTAAACCTCCGTTTCATCTCTATACCCCCTCTCTCTTCCTGTGCCAACCCCCCGTCCTTCTCGGCCTCAGATTCAAGGGCCGAGCGCCGGCTCTCCTGGCCCCTCGCTTCCCGTTCGATTGGCCCAATAGTTTATTCACTTCACCCAGACACAAAAGACATCAAGCTGACTGATCAGCGGGCAGGAGCCAGGGCACGGCTGATCAATGAGGCCTTGGGCAGAGAGGAGGTGGTGAGGGAGGATGGATGGAGGGAGGCGAAGGAGGAGAAGGTGGGAGGGAGAGCCGGACAGGTAGGCTGACAGACGCACAATCAGCGGGCCAATCGATGGGAACTTTTGCTGAGCTCAGATAAGAGGGTGCTGCTCGTGCAGGGCACACAACCAGATCCTCACTGACAGCAGCTTTTGTTTCCCATGCTCATGAGCTTTATGCTGCTCGAGGGTGACACTGCTTTTAAAAAAAGCAAAAACCAAAAGGTGGGACACATGAAATGGCAAGATAACATCTTATTCATTGGTACATTTAAGCACAGGCTCCTCAAATTGTGTATTCCCAGAAACAGCTGAAGAAAATCAGCTAATGTGGTGTGATGAATTTCTCCTCCGTAATGAAATTGTGTATATGAGTTTGTGTTGAGGGGATCTATCGATTGGGCTCCATTCATTGCTTTGTCTGTCCATCACAATAATAGCACAGATGCTATTGATTTGATGTGGTGGTGTTGTCTGATTTTACCACTTTGAAATGCAAATCCGCGTGTTAACAGAACGCTTTCTTGTAAAAGTTTATAATCTAACTTGTATTGACATCAGAGCTGGGTATTAAAGTTCAATACTTTTATGGAAATAAATACAGTAAAATGTGTCGGTAGAGTAGATGTAGTAGTAGTTCTATTTTAGTTTTGGTGTTGAGCACTGAAAGCAAATTAATTTAAACTTAACTCTGGTTGTTCAAAGCTGAGATTTAAAAAACTTGTAAATATTATTTATATTGAATGCCACATACATTGTCTATACATCTTATCCCAGTCCCATCTGACATAGGGTAAGGACAGGGTACACACTAGGTTATTAACATGTCCATATTTGATTCTAAATATAAAACAAGCAATGTTTCATCTGATAAACATATTTGTGGTGGTGGGTGGGGCCTGGTCCAGACTTTTAAGTGTTGAGGTTTTTCCTACTCGAGTTTTCTTTTTTTTTTGAAAAAATATATGATTAACATATTAATCAAAACAGAGAAATGTTCCGGAATCCGGAGAGGAACTTCCCCAAACATCCACTCAAATAATGTATATGTAATGTGAAAGGATATTTTAGAAGTGACAAGCAGACAGATGATTATCACACATCTCAGCATTTGTCCTCAGCTCTATGAATCATTTTCGAGCCTCTGAACTAAATGTTTTGAGTTTATCGTCTGCAGATTTCCTGTTTTAGCTCAGTGTCACTGCTCTAGCCCCATATCATTTTAGATAATCCCAGTGCACACTACCTGGCCAGCATTACAGAGATGGCAGATTATGAAAACCTGAATGTCCTCTGGGCTGTGTAGATGGAAAAAATATGGCAAATGAAAGGGAAACATTTACAGAGCACAGCAAAAGGACAGAGGGAGATCAGTGCCTCAGTTCATTCCCTCTACTCACTGTCTTCATAGTGTGATGGGGTCATCATCAGCACACTCCTACTTTTTTTTTTATCACTTGGCTTTAAGCTCCCCTCTCTCTTCCAGGCTGTCATGAGTGCAGACACACATTCCTATGCACACAAGTGAGCTGGATGGATGAATTGTGTTTGTCTTTGAGAACATTGGTCTTGTACAGACAGCACAAGTGGCAATGGCTTCTCAGAAGCAAAAGCAAAGATGACATTTCCTTTTGCATGTAAGTAAAAGTGAGGGCTGGGAGTGGGATGCAAGAAGCAGAGCCTTTGTAAATAACCTGAGTCCTGTCATCTGTTTCCAAACACACTTTTAAGATGTTTCTTCTTGAAGATTAAAATTCCCTCCAGTGCACGTGACTCCCTTGTGCTTCGTTTCCTCCGCTGGAAAAGAACTGGTGGTTTGCCCGTCTATCACCGTAAAGACAGGTAGTAATGGATGAAAAGAGCATCCGAGCCAGGTTCAACACTGTGCCGTCTCAGCATACCTGGATGGCTTCCCAGGCGAGTGTGCCTGTCCACCTCCGCTGTGTGGTGAAATCTCGACAGAAGTTGGACGGAAAGTGGCTTCAAGCCCAGTCGGTGAAAGGCACTGAGCGTCAAGAGGCTTGCGAGCTGATCGATAGCGAGCTAATTGGAAAATAGCGGCAGGAAATGTGATAATGTGGCTGCTCACTCTGGTCCTATAGTCTGGCAGCACACCCCCGCCCGCCCTCCTCGTCTTTCCCCCCTGCGCTCAGGGTCAGGTCTGGGCCCTTCAATCTAGTGGTTCTCTAATAAGGCTGGAGCCACTGGTCGACCAAAATGAACATCACAGCTGCTCCAACGGAGACGCGCTCAGAGATAGGACTGCCGCCATATGCTTCCGAGCCTATTCATTCACATGCGCTGTACATGCAATAGACGAGAGCACAGCAAGACAAGCTGGTGAGGCCGTGCTCGACACGTCGGTGCCCGCCGCTTGATGGATCAAGCCGCAACCACCAACTTGGCAAGCAAAGATGTGGCGATTGCGTACAGGCAGGAAAGCAATCAGGCTGGCAGAGAAGAAATCACAAAGGCAGGGAGAAAGAAAGGCAGGTGGGAAAACGGGGATGCCAAACTTTCAGAAGAAAAGACCGAAAAGAGAAGCCAGGGAAGTCCTCAGATACAGAGAAATTAGTGAGAAAGGAAAGGGGAGTGAAGCAAAACTCAAAATAGACAAAGATTGAAATCTTTTAAAATTCAAGTTGACACTGTTTTTAAGGAGAAACCAGTGGTAGAATCAAGAATATCCAGCTGACGTAAGGATAGGAAGAACTCCTGGCAGCAGAAACTGAGAAGAAAATGACAGGTGTCTACAAGGAGACAACAGAGAGAGAGAAGTTCCTGGTGAGATTTGAGATCAGTGAAAGGAGACAAGGAGACATTGTGTCAGCTGAGATGTTGCAGTCTTTGTCTCACTCTCTCAGCCTCACGGTAAATGCAAAAACCAGAGATGCGCGTTCAGTCAAACTGGAGAGCAGGTTATCACGATCAGTTTAACAGCCTTGTTGGAAGTTTGTATATGGGTGTAAACATCTGCTATGGTCCCTTCATATGACAGCTCTTCATTTTGAACCCTGTCCTTAAGGATCAGCGCAGTCAAGATTGTTTGTGATGGAAATTTGAGAGAAAGTTCACCAAAGTTGAACTCAGCGTAGCGATTCTAATGAAATCGCGGTGTTGAATTTAATTTTTTTGCAAATGCTGGGGTGACCTAGGAGAAGAGCGGAGCTGGGAGAAAGATGAAACAGAAGGACGTGGGAGAACAGACGAGGGGACTGAAAGCAGTCTGGGAGGTAAGAGGGAAGACGAGAAGAGGGTCTCTTGTCCCATTTCAGACTCAGGGGAGCTCTGCATGTCACCAGGATTCGTTGTACTGCCAGACGTGAGTGACAGTGATGGGCACTGTGGGCCCAGGATCCAGCGTTTTTTTCCACTCCTCCCAATTCCCAGAGCCAGGCCCCTCTATCCTTGTGACAAGATGAAGAGACGTCGTGTCAGATCAAGTGCGACAGTCTTTGTCTTGCTCTTGCTCACTCATTCACTCACTCTCTCACTCTTTGCCTTTTTACTCCAACATTTTTGCCAGGGCTTTTGTACCTGTCTCCCTTTATATGCTTAATTTCTTCCTCACAATTCCCACATCCTTATTACCCATGGTTTATCTGGTTTTCCTCACTTAAACCTCTTTTCCACTGGTCCAATATCAAAGGTCCAATCTGCATCCACACCTGGGTCAAATAACACAATCTAAACACAATATTAGTTGTTCTTTAACAACTCCCTTCTGTCTCATTATTCTATTTCCCTATTCTACCTTTCTTTGTCTCTTCTAGCCCTCTTTCACTTTTTTTTTTTGGAGATGTAGATCAGGTGTGGTTGACACAGAAAGAAAACCAGGTGGTCAGAACTTGCCCGGCCTTCTAGATTATGGACCGTCTGTTTGATAAGCCAGCATTTGTCCACATCAAAGGCACTGTCTCTGGACATGTCTCAGGCACCCTATGGGGCTGTGCTGTCAAATTTCCTTTTCCCTCTCCACACCTTGGACTTCAGCTTTAACTCTGGGCCATGACAGCTTTTTATGTTCTCACATGGCACCTTTTTGTTGGATGTGTCAGTAAAAGCAAAGGATTTTTTTATTTTATTTTTTATTTTTTTTTACATTTTTTGGGGGTGACTAGAGGAGAGATTGTGAGTATTATCCCGCTAGAGCCAAGACTGGTGAAACATCTTACCTCAGATACTGTGTTAATCGCTGTTCAGTCCAATGAGCTTGTAAATAAGTAGTTGTAGTAGTTGTAGGTCTGTTGTATGTTGACTCCTGAAGGTAAAGGTTCCAAACTCAAAGGTGGGGTGAACACCTTCATCTGGAGGCATCACAGCAGAGAAGACATTATGTCAACAAAACCATTCCTACTCTATAAATCCACCGAGCCAAAGCGGCAAATAAGCACCTTTGGTCCCCCTCCCCCTTCCCCTAAACTTCAACATGGCACATCAAACATGCTTTGGGATGAGCCTACAGGTTGATGTTTAAACAGCTCCAGCTTCAAACAGGACTGCGACTAAAATATCCCAACTACCTTTGCATTTCAGTCTCTTGACATGAGTCATATACAGTACCAGTTACTTTAATGGTTGCACAAGATGCAGAATTAATGGCTCAAATGTAATTGTGATTACAGTCGACATGTAGCCATCGTTCGTCATTGCACATCGTCACCTTTTATTGTTCTTCAATATCTGCTCATGTTTCAACCACACTGTATACACACAATGCCAAAAATTGACATTAGCATAGGGCTAAAACTGAATAATAAATTATTTTTAATTCAGTAGTAGTATAGTAGTATAGTGGTATCAGTAGTATAGTGTGAGTGTAACAGCAGCTGGGACTATTGATAATAAATGATGTATTGATATTTTTCTGCCAGTCATTAAAGTGATTAAACAACCAATTATTTCAGCACAAAATATGTCTAAGACACTCGCTGTACAAGAGTATTATCTTGTAGTCAATTACCAAGCATACGACTTGAGAAAGTTGTTGACAGTTTTCCATCAGCGAGAAGTGCATTAAGCTCCATGTTTCCCCCTTTTTCCTTTTACCTTTTTTAATCACAGTGGAGGCCTTATCAAGGGGGCTGCACCTTAAAAGCAGTCTCCCCTTTTCTTCTTTGACTATCTCAGCCTCAACAACACCATTTATTTTGCTGTGAAGACAAGCCAATCTTGTTTTGTGTGTGTGTTCCCTTCTTCAAAAGCTGCCTGGCTTACCTGTATCTCCAGCTTCATCAACCTCCTGATGAAACCCATACTGGCCCTTCTGCTGATAAGGTAAGCCAGGCAACGAGATATATCCATCATTCACCTACTTAACGCACACACACACACACGCTCACCTGTGAGTGTGGTTGTGAGTGTGAGAGGGTGGATTTGCAGAGGGGTGTTGGTGGGGGGGTTTATACTATAACAAGATTAGGATTAGAAATGTGACTGAAATCACACCCTCCGCTGCAACCCAAGTAATCAAACAGCCTCAAACAAAAGAGCAGTTCATTTAGTGCCACTAATTCCTGCTTGGTGGCTTCACAGCATTGCAGTTTCATTATTCTATTAACCCCCCTCCCCCTAATACACACACACAAATGCATAAAACCTTAGAAATTGTGTTGTGGGACCGCTGCCAAAGCGGAGCCCGGGTTCAGCTGGGTAGTTAATCATCTCCTATAGCATGTAATTCGTGTAAACAATGTTTGTTTACGCACCAAGAGAGCGCAAGCCCCCCCAGGCTCTAGTTAGTTGTGATGTGGCGGCGTACCTGGGAATAGTAGTTCATGTGCGAGTGTGGGGGGGGGGGGCAAAGGTCGCAAGGTGTTCATAATTGACTCCCTGTGCCATGTAGGAGCGGAAGCATTGGAAAATAACGTGCCGGCGTGGAATCTGTTGTCATGACAGTGCTCCTGGGGGGTGGAGAGGTGCGACGCCTGGGTATGAACACACAGATTAATTACGCTCAGGAGAAGAGGCTTGATGCCTGTGTGGGCAGGTGTATAGGTGCAGTGTGTTGCACATTTATGCGCGTGTTGTTGCATAAACTAGCACACAACCATCTGTTTTTGAAAGTTAAAACAGCCGACGTCGTGTTGTGTATACACATTACAATGTATAACATGCTCAATTTCAACATTTCCACGTCGAAACCCGCCCAGACCTTTGGAATGATGTAATTTCTTGTGCGCCTCTCGGTCGGCTTCCACGGTCACTGTGTACACAAGGTCATTTAGTTTGTGATCAATAGCTTGTATCGAGCCTACACTCCCCGCACCGCCTCCCCCCACCACGTTTCTGAAATGGCCGTTAAATCGATGGGAACAAATGAAATTAAGCTCCTGGGCGGCTCAGAGGAGCAAATGATCTTCCTGTGATTAATAACACTGTAAACGCATCTGTGCTGGGCATATCACATCAGAGAGTATTTCCTTGTCTCGCCTTGTTTCCTCAGGGTAAGACTAAAAGAATAAAGCCGTGGTAATGGTGTTTATCTGGGGAAGCACCATTTGGTAGAACACTGAAACAAGAACAAATGGTTTTGTTTGTACAAATGTAAGTATGTTACCTTTTAGAGACAGTGATTATGAAGTTTTGCAGAGGACGAAAAAACCGCTGTCATGTCACAACTTGTCTGTCGAAACTTTCTTATCCTGTGAGACCTTGTTTATGTTCTGTTAGTGGATGTAACAACTCGGTTAGGGTTAGGAGAGACAGTGAGATAAGTACAGAAAATATCTGATCTGTGATTAGCCTGTAGAGGAATATAACTGTCATTCATTTATAGACAGTTAATAATATGAGGTTCATTTGCTCACACTCACAGTCGCAGTGAGCGATGTTGAATCCACTGCTACTGATTTTGAGGAGTGAATATCTTTGAACTGGTGACATTTGATGGATTTTTGACAGTGAGGAAAGTGAAAGTCCAGTTTAAAGAGTTGCATAATAGCGTCAGCAATATGTTTGAAAAAACTAGAAGCTAGAGCATTTTCTCAAGTGTGGCAACATTTTACAATATTAAGTGTAAATTTATTATTTTATTTTTGATATTGCCAAATAAGTTACATCTTGGAAAAAGCAAAGCCATATCTTTGAACCAATATTGTCTGTCGAGCCCATTGGCCGCTATTGGAGACATAAGTCTTTCACAAATATACAGTAGAAATATATGGTTTTATTAAAAAAAAAAAAAGCTAACAGATGGACCTTGTAGTTTTTGGCAAGCTTTACTTGAAACACATTAAATAGAGCATTTGTTGGAGAGAGTTTGAAAGAGCCACAGCCACAGTGTCCATGTAACACACCAACATGTCACCCAGTGCAACAGTGTAGCACATTAATGTGATTTTAATACTTTTTGGACGACAGTGGAGCCCTGTGACACCGGGGAATAAGCCACATCAGGCTTTGGCTGCCACAGACGAAACTGCTAAGTGGAATTAATTGTTGGTTTTGGTGCTTTAATGGGATTTGTGCACTGCCAGAAAATATAAAACATCACCAATCCTTTTTTTTAAACTTTTGTATGTAACTCTGTCTGTATTGATAACATTTTGATTATACTTAGGAGTTATTCCTTCACACAACTCTGCTCTTGTGTCCTCAGCAGTTGGCATGTAATGATAATACATCTTTGATGCTGAGGCACGCTTGTGCCAACCAATGAGATTTCCCTGCCAACTCTGAATCAGACAGGGGCTAGTCCAGCCATGTTTTATTGGTTTTTAGGGAAATTTGCCTGCGGTGAGATTTGTGGATTTGAACTTATCACCATAAAGCACTCTCTACTTTGCTTTGGGTATAGTGCTTAGCAAACAAGAAGTGGATGAGCCATTAGTCGTCCCGCCTCCCTCCATGTTGGAAAATTGAGCATTTGGGAGGTTGGTTCCTGCAGAGAAAGACTGACATACAGAAGGCAGCAGTAGCCTATTGATCCCAATATCAATATATGTGCACATACAGTATGTGCCTTACACAGCTGAAAGTGTGGGAGGTGTGAAGGAGCACCTGGTGGGGAAGTGGTGCTTGCAACATTAGGTGAGAAGTCTTGTTAGTGCTGCAGCCTTCATGTGAACCCCAAAACTTCTCTCACACTTCACACTCTAAATTTCTCCCTCGGAGTGTGTTTTTTCTTTTTCTTTTTTAAAATGTCATCATCATTATCATTCATTAAGTCAGAATCTTCTCTTTCATGTATTTTCACAAGCTATTGATTCTGCCACTGCTTGACAAGAGGAATGACGGGGGCCCCTGGGTCCTGTCCCACGGGGGCCGAGGGCCACGGCAGTGCTGTGGCCTTACCACCACCTCATGTGTACTTTGCTTTGTGCCCCTTTTTTTTATTCCTTTCAGACATACTGTAGGACCCTCTCTTTCTGCAGCTGCACAGATGGGTTGTACTCTTTTATTCATAAGGGCTACACTAACTTTGATCTGGCTTTGCATTTGCAGCGCGTGTCAGATTTGGATGGAGGGGAGAGAGTGAGTGGGAGTGGGAGGGAGGGAGGGAGGGAGGGAAAGTGTGAGGAGGTGGAGGCGAAGTGGGAGATTGTCCTACTGGCCAGAAACCCAAACTGCTCCCTGTGCCTCCTCTCTATGCTCCTCAGCTCCCCTGGCCCCGGTGAGCTGTCTATTATGCATGAGTGTCATAACCAGTACAGTCACTCTGCTGTCCACAGACACGGGGCAAACATCCCCACAGCTGGATGGATGGAGGTGGGCTGGGGGTGGGGTGTGTGTTTGATACACAAAAAGGAAACGCATACTGTAGAATGGACAGAACTAAGCTGGGGACTTTGCATCCCTTAATATTCATAATTTCTATGTTAAAACCCTCCTCCCCATAGTAACTGTTGCTATGATAGTCAGGTTTTCCAGTGTAGCACTTGAAGTACTTGCAGGTTGCAATGATAACAGAGCTGGAATAGCATAGCGTAGCATAGGTTACACCCCGCCTTTCCGGAAATAGACTTCCATACTTCGTATTAGCGGGGTTTTCTATTTTTTCTAAATACCCCGCTATTCCGAAAAGGCTATTGGGGAAAACCCTCCATTTCGAAACCCCCCCACTCTGAACGGACAGACGGACATATTCCGAAAGGAAACGGAGGCTGCGCATTGATCCTTTTTTTCCTTTTTGGGGTCAAACGGATCATGTGCATAATTAACTGCAAAACAAGCAAATACTTCATATTAAAGACATATAACGTTCATTATGCTTTAACGTTCGGGTGTTTCGGGGGGACGTTCGGAATAGCGGTGTTTCGGAGTGGGGGGGTTTTGGAACAGAGGTGTGTCGGAATGGAGAGCTGTCCCCCGTAGCATAGTATAGGATGGTATGGTGTGGTATGGCATGGTCTAGAGTGGTGCGGTATGGTGTAGTATAGTGTGGTGTGGTATTTTGTAGTATGGTGTGATGTGGTATGGTACAGTATAGTAGCTATATTGTAGTATAGTATATTTTGTGAACTTTTCTACATTATTTACCTCATACAAACTACTAGTTATTTATCATCAAAAATCACCTCCCCCAAAAGTTTTATGTCCATTTGACACAAATTTGTATATTTTTTAAGACTCTGACTCTGCCTGGCAACTGCCTCTATCTTTCAAAATAAAAGCACGTGTTCATTCATTGTGCAAACACTTCTTACTTTCCCTGATCTGTTACAGTATACTGTGCCTACCTGTTCTCTGGTGGGCCCTGAAGAGAGAAATGTTTTTTTCCCCGTGCTCTGAGCCCAAGCACGTTTTTATGAAGGCATGTTTATCATTCATAGTGACCGAGGTTAAGTGTCCTGAGAATTATATTTAAGGCTCCGGGTCCCAGTTGGCAATTAAGTACAATTCATTACAGCAGACACACAGCCCTACAGGGGAAAAGGCAAGCGCCATGGCAAAACACTGTAGCATGCAGGGGAAGAGAGAGAAACAGATGAAGGGAGAGGAGGGAGAGGAGAAGAAGAGGAAGTGTGAGATTGATACGAAGATGGGAAAAAACAGGAGGGATGTGTGTGGGAGGGAATGGATGTGAGAAAAGAGGCAGATTGTTTGTGTAGAGGATGTGAGTATGAAAAGAAAATGGGTATTAAAATAAAGAAAAATAAGATTCTTGGTGGACAGTGTTGGATCAGACCTGTAGCTACTTACCCATGATGGATAGTGTGGCTCCATCTTCACCTGATGGTGCAGTCTGTCAGTGTTAGTACTCCTCTCTGAGAGAATTTCATGCCTTTCATTTGTTGCATTTTGATGTTGAGAGTGTGTTCTGGTGTTATTCTGCCCCGCAGAGGGGTGCCCCAGCGCTGACACCCTTTTGAAGATGGGACCCCCGCCTGGTGAGGGTGGACTCTTCAAAAAGGTCTTTTTTGTTTACTTCATAAAGCGTACCTAAAGGACTTGAGCTAACTCAATTACTCATTTACTGATGTAGTAAATAAGCAAACCACCTACAGATATAGCAGGGAACTATTGATTGCCGTTTGGAGCACAAACCGCCTTCAACTTCAAATATCTTTCATGTTTTTAAAGTCATATTCTGATTTTTTTTTTTTTTTTTTTAAATTTCTGGGGTTCCAACCTCTTTGGCTACATTATGTAATACAACTCAACAGGTTTTATGTTTTCTGTGTTTACTGACACACACTCACACAGGCAGATTTACTGAGCATTTTGAATCTAATTGGTCATACACTCTAAGTCTAGAGTCGTGCCTGTCATTCATCAAACAGGCGAAAACAGCCTTGAAGCGCACTTGCTCTCGTCTGCGGTGCACTTTGCATGTTTAGTGTTTGGTAGATTATTTAAAACATGTTGCATTGGTATTACTACCAATGTGTTTATGGTTGTTTTGTCATCACTGTTGTAGCTGGATATTTATTTGACTTATTGGTAAAGTAGAAGTTACAGATTTGTAAGTGGAGATTACATCAACCCACCTCCCACGAAAGTCACAAAAAGTTTTGATCCAATCATCATTTTTTAAAACTTAAAATCTAACTCTAATTCCACATCTGTCAGAATTCATCCTTATGTATATTTTATCATTTGCCTCCTACAGGGAACTTTTTCACTGGTTAGGACTAGTTTTTTTTTTACAAAGTTTTTAAAAGATAAAAAATGCATTTACTCTCGTGCTTTAGTTGACATCACAAACATTTGCCAACTTAGAGCATTTGATATTGCAGCCACTTGTTATTCACCATGAGCATCAAGGAAGTGAAGTTTTGTCGTGATGAAAGCCAAATGAGTCGTGGTGCGTCAGTAGTTTCGTCACAGTAGCAGAAATACTTTTACTTTGAAACTACAGCAAACTGTTGACAAAGGTTCAGCTCACATTTTTGTAGGTGTCACTCATTCATTCTGTGTCTGAGCGGATAACGAATAAAACAAATTACAGTGGAAAATTGTCAGATCATTCAGGAACAGTATCTCTACAGTAAACAACTTGACAAGTTTATCTTTGATCTATCGTTGATCTTTCTTACTTAAAACTCTCACTCAGCTGTTAATTCTACATCTATAAAAACCAAAACAATCTGGCTGTTTTTTAGGGATGGGACTTTTTGTCGACAAAACGACCGACATTCGACACATGCTCCCCTCAACAAAAAAAATAGACCTTTTAAGTTAGTCTTTAGAATTTAATTTAACTGCCATCATATACATACGGGTCTGCATTTTAAACTTCACAGTGATCATAAATTTACTCTTAAAAAGCACAAGTCATTGCTTCAGTTTGTCGACTGCTTGCCAAAAGAGCGAACTGGTAAAGATTCAGCACGTCTGAGCAGTTGAG
Organism: Trachurus japonicus; assembly: GCF_045865225.1. Lineage (NCBI taxonomy): Eukaryota > Metazoa > Chordata > Actinopteri > Carangiformes > Carangidae > Trachurus > Trachurus japonicus. The sequence continues at coordinate 15,984,735 of NC_140929.1, forward strand.
CAACTTTAACTCATTGAGTGCCATTGACGTATATATACGTCAATCAAAATCCAACGCTTGAGTGCCATTGACGTATATATACGTCAAATGCACTTTTCTGCGGCTGGTAAATGGGGACGCTGTTGCGCACACTGTGAGTAATTTTGGGGCTTCTGGGATGTGTAGAACGAAGAAGACTGTAGATCAGAGCAAGAAGTGAAGAGGAAGGAGAAGACGAGTGCGATCGGTACAGAGATAAAAAAGTTGGGAAAAGTTTCTATTTCTAGAGGAAAACGACGGGCAGAGCCTGGAACAAGTGTAACGTGGAGCTGGAGGAAAGTTTAGCCACGGATACTATTAGCATAGCTCCAGCAGTGATCAGAGGAGGCAGGAAAGGTAAACTCATCTAGATGATCAGCACCGAAATGCCGAAGCGAAAGCGGATCGCGGAGTCAGTTTCACCAGTTGCTGTAAACCGACGTCGTGACGACGAACCGAGAGATCAGCGCGGTGCGTCGCTGCTGCGGCCGCGTCCAGCAAAGAGGCTGAAGACGCCACGACGTCTCCCTCTCTACTTCAGAGACGAGGGGATGCAGCAGGGGAGAGGGGAGGAGAAGGAGGGGAGGGGGGAGGAGGGGGAGAGGGGAGGGTGAGGGGGCAGCAACTGCAGGAGGAGTAGGAGAGCAGGCATCACTCTGCAGAGTAAGACTCCTACTTGTTGTATTTTAGTTTTTTTTTTTTTTTTTTGTACAATGAAAAAACATGTGAAATGAAATTTTCAGACGTCTTACATGTTTTTGAAGCCAAAATTAAAACGGATAAATCACTGTTTTTCTTGAGAGACTCTCTTTCACAAAAATGCATTTTTCTCAGCTTTCTAGAAAAAAAGTGGTCTTTTTGGTGCAACCAGGCTCTATTCAACTTAAGATAAATCAAGAATGGAACAAGGTACAAACAAATGTTTTTTTCCCTAGTTAAATAGAGAGTCTCCTCTTTCCTTTGAGCTGTTTGGTGTTTTCAGAGTCATAGTACAAAATACTCTCTGGGTCTTGACATATTACTCAGAATGCCCCAAAACGCTGGCACCTGGCACTGACCATTTTATAAAAGGTCTGGCACTCAATGAGTTAAAGGAGACATATTATGCCCCCTTTCCACAAATTAAAATAGTTCCCAGGTGTCTTAAAGACATGTTTGTGATGTGCTTTGGTCAAAATACTCCAAGGATCAAGCATCACAGCTCTTTTTTCATACTCTCAAAACAGCCCTGTTCAGAACAGCTGGTTTCAGTGCCTGTCCCTTTAAATGCAAATGAGCACTGCTTGCCCCGCCCCACCCCTTCTACTGGTACCAGGTAGGGGTGGTATTATGCAAATTCGAGTCCTTACATCACTGGAAGACAACTGAGGGAACAGCTTGAAAAACCACGTGGATTTCAACCTAGGGAGCCTGAACATTACAGATGTTTTTTGTCAATTCTCACATTTTGGGGGCCGGATATTTCCATAATATTAAGATGCATTCTATTTAGCTAGATGTCAAAACTCAGCGCATAAGTGAAAAATGGGTAACACTTTACTTGAAGGTATCGTCATAAGAGTGACATGACACTGTCATAAGACTGACATGACACAGTCATGAACGTGTCATAAACATTATGTCAATGTCATAACGTTGTCATTAAGTGTCATTCGGTTTTTGTAGGGTTAGGGTTAGGGTTAACCAAATGACATTCCGTTACGTTATGACATTGACATAATGTTTATGACACGTTCATGACTGTGTCATGTCACTCTTATGACGATACCTTCAAGTAAAGTGTTACCGAAAAATGTTCTTTTTGATTGAGTCTGTGAAGACGACACCAATCAACATGACCATTATAAATTAATTTACCATCTAATGGTTCTGTGGAGGTCTGCCTTCGTGTGAGACACTGAATGCCTGAAAGACCTCATATACTGTATACCACTCCCATTCAACACAAAGCGATCGGCACTATTGGTTCGAGGAGCCATTAATTTTATTCAGAATGAAATCAATAAAATCGAGCTCCCTTTGGAAACTGAATTGCAATGCATGGCGACGGCCTTATTGCTCCAATTCCAAGGCAAAGTAAACAAAACATTAAAATGAAGGAATATCTTAATTCAATATGAGCTTGTTCGTCTTCACGAACACAAACATTTACTGAATTATTGGCACGCTCCATGGACGCCTCTGTTAATGGCCTTCACTGTGCACGCGCGCAGCCTCCTTTATGATGAACGAAGACGGTGTTGTCGTAGAAACAAACTTTGCGAGCCGTCCCCTTCTTTTCAGATTCTTCAAAGAGTCTTTGAGAAAGGGATGAACAAAGATGTGCACTCATCACTGGATGCATTATTTTGAGAACACATCAACCACAGTTCATTAATGCTGCAACATTCATGAATGCCAGACCTTACAGTAAATACCTACCTACCTCTTCAACCTCCACCTCTTTCCCCCCCTCCTTTTCTCTGCTTCACCTTCCTTCCGGCTTCGGATTTCTATAATTATTCATTCATTCAGCTTCCTCATTGCATGCACATTGGCTAAGAGGTGCTGTAATCATTTTTTGATGGAAGGCATTTTTCCCTGTAATCCAACAGAGGCTATGCCAGGTCTCACTCTGGCTCTTTTTATATGGAGGCAGAGGAAGCTGTGCCCCTGAGGGCTTAGCATTCCTAATCTGAACGGCTTTTTGCATTTGCTGCCGTCACTGTCAACACTGCATGTCCTCTCCACAAAATGCCACACAAAGCTGTCAGTGCCTGAGCCGCGTTCCAAATTTTTTTTTTACACACAGGTTAATGCTGTATGAGGTTTTCTGCTCCAAACATACTACTGATATTGTAATATAGCCACAATAATTGACTTTTCCTGTTGTTTTTTAAGTAATTATCCATCTGAACAAGAATAAGAGTCTGCAGCCATGCCAGTAGCTCTGTGAGCCTGTGTTGCTTTGAGCTAAATGCTAACACCAGCGCACTCACACACTCACAAGAGCTGAGATGAAACCAGAAAGCCTCTGTTCTAGAAATGAGAAAACTTCAATGAAAAGAGGAAAAGTTGGTGGATTACCAGAGTTATTACGAATCATCCGGGGGGTGGGGGGGTGGGGGGATGTCTGCACCAAACGCCATGGTAATCCATCCAGTAGTTGTTGAGATATTTCACTCAAAACCACAAATGTCAGCTTCGAGGAGGCATTAGAGGGAAAGTCAGAGGCTCACCAGAAGAACTTATTGGGATTTTCCAGTCTGGACCAAAGTGGAGGATTGACTGACACTGCCGGCGTTGCTCAAAATGAACACAATACAACACATTCTTTTTCTAAACATTGTGTTTTACTCGATCCAGACTGGGCTGAAATTTCTAAAATCAACATGCACAGCGGTCAGACGAGGCTGTGGCTGCATGTTGCAGGCCACACTGTCATCGCTGATTTGTGACCCGATCCATCAAAATGAGTCACAGTGACCCAAATTTCAAAGTTGAGATTTTGGTATCAATGGAAAGATTAGAAAATAAGCTTTAAAATGATACCCTAGTCAGAGTCATATATTTGATGGTTTTCGAGATGTGGCCATTTGAATTACGATCTCCTACTCTCTTATTCTGTTCTAAAACCTGAGAAAATAGCAGTTAAAGTTTTTGCCAGTGACTCTCTGGCATCTGTTCCTGTACCACGTGATTACACACAACCTATACGGCCCCTTGTTGTCATAGAGGTAGCATTCAATGACCCTCGGAAAGCAGAGAATCTCACAATTCAGATGCTTTTTACAGCTCGTTTCTATCATAAACGGTTCAGAAGTTGTCATGTTTTGTTGACATTTTGTAAAACATGTGCAAGCGTGTACGTTCGGGTTAGCATCGATGCTACGTTCGGTTTAGCATCGATGCTACGCTCTGTTAGCATCGATGCTACGCTCTGTTAGCGTCAATGCTACTCGGTTTAGCATCTGTTTCTGTACCCGTCCCTGCTCGCCATAGAGGCGACATTCAATGACCGTCGGAAAGCGGAGAATCCCGCGATTCAGATGCAGTTTACAGCTCGTCTCTATCATGAACGGTTCAGGAGATATTTCATGTTTTGCACCGAAGCAACACTCATTTTCAGAGGGTTTAAGTTGCAGGTCAACTTTAATCATCATTTACGTGCCTTTTCTCAATTATCTGGACTGTGAAACTTTGGGAGATTGTTTTTGAATGTCATTGCTTTGAAATTAGGGTAAAAATTTTTTTTTGATTTTCTATGGGTTTTCCATGTTATCAGCTGATTATCTAAAAATAGAACGTTGCGACTTCCGACTCATTTTGATGGAACGGGTCACATTTATGCAGGAATTGTAGAATCATTAACAATGCAATTTTGTCATGGATGTATTCTCAAAAGGCCGACACAGCACAGAGAGCATGGCGAACAAGTGTTTTTTTTTTCTTTTTTGCTCTTTCAAAAGTGGCTGGTTTGACATTAAAGGGATAGTTCACCCAAAATTCAAATTTCACTCATTATCTACTCACCCTCATGTCGACTAAGGGCTGGGAGAAGTTTCAGAGTCCTCCGTGCCTTCTCGGAGTTACAGGGGGGCTCGGCGCAGCACTGCATGTCCATATGACGGTTGCGAACAGAGCTCACTTTTCTTCGTCCAAAAAGACACACCAAAAAACATCCAAATACCTTCATAGTGCTCGTCTGTAATGTCCCTCTTGCATTGAAGCCCCAACATGAGAAATTGTTCCGAAAAAAATTAAATACGTAAGTATATGTTTTAAGCTTGTTTGTAGCGGAAGCTCCCAGGGGCTTCAATACAAGAGGGACATTACAGACGAGCACTATGGAGGTATTTGGATGTTTTTTGGTGTGTCTTCTTGGATGAAGAAAATTGAGCTCCGTTCGCAACCGTCATATGGACATGCAGTGCTGCGCAGACCTCCCCTGTAACTCAGAGAAGGCACGGAGGACTCTGAAACTTCTACCAGCCCTTAGTCGACATGAGAGTGAGTAGATAATGAGTGAAATTTGAATTTTGGGTGAACTATCCCTTTAATGATGTTTCCAGCTGTCAGGAACGCCTCGTGTGTTTGTTTACCTTTTCACAAAGCCTACGTAGCAAATATTAGTCGGTGGTGTTGATGCTGCAAATTCTGTATTCAGCTCCCTGTGTGCTCTCTCTCCTCCAGCTCCTGCTGCTGCTGCTGCTGCTGCTGCCACACATCACTTCAGGAATCTGATGAACTGTACCAGCCTCAGATTAACCTCCAACCTGTCTTTCTTTTTCTGCAATCCCAGACCATCACTTGAGGTGAGTCATGCACATGGGAACGGGTACACACACACACAGACGCGCACACACACACACACACACACACACACACACACACACACACACACACACACACACACACACACACACACACACACACACACACACACACACACACACACACGGTGAAGTTGCTTCATTGACAGGGTTATAGAGAGGTTTAAAATCCACCTGCCCTCCACTGTCAGACAGGCCCTGCTAAGTCTGAGCTTTAATAGACTGAGGCGTTCTGACTTCTTGGAGCAGGAGAAAGGATACTTTAGGATACTGAGGTGCAAGTGTTCTTAATTCTCTCAGATGAAAATATACTTTATAGAGTCCTCATCCATGAAACCACTTATATGGAAAAGAATGAGCGGCTTAAAAAAGTCCACTTTGAAAGAATGAAAGAAAGGAAGAAGAATCATTAAACTTAACTCTCCGTTCAAATGAAAATCTTCTTTTTAGGCTTTAGAATTAATTTTGGATTATTCAATTATTGAAACAGTATTAAATTGATAATCTGTTTGTGGGATTCTTTAGGACACTTCAGCAAAGTGTTTGCCAACACGCGAGCCTCAAATCGTCTACTAAAATTGAGGAACATTCAAGTCTTTTGTCTCTCTTTTTATTTCACCCCTGATTTGAATGAGTGTAGTGGAATGATACACATACAACACAATATTGCGCACGTTTAATTGTAAATGAACTGGTGGTGATATTTGACATTATGAAAAATAGCGTAGTCACTTGTTTTGTTACTACCCACATCTCCTTTGAGAATGAAGATCAGTGAAGAATCAGTGCTGGCAGGAGTGCAATCCTCGGTTTACGTGTTAGCGTAGATCATTAACTGTTTTCCCTGAAGGGATAAAGAAAATGCCACATTCTTATTATACAGGGTCTGCATTCGGATGAATGTCTTCATTATTTGCCATATCCATTGTACAAATTTAGACTATAGCAGATTGTGTATTATTTCATACTATATTTCACACTCTGTCTCATGTAGCTCTAATACCCTGTACGCCATTATAGCTGTGTAAAATCGTTATTATTGGAAGCTTATGTAATGTTCCAGCATTGGCTTGAAAATAGTCATCAGATTTAACATTTTTTAGTGCAGACTCCAGATTTCTAGAGCGTTTTAGTGCTTTAGCTGAGGCTGACAAAGGCCGGACATTGAAGTTGTTTTATTGAGGAATTTCTGCAGCAGTTAATTAGAATTGGTTGATTAACACAAGGGTTTGTATTCACTTGGTTTTAATCAACCCAAAATGTGCACATCAAAGAGCGAATTAGTGTAGTTCTGGATTTGCATTTGAGACAAACTCTCCATCACTGAATGAAAATCCACTTGTATCACTTGGAAATAGGGCTGAACGATTTATCGTTTTCTGATCGAAATCGTGATTTCAAACAGCGCGATCACGTGATCGTCAAAGCTGCGATTTTTTTCAGTGCTCCTGACTGACCTAGGATCTGTTTTCGACTATTTCACACATGCATGCCGTCTCCGTGCCATCCTGCCAAACTCACCAATCAGAAGCGGCATGCTGCTCGTGGACAGGTCAGGCTAACCAATCAGTGAAACCTGCACCACCTGCTCGTTAATTTCAGAAATGGCTGCAGCCGGGGCAGACGCCGACCTCGGGGATTTAATCTCCAAGAGAAGCAGCACGTCGGTGATTTGGGACTATTTCGGGTTCGACGCCACAGACGTCCAGCAGTCTCAGGTGTTGTGTAAAACATGTCGCGGTAAAGTGGCCACATCGAGTGGAAATACTACCAATCTATTTCGGCACTTGAAGAACCACCACGGCAATCTACACGACGATGGTGTATGAAGAAAAAAGTCGGTGGAAAAAGTCAAGCGGCGCTGATGCTCAAGCCCATAGTAGCAAACAGACTACAATTACAGCATCTTTTGCCGTGTAACTCCTTATGACAAGAGCAGCCGAAGAACCCCCGGGAGATAACGACGGCCATAACACACTACACATTGGCAAGGACATGGTGTCTGTTAACACGGTCACAAGACGGATTTAAAAATCTCCTCCGCACGCTCGACAGAAGATACGCGATTCCCTCCCGGACCTACTTCAACCAGGTTGCCATCCCACAGCTCTACGCGGAGTGTAAAGAAAAGGTGGTAACAGAGCTGAAAAAACCTTGAATGTTATGCTACAACTACTGATATGTGGTCAAGCAGAAACAACCGAGCCCTATCTCAGCCTGACTGTGCATTTTGTAAATGACAACTTTGAGTTGAAAAGTCGCTGCCTGCAAACAGCGTACTTTCCCACTGACCACACCGGGAGAGAATATTGCCGTGGGATTGCGAGAGTGTCTGTCAAGCTGGGTCTGAACGAAGAGGAGCAGACGTGCATCACAACCGACAATGCGGCAAACGTCATCAAAGCTATGGAACTTAATCAGTGGACCAGACTTCAGTGTTTTGGACACAGATTGCATCTTGCAATTGGTAAGTGTAAAAAGTGTTTTAAGTGTGTGTTTTATTTATTTATTCACTTATTCATGTGTGCCTATGTCTAGTACAGTTTTTCTCTTAATGTTTTTCTTGAAAGCCCTTACAAATATCTAGTTTGTATAATTAATATTGTGGGAACAGATCATTCATCATCAATGGTAGATGATGGATACTGTTATGTGCTTTTGATCATTGATTTTCTTACTGTTTGTAATATGGCTTTATTGGATTTACTTTATTCTCTTGCTAGAAAATCTGCCCTGCAAAGTTTACCATTGTCATCCTTACATTTTCAACCTGTAATTCTAATTTACTGTTTATGTTCTTCTTTTTTTTGTCCAGAAAATGCTGTTAAAGATGATGCAAGAGTTAAAAGGGCCACCGGACTGTGCAAACAGATAGTTGGTGTCTTCTCTCATAGCTGGAAAAAGAAGACGGCACTGAAAAAGGCACAGCAAGAATTAAATTTACCTGAGCACTCACTGATAACTGAGTGTCCAACAAGATGGGGCTCAAGGCAAAAAATGATTGGGAGGATGTTGGAGCAGAGCAAGGCGTTGTCTCAGGTTCTGTCTGAAGACAAGAAGACACGTCACCTGGTCCCCACTTGGCAGGACATAGATGTCCTTGAATCAATGAACAATGCCCTTGGTCCACTTCAGGAGTTTACAGATGCCCTGTCCTGTGAAGCCTATGTAAGTGTGTCATACCTGAAGCCAGTTCTCCATCTCCTGAGAACATCAACCCTGGCTGAAAATGATGAGGACACAGATCTTACCAAGGAGATCAAGTCAAGAGCGCTTGGCTACATTGAAGATAAATACAGTGACCCAGCCACACAGGAGCTACTGGACATTACTTCCTTCCTCGATCCTAGATTCAAGACTGAGTGCAGAAAATGTCCCAGAAATCAAAGAGAGAGTGAAGACGGAAATGGAACAGGTGGCACGAAAGGTAACTTGCTCTGTGTAGTTTGGTAATACAAAATGCCACATCAATACAAGTGATATTTTTATTACACTGACATTTTTAAGGTTTAAATAGAATGCCCAATCACACTAAATCACACCGACTACAAAACTTTTGACAGCTCTTATCTCTGTGTTTTGCAGGAAAAGAGAGCTCGTGTCAGCACCACAGATCCCAAGCCTCATGATGCAGCACAGGCAGAGCCATCCACCACAGTGAAGGGAAAGCGGTCACTGGGCAGCTTCTTCAAGGGTAAGGCTGTCCCTCGAGCTTCCACTACACAGTTGGAGGATGCCATTAAAGCTGAACTGGACAGCTACTGATGACTCCTACCATTGATGGAGGAAGATCCACTGGCCTGGTGGAGACTGCACAATGTGAACTTTCCATGGCTGAGCAAACATGGCTCGTAAATTCCTTTGTGTACCTGCTACCAGTTCACCATCGGGAGAGACTGTTCAGTGCAAGTGGCAATGTTGTGACATGCCAACGTTCATGTCTTAAACCGTCAAAGTTGACATGCTGGTTTTCTTAACCAAAAATCTGTAAAGATATAGAGGCGTCAGGGAAGAGCAAGTAGCATTGTTTTAGCACTTTGGAGATTTTATTTGTTATGCACCTCACCCTGACTTGTACCAGCTTTAAGAGTTTCTGTGTTCACTATTTTTGCTTTGTTTGAATTTTTTTGTTTAATGCTATAAAAGGAAATATTTGTGTGCTGCTGAGCCACAAATGAAAGAGTAGTGTCTTTAACTTGTGCATGTTTCTTAATAAATAATTTTCTAATCAATGCTTAACTTTAGTTTTCATTCTTGCATTAGAGTAATGGCATTTATTTTGAATGGAATGATGTAATATCTGTTAATGTTACTGTACATCATGTATATTGCACTGAAACATGATTTGAAGAAAATCGTGAAACAAATCGAAATCGAAAAATCTGCCAGAAAAATCGCAATTAGATCTTTTCCTAAAATCGTTCAGCCCTACTTGGAAAGCATATTGCCCGATGACAATACCATTCTTGATTATCAAAGTAAGAGCACACGGCCTTGTATGAGGTCTTTTCTCTCCAAAAATAATCCCTGTCTACATTTATAGTTGTAAGATACAATATGACACTTGACAAGACCTTGGTTGTAAATAATTATTATAACAATGATAATGGCTTGGATTTGTATAGCGCTTTTCATGATACCCAAAGCGCTATTATTCATTCATACCACATTCACACCGGTGGTAGTGAGCTGCATCTGTAGCCACAGCTGCACCTGGAGCAGAGCGTGACTGCCAATGTGCCAAACGGCCCCTCCAACCACCACCAGAAGTCACACACATTCATATGCATTAACACGAGGCGAGGTGGGTGAGGTGCCTTGCGCAGGGACACAACGACAGTGACTGGGATGGAGCGGGATTCAAACTGCAAACCCTCCAGTCATTGGCCGACCCACTCTGCCTCCTGCGCCTCTGTCGTAAAGTTGTTCCTGCACGGAAATAGCATCCTGTATTTGGATTGAATTATGATTAATTACGTTTATTGACAGATGTTTCTGATATTTGAACTTTTTTTTATATTTGCAAGATATTGATGTGAAATTACAGGTTTATTTTATATATTTCTTGAATTAGTTGTTTTATACTTGCAGATTACACGTTTAGACACAGATCATTTATCCGTTCACACAAATAACATTCAGACATTTCAACCTCCATATTAAATCAAATGTGCAAACAAGAAATGCTTATAAAACTTGTTAGTTATTCTTAACTCTCTCAGATCTGTTAAGTAAACTGTAAGAAGGTTGTTGTTTGACGGCTTTCTTTGTATGAAATATTTATCCACTCGTCTTTTAAGGTTCACCTTTCCTGGTTTCATCTGAACCTTGAGTCAGGTTCTTTGTAGCAGTTCAATAGCTACAAGCCAACGCGTCTTCTTAATGAATAATTGGATAGACAGTTTCTTTCCTGCCAAAAGAGTTGCACTCCAAGATGAGTAGATAACCTTCAAACAACAAAGGTGATTCAGAATTGTCTAAACTTCAAAGATGGGTGCTGACTGTTGGCTTTCACACACATGACTCAGGTTTTCTTGTGCAACGAGGAACCTGTTATTTGTTGATGTTATCATCTTATGTTCGAGAGGATTTCAAAAGGTAAACGCGAAAAACATTCCTCAAGGACATCTCGCAGTTATTAATCCTTGCAATCGTGCAATGAGCCGGGACATGAAATGAGATTAAAGCTACTTTATAATTGTCCTCCAGAATGAAAACAGGAGAGAGACTGTGGATCGACCCTGCTCTGTCCATTCAAATGTCACACACAATTTCTTGGATGCCAGTGACTGGATTTTAATAAAACTCCGCCTGGGGAGGGGGTGGAGTGGGGGTGATGACTGTCATAGCTTCATTGTGGCATTTGCCAAATTACACAGATTACCCAAAGTGGAACAGTACAATAATTACGTGATATCCGCGTGCACGTCACGCACAGTATCTTGGATTCTGCTGAACACACTGTCACCAAACATAAAGCAGTTTAACATCTTATTTCACTCCGAGTTTTTATATTACTTGTTTCATGTTACCTACCATCTATTTAGACAGTTAACTTTCTTTTATATCAGAAATGACTTTGAGTCATACATGGGAAATGATGAATGCAATAAATAAACACATAATGATATATTGAGTGTATTGAATTGTATGAATGATAAACAAACCAAAGTGTATACTGTATTAGATGATATAATGAGTGTGCGAGAATGTGACAGAATGTAGTATAACAAATAGTATGAATACAAATTTGACTCAAAACAAACCAATTCAGAAGAAGTAATATTACACAGTTGATACATTAATGAATAAGCAACAGAACAAACAAACCAAGCAACAAGTATCTTAGAGAAATAAAAGTCAACATATTACATTTTTTAAACAATATTACTGATGGTATTGTCGTTTAATCAGTTTGTACATCTGTTATTTGGTTTTCCAGTCCCCACATAGTTCATATGGTCCAGTTTTTTTTGGCATATAATTCGACAGGCGACCAGAGTTCAGAGAATTCCACCAAAAGCAAAATCCCCTCCCTTCTCCATTCTCTAAAAGTTAATGTATCATAAAAAGTAAGTTAATGCGGATGAATCCTGGCACACATGAGCCATGGGATGCAGAATTAACTCTGCTCTATTTAAGAGACTGATGAATTAATTATTACAAGCAACAAACAGGAATGATGCGTTCCCATTGTTTTCTTCATTGTGAGGTTTTATTGAAGCTCTTTTAATTACCACTCATCTCATTTCACCCTCTTCATCTGGAACAGTTTAATGGCATCTGACTGGACAATTAGCGCCACCAACTGTTTACCTCAACCAAGCGAACCCGCGGAGGGCGTCCCGCGTGAGCTGAAATATTTGGTCTGGGTAGGTGACAAACCTCAGAACAGCTGAACATGAAGGGCTTAAATAGCGGAGGTTTAGCTCCCTGTCAACCTCGGCGACTGTGCCAGCACAACTGTGGCTCCGCCGAGACCCAGTTCTGAGTGAGAGATGATGCGGCTAATTGTTTTCAACCAGGCTCGTCAGCCGCATTGACCAGCTCACAGCGAGCGGCCGTGACCGCTCGCCGGCGCCCAGGCATGTGTTAAAACCCTCCCCACAGCGCAACACGCCTCGGACTCATTTCACACCCTTTTCATTGTGAGGGACCCCAGCCATGCGCGCGTACCTTCCAGTTTGATATGGAGTCAGTTTTTGTGTGTGTGTGTGTGATTGGATCAGTGTCTGTGTTTGTCTTTGTCTTGTGCGCCATATGTCGCCGCGCGTGCTTTTTGTGTGCGTACGTGTGAATCCGTGTCTTGTGTTTAGGCTTGTCACACCGGCACGGTGGCCAACAATAAAGGCAGCTATGCCTCTCAGCGTGATTTGTGTCGCCGAGAAGATTCCTCTTAGTGAAGAACATTTTCCACACGCCTGCTCCTCTCAGTGGGAGAACGTTTCACTAATCCAATTTAGAACTGGGAAAACAGATTTCTGTCAGCTGTGTGCCTCTGAAAATATACTATCTTTCATTACTAATCTGCAGGCATTCTGCACCCAGTATACTCTATTCCTAGAAAGAAAAGGCCTCTTTTTGAAAAGTTCTTTGTCTCTCAGAGTTGTTGCATCATACCTGATTTAAAACTGGAGATTGTAAGTGTCTTTATTGTGTTTTTGTCACTTAAGACGAGTAAAGAGTGACTGACAATCCAAGCAATTTGATAAAAGGATGAGAGGTCAGAGGGCGCTTTGAATCACAGAGACACTCGCACAAATAACATGCGAGGGTCAAACCGCCAGCACTTAACAGCTTGTTGTGCTGTCAGAATCTTTAAAAGTGCGTGTGTGTGTGTTAAGTAAACATGCCAGTCAAGGGTAAATGTCATGGTTACGTTGATACATCCTTGTAACCACTTGCACATTTCATTAGAGGAGTAGTGGATCCGTAGCAGCTCCATTAGTGACATGTACGTGTATGTTTCTTTGTGATAACATGAGCACATCGGTGTACGTGTGCATCTTATAAACAGTGTAAGTACAGTGGAGTTCAAAAGTCAGAGGCCACTTTCCCATTTAGTTGAATCATATAAAATCACATGAAAGCATATGAGCACCCAGCAGACATCAGCCAAGTCTACTATATATTTTATTAAATTTTTCAGCATGTTCAAACTGACATGCTGCAGAAATATACAGTGATATTCAGTTATTCCTGCTGATATAACGTATTTAATGTTAAAATAGTGTGCAGTGTTTCCCCCGCCCCCCTTGAAAAATGGAAAATCTAGGAGCCAATTGTGGGTAAAAAAGCTAAAAACTCTGGTATCCAGTTGCTGTTCACTGAATGCTGGTCTAAAAGAGGGAGACAGTCATCAGGCCAAGGGCGTAACCACGGTATAGACATTGGGGGGGTCCAAATGACCAATAAGATCCAGTGTTTCACACGACTGTGGAGCGCACACGTCACACACAGACACACACGGCACACCAGAGCAAGTGGACGAGCGAGAGAGAGAGAAAGAGAGGCGCACACACGGATGACAGGAGTGTTCAAGATCCCCGTTTAACAGATTCCCCCACCAGAATCTAGCCGAACTTTGGAGCATTATTTAGCCCGTTTTCTGACAAGCTACTGTATCATGCCATGGTTGGTACCAACAGAAGCCTCGTGTCTCCTGGTTTAAAGCAACATTGCGGAGTTTATCGGCCTTAAAAATAATGTTTCCAGACTCATTGCAATGGTAGAAAAATGGTTAATAGGATGAATGGTGCTACCGCTGCAGCCTGAGCCGGGTCGCGTCGGCTGAAACTGCTAACTAACTTCCCTGCGCGGGTCGGATCACAGTTTTCCCTAACAAATGAATTAAACTATAGAATTAAATGGAAAATAAATTGGAAATAACAAGAGACGGATGTGTTAACAGCTGGGGTTCTTAAAAGAAGAATGTATGTCACATATTTTTATATATTATTAGGGGGGACAGATTGGTGTTCCTCTAATATTGGGGGGGGGGTGTCCCCCCCAAAGAATGTGTGGTTACGCTCATGCATCAGGCAGTTATTTTTTGGGGGCCAGTGGACGTCATAGATGTTGTGCAGCATCTGTAGAGACTTTCACTCTCCTGCACAACTGCATTTAGTTTGAATAAGTGACACGTCATTGGAACCACAGGTGTCTCGTGGACTTACTGTGCGGCGCCCACCTGGCTTTAAACTGCACCTTTGCTGCTGATTGAGACCTGGCATTAAAATACTGTGTCTCAATTTGCAAACCTCTCTACTCACACTGGCTATATTGAGTGCATGAGTGCATTCAGGTTGACAAGTATAGGAACATCCGGTGCACTGTAAGTGCCCAGATGGTGCACTCAAAACAGTCAAAAAATGTAAAAACGATGGACGCTTCTCACTCTCAGCTGTTGCCATTTTGGCTATAGTGAAAGAATAGGGGTCATCAATGCATTATCAAGCTTGTGAAAATTCCTATTGAGGAGGGAGGGTGCGTTCCAGTTCACAATCTAATTTCCTTGTTGGGTGACACAGCGAAGTAAAAAAAATAATTTTAGGTCCATTTTAAATTCATGTACTGTTACAATGCACCGAGTGAATGTAGTTTACTCTATGTAAATGTACTCATTTGAGACAAAGTAATACAATTTGCTGAAATGAAGGGTGGTATCATTATCTTACAGCTCTCTGTTCAGTCTTTTAGATCAGATCCTCTTTGCTTCATTTTACTGAAGCTCTTTCCCTTTGTCTCCCCTTGTGCTTGACAGTTTACAATTTGAAATGATTTGCTTCATTAGAGAAGGGATCTCATCTGGGTTATTCTTTAGTATCATACACTTCATTCAGCCCAAAATGTTCATACTGTAGAGTTAAGTACCGGCCATTATACGCCAAGGCCATGACAGAGTTAGCTTTGGCTCAACATGAACCTCAGACACTTTCCCTCCCTACATCCTGTCCTGTTTCATTCTTGGAAACCTTCACTTTCCACGACAGCTTAAGAAAACGAAATTCTGTGTATTATCTCGATTTATCTTAATAAAAAGTGCATGAATTTAATTGGTAGGCTGTTAAATAACCCCATCATTCAAACTCTATTCGCTGAGGCTGTATAAAAACAACCTCCATGCGTCCCTCTGGAGCCACAGAAAAACCTTATACAACTGTTTTCACAGACTGAGTAGGAGTCTGCATGTCAAGTAATCTGAGTGCCCCTTTAAAGTCTCCCTGTGGAGCGTTTGACCACGATTCCTATGGTCCAAATGTGTTTAGGAGAAATCCTCCCCTTTGTTTCTTGTTTATGCGAATGAGTATACTATATGCATGCAAATGACCTTAATAATACAGTAATACCTCATCTGATTACATAAGCAAGCTGTGCATTGGTAACTCACTCTTTCTTTGCCACACTTATGCATTGAAGAATAGAATTATGGATTCATAATAAATTACTGGACCAAAATAATAAGGTAATTAAATCAAATAACACCAGTGCAGTCAGGTTTAACCAAATGTGGCATGGTGAGATCTTTAAAAATGAATAAACATATTATTGATTGTTGTGCAGATGCTTGTTCAGTTGAGATAGTGAGCATTTGTCAGTTACAAAACGAGCTGATAGAGAAGACTTTAGCTATGAACCATGTTATAGAATAGAATAGAATAAAATAGAAAATACTTTATTTATCCCTAGGAGGGAAATTCAGATCGTAACTTGGCGCCTTCAGTTTATATCTGATTTATAACCAATGTTTAGATATTCTAATAAACTTGAATGAATGATCTTGATGCATTGACATTGAACTGGGAGCACACATTGCCACACATTCAAACTTGAATAATGAAAGGATCATTTCACTGAAATGAAAAAAACATTTATTTACATTTAGTCCTATTGGTTTAACATTCATCATAACTGAGGGAATCGGAAAATGTAAAATGAGCTTGTTTGACTTCGCCCTCCAGCACAGTCCATACAACACGAGTTGATATGAATATACACTGTGATAAAATGCTCAGAAGTGTTTAAATACAGCATAATAATATAAGTTTTTGACAGCTTTTGCCTCTGGTTCTATCATTACTGATTTAGAAATCTTCATATTCAGACTATAATAGGACACATCAGGAGACGCTGCTCCGTGAGTTTTGAACAGTTTGAGACACTGTTAATAATGAATGGTCATTAGAAATGGCACAATAGTGGAACACATAAAAAGCCAATCTTTATTCATTCAAATAGAGGTCACCCACACTAGGTGTCTTTCTTCTGTAGATTATAAATTGCTTCTCTCTGTCTGTCTCTCTCTTTTTCTCCACCCACCATCTCTCAGCGTTTGAGAAAGTCGACTGAATTTAAATGGGATAAATCATAAATCTGATTAGGTGAATATTCTCTGTGATCTGCAGGGCAGTATGGAAGAAAGGTGATGAATTGAAAATGATATTTATTTTATTTTTTCTCTGTCTGTCTTTCCCAGCCACCCCCCCGTCAGGAGTTTAGTTGAATAATTTACCAGCAGGGCAATAATGTGAGGTACTTCATTAGATGGAAAGGCTCTCCAGTGTCAACGGAGATGTCTCCTAATTGAGAAGCCTTTGATGAATCCCGGACTGAACCATGACAGTTTCAACAGTCTCGAGACGCATTACAGTAAACTGTGATTTTGAACAGCTGCCACAGAGGTTTCATCGTGCTCTGCAAACAGTCATTAACTCGCTATTAACGACGGCTCAAGGTGGACTGACTGAAGCACACTTCTCCACCATGAAAAAAAGATGCTGATTTCATAAAACTTAAATATAGCGGTAGAGTTATCTTCAAAGTAATTTTGAAATAATTTTCAAAACCAGGATGAAACAAGCAACATTTTAGACCTTTAGGGGACTAATGCAATGGAAATGAACTGTACACACAAACATTAACAGTACTATTATAAGTCTTGTATTTATTTGTATTTGTATTTATTTATTTGCACTATAAGAAAAGACAATTACAAAAAAACAGAAATGAAACAAGAATAGTAAGTGCAGGAGAGGTTAAAATACCCTATATGGGCTTATAAAAAGCACCTCCCCAAGAAATATACAAAAATTCAGAAGATAAATCAACAACAACAATAATAGGAGAAAGCAAGAACAAATAACAACAAAAAAGAAAGCAGTACAAGTGCCATTTTATAGCACACACTCAAAGAAGTCAGAAATAAAAACATGGGTGTGTATAAATGTAAAATAATTAAAAGAGATAATGATCCAGTGACAACTATACTGGAAAAGAAGCTATTAAGTATTCAATGGCCAAGAGAGGTTGGCCCCCAACAGGATCAAGACTTCTTCCTATCTTCCTGTCATGAAGAAAAATATACTGCAGCCGAACCTCTGCTTTACATCAAAACAAGTAAAAGACTCATATTTAATCGTAGAAATCGTTTTCACATTAGCCTGAAGATGCAATTCATTACAGGTTGTAAGGTCAGGAGGCAGCACTGACTTCTGAGCCGATGACTTCACATTATTCAGTTGTGGACCATTAGCTGCAGAGGTTATTAGCTCAAAGTTTTAGAGCTTTATCAGAGTTTGAGCTTAATGGAAAGGAATGACATAAAGTTATGAAATGAAATGGGCTCTTTGCTGGCTTCAAGATTTTCTGGGAGGATCTAGAAACAAAAGGTTTTTACGAACTATTATGCGGTTTGGTATTCTCTGATGCAGAATAGTTTCATTAGCACTATTTCCTTGTCCACTTAATATATTCTTAGAAAATCATACAAGTTGAACATATCTCTGGAAATGCAGTCTGCCTTTGTAAATAACCAGTAACGATATACAAGATCAGTGATTCTCAACCATATGGATTTGTACCCTAAGGATACTTTCACAGTCATCAGGGATATGTGGAGAAGTGCAGAATAGATCAACAAATTAAAAAGTGGAAATTGCATTTTAATGAAAAGAACTATCCACATATTGTGTCAGCGACTGAACACTACATATTGTGATTACAGAGTGTGTAAAAAACAGTTTGGCAAATGAACTGAACAGAAGTCTGCACAGACATCTTAAATGGCTGGGTATATCCGAAGTAATGAATAAACACTTTAAGTAATTATCTAAATATATTGGATGTGTGATGAAAAGGGGTTGTTTACATGAAAGGAATAGATAAATTGTTAAATAATATAGCTTACAGAGGAATAGTTGGAAAAGAAACAGTAGCTTGTGTATTTTATTTTATTTATTTTATTCATAAGCACAATGATAAAAACAATACAACATTACTACAACAGATCACTCAATAGAAAAAGAAAAGAAGCAGAAAAGGGAAAGAGACAAGAAAAAACACAACAAACAAACAAGAGAAAAAAAGAAAAAGACAGGAAAAAGAAGACGACGACAACAACAAGGACAAAGATCGATAAAATTACAAATTAATTTCAATTTTACTAGACATGAGTACCTGTATTATTTTGCCTGGACAGAAGATACCTCACCAAACCAGACCTAAACATTGTGTAGGATGATAAAAGCTTAAGAGACCTGTCTACGGAGTTACAGAGTCGGGCACCAAGGAATTTGATGAAAAATCTATGACTGGAGGTACGACAAAGAGGTAAATGAAAGTTCTTCTTACCCCTTACTGAATAGGAGTGAATATCTGATGATAACAGAAAGAACTGTTGAAAGGTGCCTGGGATGTCTTGTTTATAAGGAATTAATTTAAACATAAACAGACATGTTTGAATGTTCTTCAGACTTCTTTCAGACGTCATGCCTCCAGAGCACAGCAACGTGCAATGGTTGTTCTTTTTCCGCCATAAAGTTGCTTCAATTGTCTCTTTAAATTTAGCAAGCTAGCATAAGCTGTGGCACTAGCGTCTTTATGTATCGTAAATCGGTGAAGACTCTGAGCGTGCACAAAGAGGGGTACGCACAGAAGGGTGAAAGAGGGGCAGACAACAGTTTTATAGACGCATCACGATCCAATGAATTTGCTCGTGGTATTCAAAATGATTGGATGGTGTTTTTACAGGATTGTCCGTTCCACAGGGGACGTGACATCTTTCATTTTTGTGAAAAAAACAAAAAAACAAAACATTTAATCAATTGGTTACAATTGGGGTGGGAAGAGGATTTAAAGTATTACTGTAAAAATTGCTTCAGAGAAAGATTTCCTCTACTTTTAATAAAGGTAAACAACATCCTTCTCTTCTTTTGTATAACTCGCGTCCTGCATTTTCGATCTTGTTCTTCCATCACACCACTCCTACAATAGGTTCCTATCTTTGATATAACTCCTACTTTTATAACCATCAGTACAGCAGGATTTAACAGTAAAACACATTTGTACATCACATCTATTTTTATCTAACCTTAGTGACCTTTTTAACAAAGGGACATTAGATGTAGTCCAGCCTTGCTGAGAATACAGAGTGAAGAGTGTTTTACCATGCCAGAGACACTGCAGAGGAGAGGCCATTGATCCACCACCGCGTCAAACCTCTGCTCACGGAACGGGGTGTACTGACCACAGGCATGCACGGATGTGGAAACCTTTTGATCCAACAGGTTTGAATACTGCTTTTAAAAAATGTAACTTTTCGCTTTTTATACACTGTAATATGCTCAAAGAGTAAGACTGGTGGATATGGAGCTTGGGTGTTGTTATTGGCCACTCTCTCATCCCATACATATTGAAACACAAGGCAATATTCTGACAAGAAATAAACGCTCTCCACCAGGTTCTGTCATTTATCTTGGTGTGACATGATGTACAGGGTCATAGGGCCCGTTTAGTCTGCTTACTCAAGGTCAGTGTGTTGACAGGTTTGCGCCTCATCTCTTGCCCTCTTTCTGATTTTGATGGACAGGACTTTGATGTGAAGAATGATATGTCTTTACAGCCACGTTTGTTACGTTGCCCTACTACAGCACATCACATAATTTGTGTCTTTGATGCTATGGAGAAGAAGCTAGTCATAGGCCTGAGTCAGAATGCTTGGGGATGTAAAATGCTTTCTTGGCTACAGCTGTGAACACAAACATAGCATCACCATGGCCATTCCATTCTTGCAGAGCTGACAGAGAATTTAAAAGGGAATTAATTGTGGATTCACTTTGCTCATCTCCCACCCACCATTTGCAGGTCATGAGACAACATTTTAAGCTCTGTGATTGGATGTTTCAAGCCTAAAAACACCTTGAGCGTTATTATTAATTTCTTTCCTGAAGATTTTATCTACATGAGCTCATTACTCTCAACTTTTTCAGAAAGAACAAAGCAGCTGTTAAAGGGAAAACGAGGAGTTTGTATTTGGTTATAAAAAAGTCTCACATCAATGTGGATGAATCTACGCTACCCACACTTGTTAATGGCTCCATTTTCGATAAATATATCGTTTTGTCTCTATCGTTATTTTGTTATTTTAAAGCAGAAGTAAGCGATCCGGTCGTTTTGGCTAATGCTGCGTTCCAGGCAGGCTTTTGAAACCGTAAATTACAGCTTCAAGTCACGACTTAAGACTTTGTAGCGTTCCAGGCAACCCACTCGTGTTTTTCCGACCTGTTTTACCTGTGAAAGTCACTATAAGGGCCACTCGTAACTTCCGACCCGTGAACTCGTACGACTTCACAGGTCGGAAAAACACGAGTTACGAGTTGCCTTGAACGCACCATAACGTCTTGTCAGCCGATGGAGTTAGCAGCCCCTGCCCTCGTCATGGATCTATTGGTCCTAGTCCCTACATCACCACATTCAGGCGCATCCCTTGGCTGCACCAGACTGGCTCTGGCTGCACACACAGCCCTTCATGCCGTTCTCTCTCCTCATTGGATAAAACTTGTAGG
This sequence comes from Trachurus japonicus, assembly GCF_045865225.1. Taxonomy (NCBI): domain Eukaryota; kingdom Metazoa; phylum Chordata; class Actinopteri; order Carangiformes; family Carangidae; genus Trachurus; species Trachurus japonicus. The sequence goes on from NC_140929.1 coordinate 16,005,907, forward strand.
ATACGAGAAAAGTTTTCTCCTCGGCTCAGAGCAGAGCAGAGTGACTGACAGACCCGTGTTTCGGTCCAAACACTCTATGTAAGTAATTGCTGTCGGAAGATATAACTATTTAAGACTTATATTAACACAAAATTATCGCTTACTTCTGCTTTAATTAATGGTGGAAATGCTGGGCGAGCCGACCAGCGTTTCCTTACTTTCGGTTTCGTGGACACTGCCCGGCGGGTCATGATAATAACGCCGCCGAATCGCCGTTCATCTTGCGCCGGTCCAAGAATTTCACCGTGCGCGCAGAGGCTCATGGTAAATGTAGTATGAAAACACTTCGCTTTCCAAAACTCCTCATTGTCCCTTTAATCATTTGGACTGATGATCATGTAAAGTTGTCTGTGGGAATTATTAATACTGAACCAGAACCAGGCGTCCATAATAGATCCTCCCTATTGTGTCTGTTAATAAGGGCCGAGCAATGATGTAAGTAGTGATCCAAGAGCTGTGGCGCACTCCTGTTGGAGCTTTACAGAACCCAGCTGAGATGGTTCAGGACTCCACTGCTAAGTGCATCCCCTGGAGGTGTAATGGGCATTGCCCCATGTAGAGGAACCCCAGGGTTTAGGTAAACATGTGCTGGAGGGAATATAGCTCAGATCTGGCCTGGAAACGCTGGGGATCCCACAGTTGGTGGAAGTTTCCCTGCAGAAGCATATCTCCTCTGTGCTGCGACACTGAATAGCACCAGTGGCCAGCAAATGGAGATGTGTATAAATGGATTCCCTGAGGTACACAGTGATTTTTCCATCTACTTTTCCATGTCATCTAGCACATCTAAGAGCAAGCAACACACAAACTGCACACATTCCAATTTTTCTACCCCATCCCCCACACACACACATAGACATTCACACAAACAGCCTCGGTATCTCCTACAGATAGACTATCGCAGTGTCCAGCGCATTTGAGCCACAAACCCCTCTATTTCTCTATTGCTCACTCTCGCTATCCTTCCATCGCCAGCTGAGCGGGGCGTCGGGATGCTATCACGCCCCAGGCAATCAGAGATACAGTCATATGTCACAAATAGGTGTCAACTCTTATTACAGCAGGGAGGGGGTTGAAGGCAAGTGAAAACTCACTTATCAGAAAGGACATAGCTGTGACATATCCCCCCCCGTCCCCTCCCTCTCTTTCTCCTTCTCCATTTGCCCTGCCTGGATATCACCTTTTTTTTATTTCACAGGCCAGCGATATTTGACCAAATAACACAAATGTAATACCTCTCCCCTCCGCTCTCTGCCACCATCCCAGTTGATTTAATGGACCTGTAAATTGCCAGTACCGTTTATTCAATGTTTTTAAAGGACGGGACGTGAGCCTGGAGGTATGGAAGGGACATACAGAGCTTCATCTCTACTTTCATACACTATAGCCTTGACTATAATCGAGTTATTTGTTGAGAATTGGTATGATTTATTGCTTGGTGTTAGTTTTGGCCTAGTTTAGCAAAGTTGCAAAGTTGGTATGAGAAAAGTTTTCATACAGTGTCTCTTATCCTTTTTTTTCCCCCTTTATTGCATTTCTTGTCGCCTCAAGGTGTTTTTGTGTTGACAAATCCTAAAACAATGTTTTAAGCTCATTTTAATTTGAGATAATGTAGAATTTAAGAAGTTGATACTTGGCTGGCTTATTAAATCTACTTAAAAAATGGCTGCAATTTCTGAATTTGACATGAAGTCCTTTCAGTCCCTCCACAAAAACGTCATTATGCAATCGCATTATTCAACGCATAATCAGCAAGTCTGCATATTTATGCGGGGGCCGCATTTTTCAAAGACGCTGCCCTTTTGCTGCATAAATGACTGATTTCCGCGCAAAATGCATGAAATATGCGGGGCTTGCATGATTTCATAATCCCCACATTTTCCTTGCAAAAAAGTCACATACTATATCTTTGCATAAAGTTGAAAAATGTTGCGTTTACTTCACACACGAGCAGCCATTTCCCTCCTGTTGCCTTGGGAGCGTTATGAAGTGACATCATTGGAAAGTGATTCAGGAGTTGATGCAACTTTACAGTTGCAAGATTTCACTTTTTTGTTACCAGTTGGTTAAATCATACTAGTTTCAAAAACCTTACAGTTGTAAGTATATTAATGTAAATTTATGGTGCAGTAAAAGATTGTACTTTGGTGTGGAAGCACTTAGAAGATGTCTGTTTTGTAGCTACCTCTGTAAAGCAGGGAGCACACATTTTATTTTATTGTTCATTTATTCATTTTTACAGAAGTTGTAGAAAAAATTAATGGTTTGAAGACATGGCCCAAATTTGCCCTAATATGTTTATTAGAAGTCATGTGTTGCATCTTTTTCATAATTTAATGTTTTCTGAACTATGAAAAAAAAGAAAGAATTGACAGTCACTCAAGTGGCAAATCAATATTCTTACAAATCAATGAACACTGTCAAAGTCAACCGATCTGACATGATTCGAGAGAATGAAATCCATAACCAGTTCTTTGTGCTTGAGATAAAGCACTAAAACGTACATCACAGTTGAACAAAATCAGAGGCTCACATAATACATCATACATACTTTATGGTGCATTGACTTTCCCGAGCTTCGCTTTAGCTTCTGTTGCCCCAGGTCATGGAAACGTGTGAGCACAAACACGTTTGTATTCGCTATGTAACACTTAGAGTAACTTTGTACAGTGGATCCATATTTCAACTATTACCACCTAAATGTGGCATTATGCAGCATCTTTCAGTGAGGAAGCAATTACATTAGTATGTAGTTAGAAAGTATGTTTTCATGTTTCCATGTGTTTACACCGTATCTATATTTACACTCTGTTCAGTATTTGTTTACAGGAACCCAGTTATTTCTCTCATGTTCAAAGTGGCATGTCTAATACAAGCAAATCAAGTCAGACCCAAACTAAACTTTTTGTGTGTTCTATTTCTGCAGCTTTTTCTGTCATCTGCTCTGATTCAGTTGAACTCAGTAATTAACAAAACTAAGAAATTTCAATTCTGTTTCAAATTGTTGTGCTGTAAAAGAGGCCTCCACATTAATGTTCTATGTTCTGAGCTGTTTGTCAGATTCAGTCATTTCAGTATACTTTTTTATCAAATTGCTACTTGCTGAAACCACTGAACAGAGCAGTGTTTGCCCTTTATACATCTAACATCTAACAACATTGCTTAAATATAACCACTTAACTTTTACCATTACATATTTTTTCACGTATTTTGTACTATGGATGACTTGCATCTAAATCCATTCGCATACCTGTGAGTAAAGCACGCGAGAATCATAATGATGGAACAATAATTATAATAGCCCCGGGTAGATGTCAACAATAATGCAGTACTGATGATTCATTCAGGATTTTTACTTTCGAAAAGGCAACTCTGACCTCAGAGCTGTCAATCTCAAAGACAACTGACAGATTCCCTCACAGGGTTTTATGTTGCTTTAATCAAGTAAGATTCCCCATGTTGTCATTGTAAGTAATTTCATCCCTGAAAATGTCAATAACATTCACTTTTAAGTTGAATAATAAAACAGTGTAAATTAAGTCTGAAATAAAGTCAGGAATAAATAATTATTAGAATAAATGACAGCTAGCTGCTGCTGTTTGTAACATTTTTGTTTAATAAATGTCAAGAGTTGTAAAGATAATACTTTAACTCCAATAAAAATGTTTTTTACTAAACTGAACTAATTTTTTGCACAAGCACTGAGGAAAAGAATAAACGTGCTAAAATGCACAAGCTAGGCTAACTATTGTCCACTTTTTTAAAAAGAAACTAGTTATTTCAATTTGCTTGTTGCCATTTTTGTGAAGACATTTCAGACTTGGTATTAATTAGGCTTAGTATGAGTTGTCCCAAATCATTGCTGATTGTGCGTAACCATATTTTTTTTATCCATGTCTGCGATTAGATCAGATCAGAATTGATGCCATATCATTTTACTTTAAATTCATAAAGTAAATAAATTTCATGCAAAGTGTTCAGAATTCAGTTTCAGCTCGAATTTGAAATCCACACTTAAGACTTTCTGCATCTTGTCCTTGTAGCATTTTCAGGACAGAAAAACAATTTAGAGTTTATTGTTATGCCAAAACTGATCAATTAATTGATCTATTCCCTTGGTTTTTAGCGCTTTCATCGATTGGTTTATTGACTATAATGGCAACAATGAAACTGTCAAAGAGTGTTTTGTTCATGTTGTCTAATTCTAATCGATTTAGCCACACTTACCGTAAAAATGGCCAAACATAGAAAACAACAACTGTACATATTAGATTAGAAATTATGCCATTTAACCCAATCTGCTGCTCTGTGGCACATGTGGCAAAAGACCCCAGCTGAGGCCCAACTGGTACGTTCCAATCCCACCACACCATGTTTCAGTGTGTCGGTACAAAGGTTTAGGCAAACAGGAGCAGAGACCAGACAAACAGAGTGGTTTCTACACTCAAATTTGTTTCGACAATTTCATTAAACCTTCAAACTTTCTTTCAATTTTGTTACCTAAGAAAAATCCCTCTTCCCTAACTCGATTCAACGATTCCTTCCCTCTCCCACAATCACCACCGCTATCGTGACCCATCTCCCTATTCCTTTTTCTTCTATCTGCTGAAATGGTCTGTGATTTTATCACGCTCTTCTCCTCCGTCACCATCTGCCCGTTTCTCTCCACCTTGGCAGAAGTGGAGGCCCCTGGATGCCGCCTTCATCCAGAGAGATGGAGGGGAAGAAAAAAAACATCCAGCGAGGATGAGTCAGCTATCAATCTTCCTCTCTGCCATTCCTTTATTCACCCTCTCATGCTCTTCTACACTATCACTTCCCCTGTGTCTGTTCTCTATCACTGTCTGCTGCCCCCCCCCTCTCGCCTCCCCTCTCGTTCTAATCCCATCTTCAGTGAAGGTTGGACATGTGTGATGGCCGTTCTTTCTCCTCCATGCCATCCAGCCAGACCAATATAACCGCCTCTGTCTCAGCCCTCTCCTTATTACTCCTCTGTCTAGATAGGATCTCCAGGAGGCTTCAAGCCATTGTATTCCTCTCGCTCTCTGTCCTTCAGTGACTGTCTTTATAGAATAGATCCGGATGGGAGATGGCTTAGCTAAAGCCATGGTGGAAATCCTCAACTGATGGTTTCATAAGAGCCACTATCCTTAGCTTAGCTGCCACATCGGGCGTAATGTCCCTAAAACCATCTTTCAGACAGGACTTTCCAAAGTAGCTATAAGTGCTAAGATGATGTTGGTTCAAGTCTAAGCCAATCAACAGTTAGGCTGCTTTTGAAAAAAAAAATTGGCCAAGATCCATAAAGATAAAGTTGTGGATTAGGTATAAACCTTGTTAAACACTTAAGGGTCTCAAAAAAGGGGACGGGGTTATGGCCTCCCATTCAGTGGCTAATGTCCGTGTATAGAGCCTGGGGATCACAGAGGGGTTTTAACCTACCCTGTCAGCCTAAATTAATGAGGTAATTAAGGGCTCAGGTGGAATTAGCTGTAGACACCTTAAGTGCCCCGGGGCAGCCAGATAGGCAGCCGGGATGTAAAGCTACAGTATAGCCAAGAGGAGAGACGGCACCATAGAAAGCTGTGTTTAAAAAAAGAAAGGTCAAAGGAGACAACTGTTGTGCAGTAGGAGTCGATGTCGTCTGCACTGTAGTGAGTTGTTTTGGCTTGGCGACGTGCTTTCATGATGTCAGGGAGGTGATTTGTTCAGAAAAATCACAGCGGTGTGTTTTCCACTTCAGGTCTATGATGATAAGGGATCAGGTGAACATAAGGAGAATTTAGGAGGCTCTTATAGGGAGTTTAATGTGATTATATTACATAGACTGCTGCAGTCATAAAATCACCCAATTTAAGGCATCCATAAAAGACTCCCTGTGGAATAATATTCAGATGATGAATCTTTAATACTTGCTCTATAGCTCCATGGCTGTTCTCTTTCTCTGAGATTCTGTGGGTTTTTTTTTTCATCCTCCTCTATTCTTGTAATTCTACTCTTAAATAAAAAAGTGCAAAACATAACTGAATGGACATTAAAGTTGTTGTTTTAGTCCGGGTGGAGTCATCAAATGCTCATTTAACAAGTCAGCAAAACAGCAGAGGAGCAACTGGTGTGTGTGTGTTTATAATGCTGTCAGATAAACTTTTAATGAAGAAGTCGCACAAAATAAGCCTTCCTTTATCATGCCAGGAGCATCTGATCTGATTTCATGCTGCATACAGTACAAGTGGCTTTGCACACAGCGAGCAGAGCCCAGTGGAGTTGTGTTTTTTTTCACTATGCAGCATGTTGCCTCTAATTCCTCATTGAACAAATTCACTGTGACATCTCCTTGTTCAGTTACTCCCTGAAAATGTTTAAACCGATCCACGATCAAAAGGAGATAGAAATTTGATATAATGCTTGGTAAACACAGCGAGTAATACATTGTGTTGCCTGTGTGTTTTGCCAATTGAATAATACTACATGTACACAGTATATTTCCTTAACTCGCTGTCTACAATATCTGTTTCAAAATAAGACAAAGTGACTTTAACCTGGGTTCACTATGGTCAACTCTGCAGAAAATCTTGTGCCGATGCACTGAATGAGATTACGCCTGCTTTGGAATTGGTTCCAAATTAGGTTTTTGTGCACTCCCCAGGAGTTGTTGAAGGTTTCCCAGTGGTCATTATACTTACAGTACATACTGGTGGCGACCTGTTGTGGAAACATGTTCTGATTAGAGGTCTCAATCTCTGTAACTGTTTCCTGAAGTGGAACCAACAGATCACAAGTAAGATGTGGTGGGAGACAAAACTTTATGAAAAGGTTGTCATTGATCCGGAGTATTTCTGACATAAAAAAGCTTTTCAAAACTGGCCTGTGACCGATGCAGATAATTTTGCACATAGGAGCAGAGAGGAGATGAGGGGTGGAGTGACTCTGCATTAGTGATTGAGTCGGCGACACAGGTGGGTTTTTAACCTGTCGCTTTTCTAATTCAAAACACGGCGGGGAGCCCCAAGTCGTTTTCTCAGGCAAACATGTTAAAGCCTTATTACATTCACAGTGATCATTTTCTGTCCATTGAGCAGAGGTAATTAGGTTCTCTACTCACACCTTCTCTTCCAGCATCAATGATATCTCATCGGAGAGAGTGCACTATATGGAGACAGAGAGATTATTATAGGGAACATAGCCTGTGGGTGTTCCTATCAATGACATCCACCAGCCATGCGTTCATGCATCCAACACACCCAGAAATAGACATAGAGGAGAATTAGATTATCAGATGGGAAACTATGTGGTGTAGAGCTAAAAAAAAAAAAAAAAAAGGTACAATATCTGAGTCTCAACTAAAGTCAATTAAGATAGCACTTTGACTAGTTTATGGAATGGAAGAAAAAAAAAAAAAACCTTCTTCACCACCTCATTCTTTTTGAAAGATCCACGGGTGGGAAGCCAGTGAGGGATCAAGTGCTTTTCTTTACCCTCCCAGGCAAAGAATTGGAGGTGGTGGCAGCAGTGATGGCTGATGGGATTGCCACTCTAAACTGACACCAAAAGGAAAAAAAAAAAACAGAGAATGAACCACCCCCCCCTCAAAAAAAAACAAAACAAACAAACAAAAAAACACAGTAGATTGATTTTATTGATCGCCTTGTGATTAAATCATGCTTTATTGGTACATCTTGGTCAAATTGGGTCTGTAATTCTACAGATTATCTTTGATTATAAACCACATATGCTTTTAATTAAAGCAGAAGTAAGTGGTCCGGTCGTTTTCGCTAATGCTGCGTTCCAGGCAGGCTTTTGAAATCGTAAATTACAGCTTCAAGTCACAACTTACGACTTTGTAGCGTTTCAGGCAACCCACTCGTGTTTTTCCGACCTGTTTTATCGGTGAAAGTCACTATAACGGCCACTCGTAACTTCCGACCGGTGAACTCGTACCAGATCGAACTGGTACGACTTCACGGTCGGAAAAATACGAGTTTCCTTGAACGCACCATAACAGTCCTCGTCCCTACGTCGCCACATTCACGGCGTTCCTTGGCTGCACACACAGCCCTGCATGCCGTTCTCTCTCCTCATTGGATAAAAACTGTAGGATACGATAAATGTTTTCTCTTCGGCTCAGAGCAGAGCAGAGTGACTGAGAGACCCGTGTTTCAGTCCAAACACTCTATGTAAGTGATTGCTGTCGGAAGATATAACTATTTAAGACTTATATTAACACAAATATATCACTTACTTCTGCTTTAATAAATGGCAGATGCTTATCCATTTTTTCATCAGCTTATTAGTAATTCTTTTTACCATTTAAATTTGGACTTTTGTGTTCAAGACTTTGTTTTGTTTTGTTTTTTCTAAACATTTCAAAATCATTCTGGAAATCAAAAGCCTTCTCTTTGATGTTATGACAAGTCTTGTCAACAATCTTGTAATTTGAAAGCTCAAACCAGCACTGCCAAGGAATTGGCACAGTAGCACATCTTCAGGGAAAAGCAATGCATCTCCTTTCTGCCAATAATTATAGGTCAGTGTGTATTTGTAGACGGACAAAATGAACAAGAGACAAGGTTATGGGGTCACAAGACAACAAAATATGCAAAAAGAAAAGACATTTCTCTGACACAGAGGTCCAAAAATAGACTTGCAAGAGAGGTCGCAGCGATGTACTTGTGTATGATAGCGATGAGCTCTCCAGCAGAGGTTGTGGCCGCTGTTGTTGTTGTGATTGTCCTTACAGCGTGTCCTCTGGTGTCAGTCAATAGTTTGGTACCTGCAGGTTTGACTCCTCTCCTCTAACACATGACGAGAGACCTGCCGTGTACTCTGTTGGACCGGCTCCCTCCCTCCTCTCTCTCCTCACTCTTTTCTCTCTCTCGCCCCCGGGTTTATGCACATATGACACCTGACAGGGCGGGGGCATGGATTTCATTCTCACCTGCAGATACGACCTCTTCTCCTCTCTCTCCTTCACACTTTAACCTTGAGTATTTCCATTTGTTTGTGACCTCTGGGTTTCCGCACGCCAAAACCAATCCAAATGTCAGAGAGAGCTATGGAAGTAGACCAGAGTAAGCCCACCGAGCAGAGGCTCATTTTATTAGTTTAGCGTGAACTACTGTCAACCAGTTTAAACTTGCTTTATGTCATCATAGCTTCCCCGTGTTCCAGAAATGTCCGGGATATGGCCACAGGGCACAGGTGAATTTGTTGTACCTGACATTTTCTCATGGTAGTTCTTCTTCTTCCTCTTCCTTCGCTTCTCCTCCTCCTCCTCCTCCTCCTCCTCCTCCTTCTTCTTCTTCATCTTTTTTTCAGGCTCAGTGAACTGAGAGAAAATGACATTTAATTACAGGAGAGCAGTCACGCAGTTCGGCTAATTACGATCCCGGGAGTTCAGTCATCATATCTAATTAACTTTCACTTTCATGAAAGCTTAATGCAGCACCATAGCTAGGCGCTGCATGTGCCACACTTCAGGAATATTGACAACTATTTGGACATTAATTTCTAAATAGTTTTCCTTTTGTCACTCTCCCTTAGTTTCTTAAACAAAAAAACAGTCAAGTCGATATATGTTAAGCCTTTGGTTTCACCATTGATGCTTGTTTTATTTATGGAACCATAAAAGATATTTGTAATTGATCTAACCCTGCATTATACTTAAATAGAAATGAATATAATCAATCACTTGGATGGTGGTGGTAATTCATAGCCATATTGATTGTTAAAAGCACGCTGCGTAGTCTGATTCACATTCATTATGACACTCTCAGAGGACAATCAATTCATTATTATGCTTGCCCTTGACCACATTGTTAGTGTGCTTACTGGGGCATAATCCTCAAAGTGTATGTATGCATCCATTGATGTTGTCATTTTTCATAGATGTAGTGGAGACCTGAACTTCTGATTACTATTACTTTTAATATTGTTATTGATTTTTTTTTTTAATGATTATTACATTTAATGTTAACATTAAAACACAAGCTATCCCCAGTAGCTCTGAGCCAAGCTGGTATTGTAACACTGTCTAATGCAATGTGACCTATAGTTGAAGATCCCCCTTTGTATCCATTTGTTGTTGACCGAGTCATACGCATTTGTGTGTCTTGCCTCCTCCTATATGCTGATGTTGTTGATGGGATGTGTGTGTCTCTCTGAGACCTGAGATCGCGCTAGAGCAGAAACGAGAGTGCTAATTGGTGGCTTGAAATCCCCTCAGTGTAGCCTGAGCTTGGTAAAGGTCATCTCCACTCATAAAATGGAGTGCTCACTTGTTTTTTTATTAACCGGGCTGACAGACTTGGCCCAGAAAATCAAATAAAAAATTGTATGAAGGTGCTGTTGCCCATGGCCCTGTTTGAAAAAGAAGAAGAAAAAAAAGTGACAAAGGTTAGTTTTTACTCACTGTCCCTCTTGTTGCCTTAATAATTTCCCAACATTGAGCGTGTATTTGTTTTTAAAAGTGTATAATAAGCTAGCAATACATTTCTGGTCAGAAAGTGCAACTATACAATGAATAGACAGGACAAGGAAAAACACCTTACACTTGGAAGGTAAAACCAGGCGACAGTTAGCTTAGCCAAATGTGGAGACTGAATGCAGGGGAAATAGCAAGCTAGGCTAGCAAAACCCATCTACTACCACATCATAAAGCTCAAAATGTTTAGATATTGTATTTAATTAGTTTGATCTGTAAAAACAAAAGTATAAAAAAATACAATTCACACATGTTTTGCTAACAATGTCTTGGCTAGGATCTGTTGCCAGGCAACCAGGAGTGAGTCCAAGAACTCGGCTACCGATTTTATAAGAGCGATATAGGGGCCGTGTCCACCAAATGCACTCTCTATCTCTCTCAGAATGCTGCTGTAACCAGGTTACAAAACGAGCCGTCTCACTTCCGAGCCGCTTGACGAGCAGCGTGCTGTTCCAAAAGTTCAACTCTGAGCGCCACGACACAAAAAGGAAGCGCCCAGAGCGTTTTTTTCCGCTGAGGGCGCTGAGCGCCGTGAGCGCCGAACTCCATAGGATCTGAATGGAAAGTAGACACCCAGAGAGCTGAAAGCGCGTCTGGTGGACACGTCCCCATAATGTTGATGAGCTGGTTGGGAGAGTCTGTTATCTTTTGCGTAAACTGAAACTAATGGTTTGCCCTTGTTTTATGCTCTGCTAAGATAAGCTAAGCTAGCTGCCTCCTCACTGTAGCTCCATATTATAAACAGATACGTAGTTTGTGCCTTTGAACAAATGGGCTCTATGCTACTTAAAAAAAAAAAAAGGTCACCTGGGTTTTATGCAAACAAACACCACCACCACCTACCCACTACAGCTACTGTACTCTATTATAATGATGGCACAACATGCCAAGCACATAGTTGTGATTTAGCATTACACTTACCGGTGGCCCTTTAATTCCAGGCCCCTCTCACACAGAGCGGAGATTTGAAAAATGTTAGTGGCCTGCCATAATGCTGCAAACATCAGCGAACCCCACAAGGAGGATTAATGCCTCGTCTGGCTTTTATTATGCTGTCCTGCCGTCCTTCGCAGGCTGGCCATTCATCCTTGTAAGATGTCCATATCTGCTCTCAGTGTGGGCGCATACGTGTGTGCCGAGTGTGTGCGTGCATTTGTGTGTGTTTGGGTGGCTCTGTGCGGTTTGCATGTGTTCTGCATGTATGGAAGTGCTCGCCTGCTGCCTGTGTGAGATCTTAAAAGTTTATCCCAGAGGGAGTTAAATCACTTGTACAGTCGTGGGCTTTCCAGGGCTGCGTCTGGCTTGTCTTATCAATCTATCGACGCGGCACCTGCGCTGCCGGTTGTGCTCGGAGGCCGATGCGGTAGACGGCCTGGACCCCACCGTGGAGGAATACTAATGGGGATGCAGATAGCTTTTGGTTTGGCCACCTCAGCAGACATTGATCCCCCTGCGGACTTCCACCGTGGTGACAGATGGACTGTCACCTCTGAATGAGAGGAGATTGGGACACGTCCCCTCACATCTCCATCAGCGGCTCGGTCGGTAACCGCGTCCTGTTCGGCTCTGTGCGTCTCCTCCTCCAACCTTCCTCTCTCTCGTTTTCATCCTTCATCCTTCCTTTTCTCTATAGTCTTCCCTCCTCTTCCTCTCTTCTCCTTTCAGACTCACAGTTAGGTCCTCCCATCCCATAACAGTAAGGTGGCAGGTTAAAGCTGTGCAGCTGCTAACCTCTAAGCCTTTTTGAGATGTTGCTGAAGATCAAATACGTATGCTACAAAGTCACACAGGGAACATTTTCCACTAACAATAACCTGAATGGCTTTTCTTCATTTAATTAAGAAAGCGAAGGAGGCGGGGCTCGTTTGTAGTGGAGTCCTCTCTCTCTCTCTCTTTCTCTGTCCCTGGGTGATAAAGGTTCAGAGGGTGCAGTGGTTCATGATGAAGAGGTTTTTAATGCAGCGTTCTGTCCGTCACAGATGGTCATGGTCCTGTATAAAATGACCACAGAGAGGTGCTTCAAAAAAATCCTAAAAAGAAGTTGATGTATGTGACTAAATCATATCACATATCAATAAAGTCATTATTCTAATTAGAGTAATTTTTCTTTACCCGTCTAGAAATCTTATATAATACAAATGTGGGCACTTTGATTATTTGTCTATTCATCTACAACTATTCTGATAATATATTCATCAAGCAAAAATCATTCATTTGGACCAAAAATGTTAAATATTTGAAGCCGTCAGCCTCTGAAATGTGAGGATTCATTGTACTTTTCTCTTTATCATGATTGTAATGTGAATATATATTTAGATTAATTGTCTTGGCCTATTTCCACATCATTCTATATACACATGAAAACCCACAACATAATTAAAGATTCATTAAAAACTTGACACATTTTTTTCCCATGAATAAGACTTTACCTCACCTCTGAGAGCTTTTCAGTGTCTCCACACAAACCTACAACTATCTGCTCCAGTGTTATTTACCTCTAGATATGAGTTTAGCTTTATAGCTGTAAGATTTAATGGGTCCAATAGTCCATCCCCACAAAATAAATAGAATTTTTAAAAAGTGAGATCATCCTCAGGCATTTTCTATAGACGCCCATTTCTAACTCATTATTTTAAGGTAGTTTGTCATTATTTTGAGATACAAAATCATTACAGTGACCCACTTTTCTTTTTGGCAAAAATGGATTTCCATAATTTCCACATCACCTGTTGAACACTTTTGGCTTCAGCCCCCAGCACCACCCACCCCCTCCCTCTCCTCTCATCACCACATCCCACTTATCAGCCACCAACGCCTGGATCGTATTGAGAGGAGCTGTATGCAAATGACTGGGAGGGAAAGGCCAGATCTAATCTTAAGGTTTATTCTAATTAAAAGTGATTTACTTTTCCTGCCATTCCCTGAGAGGGAAGCTTAATGTCCTGTTCTCAAAGGAGATGGCATCCTCTAACTCAATTAGGTAGGAGAAATGCACTCGGGTGAAGTTTACTCTGGGTGGAACTGCTTAACATGCAGCGTGGGCGCGTGGAGTGAAACCTTTAGACTATTTCGAGGAAAGGACGGAGAAAAGTCAAGGTTAAGGAGAGAACTCTCTCTGTTCCACCTCGTGTTGAGAAGATTTGACAGCTTTGTTGCATCACCTCATACTCATTTTTCTTCAGATGCATTCTTTGTTTCTCTTTGCATCCCATTAAGGGCCGTGTTTCAGTCACTATTTTAACTTTTAACTCATTTACTTTAAACTGTTTTTTTTTCATACTTTCTTCAAAAAAGAGTAGGCGGTGGCAAAAATCTCTTCTCAAACAAATATTTGTCTTGATGAGATTTTTTTTTAATTGAAACAAGCACTGCATCGCGGATTGGATCGTACGCCAACATAGAAGACTTTACAAGGTGTTCACGCTCAGTGAATTCTGAAATTACATTTAGGATTTCATGTCTCTTCACTGGAAACTGAATATCTCTTGATATTACCCAGACCGAGCGCACCAGTCAGGCATTCAACTTAGATCGCTGAGGGTTTGACAGGAATAAAATCCAGCATTTGAGTGGATGCAGCTGTGATGGTCAGTGTGGAATATCTAAAAGTTCAAGGGGAATGCATCTGATTTCAGCACTGGTAAGGATATTTTTTGTCAGATAACCAATATGAGCAGCTACGAGAGTTTTTCCTCACTATTTTTTTCCCCTTGATCCAACAGACTTCACACATTTTCCTGTATAACCACACTAACACTGTATCATACTGACTTTTTCTAATTTTAATATTTCACTTTTTACTTTCTCTCTGTAATTACTTTGGTGACTCTTAACTTTTATGGTGTTTGGTAACATTTTAGTTTCACTAACATCCTCCACCCTCATCAAACTCGCACCAACTATCTAACTCTTAACACCTCAGCGTCTCTCCACCAAGCACCAACACAGATATTTTTTCAGTTCACACTGTCCTTGAAATAAATAGAAGAATAGAAACAGAAATAGATGAGATGCGCTCATGATCAGTAGCCCCCCCCCCCCCCCCCCCCCTCATCCTGGTAAGCAGCTGCTGGATGACGTATAAATAGACAGCTCTGAGACCAAAATGTTCAGTTTTCATCTCTTCATCAACAAAATAAAAAGCCTTAAAATCAACATAAAAATCAGATTTTATGAAAGTTGCTCATAATAATGCATCAAGACTTTCACAGAAATCACAATTTACCTGTGAGACGCTGAATAAAATAATTCCGAACCCTCAGGAGTGTGCGTGTGTGTCTGTGTGTGTGCGAGCAGATGTTTTGGTATAGCTGACGTTACGCTCAACTGCACCTGCAGAGCATTCATGTCAGTCATGGCCATCAGATGGGGAGATGACATCAACATGCTGGATGAGTGAGCATGCTCAGCGTGATCGAGATGAAAGGCGGTTTGTGCTTAGTGTGTCTGTGTGTGTGTGTGTGTGTGTGTGTGTGTGTAGGGCAATATTGCCATTGCACTGGTTAACAAACATCTTATATCTTCATGGTTCAGGTAGTTTAGTTTACCCTCGGTGGCATTTTCCATTTTACTCTCTAATGGAAAAATGTAGTTTAACCCATTAAATGCAAAGAAAGCAATGAAAAATGATTATTATTGTTTTTTTCACACTTTTTCGCACCTCTGCCAGAATGTTGAAATGGCCATTAACAGAAAGGGCACTATACGTGCAAATGGAAGGTTTAATTTTGGTCGGGAACAAAGTGCACATTTAATCAGAAAAACTAATGGTCACTAATGTTTTTGTAGTTTTATGAGTAATGATGGATACCACAAAAGAACATGTATATGTGCAGTATTAGAGTGGTCCAAGAGACTAGAAAAGCGCTATATAAGTGCAAGTCCATTTACCATTTACCATTTATCACAGTAGAGTTAATCCAGGCTTATTGTGTGGTGATGTGACTGTACAATAGGTTAAAAGTTGTTTATCAAATTCCTGTGAAATTCTAAGGAGGTTAAAGCCCACTGATTAAACAGCATTCACCTTTTAATTACTTAATTTTTAGCAAAAACATCTGGAATCTGCCCCGGAAATCATAATAGTATTACTTAACACTAATATTAGATTCAACACTTAAAGAGGAACTATGCAAGATTTTTACTAAACAGCTTTGGAGTAATTGTGATGGCTAAATGTCATGTTACGGGGAGAATGGAAGTTCACCTCCGACCCGGTGTCCCAGATCTCACCCGTACTCCATAATCTCTTGTTTATCATCGACAGACACATCGTAAAACATGTATGATATATAACGTTATCTGCATCTCCATGCGGCAGATAATGCACATGGCTGGGGAGGGTTAGCAAAACAGTGAAAAAAGAAACAGGACTTACAACTAAACTTCTGACAACAGTTTCCTATCAGGAAAAGTGACCTCCCAAGACAGTATTTAGTTGTTGTTTTTTTAAATTGCCATTTTAGCAATGGTATTCATTCAGCATACTCACTATTATCAGATATTTATTTGTCTTTTAGTTTTGCATCCTACATGAGTCTAGATGGCTCAATAATAAGATCATTTTCAGACCACCAACACTAAAACTAAACATGCCAAGGGCAAGTTTTGCAAAGTGCAGTAGCCTCTGGGGATGGCTCAATCAGACTGAGATCAACAACTCAAAATGTGCTTGAGCAGGGGAAAAAACAACAACGAAAACTAAAAACTCTGGATTTGACTTTGCATCTGTAAAATTAGGGCTGTTGAGACTGAGTAAAGCTACTTCAGCTGCAGATACTGTAGAACACTGTTGCCCAAATTAGCGCTGGTGTGTTTTGTGAGGTCTGCTTATACTCTCCCATTCAAATGTAAGTGAAAAATGAATCTGAAGCCCCAGTTCTTACAGTGTTTTCCTAACACAGTAATTCCTTCTTTCATCTCGTCCTCAAGTGCTTTAGCAGCACTGGATTCTCCATGAGTGTCCATGAAGTGGATCGGCACAGAACATTTTGTTTTTCCTCTAAGAGATGATGGAAATTACTGGTTCTTATTTTTACACGAGAGTGCGGCCTGATGGTACGTTCAAACAGCCACTGGTTTCGATATCATCTGAATGTGACCGATAAGTGGAGGAAACGTCGGTGAGACTCTCAGCTCCTGATTGGCCGTCCATCATGCTCATTGTGAATTGCTAATAGACAGGGTGAAATGTGCATTTCCTGCACGGGCCCCCTCATTGACACGGGCACCATTTACCGCTGTCACCCCCGTCCCACCCTCCTCCTCCTCCTCCCCCTCCTTCTTCCTCCTCCCCACCACCACCACCACTTAGTGAATAAAGGTCAAGCAATCAGGCATCTGGAAGGACAGCTAATTTGTCATCCCTCGACAAACGTGTCAGCGTCCGATCTTGTCCGCAGGGCTTGATACTGCAACAAGCCGTAAAGGTTAAGAGATTCAAAGAACGCTCGGGTCCCGTCCCCCCCCCTTCCCACCCCCCCCTCCTCCCGGCTCCTTCTCTCCCCACCGCTTCCCCTTCTCCGGCTCGTCCTGTCTCCATCTCAACGAGCAACATGCGACAGAGCAGAAAATTCAATTTTGGATTTGATACTGTGAGGGCTGTGTGGTTTCATGGCTGTAACTCTTCAGAGTCTTTAGGCATGTCGTCTGCCGTGCTCGGTTAAACTCTACAGAAGCCCCCCCTCCACCCCACCCTAGATCGAGACGTCGCTGTCTTGTACATGTCATTCTCTGCTAATGCAGCTCCTCACTGAGCTGATAGGCGCCCCTCCCCACCACCACCACTCCGCCTCCGACAATCAAATGCCAAAAGGGTGTGCTCGGTTAAAAATTAAGGTGCGTCTCAATTTTGGAGGTGAATATGATTCATGCCGACAGTGACCAGGGGGGGGAAAAAAAGGCTTTGTGGGGGTTATCAATAATCCAGCTATAAATCAACAAATACTCATCAAGTTTTTAATCAAAGGTCACACCTGTAGTTTGGAATTTGGATTTGAATGCAGCGCAAATGCAGTCATCCCAGGCAATCTGTCAATCTGCGCACGGCCCCCGTGATTACACAGGCATTACAAGCCGTCCCTCTTGTCCCTGAATGCATCCTAATAGCCTGTTTAGTGAGGCCATCTACAGCCACAGGTGTGTGTCCCAGCCTGATGCCCGGGAGTGGAAGTGACAGAGGGTCGGACAGACAGAGAGAGAGACTGGTGAGTTCGCCGGGACTCTCCGTTTGTGTGTGTGTGTGAGAGAGTGGGATAATGGAGAGTTAAGCTGACAGCTGCATGTCAGATATGTTTAATGTACATCATTGCATAGACTGGTGTAGTCTAAACACACACACCTCACACACTTCAAGGAATTAGGTTGTTCTCAACTTTTAGATGGGCTTGACATGCAAGGTCTTTATCCAGCATTTGGAGACTGTTGCTGTTGAGGGGATGTAATGACCTGAAAGAGAACGGTCCAGTGACGGCCTGCACCTGAAGGCATCAGTGAGCCGCAGTCAGAACCACTGTGGCTGGACAACATGTAGAACCATAGGACCTGCTTCCCTTTTGTAGCCCGTATCAGTTACCTACTAGTTTCTATATTACACAAAGTAGACCCAGGGGGGGGACAGTAGAGGTTGGCACTGTCGCCCCACATCAAGGAGGTTCTGGGTTTGAATCCCAGGCCTGTGCCCTTTCTGTGAAGAGTCTGCATGTTCTCCTTGTGCCTTGTTCCCTTCAGGTGCTCCAGCCTCCTCCCACACTCTGAGGACACGCTCATTAGGGTTAATTGACGACTTTAAAAGTGCCTGTAGGTGTGAATGTGAATATGAGGTTGATTGTCTCTATATGTCAGCCCTGTGATACACTGGTGACCTGTCAAGGGTGTACGCCACGACCTTGCAGTGATACTATATTAGACTAAATGAAAATCAGCAGATAACCATAGTTATTATGACACTAAAGGCCCATTCACACCGGCGGCGATGTGAATATGCGATAGATGCGACAATTATAAACCAAAGTTTATAACGTTTTCTTCTTTCTTCATGGCTGCATTCATCCTTCCCTGTCCCTGCCTCTGATGTGACCCCCGGAGCACGATGACTGTCAGTGTCACCATCGTGCTTTATTGTTGGGAAGGCGTTATCTACAGTGGTTCTTTGGACAAACTCTTCCATGTCTGCAGATGACTTCTGGAACTCTGTTTAAAGCCTCACAGCGTTTTTACCACAGAGATCTACAGAGAGCTCATTTGCTTGGTTTTTGTCTTGACATTAATCCTTTCAATTCACCACAGGTGTCACAGCGAAAAGTCTGAACACCTTTGTGAAGAAAAATCTGTTTTTAATTGGTAGTAAACGAGCGGAAGGAAATACTAAGAAAAAGACAAATGGTGTTTTCATCATTTTAAAATACAATATTCAAAATAAAATTTGGTCTCAGTAAGTTGTGCTATTGTTAGAAGAAGTAATTGCAAGTTGGTTGCTGAGGAAGTCCATAGGCTGTTTTATGACTGTGACATCACCTGACAAACTCAACGTTCATACAGGTTTATGACAGCAGCTGTGCCGTATATCACATTTACAATTAGCGCTCACAAATAAGTTTGTGAACTCTCGAGGGGGGAGGATGGCAGCTCCTCCGCTGTGGGTAAATGTGACATTTTGAAGTGCTGCTGCTGTACACAGCTGCCACATTCTTGTAAATCACCGTTATAATTTGGCAAAATGGAGACAACTTTTAGGTTATTATCAAGTTCTTCTTCCTCCTCTGCTTTTTGACTTTCAGCCAAAAAATGGAAAAAATATAAAAATAATATCATTGGGGGTAGAGAAGCAGTTACATGGTATGCATTTTAGACCACTTAGCCTCAAGCTAGTGCTACTGTATATTTGATGCAAGGTCTCTTGTATCTTTTGTGGTTTTAGGAACAAGTTAAACTTAAATAAAACCAACAACATTTCAGGTTTGTTTTATATATTTGAAGCATTTTGTTTCATAAGTTCACACTCTAAACCTGTACTTCTTCTCGCTTTTGCTCTATCTCCTTGTGGTCTCCCCTGATTCATAGCCTGTCACTTAGAAATAATAACCACACCGCTAGATCACAGATTGCTGTTATGTACATGTCAAATGTGTGTTTGGCTGGGGGATATGTGCAGAAATACATACCTGCCTCCTCCTCACAAACCGGAGACAAACAGATAGCTTGTGTATCTGCTAAAATCTATAGATAGCTGATGCACCACAGGAGGCGTCTCAGTTGCAAGCCACTGCTCTGAGCTAATGCGACTGCAGGCTCTCCAGCAAAGTGAGGGAGGCGGGAAGAGGGGAGGCGGGCGGAGAAAGAGGAAAGGCAAAAAAAAAAAAGAAGAGAGAAAGTATCGAGTCGAGTAGGCGAGGGAAGGTGGATGTCGTGCTGAGAAGGTATCGCACTCGTGTGCGAAGCCTAATCAGGCACAGTCTGTTTCGCTATGATGCAATGTGCGTTGTGACTGTGTATTTTGTATTTATCTAAAACTAAAGCTGTTGCATGCTCATTGCTTGCATTTCATTAGGCACTAGATTAAAGGCATCCAATGGTGTTGATGAAACGGCGTTAGGTGTAGAGGTGGCTCCTGGAAATGTTTGCATCACATGTTCTTTGAATGTGCACACAAGGGATCACAGACATCAGCGGCAACTGAGATCATCCCCTCGTATCTCTGTATCAGAGAAGGTGTTGGGTTGTCAGCATGGTGCTGCCGACAGCTGAGAGCAAAGACAGAACAGAGGAGTCTTCACAACAAAAGGAGCTTTACAAACATTTTAATAGATAGTATACAGTAAGAAGCAGGGAGAAGATATGAGCGAGGTGGCTCTGGTTGTTTTGTATTGATGGTTACTTCTGTCATCATGTCACATCACGGTTTTGAGGGTTGAGGATGATGTCTTCAGAACAACAGTCCCAAATGCAATTTACAATAATGTTTAAAAAGAAAAAACCCAAGTCACAAATTATAACATTTGAAAATGTAAAACCTGTAAACCTACAGTATAACCTGGAAATGATTGGAAACTTTGACTGACTATATTTTTTGATAATTGTTTCTGATTTAAAACAGCAGTAGGCTATGAAAGGATGATAAAATGTAACTACCGTACTTTCCGGACTATAAGCCTCTACTTTTTTCCCCGCCCCGGTGTCCCAGGTCTCTGCACACAAACGCGCTCCGTAACCCGTAATCTTTTGTTTATGATGGTTAAGACTACACAAACACACACGCCATAACATCGTATATGTCATGTAACGTTATCCGGTCGCTCCATTTATTGATTTCTCGCCAGCTTCATTGTAAACAAATGCACATGGGCGAGAGGAGCGTAACCAAAAAACTGTATTTCTGTGTCTCTGTGCTCTATAGTCTGGAAAGTACGGTAAGTTGAACACAGATTTATTCATAAGCAGAGAAAAATGAGACAAAATAATATGTTTGCCTTCATGAGAATTAATCATGGTGAATCTCCAATGGTTTGTGATGCCACATTGACTTCCTGTTCCCTAGAAACCAATTGACCCATTACTGGTTTAATAGCGATTTAATGACTAAATGGTGCGACCAGACCAAGTAAAGCTCATATGTTTACTGGTAGTGATTAAGAACTGAGGACGGACTTACGTAGAGCCTTGGCGATGGATCCAGCTCGGTCAGTTAAACAATGATTGTTTGCTGCCTTGAAATCATCAGTTCAGTTCAGCATCACAACCCCCGTTGCAACCATGTTCATTATCGGCACAGTTCACACAGATACAGAGGATTATGTAGCAGGTGAACCAAAGAGACATTAACATCAGCTTCATTAACTTGCAGTTTCTAGTAATAACAAAGCAACATAGGAGAAGAACTCTGTGTTCGCTGGAATCACATCAGATGATAAAAGCTTGACTGGATTGCGGACCGCAGATGGTCCCATCGCCCAGTTCAAACTCACTTGTAGCAGCGATGATGATTTGATCGGTTCATGACTGGCAACTGCCAAGCGTTGAATTACAGAAACCTGCCTTCTCTGTTTCTTGGCAGCGTATAACTCAGAATTAGTTACAAGGGCCAAAACAGTGATCTCCACTGAGTGTGCCCAACCTTTCAGAAAACAGCTTTGTTTAGGAGTCAAGTAAGTAGGGACGTTGGGAAGGGGAAGCTGTAGCGCCTGTGAAATGGTGACTAATTTGGGGTAAAGAAGCGTGGCCTTTGATCTTTGCATTGAATAGAGCTGACTGTGCCTGCCTCGGCGCCCCTTAGGCCTCATTGTCAGCCTGCCAGAACGTCATCTTTCTTCCATCACTGAATATAAAACTGTGGAATACATCATGCAAATAATCAGCCTGGAAACAAACACAAGCAGAGCTTTCCCCCAAAGGAAGAGGCAGCCATCTCTAATGAGCAGGGTAAAATTGGAATATTCATACCTCTTTCCCTCCGCAGAAACGATTGAGTGATTCCCTCCTCTCCCCGCTTCTCTCTTCTTCCTCTTGGAGGCTTCTCTCTCTCTCTCTCTCTCTCCTCCTTTCATTCACCGTTCTGTCTATCCGTCCCTCTCACCTCTGTCTCTATTCCCACTTCTTCTCCGCTCTCTGTCTTCCTGGAACGTAGCGATAAACAGAATAGGCAGACAGTGATGTTGACAAAGCCGTTTAGAGATTACGCCCCGGATCACAGTCGCAAATCTGCCAGAGAGGAGACGTTTGTTTGTGGG
The DNA here is from genome assembly GCF_045865225.1 of Trachurus japonicus. Lineage (NCBI taxonomy): Eukaryota > Metazoa > Chordata > Actinopteri > Carangiformes > Carangidae > Trachurus > Trachurus japonicus. The sequence continues at coordinate 16,028,149 of NC_140929.1, forward strand.
AGAATCAGTAATGAGCGCAGGAGAAGGAGAAGAGAAGATTATTAGGGAAGGAGTCGGAGAGACTGTGCGTGTGTGTTTTATAACAGAAATTACTTGGAAAAACAAAAATTAGACTAAAGATTTACAGGCCTTCCCCCACATACTGCATTTATTTTGTCAGGAGTGTTGTCAGTGTCTCATCCCACTCAGACGATGGGAGGTCTAGGAAATGAGATTCAAGAAGGGCCCACTCTTAAGCAGTTTGTGTTTGTTTGGGCTTTAGAATCAGATTGTCGTTCAATATCAGCATCACGGAGCAGAGGAGTGCAACAACATCAAAAACAAGAGTAAATGGAAAGAAAAATGAATTGAACAACAGAAGGCATTTCTCAGTTAATTCCAAACCTGTATTAAAAGATTAACGGAAAACACTTTCACATCTTCGCACTGAGCCCAAAGCGCGTGTTTGCACCTATGCATGCGTGAACGTCTGAGACTGACACGAAGAAGAATGTGAGGTGTTGGAGGAGGAGGATGTTGAGCATAATGTAGCTCAAGGCCAGCGATGGATGATGTAGGAGGAGAGGGACTGTATGTCTCTCTTGACCACCTGTTGAGAATGACCTAGAATATAAGAAAAAAAAAATCTCACCTATAGTATTAGAGTTGTTTTTTCAATACAGAAATAGTTCCTTTGCATTTCAGGTGAAACTTAATAAGCGTGGCAGCAGTTTCTTCTTACTAACACTTACACTTTTTCTTCAATATTATTCCAAATAACCACGCATGAAAGCTGCTTTTAGTTTTACATTACAGAATGTATTTAAAGCATTTTACAGCTAAAACCAATAAGTTGATTAAGCAGTCAATTTTCTGGGCTTTGGGAAATTTCACGGACCAAACAATTAAATGATTAATCGAGAAAATAATTGGCAGAGTAATCAATAATGAAAGTAACAATTGCAGCTCCAGAGCAGGAGAAATAAACAGACTAAATTAGTTCCCATGTTAATGAAGAGTTAAGTGAAATACCAGGCAGAGATTTAACAGCATTTCTGAAATAATGATTGAAAAACAGGAAGACACTGAGGCACAAGTGATGATGTTAAAATATTCACTAAAATCAGTAGAGGAGGCTGTGTGCTTTAATGTGGAGGTGGGGATTTTTACAGAACATTGAACTATTTATTGGTGAGGAACACAGGAAATATTAAATATTAGAAAAATGTAGAATGTAATGTTATATTTTTGGAGAAATCTCAGAGACCTCAGAGTTAACGTACTGTACAGTATGTTGCGTTGAGACATATTGCTCCACAGCACTACTAGTGGTGAAAAAGTCCACAGGGTGCCCTTTAAAATACCTGGTCATGATCAAATATATAAATAATATAATAATATAAATATAAAAAAAAGTCAGCGATTGTTTCAGCATCACCAAAGCAGCTGCCAAAGCTGTAACAATGCAAACATACTACAGACAATGTATTTTAAGACCTCTGTCAGCCACAGTTAATATGATTCCCATTAGTCCTGAATAGACTTGTCTAGGTTGTCAGGAACAGACATTTGGCAAAGTATATCCAGATCTAATTACACTCTACAAACAAAATGTTTCTTTATCTGTCCCCTGTGTTCATCTGCTTATTTTTCCCAATACTCCCCTCTCATATTACCAGTCTGTGGTAACGTGCATATTACAGGTCCCAAACCACACAAGTGTTACCATTGATTGCTTGTTATTTGAATGATCTAAGCAGCTTATTCTCATGTTACAGTCACTAAGTCAGTCTGGATAAGAGAATCGGTTAAATCCCCCAAATAAGAGAGTAAGCCCGTAGAAGAGGCAGGAGGTGAAGTGTTTACTAAAGTTGTAATGAGATGCAAGGTGGGCATTTGAAGGCAGGTGCTGTATTAAAAAAACACACACACATGAAATGCAGGAAGGGCATTTGGGACAGGCAAGCAGGCTGCGATAACGAGGGAGCAGCGAGAGACAAGAAGGGTGTTAGTGGCAGGTCGAGTCGCCTGGAGGCAGGCGATTGAGGAGGGCTGTTTTAATCAATGTGTGTGGAGAGAGGGGAAAAAAAATCTGCCTTTGATACTGCTACGTGATTTTATGTTTTTCAGTTCACTCCTGGAGTTTTTGTGAGCCTATGGCCGATTGAGAGTTGGATTCTATTTGTGAATATCCTTCTGTGTGTGTAACCATCGTCACCGTTATATGGCAAAAATAAACAACACTGCAAGTTATTTAAATTATTATTATTTCTCATAGAAAGAGTAATTACATTACATTTGCTAATTACTCAGCAGCATTATCTATACATTACACTCTTAGAAATAGGGGTTACACAGGGGTTCCAAGTGGAATATTTATGAAAGGTTCACAAATCACAAATTTCTGGCGACCCCGTGATTACGTGACTGCAGCCACTCATATTTCTATATGCTGCATTTTATTTGAACTCGATTTATATTTGTGAAAGTGAAAGTATAGAATACAGTTGTTTAAAATTGTGTGTGCTGTGCTGTTATACTTTTTTTTTAAAAATGTATCAGTCATTTTTGTTTATCAATTACTAGACATTTCAGACGACCCCACATGAGGTCCCAACCCCAAAGTTGAAAAACGCTGTCCTATGAAGACAAGCCGAAAAACCATATACTATGGTTCTAATTAGCACTTTTATTTCTAAGAGTGTATATATTTCACATACATGAAATAAAAACATTGTAGACATTATAGTTAAACAAGCAGCCAGCCTTCATCTTGGATATAGTATATAAATGGACTTGCACTTCTGTAGCGCTTTTCTAGTCAATTGGATCACTCAATGCGCTTTACACTGTATTGTCACATTCACCCTTTCACACACACATTTATACAGCTCTGTGTGCAGACAGGTTTGAAGGCTAATCATTCACACACATTCATACATCCGATGATACATTGGAGGGCAGGTGTGGGTTCAGTGTCAGTGCCAAGGACACTTCAACATGCGGACTGGGGGAGCCAGGAATCGAACCTCCGACCTACCGGTTGGTGGACGAACCCGCTCCTGAGTTTTTCCTCAGTTTATGTCAGGGTCTAAGGGCAGAGGATGTTGTTATGATGCTATGTGAAGCCCTTTGAGACAAACTGTTTGTAAAAATAGTTTATACAAATAAAATTGCCTTGCCTTGCCTGAGCCACAGCCGCCCTATGCTCAGTTCATCAACAGCTCATGAGCATTTGCCACGATAATGTTATGCTAGCTAATGTAAGGTTAGCCCCAGGAAGCACATCAGACGTAGCCTACTTCTAACTAAACTGAAAAACAGTAAACAAAAAAAAACAAAAAACATACGAATACACACAGGAGCAGTTTTAAGAGCAGTTAACTAGCTGACAGCGAGCTAACACAAAAAATCCAGACAGCCTTCGAGTTCCATGCTGCGATCAACTTTGAAAAAACGAGCTCTGAGATCTTGAAAAAGAACCGAATGGCATCAAACTTGGAAATTACAGGTCAGAAATTCAGCAACTAAACATGGCAGTCCTCCGCCAAGACGGTCTCACAGACCGTTTGTGTTTTTCTTATGTAAATTACTCTGTTTACATTAAACCTACAGGTCTCTCAGTCCGTGACTTTTCCTAAATATATGTGTTTGATGGTTTCAGTGAGTGAGTGAGTGAGTGAGTGAGTGAGTGAGTGAGTGAATACGGGCAGAAACTGAAACGGGCCGGTTAGAAATGAAAAGAGGAAAATCACAGAATACAGAATATGTCCAGGAGACTCCTCGGGACGTGAGGGAGGGAGGATCGGATGCTGGCTCAGGTAGTGATGAGGAAACTGTAAGCTGCATCTGTCAGATATACGCATCTGTCAGCTGTCAGCTGCACACGTGCAGGTGCTCCATGCAGATGTAACGGAGGTGCGCGGACTGTCTGTGTAACGGAGGTGCGCGGAGCTCCGTTACACAGACATTTCACAAACTTTATTTTGTGGGCTCAGGACAGACTAGATCATGATTAGTCTGTGTTAGATATAAAGCGCCATATATATAGCCTAGGCCTACTCACTCTCGTTTATAATGATTATTGAATTATAACGTAGGTAGGCTAATAATAATTCTCTCAGCTGCCGTCCAGTCCGGTAATAACGGGTTTCTGTGGGCGTGGAGCCTAAACTACGTAATATCCAGGTAGAACAACTGTAAAACACTGGAGTTGATAACAAACTGACCTAGAAAAAATAAAAATCCAGTGAACAGCGACATCGACTCTTGACATGAGAGCAGCACACGTGTCCAGATGCGTCACTTTCAGCTGTAGGCAGACGAGAGTGCCGTACAGTATGTGCAACAGGCGGTGCTGTAACATCACTCAGTCTAACCCCCCAACCACATCCAATCAAGACCCCAACACAACATAATATGAAGAAGGACTAACACTACTAAAAATTAAATATGATTTTTTCTACTTACAGAACTGTTTGCGACTGGAAACAATGTAATTACACGTGACGGTCTGGGAGACCGCTGTGGCGTTTTAAGGGGGATTAGAATGTCGGCGGTTCTAGTGTTAATGGTATGGAATTGTAACAAAAGTTTTTTGTCAATGTTTTTCACACATCTTCACCTGCTTCCAAAATGAGCATAAATTGCTTCTGCATGTATTTTTCGTCTTCGCAAACGGCGACAACATGCCAGACTTCTTTTGGGCATCCATGTTTTTTCTGCTTCAAGTTAACCTGTAGCGTGAACTCTATGATATCGAAAGTTTGAAATTTCCTAGTTGGAGTTCCAACTAGCAAAAGCTACAGTAACTGCATGTCCACATTTGTAGTTGCTGCTCTAAGCTAACTAATCTACCAACTGAAGGGACCCCCCCCCCCACCTACTACACTGAAGTCAATGACTCGTCACGCCTCGACTTCTAAATTGATGACCTTTACTGCTGCTTTAATCCTGTCTTGTAAAAATTAACCTTGCCTGGTAAAATTAAATACAAACTATATCCTTTTAATTGATTTCACGGAATAACAAAGAACATGGTTATGAAACACTTTGTAACATGTGCATAATGAAAGTGTTCATGACTATCATAACTCGTTTTTTAGTCCTTTGAGAATTTGGGTCAAATGGTTAATTTTGAAATGTATCTAATTTGCTAACCTGACCACTTATGATTATTTTAATACAAAAGCCAAGTGCAAAATAAATGTATTCTCACCACAAGTGATAAAACACAGAGAAATTTGAGAGCAGCCACTCATTATAACCCTTAAGCCTCTGAGTTGTAAGGCTTGTGCCTCGGCACCACTCGTTGGATTGGCATGGGAAACAAATGTATTTAATAACATCCATGGGGGAGAATAGTGTTGTTGACACTGCAGTGGATGAATATGGAGATGATAAAATTATCTCTCTAGGGTTCTAGATTGTGGATTTGAATTGCAAAAGGTAATTTTCATAACTATTCCAATGGAAAATCTAATGAGTTTGAACTATCAGAGATCCAAGTTGGGTTGGATGATTCATAACAAGATACTGCATAGTGCTGGATACAAGGCTTTTAACTGTGGCAAACATTAAAGATTAAATTTGAGAGCATGGATCCAAAGTCAATCGATCCACCTGTTTCGTCACCTGCTTCATACTTTATCACTGTTCTAGCTGCAATCTTTCAGCAAAAACACTTTTTTAACAGCCTGCCACTGTTTAATTGGTTTTCATATTTGCTAATAAAACGCTGAGCAAATAGATGATGTTCTTTATAAGCAGCACCCAAGTGTCCATCCGTCCAGCTGTAATCAAATTGTTAAAACATTTTCTGTGCCTCCTCAGCAATGTTCCACTCTTCCACAGAGATGATGACATCTAGCATCTATTTCTGGCAGAACAGGATGTGCTACTGTTCATAAAAATATGAATATATTTGATTGGTGGATGTTGTTGCCAGGCTGCAAAGTTGGATGCAGATGAAAAGCATAACACACAGACATTCTTCTTAACTTTGATCAAATATTTGCTTGCCGCCTTCCCACAACACATTTTCTTTTGTATCATTGCCTGGAGGTTACTTCTGATCAGATTTGTTTTGCATAAATGTGAAACAACATTGCTGCATCCTTGATTTCTCAGTATGAGCACCATCTCCGTCTCCACTAATAATGGCGTGCCTCTTATAAACAATCACTAATATGTTAAATATGTAAAGCAGCTCCGCTATTCCTATTTACAGGCTGTCTCTGCAGAGCATGTCTTCATCCTGCATCATATGTGATAATAATGTGCTAAATGGCTCCGATTAACACAATGATTTGAAGTCAGTTGGCAAACACACTTGGGTAAAATCTATTTATGTACATTGAAGACTTGATTATAACTAAGAGGAGGATGAATTCATGAAGTCATGTGCCCATTTTTAGAATATGGCAAAGGCAAAAAATGGCCTATGAGTGACTGTCGGATAAGAATTGGCAATGTTAGTCTGTCAAAACCATAGACTGTAAAAAGAATGGACGTAGCGTCCGTGACGTCACCCATTGGTTTTGGTGAGTCTATTTTGTGCCGCTACTACAGGGGTTTGAACCGCGCCATGTTGGATTTGACTTTCCATATTTGGAGAGGTGCGGCCGTTAGCCGGCCGAGAGCCCGCCCGCTGGCCTCGAAGCAGCGGTCTCCGGACCTGTCACTCAACGTTTCCGCGCCCTAATTGGCCAGAATTTTAAACCTAATAACAGTAAAATGGTAGAGTTTAAAAAAAATTCCCCCCCCTCAGAGTGTGTGCGGGGGTAGAAACTATCGGTTGAGACCAAAAAACGTAATGGTACCAGGCTTTTAACATGTTTATTGAGGACGTAAAGTGGGGGTCTATGGAGAATGCTCCCTTCCGGTACCAGCCCCCAGAGGAAGCCGGGGGGATTGCAGTTTTTTGAACGCGGAAGTGAGCTTCACTTCTGAGACCGACAACTGCCCCCTTGGTCAAAACATCCAGTGAATGAATATAATGAATGTATAAATTATTAAAATTAAATTAAATTTTAAGTATAGGATATCATATATTTATCTAATACATTGCAAGATTTCAATCAAGTCATTCAGGCTCTGTATTTCTCTCTGTGTCAAAATGTCAGAGTGGCCTCTAGCAGAGCGATAGTTGTGGCATAGTTTGCTTTAAGCCTTCACAGATCCAGAAAGCTGATCAGAAGGGTAGTGGATGAAACAGTGGGTTTGTCTGCTCTCAATTAAGCTACAATCGTTGGCATGTCTAGGTCATTAGATAAGTTCCTGCAACAGAAACTGTGTAGCTTCGAGCATCAGAGGCATGTTATTAACTACGCTATGTGCTGATAGCAGCTGCTCCCTGCTCTTTATTGTGTTTGGAGTAGTTTGCACTGCAGCATTGAGTGGCCGTTGTCATTAGATTGTATGGTAGTGGTTCACAGTCAGTCCACATTTTTACAGCCTTCCTCTTAACATTACAAATAGAAAAGTGAGCTAAGATAGCAAATTCATATCTTCTACGTGAATCATCAAGTATGGAGGGTACAGACTCTTTGCCTAGGACAATGACCCTGTATTTGGCCATCAACTGTGTGTTTAAGACCCTAGTATTTTATTATTGATTAGTTAACATTAAAAGCTAGCTGGAGACGATGTTTTTGGAAGCTGGAGTTAGCTTCCAAAAACGTCGTCTCCAACTAGCTTTTTAATGCTAGCTGAGTTAGCTTGCTAGCTGCAACCAATAAAAAATGCATTTTCATTTTAGTTGGTATAATTGACAGGTGCTATCTTGAAAAGACAAAGTTGTTACCTTTACTTCTGTGCGAACCTAAGTACACATTGTTTCAGAAAAGCAAGGATGAGAGATATATTTGTCATTGTTATCGTTTTAAATGTGCTGTCCGAGAACAGAAACCTTAGCGAACAATCAGCGGCGGTTAGGGTGGGTGTTATCAGTGGCAGGATGCCAGAGCTATAATATAGGGATATGTATTTTCTTGCCTGACCCATGTCAGACAAACAAAGCAGTTTGTATATCTTGTATATTCCACTGGCACAGGCAGTTGTTGCTGTGTTCCTGTAATTTGAGTAAGCAGGAAAAATGGTTTTGTATTCAGTAGGCGGACAATATAAAGAGCTTATGCCAGCTCCAAGCTGGACTGATCTCAGTGCTGCAAGTTAAAAAATCCCACGCTCAGTATATACCGCGGGCCGGCTCTGTGGTACAGGCTCATATGAGTGACATGAGGTCAGGACAAGATGGAAGACATCTCACTGATAATTATGGAGACATTCTTGTCCGCTTAATTAGCAGTGAAATGTTTTTCTTAAATGCAGTGGACTGGAAGGAGAACATTTAAATGAACTTGTAAACATCTTAATTGGCAAAACAGAATCAAAAATACAAATAATTTAACCGAATAATTCAGTGACACTGTTAATGCTAAGCCCTTGCATTTAGATCTTATCCTGCAACTTTTCCACAAATAAGCCAGACATTATAAAAGGGAGTACAGTTTCTTTGTCGCACTCTTATATCTTGGACTGAGACTGCAAATTACTAAAGGGAGTAAACATTAAAGGTCTTAACAACAATAGACCTAAACATAGGCAAACTATCAGAGTTGAAATTCAAGTTTTAAAGAGTTGCAGGAGCAACTGAACATAACAATGAACACACCAAACTTGTAATTCACTGATGGCTCCTTAAATCCATTAACATTAAATTGCATATATTTTTGATATTATTCTTTAAATAATTGGAAATTCTGCTTTCATTTTATACTTCACTGTTTTCCTGCCATTCTACACAATGAGCAGTGGAGTAAAAGAAAAGTACGAATCTGAGTTATAAGACAGACAAGGACACCATTGCACTCTACGGTATAAGTTGACAACAAACCTATATTTTGAGAACAAGAAGGTATGTGTTAAGGCCTAACCTGTGATTTAACAAACTATATGGTGTTTGACAGCGAAAACCAACGAGGAAAAATAAATGTGCAGAGAAAGAGAACTGAGACAATATTATTTAAAAAAAAAAAACAGTTTGGGACCTTGTTTCACCTTTGTGCATATTTAGTTAAACAAAAAGTTAATAAAGTTAAAATGGCACCTGGGATCGACATGATGTTATTCATTCTAATGACGTCCATTCATATGTGTTACCGTTTAATCTGCCCTGAGAGGGATCTCTACCACAATAACAGCACACTTGGGAGAATAAGCCATACTCTTACAGTAAGTATCTCATTAGATACTTTTAACTCATGCAAAATGAGTCAGTGAGACAAAATCTATTTAATTTTACTAATTACTATTTTACAATAATTTTTCCCAGCACCAGTAAACATCCAACCAGCCTTAATATTTCATTCATTCGTCTGCATAGATCCAGTTCCAGCTGATCTGCCGTACCTAGTAAGTAGTCTGTGCTAGTGATTAGTGCAAGATTAATTTCTTGTCCTTTGGTGTGAAGCAGATCCATTTACACTGATTTAGAAAAGGGCTAGCAGTAGATACTCACTACGGTCCTATTGGCAGCGAGCTGGATGGTCATTACTAATCTAAAGGCACCCGCGGGAGGACAAGCGAGCGGACGGGTGTGAGTGTTTCTGCATGCGTGCGTGTACATGTGTGCGTACGTGCATGGGATGGGGTGGGTAGGTAGTGGTGGGGTGAGAAAAGGTCGAGTCGTTGCGGCGGGGTCACATTTATAAGATGTGGGGGTCAACGACAAAGATCAGCTGGGGTCAAGCCCGTAATGGGAGCCATTTTTCATTTCTCATCCCGGCCTCCGAGTTAGTGGCGAGAGTGAAGTAGTGAACTGCAGGAAATGGCATTTCAATGTGCGTAACCTCTCGCCTTGCATCGTCCCCTCTTGACAGGGAATGGCAGGTCCTTCTCATCTCTCTCAGCCCGGCTCGTATATCACTCACCGTTCTTGCCCACCTCTCCATCCCGGGAGACAGAGGCCTGAGAGAGTGAGAGGACGAGTGCGGGTGATGTGGGTGGACTGCTCTTCAATCTAGCAGCTACTCAACAATCAGCAACACATCTATCACCCGCCCTAAAAGTAATTTTGAACCGACTGACACACATACACGTGTACCCGGGGTCTCTGATATAGATGAATAGCAGATGACAGCCACTGCGCTGGCTGCCCTCGAACGCTTAGAAAGCCCTATCGGCTCCTTTTGTGGTGAATCAGTCCAGCATATAGACCGAGCCGAGATGAAAAGGAGGGAGAGAGAGAGTGGGGGAGACTGCAGTGGTGTGCAAACCCAGACAAGTTCAACCACTTGGTGGCACTAGCAGCCAAAATCAATGAGAGAAAATAGAAGGGGGAATGTGTCTGCAACTCTGCATAGAGCTGTAGGAATATTCAGTTTCCATAACGTAGCATCATCCATGAATATTCTCCACAGCAGGCGCAGGACTATCAAAATAAATCATGAGCTGTAAACATCTCATTAAAGATGAATGTTTGGGTTTTAGGGAGGGGGAGGCTGTGAGAGCAGAAAGGTCCGCCAGAAACACTGTAGGTAACTTCATGTGAGGTGGGTAGCGAGGAGACGGGCCCGTATATGGCACAACAACAACCATACACACACTAACACACGTGCGGTACACGCTCCCCCTGCCCTCTGATAAAACATGCCTCTGTGTGCCAGGCTGCTGTTCCTGGCACCGGTGGCAGTGGGAAGTGAAACACTTGTGAGGCCAGAGGCGGGGGGGCTAGTTTGTGATTCAGGTCGTGCTCTAGCCTAAATGCCATTGGCCAGAGTGCAGCAGGTTAATTGAAGGCGTCTTGTCATCTTCGCCTGCTTTCCTGAGATAGTTATGTGAAAAAAGGGGAAGTGGAAGTCACATACCCTTTCACACTAATGCACAAATTGTGCATTTATTTTCACCTTCCTGCTGTGCTGTTTGCTAATGACAATCAGAGCATATGCATTCATTATTATCCTGAATGTGGTTTACAGCAAAATACAAAGTGAGAGAAACAGTTGCTCTTTTTTTTTCACCAATAAAACAAATATATTTTCTCTGCCTCTTCAGATTCCGAGCTGAAACTGTTAGTTGACTCATTAAATTGGTCAATTAATCATTTAAAGTCCCCTTCTAACTGAAATTGTATTTTGCGTTTTGCTTGTTTTCCATTTTATCTACAGTAGATGTTTGACCTTCACTGTGTTCACACTGTGGTGCAGAGTTTTTTTTTAATGTTCTTCTGCTGAAAAGAAAAGTTTCTTTTAAATCTGAGTTAAAGACGCAGGATTTAGTTGTAGATTAACCAGAAAGCGAATTACAGACTTAAAGTTGTAATTTTAACAAAGAAATAGAACATGAGAAATAATTAAACTTTATATTCAAAGCAGATCAGTTTTTCAAGTTTTAAGAACTTGTAGAGGAGAACTTCATGTCATTTTAAAAGGAAAATCTTTGGATTCAGGGTTTGGATGATTGAAAAAGAAAATCTAGGGGATTTTTCTTTCACAATATTCTGACATTTTCTTAAAATTGAAAAGAAAGAAAAAGAAGATTAATCGTAAATTAGACATTTTAAATTGATCTTTACTTGCAGTCTCAATCCATCTATTATGAAATAATAATTGATCTGTATTTCGAGCTCGTTTCATACTGTAGCAGAATCTCCTTTATTTCACAAAGTTTAAATGAAACATTTTCTACTCAAAACAACAGATACTGAGAATATTTCCAAATGCAAGCAGTATTTTAGTCTTTAATAGCAGGTCCAAAAGTCTATAAACTCTCAACAGCAAAAAAAAAGAAAAAAAAAAGTCCAGAGCAAATGCAAAAATCATTTGCATTCTGAACAAATTGCTGGAAGGGCAATTGCGTTTCCTCTGCAGTCAGTGCGTTTGGACCTGTTATCCATTTAGGAAATGGCTAATGACAGTTGTTGAGAATGAGAGCATGATAAATCCATACAGCTGTCAGTGGAAGTGATATTGTAATTATTTGCATTTCATTCCGCTTTCTGTCCTGTCACTGTGAAGTCTGACGACAATTTGCTTAATGTCACCAGTGTTTTGAAGACATCAACAGTTGGAAATCAGATATGATAATTTAACAGACAGAATGCATTTAGTTTTTTTTTTTTTTTTTTCCTTCCCACTCTGTTACCTTTGTGACTGTGATGTTTTTGTGTCCTCCATATTGTTACGACAAGCAGCTCGTTCTGTTCTGGTGATTAGACTGAAGCTGTTCCTCTTTATAAATATTAATTTTCTTATCTTTCTTTGCCAAAGCCCGAGGCGTCCAGCACAGGTGTCTTGTGAATAACACAGAGGACGGCCGGCTGGCTAACTGCAGCAAAGAGAGAGAGAAAAAAAAGGAAAAACCAGGAAGTTGCTGTAATGACTGCTGTCCCCAGTGCACCCTGGGTAATAATCAGCCCTCGTTTGTCATAATAGCAGGTAAATACTCAAGCACGGCCGCAGCGGTCCTCGCGGTAGGACACTGGCAGCAGCAGTGGTCCTCAATAATTTTTCACTTATTTTTATTAAGTGCACAGGCTTTGTTGCCGTTCTCTGCTGCTTGTTAGTGTCTACACACACACACAGCAGCAGAAATGAAAAGGGCAAGTCATGGCAGCAGAGCAACAACAAAAAAAAAAGCTTGGGTCGAAGCACACAGCCGGGTACATTAGCATAGTCAACCATCAGGGGTCCGCATTTATTATTTATGAGCTATTTTACAGTATTGTTTACAACTTCTCTTGTGTTGATTGCTCATTGAGGGCGGGGGGAGTCAATGATGACATATTTAGCGCATCATAATTTAATAACGGGGACTAAGACGTCTCGTCGTTAAGAGGAAATTTGTTGCCACGCTCTCATGGCTGGATATGAAATGCACCAAAGCCCGAGGCGAAGTTTCTCTGTTGTGCTTTGCCATCTCAGTGAAGAAACTCTGAGATAAGACAAATGGTTGAAATGACCTTTGGAAAGATCACCATCTCTCAGTTCGCCTGAGAGAGGGGAAAACAAGAGGGATAGAGAGGAAAGAGAGGGAGCGCTATTTCTATATAGTGAGGGATAGAAGTGGATTCCCAAACTGTGCGAGTGTGTGCCCTATTCGTCTTCCCCCCCTCTCAGTGCTTTCTGCTCCATTTACACAAGCTAAGTTTATTTGTCTCTGTCTAGGACTCAAGTGAAGCAGCAGAAGCAGAATGGGACTTAGGGTGTTGGTGGTGGTGGGATATGCGAGGAGAGGGGGAGGGGGGGTTCATTCGTTACTCATTAACAGACAACTCTTGTGATTTTCCTTCATTACTCTGGTTTTAATGAAGAAGTGAAGCTGCAGCTCGCAGCAGAGGGGGGGCCTCCACGGCGCCGCTCTCTCCGCCAGCTCCGCCGGTCCACATGGGTCTTTCATGGTTGCCCATTACGGTCCAGCCCTGGGAGACTCCGTGTAGCAGGCGAGGTCTCAGTTGTACGCCCACTCCCGCAAGCCATTCATCTATGTTTGAGATTTTTTTTTTTTTTAAAGCCAAGCTCTACGGTACGAGCAAAAAAGACCTTTCGTAACAAAGTGTCACCAAGAGTTGGCAGATGTTAAGACTTTGAAGACACTGTAAAAAGAAATAAAAAAAGACATATGGAAAGGTGGAAAAGGAACGTTTGAAAAAAGCTCAGGTTTTATATTGGCTTTTTTTTTTAATGAAAAGTGTGACAGTGAATATACGCTGTCCATGTATAAGAATAAAACCTCAGGTAACATTACATGGAGCAGCTCGATTCTCATTTCCACTCCGCATGGACACACCTGCTGCTCTGACATGTCCTCATCGTCTAGTCAAATAAAGTCCTTCACCGCTCTCACCGCTGGGCTCATTTATCATGTGTTCATAGAAGCTGCTTTCAATTGTTACCTGGCACAGCAATAAGTTTAAACGTGCACTCTACCGATTTACACGTAAAGGTCACTTAACTCATCGCGAGTACTGCTGAACTGGTGAAAACAGTTGTATAATGTCTTTTTTACACCCCACCCCCTGCCAAACGTGTCATGATTTGCATGTTTCGTTTTCATTCAGCTGACCCAGGTCTGGGCTGATGGGTTGGAGGAAATCTATAAACTCTGCAGGGATCCCAGCTCCCAGAGTCTCTCCTCCATCTGCCGACCACTGCTGCGCTGGCTGCGTCCAGGGATTTGGTTTCTTGGTTTTGACTGATGGAGGTGGTAGTGGTTTTTATTTCTGTCAGGATAGGTTAGAGGGAGTGGGTTGTAGGATCAGTAGGAAACCTAAAGAGTTTTGTTTCCTTTTTCGTTTTTGTGTTGTTGATTAAGATTAAATCTTTCTTGTTAAGGACAAAACATTATTTTTTCCCCCGTTGGTTCTGTCAGCTCTGTCAGGACTTTATTTCTGGTTACAAACCTCTTCGGGGTTGTACCAATGTTAATATTATGAAAATAACTCATGTCATGTCATCAGGGTCATCTTGGATTAAGCTTTAGACTCCACTTTGTTTGGCTTTTATTTGAAAGATGAGGGTGTTTCATAAAGAAGGCGTAAGGAAGGATACTATTGTTGGAATGGCAAGTGTGGGATCCAGCGTTTTTTGCAGTTTTTCTTGGACAAGGAGAAACTAGCTTCTGCCCCATAACTTCTATTACTCACTGCATAATATACATCATAATATAATTCACTGCTCATTCAGAATTTCTTTGTTTTTTGACAAATAAAGCACATTCCTGGGGTTTATTTTCTGTTAGAGGCACCACATAGAACAGTTGTTATGAGAAATACAGTATAAACCTCCATGGTGCGTTCGGAGCACTGAGGAAACTTGGCATCACAGGTTTCTGGGTTACTTAGTAAATTGACTACATCTCATTCAAGTGAATGGGAAAGTGACCTCAGACTTTTGGACCACACTGTATATATGGTACATGGCCTATCATCACCCCCCTTCATCAATCTACACTTACTACCCCATAATGACAAAATGAAAACTGAAGGTAATACTGAGTTATCCTTTTCACATAAGTATTCAGCCTCTTCACTCAGCAGTAAGATGAAGTACCTGAGGCATTGATTACAGCCTTGAGTCTTAAGTTGTGACGTGACGAACTGCTAAAGGACACTCACAGATTTGTCTCTAAGACACTCCAGAGATGTTTTGGCTGTGTGCTTGGGATCACCGTCCTGCTGGAAGGTGAACTGTCGGACCCGTCTGAGGACCTGGCTGCTCTGGATCAGGTTTTCCTTAAGGAACCTGGCTTCATTAATAAATATGAATTCATATTTAGGCCATGAATTTAAATGACTCCAGCATGAGGCTGCAACATGAGATAGTGTCCAAAAGTCTGAGAACACTTTCCTGTGTCTAACCCCCCACCACCTCTGAATCCAATCTGCTTGAATGAAAGGAACTTATTGCTTGTTAGGGCTTAAAACTGGGGGTTTTACTGTAGCAATAATTCCACCGCTTGCTAAGTGCATTAGCTAAACGCTTATTTGTGTTAAATGCGCTGCCACAACAGGGTATTTCCAGCCTCACAAAATTAAAATGTTAAACAACTTCTGCCTTCTCAATGATATAACCTATTAAATTTGTTGCTGTGTGTGTGTGTGAGGGGAATACGAGGAGAAGATGAAGTCTGGACAGCAGCATCGCTTGTGTCCCAATTAGCAATGCAGGGCTTTGAATGGGTCTTTAACCTTAGCAAAGCTTAATCATGTAATTAATGAGAAGGGGGAAGCTGTCTGTCTAATGCTGCCCTCCCACTAGAAATATTCCCTCCAAAACATTGTCTAGACTCCATGTTTTCTGAGACAAAGACATCATTTGTGACTTTTAAGACAAGCAAGAGGTTGGCTACCTAAGGCATTAGGCTTTTATTTAGCTGGGCCCTGTTCTAAATTAATGTCTTATTGATATTCGGTGCATGTGTGCGTTATGCGAGCATGCATGGCATGTGGATTCGCGAAGCCGTAAACATCTACAGTGTGTACCTGTGTTTGTGTGTGTGTGCATATCATCCACTGTTAGGACAGCCGATTACCTAGCGATGGCATTTAAAGCAGCGGTTACGGGGGCCGCAGTCTCTCCCACTTGGACATGCCACACATCAAACCGCCTGAGTGGTTGTTTACAGCGGTCTCGCTTTAATTGCTCATCAAATTATTGGCTTAATGATAAGACATGGGAGATTGAAAGGGACATATGGATTCGGACAGTGGCCATCAAAAGCTTTGCCCCGCCACATTGTGGTTTTGCAACCGCGAGTGTCTATTAGCTAAACAAGCCGAGGCCTATTTAGCAGTAATCAGCAAGAAGCACTGTGGAAGATAAAATCAGCCGTGGGCATTATTTTCCCTTCAGCCTTCAAGAATGACAGGCCTATTATACAGTGGATGGAATTTATGAGATGATCATCTTTGATGGCCTGGATGTCCGTCGTTGGCTGTAATGTTTTCTATGGTAATGATGCTTCCCCTCTGCCTCAGACCACAAAACCGCCATCCGCCTTGTGACTCCATCTCTCTGCTGAAAAGTGATTGTTGACGGCTCCATTAAGGGGTGAAAAAATATTTTCTTTTCTCACCCCCTATCCGCCACCCCCTCCCCTCCCCTCCTATACCCACTCAAAAGCTTTATATTCACTCGTCAGCCGAGCTTATTTATGTCGTCTTCTCCGGCGCGGGGATGCATCAAGGTTTGAACTTGTCGCTTTGATGGAGGACGGAGGTGATTTGAAACGACCTTGATACAACTTCCACGCACGGGGGGTATGTGGGGGGAGTATGATGTTGCAGTGGGATCATACAGGGAATCAAAAGCTGTGGCCTGGAACAGCGCACGCAGACCGCGGGTCATTAAGGCTGCCCTATAACCAAGCCACAGATCTCACATCCATCAGAGGTGTAAAACCATCTCATCTGTCTAATGAAAACACGCTCATGTTGTGCCTTAGATTTACTCTGATGCATCAGCTGCATGTAATATACCTGTAAATGGATTTTGTTTAAGGGTGCACACGTACAACACTCATCTATTCCTGCCGGGAAATTGAGTGAGGCTCAACATTAAAAGCTAAGAGACATCCTAAAATTAGTCTGGAAACAAAAAAATACCCATGAGCCACTCTCTGACATCTAAACATGGCGGCCCACATGAGGCAGCTCTGTTATATCTCACCACCAGCTATCACCTTTACACTCTGAAACTAACCTGCTCCATGTTTGCTGTGTCAGTTAACAAAAGACATGAAGAATATAAATATCCCTCGTGTAAGTGGTTATAAACTGAATTATTAAAAGGGTTGAATCACTGAATTATTAAACATGTTGTCACAGAGCTCCTCTACAAGTTGGGGCATCATTATTAGGTTATGCTTATCATAATACTTTCATTCCTTGCTGTCCAGTGACAACCACGTATCTCCTTACTTGGGGGATTCTTTTTTCTTCACAGTTTCAGATAAACTGAAGGATTAAATGCTCCTCTGAGGGTTTAGACAAATCTCCCGCTCTAAAAATCGTTTGAATTGTCTACCAGCTTTGCAAAGCTTAAAACTGTGTTATTTTATATCATTCAAAGAATGTTTCCCCTTATTGCCTCCACATGAAGGTTATGTTTTACCCAGTGTGTTTCAGCAGACACTTGCATTCTGCAAAAAGCAGTGGACTGATTTGAACCAAACTTGGTGGAGGGACGGGGCACGAGCCGGGGAAGAGCCCCATATATTTGGGGATTAGATCTATCACACTATTACACTGTTGTCCATAAAGTTGGAATATTTTTGTTTTCAGACACATTCCTTTTTTTATTCCTATTATAAAGGTTAATTGTGGTTTAATTTTGAAAGTGATTTATCAATAACATTTTGAGAAGATATACATTTTATCTATCAAGAATAATCACACATAACCACATAACCACAATCATTCATGGGAAGAGGTTAAAACAAATATTTTTATGACAACTTTATGGGCAACAGTGTATATTTGGGGATATAGATCCAGATCATCAACTATGAATTTGAATTTCTTTTCTGTTAAGTCTGGTATATGTTTGATTGGCCTTGGTGGAAGTCTGCTCTCTTCCCTTTAAAGCAGAAGTAAGCGGAATGTTTGTGTTAATATAAGTCTTAAAGGGACAACGAGGAGTTTTGGAAAAGCGAAGCGTTTTCACACTACATTTATGAGCCTCCGCGCGCACCATGAAATTCTTTGACCGGCGCAAGACAGACTCATGTTTTCATTCATCAAGAATTAAAGTCAGAGGTTCAAAGATGTTCAGTTACCGTCGTAGTTCCGACCATAAACGGCCATTCAGCTGCGTTATTCTCATTAAGGAAACGCTGGTCGGCTCGACCAGCATTTCAGCCACCACTAATAATAACAAAATAACGATAGAGACAGAACGATATATTTATCGAAAATGAGCCCATTAACAAGTGTGGGTAGCGGAGATTCATCCACATTAACGTGAGACTTTTTTATAACCGAATAGAAACTCCTTGTTGTCCCTTTAAATAGTTATATCTTCCGATGGCATTCACTTTTTTAGAGTGTTTGGTCTTAAACACGGGTCTGTCAGTCACTCTGCTCTGCTGTAAGCCGAGGAGAAAACTTTCCTTGTATCCTACAACCTTTATTCAATGAGGAGAGAGAACAGCATAAAGGGGCGGTCCTCTCTGTGTGTGCAGCCAAGGGATGCGCGTGAATGTGGTGACGTAGGGACGAGGGCGGGGACTGCTAACTCCATCGGCTGACAAGAAATTAGCCAAAAAGACCGGATCGCTTACTTCTGCTTTAAAGCAGATATCAGTGGAATGTTTTTGTTAATATAAGTCCTAAATAGTCCTATTTTCCGTCAGCAATCACTTACATGAAGTATTTCAGCCTAAACACGAGTCTCTCCGTCACTCTGCTCTGCTGTAACCCGAGGAGAAAATTTTCCTTGTGGGATACAAGTGTTATCCAATGAGGGGAGAGAACGGCATGAAGGGCTGTGTGTGCAGCCAAGGGATGCGCGTGAATGTGGTGACGTAGCACGAGGACCAATTGATGCCTGACAAGGGCGGGGGCTGCTAACTCATGGTGCGTTCAAGGAAACTCGTACTTTGTGTTTTTCCTTCCTGTGAAGTCATACCAGTTCGATCTGGTACGAGTTCACGGGTCGGAAGTTACGAGTGGCCGTTATAGGGAACTTTCACAGACAACAGGACGGTAAAAACACGAGCTACGGGTTACCTGGAACGCTACCAAGTCGTAGTTGTGACTTGAAGCTGTAACTTACGGTTTCAAAAGCCTGCCTTGAACACAGCATTAGCCGAAACGGCCGTGCCCCTGATATCTGCTTTAAGTTTAGATGATATTTAGATACATGGTTTTCACTGGACGGCAGAGTGTTACAGATTAATTTATCTTTCTTTCTTATCTAGATGACTTTGACTAGATAGACAAACTAAACATGTTTCTACCACAGAAACCTTCCCAGAGGAACACATGAGATTTTACAGCAATTAGAGTTACTCAGTTTCCATGGAGAACATGTGTTTACTCTCATTAGTGCCTGAAATGTTGGTCATCATCACACCTGACGTCATTGTCTCAGGAAGTCGGCCTGGAGAAAGAAATGGCGTAAGGTACTCTATGTCCTTATAAGGAAATTTGACCTGAAGATTGAATTGAATATTGGAAAACAAGTCTGAAGTTAAGTTCTAAATGAAGTTGCAGGGAGATCATTTGAGGGTAAACAGTTTTGATATACAGTATCATCAGACTAATCTAATTACTAATCTATAAAGAAAAACAAATCTTCACAGCGCTGGTGCTCAACTTTAGAAACACAAATCACAATCCACTGGAGGACATTTTTACACCTTGGGTAGTTCCAGGACGTCTGCTCTTGAGAAATGAAAGTTTCTAACTCAAAGACACCAAAGTGCAGAAACTTCAAAGTTTTCACATTTCCTTGATCTTATTCACCAAGTCATTAGGTATTGACATGTTTTATGAAATGCTGTGTCATGATATTTGCACCAAATTCACTCTTGTTTCCATTCTAAGGATTCATCGACATTGCGTGTAACTAACTGTGGGATTCTCCCCTCACTGCAGTGACACAACTGAATGTTCATTTCTGGGATATAAAGACAGCACAGTCACAGTGTTGAGATCACACTGCAGCATATTTAAGTCATATTGTTTAAATTTTTAAAGTCACTTCGCCGTTTCCGCAGAAAAAACACCTCCCTCATCTCCAGCGTTTATCTATTTGGAACTCGGTTCATCGCCGACTCAAACAACAGATAGAATATGAAATCTGACCTCGGAGGTTTTGATCTTTTGACACCTGTTTTTCACTGTGGGAATCAGAGCTGTAATTGCTTTTGAGGGGTCCCTGATCCATTTAGACTGCACACTGTGTTGCAAAGCTGGAAACATGATTTGTATTTGACACATGTCCTCTTTTCATCTCCTTTTATGTCTGAGAACTCTTTGTGATGATGTTTATTTGGGGTAGACGTTTTCTTTTGAGTGTTGGACCCTTGAGGGGAGGAGGAGAGAGGAGGGGGAGACTGATTTAAAAGACAGCATTATTTTTTTTTTAGTCTTTTTTCAATCTGGAGCTTTCATGCTTGATCTATACGCTTCAATAAATACATTTCTAATACTTTTTTTTGTCCCCAGAACATTTGAAAGATTTATGAAACAGAAATTATGTCAATGAAAATGAACTACCAAAAACACTTTAACCTCAAAAAGAATAATAAAAGTTGCGTTATGGGACCCTATATGCAGAATTGCGCCCTCCCCCCTGCACAAACGCTTTGTAATGATACCAAATGCTGAACCACACAGAAGCAGACACTATAAACATTTGAACTGCAATCCAATATCCTCGCTGTGTTTCTCCGCTTTGGATCTTGAATATGGAGTTGTGCATTCCAATTATCCTTTGTTGAAACATGAATACAAGAGTGAAAACAATGACCTAAAAAAAAAAAAAAATCAAACAGAACTTGTTCACAAAGTCTCTTATAGCTGCAGGAGATAGATTGCAGAGCAGGGGACAGAAAGGAACCAATCAACCATCACCGCTGCACCGTGCCTGGTGTTTAGTGGCCGGGTTACTGACATCCACCCGCAAATTAGACTCTGCATTTTAGCGAACGTCTCCTTCCCCTCGTTTGTAATTGCATTTCCAGTTCATTTATCAAAGCGGCCTGTGTCATTACCTCTACCCTCTGTTTTTCCCTTATTCCCCTCCTATTTACTCCTGCCTCCATCTCCTCGGATGATGGGGAAATCAATGCCAAGTCCACGTCCTTCTGTAAAAAAACGCGTCTTCCTGAGTTTGTCTTGGAAAAGAGCGCAGAGTTCGGGTGTTTACAGCTCAAGCAGCATCGAACACAGGATTCAGTCAGGTTTAACACACACGGGTTTGTGTGTAAATGGTAATTCTCTCTTATTTCTACGCTCTATTGTTTCTACGATTGTATTTCTATACAGGCCACAGCGTAAATAGATGAGATGAGAGATGGCTGATTCATCCGGCTGCAGCACAAGGACGAGAGTCTCCTCAGGCTGTGAATCATTCTTGCCAGCTGACTCTAATCACCAGCTAATTAATAGTTGATGTGCCGGCTTACAAAAACACGACTGCTATTAACCTGTACATGCTATTGATTTAGCCTTGCTTTAGGTGCTGCGGTGGATTCTTCAGGGGAAAGTGAACGTTGGGTGCTGAGCAGAAGTTCTGATATTCTAGGAAGCCAAGGTTAAAGTGAGTTTACTAATGCTCAGACTGGCGATAAGTTGAAGAACTTCTACATGGTATCCTGTTGCCTTTCACTTTATATTCAGCATTGAGTCTATAGTCTGCCTTTTGAGTGGATACTTAGTCACCCTGCCTTTCAAAACAGCAACATTTTACAGTAAAATAGATTCAGTTGGGGTGACGTAATCTCCACTGGATACTAAAACTCGAAAAGACTTGAAAGAAAGAGGAGTTTTCAGTGATACATTAACATCTTGCAGGGTCAATAATTCAACACTGCAATTGTCATATTATGCTCCTCATCTGGCCGTTATGATTTTGTGTTTTACTTTTTATATTCTTTCTCTTATGTTCAATTCCCCCATGTAAAATATATTTGGTTTCATCACGAGGTTAAGTCCAAAACAAGACGGACTGAACATGGTTCACATAGTCACCATACACCGAATGATGATTGATGCAAAAGTTTCATGACTAGAGATTATTTTGTCTCTGTGAATTTGTTTGTGTCAAGTTGAACCTTGGACTTGGACATATTTTTGCTTTCGAATTAGAGCAAAACCCACGTTGCTTATTATCTGACTCACACCAACCAGTTATCTTTCCAGAAAACCTGTGTATTTTCCAAAGTAAACCTTCTATAAGCGACCTAGCTAGCAAACCTGCTGTTTTCAGACCCCCAAAATCTGCAATATTTACTTTCTAAAATTGCTTTAAAAGGTTAAGAGAAATATTGCACAGACTTGCACAGTAACAACCACTGTTTCCATGGATGCATGTTTGGTTATTGAGCCACAGTTCAATGGGATTTGTCCTGGAAAGTAAGGCTGTAGTGCTGAATAATAACTTTGATATTAAATGTGTGTTTTTGCTAAATTTATTCAGAGGTTTCTGTTTTAGCTTTAAAATAACATTGTTTGCTTAGCTGTGTTACATTTTAAATGAATAAAAACTATAAAACAAACAACCAACATGCTTTTCATTAGGTCAAAGTGTCTGGATGTTTTCAACTGTGTTGTTTTAACAGCTAAATTCCTCACTACTAATTTTGTGTCTTCATCATACTAACTTATCAATGGTTTGTAAAGGCTGTTGTTAATTTTGTGAGAGTTGGTTAGTTAAACATGTTATAAAATCAGATTAACCAGTTCTGTAGCTTTTTGACAGCGTAATCTTCGTCATTTCATCATGAGACTTTATTTGTGAAGGCTTTTTTTCCCTCTGCATTCAACCACTCAATTACATTAATGAATGGGATTTCATAGGAAGACACATCAGTGTCATAGTTAAAGTGCAAAAGAGAAAAAAAAGAAGAAAAACGATGCATGTTTTACAGCTCACCAAGAGGCTGCTGAATTAAGCGTGATGCAAACACGGCAAATTGAATCAATTTGCTTCCCCTTAATAGATGTGATGCGTGGAGCCTGAGCGCTCAAATGAATAAGAAAGAATTTCTGAGTTTAATGATGTTTTTGTTTGTGCATTTCTTTCCCTCTGCTTGATGAAGGTTCCAGAAGATCAGGCGTGAAGAGGAAGAGAGATATCAGATAACAAGGCGGCGTGGAGGCGCGACGCGTGGTGTCACATGCTCCGTGCTGCTGCCGCTGCTGCTGCAGCCACCGGGAATGAAGTGACAGGCTGTGGTGGAGCACAGGGGACAGAATCAAGCGGTGAGTGGAGCATATTAAACTGATAAGTGGCCATGTGGAACATAGCGAGAGCCATACTGACACACTAACTGATCCACATCTGTACTCACACCTTCAGGCACATCTATATACATGTGACCATAAGGGCAACTTGTGGTGGTTCATAATCAAAGCTCTGGTTCTTGGAATTAATAAAATGAACATAATTTAAAAAATTAAAATATGCTAAAATAGAAGATTAGAAAATGAATGAATGAATAAAAAATATATATATATAATAAAATATGGCAAGTCTGAAAACCCCTAACCCACAGACAAAGACAGAGTTGTGTCTTGTCACTTTGTGGTTATTTAGCATAGCTTTGTAGTTATACGTCAGTAGGTGGTTGTTTGTCACGTCTTTGTGGTGACTTTGTGTCCCTTGTGGTTCGGTTTGTTCTCTTTGTGGTTGTTTTTCATCTTTGATTGTTTCGTGGTCATTTTGTACGTGTGTGTAGTCTTTGTTTTTTTCATCTCCTTCTGGTTGTCTTGCATCTCTTTGTAGTCTCTTTTCATCTCTTAGCACAAATTGTTCATCTCATTAAGGTTGTTGAATGTTTCTCTGAGGTCAATTTTCCCATCTCTTTGTAGTCATTGTACCTCGTTGTGGTCATTTGGTGTTCAATTTCCCTCGTTTTTATCAGATCTTTTTTTTTTTTTTGTCATAACCAGTTCTACCACTGATGTTTCCCATACATGCTACTATGGACTTTTATTTGTACCGATCAAATTCCCACAGTAATCCCACATATCGATTCACATAAAAACAACCAATACCACATTTTGGTACCTGAACGCACCCTTGTGTTCATGAGGTAGTGGAGGAGTGTCTGGCTGACGGGAACATAAAATGTGTAAGATGGTGCATTTCCCCTCCTTGCCCCCCCATTCTGTCACCCACAAACATATTGACCACAGAGCAGTCTCAACGGGCCAGCCCAGGCCAACCAACCTGACTCAAATGACTCGGGTCCGGTGGGACCTCGGGCTTCCTCTTAAACCATAACAATACATATTCAAAATTCAGAAGCTTTTACTAGCTTCTTATAAACAGAATAACTTCAATTTCCACACATAACCACAAAAAAACACTGAAAACAAGTGCTGTTGCATTCTGGTACCGGTTCCTAGGAACCATGTATCCGTTCCTTATCGGTTTATACTGTATGTGAAAAGTACACATCCCTACATGTGTCATACAAAAACAGGAATATGCATTATACACACTCAAGAGCAATGTCTCGCATGCATAAATGTAGCCAAACACTGTGGAACGTTTCTCAGGGACGAGCCTGTCATCGGCGCTGACATATTGATCAAGAGTGGCCTTCCTTTTGTGCAGACGTTCTGCAACATTTAATGATCAACGTGGAACACAAAGCTTCCAGCGTTGCGGACACATTGACAGCCTGTGATTAAATCAGCAGTGGTGGCGGCATTGTTGACGACAATCATGATAACACTGAGGGCGCTTATCTAAGGAGAGGGGCCACTACAGCTAACCACGGCCGCACATACAGTACAGTAGGGGCGTTCACGGACGCTGATGGAGAAAAGTCACTTGAGCTAAAAAACGAAGCATTTATCTTGAAACCGAGCGGTCAGCCAACACAAAACTCTGCAGTGCTCATGAATAATTGTTTCCAAGTGTTATGTTTTGCCTGTCAGTCAGAAGTGCTCCGCGTTAGCTGTAATACATCTGAATTAAGCGGCTGGTGGCACTCTGTCACGTACACCCCGTCGTAAGCCGTTAAATACATAAATCAGGTTTAAATGAACACACACACCACTTGTCTTGCTTGGTTTGCAGGGTAATTCATCTTCCAACTCCATGATTCTGTTATGCAGTCAAATTGACAAGTAATCCATTGCTGGTGTCCTTGTTGTCAACATTAAGGTCATTTCTGATTGTTGCATTGAGTGAACAGACTTGCAGTTTTGCAACGCTTTGCAAGGGGTGATGGGAGATACGCCAGGCGAACGTGTCAATATATAGTGTGTGAGTGATAGCTGTTGCATGACAACCTGCTAAGACTATGTTTGGTAACAAAATAAAAACTCAGTTGTCATTTTCAATCCAAGCATCCTCCACAGAAGCAGCATGTCACGCTGTTTTTTTTTCTTTTTTTTTTGGCGTCTAAAGTCTCTTTGTTATAGAGGCGGGGAGGTGCAGGGCAGGCCTGTGCAATACCCGTCAGGGGACGACGCAAGTAGTGTGCTACATGTGTGCTCAGGCTTTAAATGGATTACAGCTCATTATCCTCAATTACATTTCAGAATAAGCTGGGAAATAGAGAGAAAACCTGACATGGTGGTTTGTTAAAAACTGCTTTCAGGAAACCTTCACAGAGGTGCTGAAAAAAGACTCTTTTTATCTTGATTAATACACTTGAGAGGCTGTTCGTAGGGATCTGCTCATATTTCGAGGTCAAGACAATGAATTATGGTTGCTTTGTAAATAAAACTTGAAATAAACTTGAAATGTATTTAATAGAACCTGAAACTCACTGCTTAGATATTTATATAATTCAGTTTAAGGGAGCATGTGTATATACAGTATATGTAAATATACATTTATATCTGTGTGTGTGTGTGTATAGTATCTGCTAAAGCTTTTTTTTTCAACTGAGTTTCTCAATGTATTTCGTTGTTTAGCAGCACATTTTTATAATGTGTTTGTTTAACTGAGGTGCAAATCAGGTGGATTTCAATTGCATACCAACAAAAGAATAGTTCTGTGAGGCAGCCAAAGAGCAGGGAGCCTCATACAGAATTGATACGTTTACAAGTACAAAGTCTTTTCTCTCAAATGCACCTCTCCTGTTTGTTGTCTTGGATTATTTGGGGTAAACCAAAAGTATGTGTCAAAAAGATCACATCCCATTGAGGGGAATCGCTGACTGGTCTAGAAACCCAGCAGCTCACGCCAGCAGATCATCTGTGTCAACACGAGCCCCCTGTTTTCTGGGTCTGTTTGAGCAGACTGCCCGTGCACTGGACATGAAATTCGTAGTAGACCTTCACTAATATCAAGCCGTGGTATCTTGTCGTATTCATCTCCTCCCTGGAAGCCAAGGCTGCCCTGCAGTACACACTGGACAAGAACTGTTTTTATTCACTGTCAATAAAAATGATTCACAAAGGACTCAAAGGCCCATGTCTGTCCTGAAATGGTGCTTTTATTAATTTATACTGACAGAATGTCCTTATTCTGTTGGACTGCACTGCATTCTTTCAGATAGGCCACAGTACAGGCCTCAGGTTGCTTTGTGTTGCTGTCCCAGGCTGCTTCTGCCTTTAATCTTCATTACAGAGCTGCTTCAACAATTGACCTGCACAAACAAGATTACAAATGGTATTACATTTCATTTGATTATTTGTGTTGTTAATCATTTAACACTGGTTGAAGTTTAGTTTTTAAATAAATGTTCTCATGACACAGCTGAAGCTAGAAGCATTTAGCTTACTGTAGCTTAAAGACTGGAATCTGCTGAATCAAGCATAATCAGCTTATGCAGTGTATATGTTACACATTTGTGGACATCCAGGATAGCTATATTCACATGCTGTAAGTTTTAAAGCTAAAATTAGCTAATTAGTTGCTAACTCTATGCTCATTATGATGCTACAATTAGACACTAGCCTAGATTCAGCTACAAATATATAGCTTTTATTCTCCACAGACAAAAAACACCATCTCTAGTTCTCACTAATTAACTGCTATATCTTTTCATTATCTATTTGTTTATGAACAGACCCGGGCTAGCTCCTTTGAATATTTGCCAAACTAAGTTAACTTAGTTAAAAGAGTGGACCTGACGTGTGTTTTGCTCCATGACGTTTCAAATTGGTTTTCTGTCTGA
This sequence comes from Trachurus japonicus, assembly GCF_045865225.1. Lineage (NCBI taxonomy): Eukaryota > Metazoa > Chordata > Actinopteri > Carangiformes > Carangidae > Trachurus > Trachurus japonicus. The sequence goes on from NC_140929.1 coordinate 16,055,440, forward strand.
AAGGACACTTTTCATAAGTTCTGATTACAGTAACTCTGACATGACAAGAATGTGGCTTTACTTTCTGCTTCTCTTTCAAATATTTTCATCATGCTCATACCAACCAAGTAGTTTATGTCTGTGTCTTTAAAACCAGGGAGAAAAAGAAATGTCTGTGCTGCTTGACAGAGCATGATCAATGAAGGTTTACAAGTCCCCCTCTTATTTTAAAGTAGACTCATCCTAGCCTGCTTATCTGACTCCAGATGTTAGACATGTCAGGCATAAAGACACCCACATTGTGCTGAGCCACATTCAGAGTGACTGACTGAGACAGTATATGCTGCAGGATGGGTCATTACAGGACCTAGACAACCCCGGCAGCCAACAGCAACCCCTGGAGCCAGTCTGTATCTCCCTCTCAGCCCACAGCTCGGCTTTACACTCTCCTAACCCTGACTGACAGAAATATATCCAGTGATTCACCCAATCAGAGTTATTTTACAAGCCCCCGAGGCTGTGTGTTCGTATCCCCTTCCCCCACCCCCATCCCGGTTCAGAGCAGGTAAAGAAAAAGCATCTATTTCAAACAGAAATATTCAGATGTGTACATACTGCAGCAAATTAATGTTAATTTTTACACACAGAGGCACTGCTCTATGTTATATCTGGAATATCTTTGCTGAGTTATATTATTAAAAGAGAGAAAATATGAACGGAAGCTGCTAGAAATAATTTGATTTCTTAACCAGGGTGGTGACAGAAATTGCACCTTCCCTCACCTTCCTCCTTATTAGACTCTTTTATTAAAAATCTGCTCAAATATCATTAAGCAAATGTTTATTATTCACCCTTTGAAAAAAGAGAGATAAAAACAGCTGCTCTGCCATTATCATCCATCTGCCTTTGCCATTTCTCCCTGCTCTCTTCTGTGGATGCCTCCCTTTAACCCACTGCATGTAATAACTGTCATCTGCCACGCCAATGAGCCATGTAGTAAAACTGCCTGTCTTTATATTTATCTAAGCTAATCTCAAAGCCGTCACGGCAGCCATTACAAAGGGAAATGATGCTTCATTTGATGCGGCTGCGGAGGAGGGACTGGAGAACGAGTGGGACGGTGCTCCTAAGAATGTCATTTGGAAAACCCCTCACCTTCACGACGTGGAGTCGTTGAGGTGCAGATGTGGGTGGTTTCTGGTGACAAGGTGCGATGAATACGGTGTAGATACTGGATATTAATTCTAGTACCCGCTCACTGTTGGGTTTGTTGTAAAGAAATAAAGCACCTTGCTTACAGTACTTGTCATGTCAGATTTCTCTTGAAAAGGGCCTCAAACCATTTTCGTCATTTTCAGTTTACTGTTAGCTCTTACCAGCCTTACTCATCTAGTTTGTGGTCTGGCTGTCAGGCTCGCCGGCTGACAACTGATGGCTGTGGCATGAGCCAGGGAGACCCATGGGAGGAGAGGAGATGTCTCATAAAATATGATGCGCTGCTTAACCGCGGAGTCACTCTCGTATCCAGCTGCGCTGCTTCAGAAGCACCACTGAGCTGATCCGAGTGAATAGCATATTGCACAAGCTCAATGTGAAATGTTCAATGAGCTTCGCATACATTGTCGCTTCATTGTTATGCCATGGCGGGAATAATGAGCAATCAACATGTATGCGTGTCCACCCCTGCATAGTAACGATATGCATTGCGTAACATTTCCGCAGATTAATCTCATGAGTTCTGTGTGGGTGTTTTTTTTTTTTTTTAAACTTCACTCCCAAAGTTTTTAAAGTCAAAAAGTATCTGTATTTCCTGTTATCTCATTAAAATAAGGACACAGTCCAACAGTACAAATCTATTGATGAGAACAATTGATTGGACCCTGGGAAATGACAAAAGACTGAAATTCAACATCCCTCAGACGATCTCGGTACAGTCAACACCACATGTCTTAGCCCCAGCTGTGAATCTCGCTCTCCCAACACTAATATTTACCTCCCTAATAAAAGTCATTGTTGTGCAGCCTGCTCTAAATCAGAGCGCTGCTTCTGTCGGGGATGACAGAGGAAAATATAAAGAATCTCTCAGAGTGATGGAGGGCTCCCGAGGCTTTTATTAGCTTGGTGGAAAAGACAGCCCTCATCAGGTTCTGGTGTATGAATCCAACTGTGCATGAAGCTGTAACTCAATCTGTTTCTGGCACTCATTATTTTTAAGCCAATTAACTGCTTCAGACGAATAATTATTACCACTGATTAAAATTTCAGTAAGTAATGATTTAATACACTGATATATATGTTTGATACACACTCATTTGAAATAAAAGTTGCAGTGTACTTTCAGCTCCAACATTAAAGGAGCTTTTTTGGAAGTTTTCAGTGCCGTTTCTTGATGGGAACGGGTGGTGGGTGAGTGCTACTTGACAGGAGCGTTGGCCATCATTCTGTTTAAAGGACAAAACAGGGTTATAATACGCCCTCTAAGCAGAGCTCCCTCCTTCAGAGCAGATTGGAGGCTCCAGTGAGTCGCTATTGGAAAGTAACAAGACGGGCCCAGGCTTGCTGGTTAGCATGCTAACTTAAGTAGAAAAAAAAAAGATGTGATGTATAGACAAGAATTAATGTTGACATTTCTTTCCACCATGGTGGACAGCTTGAACAGGATTGAAGTTTGATGCTTAAGTTGCAAATGCTAACGTTGGCTACAAGCAAACCTTACACATAGTCCCTTTAAAGTCCTCAGTGGCAGTGCATTTTTAGGTACCTCAATATGTATGACACAGACTGTGCAGGCAGTTTGTAGTCTTAAAGGCATCTGAAATCATTCAAATAATCTGATCCTATTCCATGGCTTTGCTAACATGGAGTCTGTGAAATATAGTAATTTTAAGCTAGCAACCAAATTGCTAGTAGCAGAGGACTTCCACCCAAACTTCTGCAGTTGCAGTTTAGGGTTTGTAAAATATTGTAAATATAAATTATTTCATTTTTTATTAAACTGTTATTTATTTATTTATTTATTTTGTGTAGGCCTAAGTCATTACTTACTTTTGCCTTTACTATGATATTATGATAAAGGTAGCCTATATTTCTGAAGCACAGGACCGTGGGCTGCAGCTTATTTGAACTTAGGCCATGGTGGCATGTAGGCTACATTTAACTGTGTAAACACTGTTCTGTATGTTCAGTTGTCCTGCTATATGGTAATGAAATGACTCTTTAAACCTGTGTGTAATTGGAATTAAGTGATCATAAGTGTGCCAATTGAAAGCTGCTTCTATATAATTACTGCTCCAGAGGACTGTATTATTATTCAAATTATGGACCTTTAAAGTGATTCCAGACTCAGTTATGTATATGCCTTTGAGTGCCGATGAGTCATCAGAAATATCTTAATATTTTACAGCAAAAACAGAGAGATTTTGACACATAAATCCCCCAAAATATTTTCTTTTCTCTGATATTTTTGACATAATGAGAGGAAGCAGAACATTTAACATAGAAGAGCTTGGAAATGTATTTTTTATGTAACTGTCTTTAAAAATTCAAGCTGTAAGAACTGACAAGGCTTCTATGAGTATGTTAAACATTCAGCATATTGTTGTCTCAGGGCTTCAGCTGTGTTGTTTGAAAAGTGCTTTCTGCGACTACAAGCGCATGCACATATCTATAAATACAAAGGTTGATTTACATTACAGTGGAATGCAAAACACTGTACAAGACATGAGTGCATTGTGCCGTACTGTACATCTGGATGCAAAAAGAAATGTTAGACAGGGGTCAGGGTGTTAAAACCGAGGAGTCTGTGGAGTGTGAAAATGTGGGGTAATCTTTCAACGGCCTGTGCTAATGCCGCTCTCCAGCAAAGAGAAGTGAAGAGACAGAGAGAGATGTACAGTAGCCAGCAGTGAAGAGTAGCTGCTGCCAAATGCACCGAGGGCGAGACGAAGACGAGCCCTTGCCATCTGGGCAGCTCGAGGCGAGGCTGAAAACAACTCCCGCTCCATCACTGGCTCTCCAGCTCACACTCACACTTCATTTTTATTTTCCCACTCTATTTTTATTCATTTATTTTTTGTTTTTTTTTGCTCCTTTGGCCTCTCATTGCACTAAAGCGTCCCGCCTTGACCTCTTGCATCTTTCTCAAGCTGTCTTTACCCTTCTCGCTAACACATGCCGCTTTTAGACTCCCCCCTCCCTCCTCCTCCTCCCCCTCTTCTCTGCCCCTCTCAAAGATTTATCACTCTTAATTATCTTAACTATCCCGCTTCATAGTCGGCTTGTATCTGGCATATTTAATCTAGGATTCAGCAGGGCTATTAGTTACACTCAACATGCAGAGGCTAATTGATTTAAGGAAGCAAGATTTGCTTGTTGGTGCTGATGGGTTTAACTAAAAGCTAATATAGGAGGATGGAGAGCAGAAAAGGGTGGAGAGGAGTGAAATGAAATGCTCAAGCTCCAGAGGAGAGTTACTGCTGTCTTTGTAAACTTTGCATTTCTTTCACACGCTTTGATGTCCAAATCAGTTTATTTCGACTTTGCCCGAGCTCGGGGAGACGCAGTACAGTGCAGGGGGAATAAAGATTCGGAGCTCTTTTAATGGCTTGCAGTCTTTTTTTTTTTCCTATCCCTGATTTACATGGGATAACTGTGGTTAGGATAAATATTTTTGGTTGGTGGGGAAACGGAACAGCGAAACAGATGTCTGTTTAAATGTCATGTTTGTCGCCGAGGCTGTGCTGACATTTTAGTCCCAGACTTTCACCTCTCGGATTTGCGCGCTGTGAGTCATTACCAGAATCAGGTTGAGTCAGAGCTGTTGTTGTGAATAAATATGATCTAATTGATAGCTGACCTCTCACATTAACGAGCAAACGGGACCAAAACCACCACATGCCACTGAGGTTTAACTACATATATGTGTGTATATCCAAGTCCAGTGAGATTTTCTCTTTTTTTTTTTTTTAGCTTCCGTCTGTGTGCGTGTGTGTGTCTCCTACTGCATATGCAGTTAGGGCGGCTGGTGGCCACGGATATTGATAATGGCATTGGGGACACTCAGCTTCTTGTCTTATTAATCACACCAGGCTGAGCAGTGACCTTTCTCCGAGCCCACTGCTTTGGGCCCAGCCAGATCCCCTGCCTCTGCCGCCCCCCGGGAAAAGCAGGCTGACATCACTCACCCTGTGTCCGCTAATGTCAGCCTGGAGCCTGGCCCCAGCGGCTCACCGGCCCTGCCTGGCGCCCCGGACACAGTCCTGGATGACAGAGACATTGATCACTCAGGAAGCTCGGGTTGTCGGGGTGGCCGGATGGGTGGAGGGGGTTGTGGAGAGGGTGTGTGGGTGTGTGTGTGTGGGTGGATGTATGTGTGTTTTGATACAACACCAATTGAGAGTAGTGAGCCTAATTAGACTTCACATCTGGGCCTAATGAGCAAATCAAGACCGATCATTGATCAAAGATCAAGTGGCCTTGAGCTGTTTTCTGATTGGTTAGGAGCTGCACAGACGCCGTGAACCGCTGGGTTAAATGTGCTGCAACTAACTCATTATTTATTTAGAAGGCTCATGTTACAATAAAATGCTCAGATTGTGGATTGATAATAATAAAACGGAAGATTAACTCAATAATGTAACATTATCTTTATTGCTTAAATAATAATAATGTCTAATGTTCACACAGATGACTGCTTTAATCTGAAGAAATGTAATGAATCTGATGCTCTTTACCTGAGAAAATACAAGCACAGGATGAAATGTTATGTTGTGGATGTATATTTAAATCCTTTATTTACATCAGTGTTCATCATTCCAACAATTTAAAGGTTTATTTGGTCATAGTTACGCAAACAGCAGCCTACATGTAATGAAATGCAATGTGGTGTTCCTAAAACTATGCAAAACAATAGTGAAAAATAGATCTTATAAAAACAGAAATCAAATGATAAAATTTTGAGAGAAAGGTGTACATTATCCACAAAATAAAACAAAAATAATTCAAATTTAATAAGATTCAGAGTTGGAGATGTTTGAGAGAAAGTGTTTATTCCTGATGCTATATATCTCTGGATTGAGTCAGGGAATGAAGCAACAGTATTATTCCCAAAGGTGCTAGAGATGGGAGTTGACGTTTTTAATTTGAGAAGGAAGTACCAGGAGCGGCACACTTACAAAACACAGACAACGATTCAGCAGTGGCTCATAGAAATAATGAATGTTCCCCAGCTGCAATAAAAAAAAAAAACACAACTTTTGTTCTTTGAGTTACAACATGAACACACAGGTGTGACACACATTTTGTAGAGTCTATTCTCTAAAGATACCTCTGTGGTCTAATCCAGTGATAGTTGTCAGCTGGTGCATTGTAACAATGATAAATAATCATTGCTTATAGGTAATTTAACCAAATTTCAAAGCCATAAAAGTTCACCAAAATATGAACAAATATATAGCTACAGGCAAAACAATTGCAGGCAGTTGATGGTTCTGGTTATTGCCAGATTTGAAAACCCCCTGCTCTTTATCTATTTATGTGCTACCTGACTGTTATACACTGGAGCTGGATTCATTAAAAAAATTGTGGAGAAGTGCAGGTTCTTTCCCTCATCAAACTCATCAGATACACAATCCAACAACTCCAAAACGCTCTCATGGACAAGTTGTGACCTGCACATTCACCATGCTATGAAATAATAACGGAACGTTACGAGACAGAGTTGTTTTCGAGGTAAATACGTAACCGGAACTACATTCCCGACACGGCTGCTCGAAAATGTGACTTCAAAAGCGATGGTAGTTCTGAGTATTTACTTCATGTGTCGTAACGTTACATAATTAAATGTCATTATCTCATAGCGTGGTGAATGTGCAGGTCACAACTTGTCCATGAGAGCGTTTTGGAGTTGTTGGATTATGTTCTTAGTTTGATGAGGGAAACGTGGAAATACCATGCGCCTACGTTGCGTTTGCTGAGCAGCTTGCGTCTCTGCCCCGCTGATCTAAAAACAGCTTGCACCGACAATTAAAGGTAATGAACTAACTCCTAAAATTTTTATGGCAATGGGCGAATTTGCCAAAATGTTGAAATATCCCTTTAATATGATTTTAGATTAAAAAATGTTGAACTGTTGAAGAAATTTTAATGACCTCATATATAATATTACCATTTTTGCAAACCAAATTAAATTCAAATGTGTTTGTAAGGGTATCAAACACTTAAAGTGGAATCCAGTTGAAAGCTAACTCTACAAAGCTGTTTAATCGCACAAGCTCGCTTTAAAGCATCACAGATGGTATTTACTTTAGATGTATTCCTGGTGTAAAATCCTAAGCTCTGTGCACGAAACCCTGAAGCTTGATCCGTGTACACAAAACAGAAACTGTCAAAATGGAAGCGTGTGAACCACCCATTTTTCTGTTTTCTCCAACATTACATACTGTAGCACCTCTGACTTCTCCTCTGTAAACAAACACAGCGGAGTCTTGTGTGTGTCATTGTCTGGTCAATACATGCTTTTGTACATTTGCTTGTTGGCAGCTGCAGCAGGCAGCGGGAGACCGAGGCCTAAGGGATTCCCTCGGCATCCACGAACATCCTGTCTGGCTGCTGCAGCACCTGTTGTCGGGACCGAGGAGGCATATGCACAAACACGAGCTACAGGAACATGGGACAGAGGTTGTTTTGGGGGATCTGAAACTGGGATGCCTCTTTTAAATTCAGTACATTTAAGTTTTCTATCTACACTTTGTGTGTACTCTGCTCGGCTTATGTTCTTTGAAGGCTCCTTAAAAACTCTGAAAAGCATGAGCACATTCAATCAGAGAAGTTTTCAGGGATTGTTAAACTACCTTTAATTGCACTTGATGGTTTTGGCATTTTTTAAGTACAATGATATTTTTCAGACATGAAAGTAACAGAAGTGCCAGTCACGCTGCCGCTGTGTTTCCAGAGATAAAATAATCTTTTTGTTTTTACTTTTGTTGCCTCCCAGATTTATTCACTGATGTCAGAACCGGCAATATTGTCTAGAGGAAACAGACGGACCAGCTCGGCGAGAAACTAGAAACAAACCGAAAAAACCCACACACATTAAAGAAGACATCAAAGTGTACGTTGATTAGGGTGCAGCGGCGCAGGGGCACCAACATTAGGCAAAATAATTTAATTTAAATTATTCAAGGATAAAAGGGTAAGAAGGAAGATTGCAAATCAGCACTTATATTTGTGGATCATGCTGCACTCGGGCTTTCCGCACAACTTTCAATAAACATATTTCATAACAACCGCGGTTGGCACCTTATTCTGGTCCGTTAATGAGGACGACATCTTTTTATTGTTGATTTGGTCCCCGGAGAAGAAATGAATTTTGTTTCATAATAATGATCACCAAGGCTTCACCCTGATGACTTTGCCTTCTTGTCGAAACTTTTTCCCTGTGAATTTATTAGCCAACCTCACAGACAGCGCGGCGTGGACAAAGCTCATCATCAGAAAGCGGATTGTCATCGGCTGATAATAGACCTCATTACTAAAATAAATGCTTCTTTAAGTCCTCGCTCACTTGGCCCATCACGTGTTTGCTGAAGTCTAAAAATGAGCATTTCTTTTGTTCTCAACTTCTCTGATATTCATTTTGACCTCTTGCTTTGTTTACTGTTTTCTTTTAAGCTTTTATAACGCGCTGGTTTTGTGTATTTGTGCGCGTTTACTTTGGTTTTGTTCAGACAAAGACACAGCAGCCAAATGGGTCATATGTTCATGCGCTGATGTCTGTGAGCCTGTGTGTGGTCTGTTGTCTACTGGTGAGTGTTTAGAGAACAGATTTCTTTGACGTTGACGGCACCAAAGCAATACAGATTTGGCAATTAACCTTGATGTCACTGTAATTACCAAGTCACTTTAGTAAAATGAATTAATTTCCCAAAAGGACTCAGAAACAAAATTACCTCCTCTCTTCCTGAAGAGAGCCAATATGGCGCCTGATAATTAGGGGAGAAAAAGTGAGCCGCTGCCATATTCCTGTCTCTCATTGTGTGTGTTCTGTGTAATCTGCCACGAGGGGAAAGCCACTGATCTGCCTGCCACTCCCATAACTTCCACCGGGGTCACACAGCCGTGCCGTTTCACTCGTTCATTTTTCAGCCCCGTCACGTGTTGAGCGCCGTGCCTTTTTCTTCTTCCTCCAAGCTCTTCATCTTCCGTCCTCGTCGGATTGTTTTACAGACATCAGCCGTGCTGCTCTGCGTGCGCCGAGGCTTTTGTCATGTGTAGCTGCTACGTGAGCGATGTGACACAACAAGTGCTAAGCGCTCTCGCTGTTTGTCTTGAAGGATGCCGCATGCACATTGGGGAGAAGGAGAACAGACTTTCCACAGCTCGCTTCCTGTGGTCTTAATCTCCGGTCCCCCACTAAGGGCTAAGGTGTCTGTCAACCCTTTTATGCTGCTTCAATTAGTATGTAAATTTTTAATAAAATGTTTTTTAGCTTGGTGGGATTCCTCACATGGTGCCAAACAAGCAATGGTTTCCTTTGGCAGACTGCAAATAAACACATGGTTGATTGCAGAAAGTCTATAAAACATAAAGTAATTGAAAGTACTGAGCTGTGGGCACCTCATGTGGATCACGTCATGACTGGTCTCCATTGGTGCATCAATCATCTTTGAACATAATTGTGTCGTATAACCTCATCAGATTCATAATTGATGTACTGATGTTTTGTTTAATATTTTAGAAAATTATTATATTATTAATTAATGATTATGAATTATTTTAGAATGATGAATTTTTTAATACCTTGTGTGCAATCATGTGGAATGACAGTTGGAGTTCTCCCAGCGTCCCTCTTCTTGGTCATAGTGAAACAAAGTGGAAAATAGCGTTTGACTACCTGCCTGGAGGCACTGCACTTTGAGCTGAATGCTAACATTAGCGTGCTAACATGCCTACAATGTCACATCACATCACATAGTTTATGTTCGATGATCTGCCATGGGCGGAGTTGCCATCGGGACAGCCAGGAGATTTCCCGGCTGGCCGGCCAATAAGCTCAAGTGAACCAACCGTGTGACGTTGACTGCCGGCCCATTGAGTTAAAACTACTGAGAACCAAACATGTTCCCATTGAAATCTCCAAGATCTAGTATCCCATGGCCCAAAGCAATGCATCTTAGTCCTCCTAATTCACCCAACAATCCAAAACACAAACATTTAATGTATCAGATATCAGAAATAAAAGTATGTAAGTGACATGTGAGAAGCTAACGCCAGCCAATATTTGACAGTTTTGTTTGAATGATTTTTGATGATTAATTGATCAACAGTTGCCGATGAATTATTTTGTTAATTGTCTCAATTAAAAAATAAAGTAGTTGCAGTCTTATGCGAAGCATTAGCTAACATAATTGGCCATAGCAGCGTAATGGAACCAGCAATGTTAGGAATCTTAATTGATTAAAAAAAAATCTTAATTGAACCTCAGTGGGCACATAACATTAACTAACCCACTATTGATTTGTGCAAGTTGATTAACCATCACAAACAAAGCAATTAGCCTTATGGGCAATTTACTGTGTTAGAACTTTTCCAGTTTTACAGGAAAACAGCTGAGCTTGTTGCAGTTTCATCTAACCTCAGATCTGCTATAATTATCCACATGCTCAGCTCAGTTGCAGACTGAAAGTAATCCTGCACTGGTCAGTGGTTTATTCTTGTATCATTCTTCTATTCTTGTTATGAACTGGAATGAAAGGAAAGTAGATGCCAGCATTCATACTCATATCAACTCTCTAGCGAACATGTTTCTCATATTTGACATCAGATTTATAAGTGTATGTGCATTTTGTAGACGTGTGAGCACCCGTGAGACACATATCACAGATGACAGCTGACAGTAATAATCACAACAGCTATAGGTAGAGAGGTTTTTTTTCCTCAGCTGGTTTCCATGTTTTGCTGCCTGTGTTGTTGTCAGAGCACAAATGAAATGAGTCTCTGTGGTTGAAGGTCATAAACTACTGAAGTGTGCACCTGGATGTTCAGGCAGAACATTTGAGCTGCACTTGAAGCCACTGATTAACCTGATTCAACCTTCACGATTGTTGGCTTGCTAACAGCCATTTCGCCACCAGCTGACAAATAACATCCCATCACCTACATAAATGAGTACTGATACAGTATGGTCAGTATAACAGGCCACCATTCATGACAATAGCTTCTTTTCCATTTACGTAACTGTGCTCGCACTGGTTCTCCCCAAGCTGTTTACACCAATGATTTAATTGGAGAAAGGACTCATCACACCAAGGTACAAAACCACCAACCAGAGACTTGGTAGTCAGCTTTAGAAGGATTCCCCCTTACCAGCATCAAAAACGCTGACATTAAGTCAAATACTGTGTGTTTGAACTAAACCTCATGTTGCTTCCGCAACGAAAAAGTCCAACAGTGACTTTTTTCTTGAGAAAAAGAAAAGAAAACTCTTTTAATGTCTCCCTTCAGATGATGGCTCTCTTTTAGAGAAGTTTTACTGAATCACTTTTAATGTTCTGCATTGTTGCTTTTTATGGTAATTTGATTCTGTCAAACAAAAAAATTGCTTGTTAGCTTCAACAAAGTGGCCAGTAAGATCTTAGGGAGGACCCCGGTTTACAGACCATCTATAAAAGTCAGGCTGTAAGACAGGCTACTTCCCTTTAGGACTGCCAATATCACTCTCTTCAAACCTCAGCTCTTCAGTTTAGTGTGCCCTGGACTTCCTCTGTCCCTGCTGCAATTCAGTAGTAGTAGCTGTTATGTTAGTTCTATTGTTGTTGGAAGATGGACTGCTTACTTGACTTTTGCACTTTGATCTTGGTAAATGAACTCTTACTCTATGGTTGATACTATCTGTGTCTTTAGGCTCTTTTCTACCAGTGAAAACCTGCTAACACCCACTAACATCCAACCACAGGCAGAAGTGTAAAAGTTTTCTATTGGCAGTCAGTCCCAGGTCAAATGACTCTTTGTAGGAACAGGTATTTATTGGCTCCAGGTCGATCGGCATCAGTGTAAACACAACTCCCAGGTGAACCAGTTAATGGTGACCCCTTTACCTTATTGTATAGTCTTTCAAAGCATAAACACTGTAAACACAAGTGTTTCCTGTCCAGCACAGTGTCGTTACACCTCCACCCATTGCTCTGTATTATCAGAATCTCTTTATTGTCAGAGATTCAACAAAAAAATTGAATTAATGTTACTGTTCCTTAAGGGTCTCCCAGCAGAGTTCCCATTACCACTCAAAGCTCCTTCAAAGAGCAGTACAATTTTCTACAAATCGTCTTTTCCTTGACATACATGTCTCAGGTGCAATGGTTACATCTCTTATCTCAGACCTCCAGAACATTGCATCAGCTTAATTAACGCAGTTACATGCAGTGGCAGTTTCAATTCTAGGATTGCCATCCTGCAGTGTGCCTCTGATGCTATAATGATTTACATGACCTCTGTCTATTTCTGTTGTCTGCAATGTCAACAGTGACTCCCAGGTACAAAGTTAAAGGCCAAACCAGCTTCTTCAAAGCAGCTATTAATATCATGGAATATGTATGAGATGCATTTTCCGTATGTTTTTTTTATTCACTGAATTATCCACAATGTTTTTCAGCTTTAGCATTATGTCTTAGTTTTTTCAATATATGTATCTTGCAAGCTGCTTGTTTTCAGTATAATGAGCAAAATTGGACGGCAAGCCAGTGGTGAGACAAAAGGCTTGACTTTTCCTAATGTACATTACACATAATATGACAGTGGACAGGACACAGCCAGCGGGAAGAGCTGAGTCAATTAGGCGTGAATACAAACCTTCAGTCCACATTTGAATAAAAGGAGAGAGAAAAGCGTGTTAAGCAAGTCTTGACCAAAGTCCTGGGCGACCCTTCCTCCAGCTCCACATCATTAGCTAGCAGTGTTTCTCCTCTGGTTCTGAGCCACACTTGGATATGCTGCCTAACCCTGGTGGCATGGACAGACTAATTGCTCTTGAAATCATTCAAAGGAGACAGATTGTACGTGTGTGTGTGTGTGTGTGTGTGTGTGTGTGTGTGTGTGTGTGTGTGTGTGTGTGTGTGTGCTTGTGTGGCAGTGTGCATTGCCGCGTCGTATTTCCTCCCGCCTGTGGCCGAGCTGGTCCTGACATGTCCAGTCATTTCTAATAGGTTCATTTGCCAGATAGCTGCGTGGCTTGTGTTTGTGTGTGTGGGTATATGTGGGTGTGTGCGTTTGCGTGCGTGGCCTCTAAAAGTTCAGAGCATAGAGAGAGGTCAAAACAGACAGATGTGAAAACGGGCCCGCTGACAAGAAACCCCCCATCACAACCCACTGATGTCTGCGTCTGCCTTCCCTGTGTGACTCAGGTCACTTCACACCGTGGGAGTGTGTTCATGTACCTGAAGGTGTGTGTCTGCCTGTGTGCAGTGTCACTCGGGCTACAGAGAGTTCAGGGGACATCGGGCCTGATGATGTATTGAGCAAAGCAAGAGAGAGGTGGTGGAACAGCAGGACTGGGGGGGTACACATGTGAATTTGTTTACATGTGCACGTGAGGGTGTGATTTCCTGTCCACATGTGCCTGTGGACATGTGACAGTGAGGATGTTTCGGTTTGGCGGGAAAGGTCAGCAACATCTGTGACACTTCACACTTCAGTGCACCGGGTCCATGCTGTTCAAACTGTTGTCTCCTTATGTTTAGGGCACGAGGTTGCACACACGCATTTACATTTACAGGATCCTCCTTATTTATTCACAGGGTCAAGTCACGGTTTGTGTAACATCCATGTGTTTTATAGATATATTTTTGGGCTAATCTGTACGCCTCACACAGGGTTTAATACTAATGTGAGAGTGCCCCTAGTAAAACATTAAATATCTTGTAACGACAACCATAATGTGGGGGCAAACACAAAGCTGTTAGCATGTGCACTTATTTAATTAGATGGGGAAAGCTCCATCCTATTTTTGATTTTTTCTTGGTTGAAAATACCAATATAAAGTTCTGACATCTGGTATGTGTGGTGATCAAGTATAGAGTTATAAAGTCCATGTTAGGAGTAGGCTATAGGGCGGATGGATGAGTTGAAGAAAAATACACAGGAATATGACACAGGAGTTAGATTCCCATGCGAAACTAGCTTTTCATATTGTAACCATGACAACAAAGGCCATGCCGTGTTGAGGAAGTGTACTTATTCTAATCCAAATCATGATCTCCTCCTAAACCTAACCAAGCCATGATCATTATTATATAACCATGGCAACGGAGGCAAGTAATGCCACTGTTGGTACCGTGGGTTTTTGCAACCATGACGACCTTGGTGCCTGCTGCCGTAGGATCGCTATTTCTGAAGTTACTTATGGTTCAAATCAGAGGGTAGAAGAAACGATGATATGTTTGATCAGATTGTTGGCCTTGTCGCCACCCTGATGATAATGTTGGTCATTATGCACTTATATGCAAAGGTCCTATTGTGCTCAGAAGGAACTGGTAGCGTTAACTTACATTAGCATCATAATCTAGCCTAGAGCCTTGTAGCTACATAGTATTGTGCTGGCCAACGGAGCCGCTGGCTGGAAGAACTGTATGGCCCTGTACTAACCCTGTAGTTAGTGTAAGAGAGTACGAAGATCATAGCCTATCAGTAAATCTGAGTCAAGATATGGACATTCAATACCAGGCAGTAGCTTGTTTGCCTTGTTATGTAGCAATTGCTAGTGAGTTACCATCAAATATTACCAATTTTCAACATAAATACAAGGGGGCAGTTGTCAGCCTGAGAAGTGAAGCTCACTTCTGCATTGAAAAAAACTGCAATCCTCTCGGCTGCCTCTGGGGGCTGGTGCCAGAAAGCAGCAAATCTCCATAGACCCCCATATTAAAATCGCCGATTTTACATCCTCAATAAACATGATCAAAGCCTGGTGCCATCACGTTTTTTGGTCTCAACCAATAGTTTCTACCCCCGCACACACTCTGAGGGGGGTGAATTTTTTTTTTAACTCTACCATTTTACTATAGGTATAAAATTCTCGCCAATTAGGGCGCGGAAATCTTGGTCTGGAGACCGCTGCTTCGAGGCCAGTGGGCGGGTTCTCGGCCGGCAAACCGCCACACCTCTCCAAATATGGAAAGTACACTCCCACTAAAATCCAAGATGGCGCAGTTCAAATGCCCATAGTAGAGGCACAAAGCAGACTCCCCCAAACCAATGGGTAACGTCACGGGTGCTACGTCCATTCTTTTTACAGTCTATGCATAAATACTAGAAAACAAATATGAGTCAGCTACAATGTATCTAATATAGGGCCTACTGTTTATAATATTAAATATACTATTGTTATGTTATACAATATTTAGCTAATATCAATTCTTGTTTTGTTTAGTTTTTTTTTGTGGCCTTATTTAATGTGTCCTTTTACACATCCTGACTCAAACAGAAAACCCCTCACATAAACACAATTCCAGTCGTGTGAAAATAAACGGTATCAGGGCGGCGGTGGCGTGTACGTGTGAGATGGCATCAAAACCCATTTCTCTGTTTAAATCCAAGTGATGTTCGTTATTAATGGGACTCAATGATAATGAATGTAATTTTTTCTTCTTGATCGTGTTCCTTCTACTGAAGAACAAAGGCAGAATCAGTTACACAGAGCGTATTATCTGCAGCATGCGTCGGTGCAGCGTGTGCATTCACCCAGTCATCTGAGTCATTAGAAGTGCTCAGTTCTCTCCTGTTTCTCATCTTGTCACTTAAAGAATATAGATATACCACACTGTTTACTACAGTTATCTCTATATGGCAGTTTAAAACACAGACAATAAACCCACAGTGACACAATTATACAGTCTAAAGATGCAAAGAAAACCACAGCAGCAGGCACTATATTGATTATGAAAAAAAGACATGTGCATTGTACTGTGAAATACTGTGTGATGCTGCTGTTTGCTTTGCAGCACTTATGAGCAAGCCTCGACTGTTGATGTCCAATTACAAGAACAAATAAAATGTCCTTGAATGCAAGTAATACAAGAATATAGCATAATATTTTTTGCAGTTCATGTACAAGTGTAGATATAACAACAGATGACAATCAAATTCTCCCTGTAATTCCACTCAGAACTGAGATGGGTTATGTTTTTTTCTTCCTTTCTGTGCAATTAATGATAGTGTTTGGTTCCTCAGATCCTCTGTCCATCCTCCAACTAATTAATTCCTGTTTCATATTGTGTCCATCAACAACATACTCAAACCACATGAAGTGGATGTACTCTCCAAACGGACATGCTTCAGTGCAATTAAAGCTCCTGAAAACTTGGTGACGTGTTTGGATGTGAGATTCAACTTTGACGACTATGTAAGATAAAAATCTTCAGCTCTACAAAACCGTTTTTATCACTGGACACATGAGTTTCTGAAACTTATTTGGGAAACTTTGTCTCAGGCACATGGTAACTGCTAATTAGTTAATTATCAGTGCAGTAAGGAATAGAGTTCCTTAAATTTATCACATTCAAGACACCACAAGCAGCTTTGAGAAAGTTATGCTAGATTGAATTAAGTAGTTTTCGGAATATTTTTAAAATGAGCAATTATTGGATTGTAGCAGCTCATCATAATTTTTTATGTCATGTCCTGTTAAATATGTGTCGGATATGATACAACAGGTATCAATATAGCTGTAATGCATTTTCTCCATTTAATTCTAGTCATACATGGTTTTGACTGTACAATTAAGTCAACTAAAGAAGTGTTATCTTTGTTCAGAGTATTTATATGTAGTGATAGAGCCCAAAGACAACCCCAGTGACTTTCAGTGGAAGCAGGCTGGTAACCGGTCACGATAAATGACCATCAATATTTACTGTAAGTCTTCAAACTTAAACAATATGTAACAGGTTACCGACTCATTTTCTGTCATGTTTTAATCTAACACCTATTTGATTGTGATTGGACAAGGAAAAACAGCTTCCCCCCAATCGAATAACCAGCAGCTCACACACGCACGCATAAGAAAACACACACAGTGTCGGTTTAGTTCAAAATAACAATGATCCTGCAAAGACTTACATCAGTCTGATTAACTAGGACAAACAAGCAAATCTAAACAGCTCCCATGTGAACAAACATAGACGGAATGCATTGTTTCAAAGAGAAAAAGCCCATGCATAATTAATTACAGTAAATAAAGGCTGTGACTCCAATTATGTTTGCGACAAAAATAGATCAAATAGAAAATAACGTTTTGACACGTTGTCACATTTTAGCCTCAAAGAAATCACTGGATAATACACAAATACAGGTGCTAACTCAGCAACAAAGCTCCCCTTCAAGTAAATGAGCAACTCTGTGTGTGCACGCGTGTGTGAGCGTGCACGTGTAGTGTTCTTGAGGGAGACAGATGGGACAGACCTCCACCACCCCACACTACTCTCTCTCTGCATGACTTCTCACCACAGTCTGTGGGTTGTATTAGTGCCAGAGCAGTGCGAACACGCGCACACACACACACACACACACACACACACACACGCTCATGTGACAACAACTACTGTTTCATTAATCATCTGTATGTGTAAATTAGGCATGAAAAAAGAGTATTTGGAGCATGAAACCTTGGACATACTGTCCTTTGCTGTGTTCTTTGGTAATAAATTGGATGATGGAGTGAAGTTACTCTGCTAGTTTTTGGTCACATGAAAGAAATACACATATGGACTTTTTTGTGTTTTCTGTTTGATGCCAGTTTTTTCTCATTAGCACAGATTTTTTTTTCTCTAGTTTTCCAAATAAGAATTAAAACCAACAAACACCTGAAGTGTTTTCAAATAATCTGAAGAGGCAGGTGTATTCATGACTTCCGTATGATAAAGAGCTGTTACTGGAACTGAAGTTTCCACTTTTCTCTGCCACATAAACTGCAGACTGAATGTTTTGCCAAGACATTCCCTTCTCACTTTCTCCTCCTTCCCTTTTCACTCTTCTACATATTCACACCTCATCTCTCTGTCATAATCACACTTGTTTATTTGCTTTGTATGTCCATATGCTGCCTTCACATTTGATGCCTGCAATTATTTATCTGTGTTGGCAGTATTAAAAGACTTTTTGAACGCTGTGTCTTGCCCCAAAGATTAACAATTCACCAAGCGGCTTATTAGAGCAATTCATCAAATCAGCGGGCAGTGCTGATTAAATCAACTTGGTAATAAATGGAATGATCTAAAGCCTTCTGACGCCCAGAGTCCTCGCAGCCCACCTGCCCGATTAGAAGGCAATTTATCCCATAGCTTTCCACCGAGTCTCACACTTTAATTGGGGAAAAAATGTGAGTGTCGTTCTGTTTTGCCTTATGGCAGAAACCACAGGTTCTTGATGAAGGATGTCTGGGCAAGACTTTGGAGCAATGATGTGAAAGAAAACCTTCCACAGCAACTTAGTGGTATTGGTGGGGACCTTTACCAATAAAATGTACAGTATATCCCTAAATAATTGAGTTTGCCTTTCTGGACTGATGTATAATGCAAGACCATGGTGTGAACTCCAGAAACACTCAAATGCAATAAATGTATGTGCCAAGCAGCAGTGGATGGTGCCATGCTGCAGAATCTGTGACCAGGATTGAAGGAAGAGCTGGGTAACTGGTTTTATTATCAGTGTGTATCGATAAACCAAAACTTGGTAAAGTTAAAAACCTTTGTAAATGATTTGAGGACCCTTTCTTTCTCCACAAGAACCACAATGGAAATCTAACTTTAAAGGCTTCATTGTTTGATTATTCTTGACAGTTTTATTTGAATGTCAGAAATGACAAATTACAGCACTAAACCTACAAAACAACCAAGAAACTAACCAACACAATATCAACACAAAAGTGACCCAATATGAACTGTACCAACACAACAATACAACAACCCACAAAAATCCAACCTTGGCAATACAAAAACCAATTATACCAATACACAACAAAATGGTATAAAACCAAACTAAAGGCAACAAAAACCAAACACACCTCACATACAATATATCCAACATTATCAACAGTAAACCAACCTAGAACTTACCGTATAAAGTAACACAAAACCACTAATATAGGATCAACCCAAAGCAAACAACAACTGACCATGACAACACAAAGCTAAACAATGTGAGAAAGGAGAACATGCTGTGAATGACTGTGGCTGTGATTTTTTGCTCGAGGCAGAAAAAATAAGCATTTTCCAGCTAAAACTGTAAATTCCTAATTTGCTTAGCCGAGTACACAAACCTACACATTGGCTTTGACATATGTATATTTTATGAGCTGACTTTTTGTCTTTGGTAAAGGTCACACAATCTGTGCTCGGCAACTTTCCGAAAGGCCACACACCTTTACACGTGCTGCCTTGTTTTTCATTCATTTCACATTGTTTACCACATAATCAAGCCCTAAATTAGCAGCTACCTCCAGTATGAATGTAGATGAGCTGGCCAATAGGGGGCCGCTTATGCTAATGCATGCACACGTCGGGTTTCTGTGCTCGTACCGTGTAGGTGGACACGCATTAGTGCGTTTAATGCCGACTGCTCACTCGTTCCTACCTTTGTGTGATTACGTATCTGTATGCAACGAGGTAAAAGCAGAGAATGTTGGCGAAAACAACTCTGGCCAAGCATCAGATGGCTCGTGATGAATAGTCAATTAACTATAAGCTTGTTCCAGGAATGACCAGTGAACGAGGGAGGAGAGAGGGTGGCTGTTGGGGGGGGGTGGGGGGGGCATCCATTATCTAGCAGCTAATTATCTAGCCACTGCCATTTCCATCCTCGAGATAGCTATGTGATTAAAGGGTTTGGTCAATCAAATAGATAACGGGGATTAGAACTGGGAGGACGGGAGAGGAAGAGAAAGAGGGAAAGCAATGAAATGAGCCAGGCAAGAGGAGGCTGCCTGGGGCTCAGTTTTATCTTGTGTACCTTTTAACAACAAATGCAAAAAAACAAAACAAAACAAAAAAACAGTACTGTTGCAAATTTTCTTTTGAAAGCCCATCACTTTACTGTTATTTCCTGGAACAGTGTGCTACTGTTGATTTCATCATCATGTTCCAGTAGGCACACAGGCAAACGGAGCTGCTCTGTGGATCGTTTGTTCATATTCTTAGTAAAAGTCAACTTGACGTGTTCTGGGGCTGAGGCGCTGCTCTGTGATACCCCACAGTTCTCTTAACAATATCAAAACAATTATTTCTTTCAGTACCTTAGTTTGGAGAAAATAACAATGTTCAATACTCTTTTTTTTTCTTTTCTTTGCCCTTTTAACAGTATTTTACAGTTTGGGCTGATTCAGTTTTCACAATAGTTTATCTCCTCTCCTGGATGGAAAACACTAAATCACACTGTCAGTGCACAGAACGCAGCCACTTCAGTGCTTATTATTAACCCTGGATCACTGAATCAATGCAACACGTGTTTTCAAGCATTTCTCCTCAGTTTAACCCAGGTTTACAATGTAATTGCAGCATAATTGCAAACTACTGAACATCTCCAGAGATGATTGTTTCAACACTCCTGCCAGTTTATGCAAAGCGGGAAATGAAATGTAGTTCATTTCCTTTTCATTATCAAAATGTTGTAATGAATTGTGCATATGACACACACACACACACACACGCACGCACACACACACACACACACACACACACACACACACACACACACACACACACACTGGTTTGAGCATTGATACCGTAGCATAACGTGTTTTAGACAAATACTGTGAATTGTCATTTTGCCTTGTATTACTTCACTATATTGTAGACTTAATAGCATATAGTTAGACAAAATAGATGTTTGTTTTTTTTCAAATTCTGAACTTTCTGCATCAATTACACATTTTTTGTCTTGCTGTTTTTATGATATTTTTTTACTGCTTGACTCCATTATTTTATAGGTTATGGACATTCGTAAATTTGAGTAAATAATAATAATGAAGAATGATGATGTCCTGATAAATTTAAATGTTGTGACATCTACCAAACTGCAAAGTTATCAAAACTTTAGGTACTAATTGGGAACACTTGACAAATGACTACTGCACTGCTACTACACTTTGTTTGGTAGTAATTGATGAATAAAACATATTTGAAATTATAATGCTAAAGTTAGGAGCTGTCGAGAGATGTCAGATATTACTGCCTAATACTCCACTGTTAAAGGGATAGTTCACCCAAAATTGAAATTTCACACATTATCTACACACCCTCATGTCGACTAAGGGCCGGGAGAAGTTTCAGAGTCCTCCGTGCCTTCTCGGAGTTACAGGGGGGCACCACAGCACTATAAAGGTTGCGAACGGAGCTCACTTTTCTTCGTCCAAAAAGACACACCAAAAAACATCCAAATACCTCCATAGTGCTCGTCTGTAATGTCCCTCTTGAATTGAAGCCCCAACATGAGAAATTGTTCCAAAAAAAATTAAATAAGTACATGTTTTAAGCTTGTTTGTAGCGGAAGCTCCCAGCACTGCTCTTCCTGGTCCATCCAAATCTCGCGCGATTTGCATTGACACCCAGTTCACGGCTCCGCAAATCGCATGAGATTCTGGCAGAGCAACACTGGGAGCTTCTGCTACAAACAAGCCGAAGAAAAGTGAGCTCCATTCGCAACTGTCATATGGACATGCAGTGCTACGCAGACCCCCCCTATAACTCCGAGACGGCACGGAGGACTCTGAAACTTCTCCCAGCCCTTAGTCAACATGAGGGTGAGTAGATAATGAGTGAAATTTGAATTTTGGGTGAACTATCCCTTTAAATGAAAACCTAACTGTAATTAAAAATTAGGGAAGTTTAGGACAGGAATAATTACACAAGCATAAAAAAATCTATTAATCAAGCATTGTAGCCTGAATATGAATTTCAGTGTTAGATGTTACTGTGACATTTTGGTCGGTGACTTTGCACTTAGTCCAAGCAGCGTCTGAGTTTAACATGACTGTGCGGATTTAAAAGGACAGAGAGAGAAAGAGCAAACATTCAGAGTATAAAAGTGAGAGAGAGTTAAAGAAAAGGCCACAAAACCCACACAGAACGTGTGACAGTACGAACCGCAGGAGGCCCTAGTGTCTTTTTTTCTTTCAATAGGTTCAACAGCTTGATCGCTGTGTGTGTGTCTGTGTGTTTGTGTGTGTGTGAGACGGATCCTCTCTGATCACTCGGCAGCTCGTGGAGGCTGATTTAATCTCTGCCCAGTGGGGGTGCTCCCTGATTGGTTAATCCCTGGAGGGCTTCATCCGACGGGGACACGAAAGGTCAGGTTGAAACTCAAATGGTGTGACAACCAACCAAGACATCAGTTTCACACCACGAGCGCGGCCCCTCCGCACAAACATACGCAAAGCAGTCTGGGGGGGACCACCCAGACGGAGAGCATGAAATATTAATGACCAATACTGCACTTTACACTCACACAAACAATAAAAATGGTCTTAGCTGGAGGGACTACAATGGTGTGTGGAGGGTAGGGGAATATGAATAATCTGCAGGGGGGGAGACACCCCCCATACATAAACACACTCCTTTCCCCATAGGACACTAATAGAGCCATTCAACTTCGCTGTGGGCCTGGAGGGACAATTATGTTTATCTCATTTACAATTATATCATGGCCAGAGAAAAAAAAACACAGTGTGGTGACACCTGTGGAAATGGCTTACACAGTACAAAGTCACACATGGATCATTGCAATGGTGGAGAAAGACAACTAAAGTGTTGAACACTGGTGAGGGCATTTACCTTCAGATGATCATCTGCTGAACACTGAGCCAGAGTTTTATCTACTGTAGGGGAGAAAGGTGATTCATAATGACTAAACTAGCAGAACAAATACAGCTCTTTGGCCAGATTACCTGTGATTCTGATTGAGATGGGCTGCTGAAGGCACCTGACCCCACCTCACTCAAATTGGCCATGTCCCTTAAAGGGATACTTCACCCAAAATCGATAATTATCCAATTTTCTACTCACCGTCATGCCAAGGAAGGGTTCGGAGAACTTTCGGAGTTGTCAAAACGCTTTTGGAATTCCAGGGGGGGTCCGGATGGCAACACATTTTCCTTATGGCGGCGAATTGTGCTCACTTTTGAATCGTCCAAAGCACACACTATGAAACATCCAAATACCTCCATACTGCTCATCCGTACTGACCCAAGTGTCCTGAAGCCGTGACATGAACATTTTTTTTAATTTGATCTCTGTTTTTAGCCTTGATGTAGCAGTAGCTCCTAGTGGCTCTGCTGATGTTTGTGCGCATGCGCAAGATTTGCTGCGAGATGTTCGTTCGTCGTTGTAAACCATTGGATGTATGATGGAAACAAACACGGAAGAACATCTCGTAGCAAATCTCGCCAGTCCCCTGGAACTCCAAAAGCGTTTTAATAACTCAGAAAGTTCTCAGAATCCTTCCTTGGCATGATGGTGAGTAAAAAATTGGTGAATTATCGATTTTTGGTGAAGTATCCCTTTAATTATCCTTAACCTTACACCTTAATGAAGTTAAACAGGTGGATTTAAATGCTGTAAACATGTTTATTTCTACTGTAAAGTTGGCTGTTTGAACCCGAGAGTCTACCGTCCTGCTCAGACCTGCTGTTAACCACTGATCCAATCACAGTGTGTCTAAAATGTGTCTCCACACGCGTCTCGATTGCCCACTTGTTATCGGATCTCGCTTCCCGCTTTATATGCCAATAAACAGGTATATGCTGTTGTTTTCAGACAGTGGACAGAAGGGACCATTGGCAATGTGCTTGTGTGCATGAGTGAGCGGGAGAGAGACTGTGAGCGAGAGGGTTGAGTGAATTAATGCAGTGTGCAGCTCTTAGAATGAAATAGATTTGGACCCTTTTGAAATCCAAACATATTTTTGGTTCATAATGAAACTGTATTAGGACTGATGAGTCTGCAGTTGTGGCCGCCGCCACACATAGTATGCATTCATACTGCAGAATGAATATGGCCTGGCCCTAGACCACCTGTATGTGCCCTGACTGATCGGATCTTAAATGAGTCCTGAATGCATCATCGATGGTCCGTTCACACCTGACTACTTGTCAACACCAGGTGTGGACAGGGCCTGTGGGGGCCAACTCACTTTTGGAGCCCGGCTGTAGTGGTCAATAGAAGAACTACAGATATTCTGGCACCTCAGTGTTTGCATAATGTTTAAAGTTATAGTTGGTAATCATGTTCAGAAGCACTTTTTGTTATACTGGGTGAAATGGTCCTTCTATCCTGAGAGTAGTCAGTACATTATGTATTCAGAAAAAGGAACAGAAATAATCAGTCATGCAGCTCCTCTGTGGCAGCTGCATGACTGACAAAACTCTGACCAATGATTTTTGCTCCGAAAAGGAAAAACCAATCAGATGCCTTCATGTCTAGTTCTGTGTACGCCCAATCAAGCTGCCGTCTCTCTCCCCCTCTCCCTCCTCTGTGTGCATGATCAGAGTCTTCACCTACGTCCGCGGAAAAGCCACACCAGTCTGATGGGTGGCAATGTAGCTCTGGCAATGCGTGTTGGGTGTCTTCACCTACGTCCGCGGAAAGGTGGAGGCGTGGTTTCAGAGAGAAGTCTGAGGAAAGGGGCTGGGACTTTTGACTTGTGTTTTTGAAATGTGGCCTGCTAGAACCGTTTTTCCAGAATCTCCAACCCTACCTTTAAGGCCTGGAGGTTCCCGCTTGGTTTCGCCAACTCTCTCCCCCTTGCAGTGTCAGTGTAAAATATTATTATATAGTGGAAAGCCAGGATTTTTTAAAACGCTGGTGCTGGACTTTGAAAAGAACCATGTCATTAAAGATGATGTGGCTATTTCAGATTACTCCGGTGTCAACATCCTCCGGTAACAAGGATGTTGATTGTATCAGTTATAAAAAGGATGAAAACTATAAAAACAGCACCTGCTTCATGTAAAGCAATGCAGCAAACGCTCGTATAGTGTTGTAGCTTTAACACCACTGTTATATTGTACATGTATGTTTTTTTTATCGTGTCCACTCGCTGGATTTTACTACACACGAGGTTGTGGTTTGTGTGCACGCTGGCGTCGAGCCCTGATAAAGTAATGCACGGTGATCAGTGTGATCTGGTCACTGGGATGTGAAGGGCAATAGTTGACCACCCAGCTGCTGCTGCTTCTGTTGGTCATTACAGGGAGAGAAAGAGAAAGAGGAGAACGAGTGGCGGGACATTATTCTCTTATTGCTCAGGCACGTGATTTTAAACCATCACCAACAAACACATGACAGATCCTGTGGAAAGTAAAAATAAAGACCCGCTGCCTGTTCGGGGACACTAACTGCTTTACGGCTTTAATAGTCGCTCCCTGCGCCACAACTGGAGTCATTGGGTGTCCCACACAGCTCGGACCTACCATTACTTTTTACAATCATAATTCACATGGAAATGCAAATATCAGCGGAACACTAAATGCTCCCCGATCCCTTTTGCGCTTTATGCGAGGACTCTTTGCCCTGCCTCCGTTTTGCGGCGAACTGTGTCAATATGCCTCTGCATCAATGTCACCAAGTCAAACTCCTGCAGTTATTGTACTTGAGGATTAAGGTGATTCTTATTTTAGCCGCCGAATGTGGCAGCGTGCCATCTCCTGAGGTACATCCACTAAACCACAGCCCTGTGATCTCTGACAGTCTCCACCTCTTTTAAACCAGACAATTTAGCCTTTCACTCAGTAATCACGATATGTACACAATTATTATCATTATTTGTGATTGTGAAAGGCTCTGTGAGCACATTTATTCCACTTTGCTTCAAAATTAAAAACCAAATAAGCAGAGAAAGAAAAAAAATAGGAACTGGAAAGCAAACAGAAAGCTGGCTGGGTGGAATCGATTTACACACTGTACAACCTGAATAGATGCTCACTAATTGAGACAAATGAAGAATAGCATGGTGAATATATAGTGCATCTTTTGCCCTTCTACCTCATGTTTTTTGTTCTTTCTTTTTTATTTAAATGCATATCCTGTTTTACTCATCTTCTTCTGGAGCACTGCGTATCCCATCTCCCTGTTCGTTCTCACACATTTACTATCTATAAATCATGTATGGCGAGGCTCATTGTTAAATGAGGTTACACAATAGAAGTCATTGTGAAACTCTTGCTTCTTCCATTTATTCTGCATGTCACACACTTAATACTACAGGGGATTCTTCCTTAAGTATTATTCAGTGCAAACAAAATTAGTTTGTTCTCGCACAAAACTCAGTGTCTCTTATCCGCGTAGTTACCGAGCCATTCCTTGTAATTTCTGACAGTGTGATAAAGTGCAGACATTGATTTTCCTTCCAAACGCTTTGCTCTTGTAGATGGAGCCAAATTTGCTGCAGTGGCTCAGCTGGGCAACATCCACCTGACTGCGACAGAACAGCTGGAGCCGGTAGGGCCCCTGCATATCAAGAAAATAATATTAATGATTGTCATTAATTATGTAATGCTGTGGGCCTTTTTACAGAACTCCAGTGACTCCAATCCAGGGGCTGCTTTTTCAGAACTTCTTAGTTTTAAAATTTTAGTTTTTAGTTTTCACAGAACAACATAATTATTTATTACAAAAATGACTCACATGCAAATATGTGATGTAAGTCAGTAGTTAAGTGTACATGTGGTTGAGTATAAGTGTGTGTTTGGAGGTTCTGTAGCGATCCTCCACATCTGAGAGAGGGAGAGAGCAAACAATGGGGAGGCGGGGCTTATATATATATTGCATTGGCCATAATGCATGGGAAGAGGACCAAGAAGAGACCAGTTATTAGAATAAACATAGAATGTGATGAAAACCCAGGACCTGTCACACTGTGTACATGCAAAGATAGTGAAGGAACTCCACAGCATTGTTGTATTTATTCATACATCATATACATATATTTTTTCACAATGCATATTTGAATAAAAACATTTCTTTGTGTTACACTTTCAAATTTTCTCTGCTTAGATCTATCTAGCTACCTATCTATATAGAGAGCTACAAATATTTTGTACCATAAAAAGTTAAAGGTAACGAATGAACAAGGTTAAAACAGTGGATAAAAAAGGTGAAAGTATGGAAAAAGGAGTTGAAATAGTTAAAATGATTGAAAAGTTAGAAAAAAAAACAGAGAAATGGCTGAACTAGCTAAAAGTGGAATAAATCAGAGCACTTCATTTGCCAAGGATTATCCTCCAGCAGCAGCAGCAGCCTTTCTTTTACAGCATAACACCAATCATGACTAAGCACAGATTCATGTTTAAGCAGCCTTCTCATCTTCTCCTCCTCCTCCTCCTTCTTCTTCCTCTTCTTTTTTCTTTTACAGTGCAGTGCGCACTCTGTTCAGTATGTGTAACATGCAGGTACAGTGCAGTTGCGTTTTGTTGATGTTCAGACTTTGAAGCCTTGATCTCTGCTCCTCTATAAGAGACTTTCGCAGAGTGACCTTGTCAGTGGTGCTGCTCATGTTGGTAAAAACGCCCCGTGGCTGTGTGGCTGTGATAGAAATACTGATCTGGGGTTAAAAAGCTGCTGACATGGGCCTTAAATTACTGTCTTGACATATAGCGCGTCCCTGGACTCTACAATGGAACCACAGACTCAAAGCCTCATTGTTCTAAAGGTCTGAGTCCGCAGTTGTTTGTAAAAAACTTGAAAAACTTTTTTTCAACTACAGAAAGTTTAGATGGATCGTTTGTATGCAATTTCAACAACAACACCAAAAAAAGTTTACATAGTAAGTAGAGTTTAGCTGACAAAGATAATGTCTAATAGTAACTTGTGTTGTAAATGACCCCACATTTAGCATTTAGCCATGCAGTAATCTGAGCCTGTTGTTTGGACATCCACACACACAGCCCGTGGCTCTTGCCGCAGCCTATCGCGTGATTTGATTTTTGATCTGCATTGACAGACAATTATTCTGCACTCTGAGATGAGTGCTGAACTGTTTTGAAGAAGCGTTGTAATTGGTTAATGAGTCGGAAAGGGAAAGCTTCTTGATCTCATTTCCAGTGCTTAATTAACCTTGGAGTTGGAGATTTCCCCCGGTGCTGGGGGACAAGGCCGGGTTACCTCGCTCTTTTCTCTTCGTCTTTGTCTCCGCCTCGCCTCCGTCGCGCTCTCCGATGTATGACTCTCCCCCCCTCGCAATGACAAAAGGATGCTTAACTTTCCCTGTGTGTGTCCCTCTGGAGGGAGCAATCTTTTATTGACTGATTTATGAGAGCAAATATGCACATACAGTACAGGCCCCTTCCACGTGCACAGATGTTCAAACATGTGCACAAAAATACGTCTCCCATCTCCCCCTTTCTCTTACTGCGTAACATTTAAGTCCAGAATAAAATGATATAAATAGCACCGCTGCCCCCCGCTCCCTCCCCAACTCTCTCCTCCTCTGACTCCCGGGCCAGCCCAGTTCCTTGGCCCCGGGGGTATGAACCCAGTTCTGACAGAATTGATCTCTGTTTCCTGCCCCCCCCCCTCTTCTCCCGCCTCTCTCCCTCTGTCCGTCTGCACCCTTGGGCCCGGAGAGACTAGCCCGACACCCAGCCTCCACAGCCGGCCCTACACCAGGCCAGTATGTCTTCCTGTCCTCTCGTATTTTCTCCTCTCCTCTCCTCTCCTTCCCTCCTCCCTCCCTCCCTCCATCTGGCCCTCTGTGCTCCACGTATTCTTTCCTCTCTAGCAAATGTCCACCTATTCATCTTTCAGTGTCTGTGCTGATTCTTCTGCTCTTTTTGTTTTTCTCCTTTCCGCCCATTCTTTCCTCTTTACCTCTGATAATTGAGCTTCCATCAGCTCTTCACCCCCTGTCCCACAGTTTCTATCTTTGCGCCCTGGAGAAAGTAGAACAATGCTGTTATTCATAATTGATCATTTTCAACATCATCACTAAAATGCATAGCATGGTTAAAACGGCATGTTTGTTCGTAAGATTAAGACCAAAGCAGACAGTACTGCATATAAAGTTATGTGACCTTTTTTGATTTAAAGAAACAGTTTTGCTAAAACAGTGTGGAAATATGGACATAAAAACAAATTAAAATCTGATTTTTCACTTTTTTTTCTTCAAAACATTAAATGAGCTTGCTTTTAGTCTGCAGCATCAGGCTGTTTACTAAATGTTTCCTCACACTCTTCCTTCTGCGGAGTGAAAACACAACTGTAAATCTCTTTTCTTTTTTTTTTTGTAGGTCCTTCGTTTCATTCCAGACGAGACACCGGCTCACCTGGCAGAATCAATCCACCCACCCAAATTATAAGGCTAAGTCTAAATTATGTTGATCCAACTTTTTTTCCCCCCACTTCAAAGCAGGCCTTTTTTTTCTTCTTGCGCCTCCTCCAGGTTAAAGCCAGATGTTGATCAAGAGCTTTTTTCTCCTCTTGTCTATCTGCTCCACTCCCTCGGTTCATCTTCTTAACCCAGTGAGCTGCCATCGATTCCTCTCTCCGCTCTCCTCTTTTGAGACTCGCTCTCCTGCCAGGTGAGCCACTGCCTTGTCCGCACCTGCGTCAACCCCTCCCTCCCTCCCTCCCTCCGTTCCCCTCCCCTCCTTCCTCACCCCCCTCCTTCCTCACCCCTCGTTGCTGTTACCTTCAGATTAATGCCAGGTAATTTGCGCCTCACTGTGCACCTCTGTGTCCCTCTTCCAGGTGAGAAAGCCCCATCTTTTCTCTCATTTTTTCTCACCTACTTGAGTTGCTCTGTTCTCTCCCCTTTGTTCTTCATTCTGCCAACTAAGCTTTCCTCATCCCTCTCCCATGCTCCGTCCTTACCCCTTCATCATTGCCCCCTTTTCCTCCAACCCTTCGTCATACCCCTTCTATCAGAGGCAGAGCCATATGGCTGGGTGCGGCCCAGGCCTGCCCGGCTCTCAGCCTCGTTTAAATTCACAGCCTGCGGGTCACTGTGCCTCTGCGGAGGGACGACAGACACCGCCACGGAGGAAGGGCAGCGAAAAGCCCCGGCGATGAGAGGAGACGGGGAGGATGAAGGGAGGGCACAACTGCAACAGGAGAAAATTCTGCAGCCAGAAATTCTTAATTATGGTTAAAAAAAAAAATCGAGTGCACAAATTCTGCATATTAAATGAAACAGAAGGTGGAGTCACATGGCTGAAACAGGTGGTAGTTTGACATTGAAGTAATGGAGAGGAAATGGGAGTGGACGCATTTGTACTAATTTGGCTGACCCAGATTCAGTTTCCGATGTATGAGAAAGTTTGCATTTGTAAAAGGCTCAGTGATTGTTTTTTTATTTTGTTCAACCTTGACCAGAACCTTTCGCCAGACTTAAATATATTTTGTTTTCTTCGGAAAATGATTTGCGGGGAGAGTGGGGATGAATTTTACATGAAACCTTATGTGAAAGCAAGGCCGTCCCCAGCATTGTGTATATGTCATCCCGCAGTATATGAACAGCAAACAAAACGCTTAAAAATACAACTATTCCCTAATTCACGATAAAGAAATGTTGAACAAACATTAAAAATGAAAGCTTTTAGCCTTTATTTACAAAGAGTTTTGTTTTTCAAAACTGACATTCAGACTTTATTGACTGTGGTAAAATTGTGGAGAAAAAACACTTAAACTTTTATATATTTCAGTGTAATATCTCACAAATTCCACAAAGAATTGTCGGATGAGAAAAAGTGGACCCTCTTCAGAAAAAAGTCAAACTACTTGTCCTTCTAAATCCATCTAAAAGAAAAACAAAACACGCCTCCCTTTTCCTGTAATGTTTTATACGCTCCCTAAACATAACTTAAGCTCCTGTAGTGCAGTGGTTCGGTGTCTCTGTGCATTGGTGCAATACGGAGCAAGGACACAAGATGTTACACATGACATTAAAACCTTGGTAACTGATGAGAAAAACAAGCTGAAAAAGCCAGGAACAGATGAAGCAAAAAAAAAAAAAAAAGCATGGCACTTAAAGAACAGCACAAAGGGATAGAGATAATTGCAAGGAGAGTAGTGGAGGAGGCAAAAACCAGCAGGAATTAGCAGAAGAGTTTGGAAGGAGTGGAGCTCAGCAGCAGGTTGGAGAGAAGAGGAGAAGCCGAGAGGAAAGTGCAGAGGAGAGGAGGAGCGGAGCGAAACAGCGGGCATTAAAAGAGAAGAGGTGTGAAATTGAAACCGATAAATCCAGAACAGATTCCTACAGTTGTGGGAGTCACAGTGACCGTGGTACGAGGCCTCACCAGTCTTGTGTCTTTAATTCGAGCCGAGCCCATTGTTGTCTGAGTCTGGATTCAGCTTGTTAAATATTTGTGTCCAGCGGCAACAGCAGGCAACACCTGAACAGGACTGTGGACACCAAATCTGAAATGACACTGTGTATTTCCTTGGAAAACAAACAAACAAACAAAAAAACCCAACTGGAACAATTTACTGTATCTACCTTCAAATCACTATTGTCTGTTGTTGTTACTCTTATACTTTTAGCCAGTGTGTAAGGTCACATTGTATAATAACCTCATAGTATGCCAGTAGATTTTTTTTTATAGTACATGTACAGTATATGAGAACCTTTATCATAACCCCACTAGTCCTAAAATCCAGTAGTGCCACATCCCAACAAACAAATTGCCTTTTTTGCTCTTTTGCAAATATAAAATCCGTAAAATCCCATAAAATCCGATATCTATATTTTTTAACCACATTCACTAACTAGCGGTTGTTTATTGTTTTTTATCTTCTGGGGGTCTATATTTATTCTTTGCCCTTATCAATTTAATTCACTTGTTTTGAATACTCTGTCGTATGAAGTATCCAATCATGTTGAAACAGCTGTTTTTGTGCAATGGTATGGAATTGTTTGTATTGTTTGTTAAGTGGATGTATGTGTTTTTATTGGGTGGCAAAGCAGTTTTTTTATCCTATCCTAAAAAGAATTTCACATATCAAAAGATCTCTTGATATTAATATGGGCACCCAGTGAGTGAAAGTAATAGGTTTGAGGGTGTCTGCTACAGTATGCCACACGCTGTATTAAGCTATAAAATGACACCTGGAGATTTGTGTTAATTCTCTACGTGGCATCATACTGTATATTGTTGTACTCACTAAACTGTAAATCATCATGAAAAGCAAAACAACACCAAATACGTAGTTGTTGGAATAACACATTAATGGAGTTGCTTTATATCTTGACAATGCAAAGGATTTATTTCGGGGGGAACGTTGTAAGTGGGAATACAATTTCAGCTGCTGGAAAATGTCATCACTTTGGCAACGTCAGCTTTTCGATTTAAACCCTCTCAGATGATGTATGAATGCGGCGCAGCAACATGGCACACACTAATTGACTGAGGCATATTGTGTGGATATTTTCTCCACTCATCCACTCAAGAATTTTGAATACCAATCCCCGACTGAACACTCAACCCCATTCCCCCACCCCTTTTTTTTTACCCACCTTCCCTCTGTACCCCCCGCCCTGCCTCCCTCAGTAGTGTCAGCTAAGCATAACACTAAGGTTCTTATAGACTTTAGTGATATGCTTGTTAATATACCTCATCTGGAGATCTGATCTGAAAAAATCTGATAAATGATGAGCGAGCCCACCGCTGACAGTGGGTTCTGGCCAGCATACATCAGAGTCTAAAGCCCCCCTCTTGCTTTATAGAGGCCTATTAGAATAAGCTCCCAGGCAACACACCATACATAGCAAATGTGCCTCTTTAGTAATATGATAATTTATAAAAGGCACCGAGTGAGACTGAGTGAATATTCTGCAGAATTCCCCCACATACTTTGCACTTAATAGATGGTGTGTGTTATGCCGACTCTCCTCAGGATTGCACCAAATGTGGGAACTCCTGGGGATGATGGAGTGAAGGCCAACCTCAGCCTGACAGCTTTTAATAACTAATGAAAATACTGGAGGGTAAATTTGCAAAGAGAGGATTAGGGAGCTTCTAGTGTAGGAGGGGGGAGGAGAGGGGAAAAAGACAGCAAAAAGAAAAGATGAAACCGATTGAGAGAGAGAGAGAGAGTGGTGAGGAAGCTTTGTTGTGCCTATTGAACCTTGGTGAAGCCAGGACATGGCACAGGCGAGCACACTGCCATGTTCCCAGCATGCATCACTCTGGGAGCTGATTGATCAGCGAATTGTATCTTGCTCCTTTCATATCAACACCAAACTTTGTCTCCATCTCTGGCTTTCTCTTTCTCTTGGTGTGTTAACAGTGGTTCCCCGCTGAGCCTCATATCTGAATGGGAGAAACACACACATGCACAGACACACACACGCACACACGCTCAGACACAATCACAGTCTGTCTTATCAGTAGCCTCTGATGATTGAGGCAGGGCATCAAAGATGACAGACGGTATAGTCCCACACAGGCTCCTTTTTTATTTTAACCTAATCAGTGTCTTCCAAGTGTTTGATGCTGAAGACTTGTTTGAATGTGTGTGTGTCTGTGTGTGTGCATCTGTGTATTTTGCTATATTCTTGGGGTCCAAATGCCTGGATCCTACTTTGTGGGGTCCAAAAGTACTGGATCCCACAGACTTGTGGTTTCTATCGTGATGAAGGTTATTCTAAGGGACTAGCCATTACATTATGTTAATGATGGGTCCTCACAAGTGCAGTATGACGAGGATGTGTGTGTATGTGTGTGTAAATGTGTACGCACCCACATAACCATGCCATGTGCATATTTATTTCTCTGTACCACAAAGGAGGTACAGTCTGTGTGTCGCTGGCTTACATGCATAAAATCTTTTCATCTTTTTTTTTTCACTTGTTCTGCTTTGTAGAACTGATCATCAGCCCTGTGGCAGACACATGAAAAGTTTAACTTTTTTTTTCTTTCTTATCTTGCAAGGACTTGTTGCGCTTTCATTCTCTTGTGTCTCGCCATTGTAGTAATGCACAAAGGGACGTGGTCTTTTACGTGTCACACAACCCAGTCAAACTGTTATT
This sequence comes from Trachurus japonicus, assembly GCF_045865225.1. Classification (NCBI taxonomy): domain Eukaryota; kingdom Metazoa; phylum Chordata; class Actinopteri; order Carangiformes; family Carangidae; genus Trachurus; species Trachurus japonicus. The sequence continues at coordinate 16,089,418 of NC_140929.1, forward strand.
AACCTACAAACCTCAGATGGTGCATCGACTTTTCAAAGCTAATTGACCGTTTATAACAAAAACCGGCAGACTCACCACTAACACAGTTCTTAACAACTTTTCTTTTTTACATAATGGGACTTCCATTACAGAGTGAAACAATAGAGGCACCTCATTTCTAGCCAGTGGCCAGTCGTTTACACCATAATTACTGTACATGTTTTCAAAAGCAGCATTGGTCTTGTATTGTGACAAAGTCCTAGTTTTGTAAGTGTTTAAACTCAGATAGCATCCAGGACACAGCTTCATCGTTACAGAGATGTATTAAAGGGATAGTTCAACATTTTGGCAAATTGGCCCATTGCCATAATCCCTATAGTCTTAGGAGTACAGTAGGTTTGTTACCTTTAATTGTCGGTGCAAACTATTTTAAGAATGGCGGAGCAGAGCCGCCAGCTGTTCAGAGCTACGCTACAGTGGCTAATAGGATTTCTTGGTTTCACTCATCAAATACACAATCCAACAGCTCCAAAATGCTCTCGTGGACAAGTTGTGACCTGCACATTCACCACACTATGAGATAATAACTCATAAATTCATGCAAAACTGCTGATGCTGTTCCTGTCGGGGGCAGTTTTTCGGCAAGCAGTCTCTGCATTTGCCTCAAAAACAACTCCGTCTTGTAACGTTCCGTTATTATTTCATAGCGTGGTGAATGTGCACATCACAACTTGTCCACGAGAGCGTTTTGGAGTTGTTGGATTATGTATTTGATGAGTTTGATGAGGGAAACCAAGAAATCCCATTAGCCTCCGTAGCGTAGCTCTGCAGCAGCTCACGGCCCTGCTCTGCCGTTCTAAAAACAGCTTGCACCGACAAGTAAAGGTAACAAACCTACTCCTAAGTCTATAGGGATTATGGCAATGGGTCAATTTGCCAAAATGTTGAACTATCCCTTTAAGCAGTCAAAATGGGGTATAGGAATTGTATTAATATACAACCTTATGCTTACAATGCAATCTAGTTAAATAGTAATAGCTTTCAGTCACTATTGCATAGTATCCTAGTTAACCAGACTTGCCAAGGACTGCAGTGTAGCTTTGTGCAGACCAAACCCACCATCAAAAAACATACACCAGCTCCAAATGCTTGTATCACTCAGCCCAAAGCATACAGTTAAAAAAAATGCCCTTGTAATTATGTGATGCTTTAGGACAGGTCATGTTATGTGTCCATGTGTGTGTTTATGTCTCTGCACATCTGTCTGTGTGGCTTCTGTAACATACATTATATTTTCTTCCACAGTAACTGATGTTCCCTATCCTGTGTACACACTGTGAAGTCAGCAGAGTAGGTGAGTACTTTCTCCGTTGTTTACACAGCTTCTAAAAGGGCATCATTCCGCAGACGTTACGTTTCTGTCACTGCTACACAGCTGCATCTTTAAGATACAGAAAAATCCACTGACTTACCGTAGTTCCATTTGCAATAACAGGCTCATTCATTGCCTCTGACGTCCAACTGGGATCCCAAAGAGGACATATTGACTAAAAACTGAAATGGAAAAGCGAGATTATGCTCTCTAAAGTGTTGGTGACTGAGGGAATTCATACTTCATCTATTATACAAACAGAGATGCATAACCGAGGCCACAGCAGTCCTAAAGATAGACTAGCACAAAACATAGGCTGCTCTTTAGGCTGTTAGAAATAATCACAATAATACTATATTATCTTTTTTCCTTTATTATTCTTAGCCATTCTCATAGTCCTAATTACCTGACCATAAGGAGGGTAATGTTACTTTTATCAAGAGTCACATGGTCAGAATATCATCTACAAGAAGCAATGATACAAATAGTCATTTTGAGCCAAAATGCTTATGAACAACTTCATGTCCATAAGCAGAGTTGGTCTGAAAGGTAAGTTCACATTTTTGCTCTTTACTTGCCGTTATGTAACTTATATTAATAATTATTTTTGATGATATAAATAAGCAACTGTTCTTCAATGTTTTTCTTTGTGATTAATATGTTACATGTACTGCACAGCTCTCATTTCTAACATAGTAACAACATAATGTGTGGTCTGCAAGCATGCACAGGTACAAACTCACATGCACCTGTGTGTGTTTACTGTTGTGCGTGCTTATCGGGAGGTGATGCATACTTCCCTCACATGCTGCCGTTCCTTGATACTCTCTCCGCTGGGCTGCGTCGCTCCTGGGGGATGAGACAGACCCAGAAAGGCATTATCACCTTTCTGCCAAAGCATAGGAATTGAATGAATTATTTACGTTACACCGGGCAGGCTCCCAGACAGCTCAGAGACTGAACAACACAGGATTCGGTTAGGGAACTTAGAGGCCAGGGGCCAGCGGAGGAACCTGTGGGAGGTGGGGTGGTGGATCCCAGGAGAAGCAGAGGTAACGAGTGAGGGGAAATTAAATGACAAAAAACAGAAAGGAGGTGTATAGGATCAGGGAGAATGGAGCACACATTCAAACTCTGATTTGTACAATGTGTGTGTATTCACGCAGCCATTTACCACCGACACACAGCCTCACGCACGGACACATCCACATCCACATCCACATAGGAAAACACATTTCCAAGATCCTCATCACTGATTCATGCACATTCGCTGTAAGAATACACATCTAACACACATAAACAGATATCCAGGAATATATATATTAAGTCGGCGGGATTCACACACACTCTTGCACATGCACACGCACACCCCAACTATCATCAATCTCAGGCTTCAGAGCCATTCCCCCCTTGAGTCCACGGCTCTGTTTTTGGCTCTGTCTCTATGCAGGTAGGAGGTCTCTTGATACTCACCACTGGGTTAGCTCACTACACATTAATGCAACATACTCCCCCCACCAACCCCCGCATATGTGCTTCTGTTCCTTTCGCACAAGAGTTCTTCTATAAAATAAGGATCCAAGCTCTGCGTGTAGTAGTACACCTAAAAGACTGATGGTGAATCACAGTTTGAGCGGGCATATCTTTTCTTTTTTTTCCCTTCTTTTTTGTGAATAAGACATGAGATCTATTGTTTGTGACTGCGCTGTGTTTTCATCTAAATGCAGACTGACTCAGAAGCCAGTGGAAGCAAATTCCATGTTCCAGGACCACACTCGATATCCCTGTGGGATGTTTCAAGGGGTTTCATTTCCTTTCTGTGCAGGGCTTTAACGCCGCTGGCCTATCTTCAAAGCTCTCACACCAAAACAAACATTGAAAATTCAAATAGGTGGTGGGTGGTGGTGGTGAGGGGAGCGAGGGATGCACCTTATCCTATCAAAGCAACGTAGAGAGAAAGATGTGATAACCTAATTGGGTTTCAACCAAAAGCCCCTGTTTTACAAGCCACTCTCAAAAACAAGGTGTCCTGGGTTGTTTGCTTGCAGTTGCGAATGAAATCAGGGCATGAAACAGCATCCAAATGTTTGAGAGAGATACACATTGAAGTCTATATCTTGCCAAATTAATTGTAACTAATTAAATGAAGCCAAAAAAAAAGAAAAGAAAGAAAGGGGGAAAAAAAACTATTTAAAATTTGACTCAGTGCCAAGTTCATCAAGCGGCTAAATGAGCAACATGTCACATCCACAGATTCATTATACACAAGTCTGTCCACAACACAAAGTACTATTAACACCGACTGATATTAAAAAGGGTTATTCATGGCAATGAGCCGAGGGAATAAACACATAGAGTATATGAACTATAGTCAAAGATGAGTGATAGCTGGGGTGGTGCATTTACATGGTGTATACTTTTTCTGCACTACATTTAAGAAATATTCTTCTTTTAAGTTACTTCACAAAAATTTAAAATAATTCACATCCCTGCAGATGTTTTCAGTTTATGTGATTTAATATACATAAGTTAGAGTTATGCTATATATCAGATGTGGTCACCAAACTCCATTTAATAACAGCAATTTGTAGTTTTTCCTTGTCCTGCAGCAGTTTATACAACAGGTCAAATTAGTTTCTCCCAAACTGGCAACATTAAAATATTGCTTGGGGTCCTGATGTCATGATTTTTAATTAAGATCTTGAAGAAAACACATGGCGTAGTAAGTATATCTTCCAAAACATATACTAAGTATATCTTCCAGAACTGAATTTATGTTTTACTTTTATTACCACACTTTTACTTTCACATTGAAAATATGGTAATAATAAGACATGAAATTGCAGTTTCTTGGTTACACTTTACTGTATAAGACTACAGCATGATTTAAGATGATACAAAAATAATTTGTGTAATTGTGCCAGCTTCAGGCTTAAAATGCCACGGTTCAGAGCAGCAGGTGGTCTCATTTGCTTTGCTGCAACATTTGTTTTTAATGCTAATTGTAGCAGCACAACATTTCAATTTTGAATATTAAAAGTAGCATCATAAACGACCTTTATGCTAAACTCATTACACCTGTTACGAACACAGACACATTTAAGCAGCACATCCTTTATGTGCACAAGTGTTAGGTGCTATTTTTATGCTGTCATTTTTTATTCAACCAAATAGATTAAAAGAAATCAGTAAGTAAGTCATACTCGTGCTAATAAATGATATGAATAAAAATATGGCTGTGATTTATATTCATATACAGTATATTAATTTCCCTGCCTGACTTGTCATATGGGGGAATTTCCTTTTTATATATTAACTTCTCAGTAATGAGAAAACACGTCAAAAGGGAACTTTCTTTTTGATTACGCTTAAGAAATGTTTAAATTCACACAACTTAATTAAAAGCTCACAGCACAGTGAAACCGTCTTTTCACTGCTCAGCCTCCACAGGAAGATCGTTGCAGAGGTAAACACTTGAGCAGGCCAGGTGTTTACTAGCGCGAACACCTGAACCCCAGAACACTCAATTCAAAACCTGCTCACTGCACAACAGTATTTTTTTTTCTCTTTTTCTTCACCTTGAAAGTAAAACAGAGTCCAGAGGAAATGGGGCCGGTAAGTAGTAAAGGCTGTAGTACAAGCTTGGCACTTTGTTCTCCACAGCTGAGGCTTCGTCCTGCTTTCTGAGGACTATTCCCAGATCAGGCTCGCCTTCTCCGCTGCACTTTCGTCTCCAACTCCAAGAGCAGGAAGAAACTTTTCTTCTCCAGTAACTTCTGAATAACTTAAATTACATGATATTTGAGCTGTAGGAGAATTATTTGTAATTCAGTTCACTAGAGCAAGTAAATACTCATCAGGTCTTTATGATTTCCTCACATTTAAGTCACAGACTGCATAGTGACTTCATATAATATAAAATCACAACATTATTGCATATGCTCTGCTTCAAAAAAATGATTTAAACATTTTACTTAACAACATTTTGATATTGTGTCCTGTTTATTTCACCTTTGTTCAAAAATAGGTCTAATTTCACTGTGGTTGTGTTTGTGCCTGCTTTGAGTGTCAGAGGTAATCTATGGTGGCCTGGAAGGAAAGTCAAGCAAGGATATTAGATAACATCACTTCATTTCCTAATGAAAGCAATTAAAGAAATCTCCTTATTTAACGATAAATGAAGCCATATTTCATCTGAAATAAATGTATCAGGACTTGCAGCACTTTATTCTAACCTCTGATTTCTAATACATGGGAGCCATGGGAAAAACACTAGTACAGGTATTAACACAACTTGTGTTTGTTCTTCTGTCTGTCTGTTATAGCCTGTGTTCAAATGTTTTAAGATAAAGAATGTAACTTTCAACTTTAATGTGTTAATAATTTACCTAGAAATAATTGTCTATATACAACTACATAAATAATTGATGAAAAATACAACATTACTGTTACTAAATATGATCACCACTGCTGTATGAGTCATTCATTAACTATTTATACAACAGTTATTGATATTCAAAGTTAGTGTCATTTAAAATGTTTTGTTTAGGCCCACTACTATCTGTTCACCTCACACAATTATAGACAAATCATATACATTTGTTTAACTTTGCTTGGTAATTTCAACATAACATACCCTATTATCAAAAAAGGTGTGATGCAACAAATGAAATATACAAAGAAACCTTTTGATGAATTTCTTTATGATGTGGTCCTTTATCATTTTCATAACCATAACCCCAAAATCAATTTCTGCGTCTGGTCAGTAAAACTGGGGCTAGCGAGTGGGGAGAGGGAGCGGGTAGTACAAGCTAGGCATTTTGTTCACTACAGCTGAGTCTCCGTCCTGCTTTCAGCCTATTCCCAGGCCAGGCCTGCCTACTGCGCTGCTCTCCCCTGCCTGCCTATGATTTGTGGAGCCCACTGGGGAAGAAGCTAGCTCCCCCATAGGTTAAAATCTGCAAACAATGAGTCCTGTGTCTATGAAGGATGGCCTACATCCCTCCCCATTTGTCTGTGCTTTATCCCCATCTCAGAATCAATTGTTAAACCCCAAAGTTTGCTTAACATGCACTCCCTGTTATGCTGGAGAAAAAAAAAAGTGGGGGGCGTTTGGGCCCAATAGAGGCGAGAGTGAGACGGGAAGAGAAAGAGATCAATGTTGTCCCGAAGTAGAGGTGTGGATGAGAGGGACTTTCCGTGTGACTTTCAGGGTCCTAATTAGGGACAGGACAGCGAGCTACCTCTCTCTGTGACATTTAGCTGGACATACTTGATAAATGTCACACGGCTGGATACAGCCACGACAAATGGATGCATCAACAACGGCTTAATAACCTTTACTGATAGTCCTGCCAGGAATTCAAATTCTTTATCTGCTCTCCCTTGCATCCCTAAAACACTGACTCCTACTAATCAACATGGTGTGTGGAGTGTGGGAGGTGGATTCGCTTGCGTTTGTGTATTTGCTTGTGCGGGTTGAGCCAAATTAAGCGTACCGGGAGACTGTCGGCATGTACCCTCACGCTGCATGAGTGTGTGCGGCTACGTGCACGTACGTAGCGGTGTGCGAGTGCCAAAATGTCTTGGCCACGTATCTTGGCCGGGATTGCGGCAGCGAGAGGGAGACATTTATAAACAATCAGATAAAATGGAGAGCTGTAGACCTCCCGCACATCCTTCTAAACTTATATCTCTCGGAGAAGCCAACTGAATTAATCAGCTCCCAAGACAGTAACAATCGGAAAAACAAGAAGCAGAAGATTGAGCCATTTCTCAGTAATAAGATCATTCAGGAAATAAATGTCATGTACGTCATTTCAGCAAAATTTCTAATAAAATAATTAAGGCGTTGCATAAGTGGGACAAACAATGCTATTTGGGACTAGCTGATTCTCAGAAAGCTAAATCCTCAGAGGTGTTTTTAAGAGTCATTACCAACGAGCCTGTCAGACTTTACTTCATTTTTAATGAAGAACACAATCAGACCTAGACTCTGGCTTATTCGTTTTTCATTGGAACTGCTTTGGTCCCATTTGGAACTCGTAGTTTGCCTCCGATTTAAAGTGACATCCCAGAAAGTAGCTGTTAGATTTGTTAAGCTCCGAGTCTTTACAGTATGTGGAGCCCAGGCCAGCTCAGAGTCAACTGACAGCTATGTGATAAATTTGGGGCAAAACACAAATGAGGTGGTGTTGGTCTTTTGGTCCATTGTCTCGGAAAGGAACTCATTTGGCATCGCAAACTTCTCGCAACATGAAGTCGGCATCTTTTGCACAATAAAGCACTTTCTTATGTCTTTTTCCACTTTTCCTTTGTAATACTTTTGCTTAGGGCAGTGATTATTTTTAAAAGAACAAACCCCAAATGGACATGCTAAGGCTTCTTTTCTTTTGAAGTTTGTCTTTGATATGGAGAGTACGTACATAGATTCATATTTATGGTTTGCTCTGCATATAAAATAAAAAAGAAACATTTATCTGATTAAATTAACTGTCTAAATATATACTCCTTGGTTTGTTTCAGGGATTCTTTTATCTGAGAAGTGCACTGTGCTCTCCCTGGACCTAAGCTCCTGAGTGATTATTCCTGGTGTGTTTATGTGTGCGTGTCATTGCTTTGCAACATATGTGTGTTCGCATGCCCGAGGTGCATCTACATGCACTCGAGTGTTTGTGTATACCTGTGCATGCATGTCTGTGCGTGTGCTTGTTTAGTATGTTTGAAATCATGCAGGCTGAGCTGCTGTGCGGTGGCTAATTGCCTCTCCTGAGGAATAATTATGTGACAAAAGCAAATGTAATGGTGCCTCGGCTGTGGAGAAAGATGTATGTTGTGTGTTGTGTGTGGTTCAGCGTGCGGCGCCATTTGTTTGGCGGCAGTAAGGACTGGAGGAGAGGACGAAGCAGAGGCCGTAGATTTGGAGGCCAAAACCCGGAGAAACAAAGATGGTGCAACAATTAATTACGGCTAATTAGATGTATCCGTTATATTTACTGGGCCAACAATAAATCAAATGGTCAAGCTATTTTTGTCCTAAAAGACTTGTAACTAACGCCCAGCAAGCGTGTACAAATGTGCGTGTGCGAATATGCTGATGAGGGTGTGTTTGTGTTGATGCGCTGTATTTTTGTACCCGCGAGTGTGTGTGTGTGTGTGTGTGTGTGTGTAAACTGCTATTTACTGTTTGCTTTCCAGGTGTTCAGAGCTGGGTCGCTGCGGACTCCCTCCTCTTAGATTAATAATCCATTAGTAATCCATTTCACTAATGAGCACTCAGCGGAGAGTCGGGACCGAGGGGGACACGGAGACGGTCAAGGGAAGCCAAGTGCATAATTAATGTCTCAGCCAATCAGATGTGCTATTACAGTTGCTCCCTCCTGGAGTTAGATGTCACCTGTCCGATAAAATGTGTGCGTTTAATTTCCTTTCCGATTAGCCAATATATGAAATTATGGAGAAAGTATTCTAATGAGTGAACTGATGATTCCTGTAAAAAGAGAAACAAAAACACACAAATGCAAAACAGACCCATAAAATGAGACAATTACTTCATTTGAAAGTCAAATTGAAATATGAATGCATCATGAAATATTTACTAAAATAACACTGAACACTGGAGCAAATGTTCTCTCTCTTTTTTCTTTTTTTTGGATTTGTTTTCTAAAAGAAAAACATCTAAGCCTGTGACCCCTGGATAGGCATTTCATTTTGCAGTGTCAGCTCCTTCAGCTCATCCCACTCTGAAAAGTGTGGGTGTAGCTGGGATTAGCTGTGTCTGTCATGGGTCCAGTACGGCGAAGACAAATAGCCAGGCGGTGAAAACTCTCAGCATGTGCAGCCCAGTAACATCAGCACTTCATGATTAGAATCACAACATGGGGCGACTGACGTGTGCAGTAAAGTACAAAGTGCTCGAATCACAGATGGGACTTAAAGCAAACAACAGCTAAAACTGCTGACCGCCTCGCTGGCTACAGTAAGTGTAATTGTAACATTATTAAAAATATCACTATATAAAATAGTTTGTATTATAGTGACGCTCAACTACTTCTACATGTCAGACCAGTCAAATTACATTGAAAAAACTATAATTCAAAATTCACCCTGGAAGCAAATCAGTAATTTCTTATATTCAATTTTTTTTTTTTAACCAGCTGCAGAAGTTAAAACAAAATACCTACGCAAATTTGAATTTGTTGGAGAATAAATAAATAAAATTCAATCTCCCTTTTTGATGTGAAAGGAGTGAGTTTGGAGGTGACTTTTTTTTTTTTCTTTTTTTTTTAATGACGCTCAGGCTCGGCTCCTGCACTCAAAGTACACAGACTTGATAAGTGTGTGGCTGTCACGCTGTGATGGGCAGAGCACTGTTGTGTGCTTTTTAATATAGTTCCGGTGGGGTTTGTGGCACCTAAAAGCTGTTACAAGGTCTGGCACATCACAATGAGCGGGTAAACACAGAAGATTCCTCACAGCCACCGCCAATCCAGCACGACTACACCAATCTAGATCCTGTGTTTCAAGCCTAAACAGAAGATTTCCCCAGTGCCTCACCTTCCCTCCCCACGGATCCCCTCTCTCCTGTTTAACAGTCAGAACATGATGGAGGCTGACAAAAGAGGCCGTTAAAAAATTGAACACCGTAAGTGGAGAAATATGGTAGGTGGGCCTATTGTTACCTCCACCCACATGCATGGGTGAAATGTGACACCCTCTTCTCCTCTCACTCCCTCTACATCTCCTCTCTCCTTTCTCTCCCCACCTTCCCTGGGGGAAGCCCTGTATCCCATTCATTCGATTGCCCTACATGATGGATGTGCAGTGTGAGGAATGGGCCGTCCCGGGGGCCATAGCGTCGTTTCTGGGTTAAACAGCATCCTATATCAAACCCATCTATACCTTCACAAGCAGGAAGCCTGTTTACTGGGGCGGGAAAGCACGGCAATCCATTTCTTGTCAAGGTGTCTTATGGATGCAACAAAAACTTGGACAACCACAGCTTTGGGGAATGTTGTAAGACAGAGTTGGAGATAAATATGTACTGTGGTTTTGGGAGCTCGGAAGCTTATAGGAGCAACACAGGGGTTTGCTGCATCTCTTACTTTAAATTCATGCAATTGGTCTGTCAAACTGTGTGACTGAGGTTAACGCCTGATGAGTTCAAGGTCAGATTTTTTAATGTTATTTTTCTTCCTTAGCAATCTGAAAATGAACCATTAGCAAATTCCAGTGTCATCACTCCAAGTTAATTAAATATTTGCTTTAATCACACAACATGTGTTTGTTATCTTTAGTTAAATAAGCACATATAAAACTACAGTTTGTATAGCCTAAACACATTTCCCAGCTGGATATGACATATTATATCACTAAACGATATAAGATACAAGCGGCACTATAAACCTACATAAAAACATTACAAAATGCCACTTCCAGTGAGAACAGTAAACACACAATACCACACATACACACACACACACACACATATGCATTTGTAAACTACATTACTATGCAACAAATGTATGACAATGCTTATTTGAGAAAAATGAATGGTCTTGGCAACCTTTATGATGGATTGCATGCAAAAATATTCTGGTTATGCAAATTAGCTTGTTAAATATCAAATTATATAAATTGCTCCTCCAGACCTGCCTTAGACTTTCTTGAGTGAAGATATACACTTTCACTTCTAAACTCAAAATGAATAACATACTGAAATGCATATACAATGCGGCAGGTTTTTTGACCATTAAAAGAAAAATAAACATGGATTCAATTTTTTTTTTTTTTACAGTGACACTGGTTGGCCTCCTTTCCAACAACCCATTAGTGGGATTGAGATTTATTCTTTTAATATCACAGATGCTACAATATCTAATAATTGATAAGCCATCTTCAATTCCACAAGGCCACTGCCATGTCATCATTAGAAAATAAAACCAATTGTTTTATGTAATGACAGTTGATTGTTCTCTCAATGGAAACCCCACTAATTAAATGAGAGAAGAAAACAGTTGCTGCTTCGGTACCCAGTGGCATGATGCTGTGAACTTCTCCACTGTTATTAACACATTTTTCAATAACTTACATAAACCAAAATGGAAATCAAGTCATGCCTTATTATGCAAGTATATATTATTTCTCTAAGATCGTTTTGAATCTTTTGATATCCTCCAGCAGCCTGGGAAATAAACTTAGGAATCACTTCTTTCAAAATCCTCCCAACAATGGCAGCCCAGGGATTCACTTATATAAAAAGGTAGCGTATAATATTATTTGAATACTTTAGATAATTCAGTACACACACAGTGAGTGCTGCCTGTATATATCTGGCTCTCTTTGAATATCTCAGCTGAATTGCTGCTCCTCATGTCCGTGTGGATGCTGGAGCATTCGCATGTGCACGTATGTGCTTGTGTGTTTGCGCATGTGTTTATATGGCACACTGTGGCATGTTTCCTAGAGATAAGACTGCAGTGTCTGGCCCTCTGCAGCCTTCACCCCGGGAAAACAGTGATCACAGGAATCTCTTCTTCTCTGCAGGATACCCCTCTGCAGTCACAGCCAGCAGCATGACACCCTTGATGTTCACACCGAGGTACAAAAGACGGAGGATAGGTGATTTTATCTTGCTTTAAGATGCAAGATTTTGAGCAACTCTTTTGCTGTAACAAAGTATTACGAACATAATTCTGTCATTAAGCTCCCACATCTGTGGAGTGGAAAGGAATAAAGAATGATAATCAAAAGCCCTGCAGGTTAACTTCATAAATATCCTCCCTTCAATCTCTCTCTGGTGTGGTTTCAATTTACTAGGGGCCTGCTTCCTTTTCATCCCAATACTGTAGAGGAGGGCCTGAGAAGTTAAGATGATATTCCGCTCCATATTGTGCATTAATTCCAAGCTAATGCGGTGTGGGCTCACCTGTGCGCTGTGGGAGGGTCAGGAGTCAATTAGTGGGATTGGTGGGCAGTCTAAGCCAAGCGGTCCGAGCCGGTGACAGTTTGTGGCGGACCACCACACCGCGGAAGCCAGGTGAGGAGCAGGGGAGCCTAAATGAAATGCTAATACAGGCCACATAAGTCAGGGCTCTCTAATTGGAACACAGCTGCTGCAGGGACCGAGTATCCCATGAAGCGCTGCAGAAGCAGAGGAACCGGTGGGTCACTGTGATCAGGTCAGGTTCTCTCTCTGTGTGTAGCTCAAAATACCTGGCCTAAAATGGCTGCTAGAAACCTCAGGAAGGGAAACAACGAGCACTTTAAAGAACAAAGAAATTCACAGATAGTGTTGCCTGGCACTGAATCTGCATATTCATCTATCAATTTGAATGTCAATTAAATCAGAGTTGTTGTTTTTTATCTTGGAAGCTAACTGTTAAAAATAGTTTGACATATTTTTTTGTTTGTTTTGTTTTTATCTATCAGGCTGAAGCTACAGCCAGGAGTTAGCTTAGACCAGCTTCAAAAGAGTAAAAGGATAGGTTCCTTTATCAGTAATTATTACACGGCTTTATTTAATGCTGCACTCTGATTGGTCAGTCAATTCTATGGTCTGTTATTCTGTATACAGACCATTGCCAAGTATAACACACCATTGCTAAGGATGCGTTCTGATCAGAGGAGAATAACTATGCAGGATATTTACCTTTTGTTTCATTTTTACCTTCATTAAACAGCTTCGGACTAATTGTGATGTTACATAAATGACTTGTAACTTCTCACAGGGAAAGTGGAGGCTCCTTGCACATTGTGGCTGAAAACCAAACCTGCATGATCAGAGCCTCTGACCAGTGTTACAGCTCTCGTCTCGGTGGCCCTGCGAGTCCGCGACACAAACGTGCCCCGCAAATCGTAATCTGTTGTTTATGACAGATAAGACTACACAAATACACACATGTAGCTAACATGTATGATAATCCATTCATCCACTGATTGATTATCAAAGGCTTTGTTGAAAGTGCACATGACCAGGAGGAGGGTTAGCAAAACAGCGGAGAAGTGACCGACCGGACTTGCAGATGCGCTAAATGATTTACAATTTATAAACGATAAAAGTCATATTTTGATCAACATTATGTTTTAAATTAATTATTTAACTCGCAGGCCATGTAATAAGCGGGATAATGTAGAGTTAGTTGGTTGTTATGGAGAAATGAACCCCTTCAGGATGTATGAATCCATACATCCTGTTCTCCGCACTCTACATTATCCCTTAGCACTGCTACTGTGTAATTGTTTATTGTGCACAAAAACTGAAGCGCATCAGTGACATTTTTTTGTTTGTTTGTTTATTTTTCCCGGTTTGGCTCACAACTGACTGCAACTTTTATGTTTGCCTAGGCTAAACCAGGCTGAAACTTGTGCACACCGGCACGGACGGACAGGTGCGTAGGAGAAGACCAGGTGGTCGAGTAACATGAGAAAAAGCTCCCGCACACTGTCATCACTTGCAGAGGTTTTATTGAACAACGTTTCGGTCCTGAGACCTTCGTCAGGTTCTAAAGGTGTGTGTGAGGGAGGAGGCGGTATAAATAACCTCGGCACCAATCAGCGTCCTCACGTGACAACACCCCAGAGAAAAAAAGTTACACACAGTGTCAACAAAATATACACATTATATCAAAATACACATTACATTACAGAATCTCATACATAGGGAAAAAATCGAATAATTAAGAATTTTTTTTAAGGTTTTTTAAGATTTTTTAAGACCCTGAGGGGCACTCGGGGAGACACAGAATATAGAAAAAATCTCTAGAAAAACATCTTTGATAACGATTTAAGTAGCCTACAAATCTGAAATAGGCCTGCATGTGAGGAGACCGAACAAGACATCACCCACATCGAAAATCACATCATATCATATCGAAAGTATCGAAAATACAAACATAATTAATTTACTATAAACATTAGACATTTCTACAAATTTCTTCACATTTCTTAACAATTTTTAAGCCAAAGAGGGGAGTTAGGAAGAAACATGTCAAAATTATTACAAACACACATGAAGAGGCAACTCATCATTCAGACCTCTAGGTGACAGAGTCTGTAAGTTGTAAATCCAGAATGCTTCACGACGTTTTAGCAGCAAGTCATGATCCCCCCCCCGCGTGGTGGGACTACTTTTTCGATACCACAGAAGCGCAGGGAGGAGATGTCATGTCTGGCGTCATTGAAATGGACTGCTACCGGGTATTCCCTATCATTCCGGCGTATAGAGCTTTTGTGCTCACTAATGCGCTGTTTTAATTTTCTTATGGTTTTACCCACATACACTAGACCACACGGACAAGAAAGAATATACACAACATGCGTGGCATCGCATGTGATAATGCTGTTGATGGGGAACTGCTTGTTTGTGTGAGGATGGCTGAAGTGGTGGGTTTTGTATGTGTTGTTACATTGGGCACAGTGGCCACAGCGATAGTTGCCAGTGGGAAGGGGGTGTATGAGACGCTGTTGTAGCTGCGTGGGTTGCTGGTTAGTGACGTCGGCGTGAACCAGTAAATCTCTCAAGTTTTTACCCCTCTTGTACACAAATAACGGCAGATCTTTAAACGAAGAAGACAGTTCTGGGTCTGACTGTAGAATGTGCCAATGTTTTTTAAAAACAGGTTTTATGACATGTGACAGGGGAGAAAACGAGGTAATACAGGTGACAGAAAAACTTTTCTTTTTTCTGACTTTTTTTCAATAAGTCAGAGCAAGTTTTTTTCAGGACGGTTTCATAAGCTTTCTGAATCCATTCCTCAGGATACCCACGCTGGACAAATCTAGCTCTCATGTCCATCGCTTTCTCTGTAAAATCTTCGGTGGTCTGACAGATCCTCCTAAGTCTACAAAACTGACTTTTAGGGAGACCCCTCTTCAATGGGGTAGGATGAAAGCTGTTTGCCAGAAGGAGTGTGTTTCTGTCAGTATCCTTACGATATAAGGTAGTTGTGAGAGTACCATTTGTCTTGCTGACCCACATGTCCAAAAAATGTACTCTCTCCTGGCTATGGTCCACAGTGAATTGAAGATTACTATTAAAACAGTTCAATAATGCAACAAAGTCGCGTAATTCATTCAGATTGCCTTGATATAAACAAAATACATCGTCAATATACCTGTACCATTTGAGAATTCTGGGCAAATGTGTGTTTTGTTCAGGATTCAAAACAAAGTCTCTCTCAAAAAAGCCCACATAAAGGTTTGCATAGTTGGGCGCACAAATAGAACCCATACTAGTGCCGGACACTTGTAAATAAAAATCACCATTAAAGCAAAAATAGTTCTTTTTCATAACTAGACTGGCCAGGTCAACAATAAACTGATTAGGCGGGACCGATGTATTGTCCCGGTCTTGAAGATAAAATCTTAAAGCATCCAGACCACCGTCATGTGGTATATTAGTATACCACATGACGGTGGCCTAGGCTAACATCTCCTGTTTTACCTGGGGCAGACAGATACTATAGGCGATTCTGAGCAAAATGACCAAGTGTAGTTTCCCAACATGTCAAGGTTTTATAAGAAGCAATGATCGCTTTTCAAATTCATTTCACATTTACTTTGAGAGAGTGTGATATAGATTTCATCCCAACTGTGCAAGGTTCTTTCTTCCTGAGCTTTCCACCAGCCTGTCTGGGCAAAGCCCTTTGAAATAATGAGCTTCAGAAGCAGTGGTGTTTTGATTCTTTTCAGTTATTTATTCATTCATTCGCTGTTGGACAGAGCTGTTTGTCTACACAAACAAACTCTAAGAAAGCTAACAATTTCCTGGTTTTAGTTTTATATCTAGCAGACAGACATGATGGTGCTATCCTCTCATTTAACTTTTAGAGGACAGAAATAAGAAATAAGCAAACACATCAATGTATTTCTGTGGAAGACACAATATGCCTTGAAGCTACAGTAGATATTGTATTATCTTTAGTATACAGTGATTGAGTCTAGTAATGTTGATTATTAACAATTTATGGGATGATGCCACACAACTTCTTAAATAATTTGTCTCACGCAGATCAGTCAACACAGACTGTTGTGCTTTTAGAACCTTTAAGAATATTTATACAAAAAAGAAGAGAGAGAGAAAAAAAAACACAGCTCTCCTTTTAGGTTATGACTCTGCAGCGTGCACTCCAGTCTTTATTCTCTTCTGCTCTGTGGAGATATTCTTGGAAGGGAGGATGTTACTGAATCACAAGCCAAGCTTGAGCATTTTGACAGCTTCTTAAAGCTTTTCTTAGATTTTAAGCCTCTTTTTCATTGCAAGTGCCGATGTCAATGCAGCATAGCATGACACAAGTTCAGATGAACACATGATTAGCTGAAAAAGGAGTGTTCTGAATTTTCGGCTTTCAAACAGGAGGGCACAAGTCAAGCTGAGACAGAAACAAAAACATGCAGTGGGAGGATCAGAGAAATGATGCAAAATACAGACTTGGAGAGAAGTGGAAATTCAATAGTCAGTCATCTCACACTGCATTTCAAGTCCACCAGACTCTGTCCACGAGCTGTCTTCATCATGTTTCAAGGCCTGCTCTTTTCTCTTCAAATGGAAAGGGAATTTGCCTTAGAATAATGCATGAGCGCATCGTGGGCGACGGACAGGAGGCTCCTGCCTCAGAAGTCTGCCTGCCTTATAGACGGCAAGGCGATTGATAGGAACCACCCAAGAGGGAACCTCAGGTGGCGAGGTGTTTGGCGAGCCTTTAAAGCCTTCGCCTGTAATAATGAGTCCATCTCCCACAGTCACATTAGCTTAGGCCAAGACACAAGCGCAGAGAAAATTCATTCTTTTTAGATGTGAGATATGAAAAGAAGGCTTAAATTGTCACTGGTTTGCTCTGGTAGATATCAATAATGCACCGCTATATTCGATGACATATAACACATGCCTACTTTTCTATAGAGCCACGGTGAAGCCTGGAGTGCGACTAATGTGGAGGCACCCGTACGCCCACATGACTCACAGTCGTCTTCGGCTTTGAACCGTTCTGACTGATTCAAATTCAGTCTCCTGAGGGGAGGAAAGGCTGATCGGTTTCTCTGACAATCACCCCTGAATTTCCTTTAAGACAACAATGCCCTTTCGCTTTTCTTGTCAATAGGAAAATTAAATCGTGAGGTGACGTTAGAAAAGACAGCGGGGGGAACGGCTGTGATGTGTTTCACGGGAAAAAAAGCTGTCATGCCTCCAACTCATTTCCCCTAACCTACGTTTTTCAGCACGAGTCGACGCACAGAATCCGTCCCTCCCTGTCATTTCTCTTTCGACTCAATAATTTCACTGTCTTCTCTGCTGTCAGTGTTTATCAGCCACTTACAGCCAGTAGATGTACCCTGCCTGGACACCTCTGGACGCGGGACACAAAAACATGTGGAGGGGCTGACAGATAGAAAACTGATTCTTTACAAGTGAGGTCAGAGGACTGTATCCAAACCGTCTGGCAGAGTACACTAATATCCCCATGCTGAGCAGCGTGGTGCTATTGAGCGCGACCATGCGCATCCGTCTCGCTCCAGTGCACTCAATGAGCCAAACCCATGGAATTGATGGGCAATGGGAGGGAAAGGAGGGGAGAGAGGGAGACAGAGAGAAGGAGGAGAGCGAATGATTGCACCGCTCTCGCTAATGCACATTATTCCATCACATAAACATCAAGATTCTTTGAAATAGAAGGGGCTGAGAGATTCAGCTTTGTCGGACAATTCGCAATCCGTGATGGGAAATGTGAAAAGTGTTGCTGTCGGGGCGAAAAGAAAACTCCTCTTCCTTCTGTCAGCTGGAGCTCTGTCTACCTGCTAGAACTTGTTCATTATAACAACAGCCCGACCACTGCATTACAACACACTCCTCTCTCCCTGGCCATATAAGCCATCCCCCTTTTTTTTTTTAAATGTTATTGTCTGCTCCCTCTTCTCGCTTTGAAATCTGTAAAAGTCTGGCGTGTTGTATCATCAGCCTCCAGTGACATTTGATGGACTGTTGGATGAAAGCGGCTGCAAGAGTCTGGAGGGAGGAAACAGCAACAGCAGGAGTAGGAAGAAGTCAGTGTACCCAGTCCTGATGCGATGTTCTCTTTCCTGCCACATTATCCAGTCTAGCCTGACTGCCATGCAAGTGAAAATGCAGCGCTGCAGCTTTCATTAGTGCACGAAGCAAAGATTATGGCTCAATGCAGAGTTATGAATTATGCATGGCCTACGCACCGTGCGGACCCCCTCCCCACACCCCAATATCCCCTGTTCATCCTAACATGAGGAACACACCCACAGCGTATTGCTCAAACACATGCACATTGAATGCATAAACATTCAAATTAGCAAAAAAACACGTTGGCCCACACATGGAGGCACATTTAAGGTCGGAAAAGTGCAATCAAAGCAGCCGCAGGTTCACTCTTCATGTTGGTGTGAGAACAGCTCAGTCACACTGTGAGTTCTCTCACTTACTTTACCTCCTGCACCTTTTTTTTGATGACGTAAGCCCTCATTCTTCCTGGAGTCATCTTTGTACTTTACTTTTCTCAGGTAGAAGAATCCACAGAGGTGCTGTCACTTGGACTGTAAACTGCACATCCTCAGTTGAGCTCACTTGCTGCACAGTTTCATCACCGATACTGCACTGATTAGCTGATAAATGTATAAGTTATATAATGCGAGTCAATGGGGGAACACACTGTAAGGGGAAACCAAGATTTGTTTCCCTATTCAGGAGGCAACACAGATAATTATATTTAGCCCTTTAGCTCATGTAAATAAGGGAATAAGAGCTGCTTAAGAATCTCACCACCCATCACAAAATATTTTAAAATAAAGTTTGTTAAAACATATTTTCAACACTGCAAGGATTATGTGTGGAGGAGGTAGGATTAAAAGGAGAAGGATCACGGATGATTTGCTTTGAACGTTTGCTTTCCATTTGATTCCCATCTTAAGTTTTACGTCTCGCACATTTTAATATTGTGTTTAACCGTGACTGACGAAAGCCTTTCCCTGAACTTCAAGGTTGCTGCTGTGCAAAGTTCCTCTTTTGGCATCACAAGAATCTCAAAGGCAGTCCGACTGAAAACAGCACTGTGAGCATGTAGCAGGATATTTACTGTGGCTGGAGGTCTGTTCATGTTAATGACATTTAAATCTCCACAGCAGATGGTGGACATGACAGAAGCAGCAATAAATACTGTTAGTAAAGTCCAAAATAAAGACCCTAACATCAATAACCGTGATGAAGTTGCAAAACCCAGAAATAAATGAGGGAGAAAATGGTTCAGAACTGGCTCTGGACAACAATAAACTACAACAACAACAATAATAATGATAATAAAAAGAGCACAATTGATAGAATGTCTGTCCCTTAAACCAAGGAGATTGGATTGACCTTTGTATTTAACATTCCCAATACACCATAATCCACCGTTTAGAGACAAATTTTAATCAAGCCATAATCCTTAAAAAGGTGCATAAACACTTGCATTAATGTGTGAACCTATCATGTTATTAGGAGCAAGGATTCATCAGCAGTATGTTTGGAAACTCTGGTGACTAAACCTAAATCCTGACCAGGTATTGCACATCCTAAACCAATCAGAGATGACCCATTGCAGAGAAATATTATGTCAAGTCAAGCATAGAGAAAACTGCAGTTATAGCGCATTGACAGATTGTTAGTTCCTGCACCAAAGCTGCTGCTTCTTTAATAGCAAAAACTAATGGCCCTCTTGTTTTACTGTGGTAGTAACTCCATGATAAAAAGTGAAAGCAACAATGACTGATTTCTCCTAACCCCCATCCCCTCCTGGTGTATGGCATCTGTAGAAGGAGGTGGTGCAGCAGTGATACAGAAGGTGGGTGTGCTTGACCCGCATAATGCACTGCTGCTGGAGTGGTCGATGAAGATCAGGGAAGCCAAGATGTGCAGGGGAGGATGAAGAGGAGACGGTTGGAGCATAGCTCGGAGCCATGTGTGGTGGCCATGGTGATGTTCTGGCATCTACATAAAAACACACGGCCTGTAGTGGTTACAGGTGAAGCTGAGCTACACATGAAAACTTTCCACTCTGAAATCCACATGAAATAAAAAACAAAAACAAGAAATAGAAGAACACAGAAAGTCATGTGTTAAAAGTCATGAAACTCAAACACTTTATTCTTTAAAATGGAAAAAATCTATATTTATTTAAGTGTTCATGTCTAGTGATAAAGTTACAGAGGATTGTTGTATCACTGGACTTTCAGACCCTTTCAGCTCTTTCGTTTTTGTTCTCAAGCTGACAACTTTGTATTGAGTCAGTCTCAATACTTTCATACCATCCTTTTTAGCAAAATCACCACCACAAAACAGCAAACATTGTTACTAGCTTGTGAATAGGGTTGCCAGATATCCTTTATCACTTTCTATTTTAAAATAAAACATAGCTTCCTGTATTGAATCAATAGGGGATGCAATTGTTGGTATTTTGTTTCACATAATGTAGGTGTGAATAACATAATATCAAGTAAACCCAAATCAATAAGCAATAGACTGACAGTAGTACAGTGCCCTGAAGATCACTTAGTAGAGCACATGCCATAAAGGCTTGATTCACATTCCCAAATTTTTACTATATTCTGTTATGTTCACATTATGTCCTATTACGTATTGAAGAGAGGACCCTTCACAAAGACGTTGGAAACCTTATATACAGTACTAACATATTCAACCATGTGTTTCTGCATAGTGGAGACCAAAAATAGCTAAAAGAAGAATTAATGTCTACATTTGTCCATTGGACATGAACTTGTAGCTTTTTTACACTTCACCCAAGAGGCCACAAAGGTTGTCCTCACAAGATACCAAAGCCAGTGTGTCCTCCATTATGTGACCAGCACAAATTCATGGTCTTCATTTTGATGGATACAGTTTGACCAAGGTGGTAGAGATGTGCATATAAAGCTCAGGATTTATTTAAAAAAAAGCACCCATAAAGATCCAAGGTCCACCACTGCATTGCTGTACAGCTGTAAGAGAGTTGTAATGAAAAGAGGAGAGAAAATGTGGAAATCACTGCAAATTCACATAAAATTGTGGCTTTAAAGAAAGCTATCATTTTAGAATTGCACCCTCTATTACCTCGCTCTTGATTCTTCCTGTGCAAACATTGTTTATGTAAGCAGGCATGGTTTTGAATGATAAGTGCTTCCTTTAATCAGTCTCTCCGTAAACCATCAGCGAGTTGTTTACCCTGCCTGTTAAGCCCTTGATACTAAATCAAAAGCTGGTTGTATTTTTTTTCCTTGTGACTCTTGCAAGCGCTTGCTCTTTGTCCATCAGTCTTTCCTTGCACCTTCCTCTCTAGCTGTAACACACATGTAAACACACACACACACAACCCGCAAGAGTCTGCTAAGATAACTTCAGGCTGCTCGAAATATTGCTGCCACCATTGCTTTCCCATCACATATCAACCTGATCTCCAGAAAGCCCTGACAGCCTCCTGCAAATTTATTACTCAGTCTGTTTACATTGCAGTTTTCTCATTTTCAGCAAATTTCACTGTGTTTTATGCCCGCAGTTATGATGTGGCGATAAAGAATAAAGTGAAGGGAAAGTGCGGTAGAGGAGAGTGAAGAAGCAACATTTACTTCAAGTTGTACCCCCACCCCCCACCAACCCATTTCCTCTGTAGTGTCCCGTTGACCCCTAGGCTTTTGGCAGACTGGCAGTGTTGATTTTAGCTCACAATCAATTCATTTTAATCACAATGGGCGGCGGAGGGAGCTGGGGTAGCAGCGTGCTAATTGATTGGCAGGTATTTGCATATACAGTATGCAACAAAATGTCACGACCGGCCTTGGTGGTGACCTGTGTGGGCTCTTGGCAAAACAAACTGATGAGGGTAATTTATCATGCGGCTCGTGCTCTGCTGAGCAGGGCGCCGGCCGCACCCACTATTGTTAGCGTCGTCAGTCACCTGTCACGCTGCGGTGGGCACGAGGAGAGGGAAGACGGGAGGAGACAACGGGATGGGGGAGAGAGGAGGAGGAGGAGCTAAATATGAAGATATAAAGAGAGAGGAGGGAAGGATGATGGTACTTTTGGATGAAATGTCAGATGTTTACTACTGATACAGAGGGCCCCCCCCAAAAAAATTGCACTATGATGATGATTCCATCTTGGGTTTTTTGAAATTCAGTATCCTCTATGGGCGACAAGCCAAGGAATTCCAGTGGGTTGCTGAGGTAGGAATGTAAGTCACCTGTCGAGGAGCATTGGTGAAGCGCCAACTTGCATGTGAACTACCTGGCTGTGTGAATTAATAGCCTAGTTAGGAAAGTGGGTAACTCGCCAAGAAGAGTGATAAGGAGGAGATCCTGCCAGTCCCTCATTTACCACCGCTGTTCCTTCACTGACTAAATTGATTGCAGCCTTCAACGTACACAGACTCCTCCAGCTTCTCAGTGGTCACATAAAACACATCATATATCATATTTAACATGGTTGTCGCATAAAACATTCTATACATGTGATCCTTGTAATTCCTATTGGCTGTGGAGCTCTTTATTCTCTAGAAATGTACCTGCGTATCGGGCACTCTAGCTCATTATGTACTTACGAGGCTTTGTGTTCTGTACCAGCATGTCCAGCCTATACTAAACACTAGTTACCCCACTGACCAATGGAATGGAGTAAGGGAATTCACCCCCTTGATTCTTTTTATATCTCCATAGGTACGGGTGAGTGTGGATCAATAAAAGTGTTAGATTTTCTGCTGTGAAATATCCAAGCAGCTGAGGCTGTGTGGCTGCATCATTACTCTCACTGTTATTACAACTGTATGGAGTCTGCAGAAATCCTCCTGTGTACAGACTCTGCTTATAAGGTAAACATTTGGTCATCATCACCATAATTATGCCCAAGTACAAGTCCCCATGCACAGCCTGTGCAGAAATATAGTTAGGGGGGCTAAAGGGGGCCAATGCAACTCATTAATAGTGTGCCAGACTCACCGTGATAACATTGGATCCAATTCCTGAGAGAGGTTTTATTTTTTGACCAATTAGCTGCCTGAACAACCTATTGGCCATGAAGTGATCTCTGCAGGGACTTTATCAGACCATGCTCTATTAAATCAGCTCTCTGGCTGAGCAGTTATGTACCATCACAGTCCTTAGAATGGCTGCCTCTGATTGATGTCACTGCCAAATACCAAGTAATAACGGCTGTTATTGTACATCTCAATGCTGCCGTTTCCTTGCGGACGCATTCATCGCTTTAAATGTGCGTGTGTGCGTGTGTGCATATATGTGCACTTTGGATCCAGACATATAATGGGTGTTTCTTTTTCTTTTCTTTTTTTTTCTTTTTTTGTGTGTGCGTGTGATAGACCATTTTCAGCGATATGGCTGGTTGGAGAGATTATCATAATGCTCAAGGCTGGAAGCTGTTCTGAATCTGAAATACAGTGTTAGCGTATTCACAGTATGTCTTCAGGTGGGTCAAAAGGCCTGGCAATAGGTGCTGTATAATTTAGGCTTGTGGGAAGTAATAGTAATGACTTTGTAAACTCTCATCCACCGGCATGTGTGAGTAACTCGGGGTTTAGGGAATTACTTTAAGGAGCATGATGATCGTTGAGAACATGTAAATGCTTCACATTAGGGTTTAATAATGTGATTTATTTTTCCAAGTTTGCATAGCTCTTATAGTGGCAGGCCAGCGGCATCACTGGTGGGAGTTCAGAACAACCAACCTACAGTACAGCTCTGTGATGAGACTGATGATACGAACCTAATACACTAGGACAGTTAAAGGGACAATGAGGAGTTTTGGAAAGCAAAGTGTTTTCATACTACATTTACCATGAGCCTCCGCGCACGGTGAAATTCTTGGACACGCCGGGCAGCATCCACAAAACCGAAAGTAAGGAAACGGCTCGCCCAGCATTTCCACCATTAATTAAAATTACAAAATAACTATAGAGACAAAACGATATATCGAAAATGGAGCTATTAACAAGTGTGGGTAGCGTAGATTCATCCAGATTAATGTGATACTTTTTTATAACCAAATAAAAACTACTCGTTGTCCCTTTAAACTCTTGAATGCACCTTTTTATGCCTCAGTGCCATCATGCAACACCCAAAGCAACTTCTTGAATTGGTCTCAAGGATGCACTTCTTAGAGTTTGTTTGTCAAGAGTCAAAGGTCACTGTAATCTCACGAAACACGTTTTTGGCAACAAATCATATCACAGTTAACACAGTTAAGTCAATTATCTAATTGCATGAAATTAAGTCATGGCATTTTACATCCAAAAATTGTCAAAGGTCAACAATGATGAGAAATATCCAAAGTGCTTATTTTAACTCAAACTATGAACTTCGTTTCGTAGGAAATGCTGCTATGGGTCATGTCAGATAAGGACAAACCACCTGTGATTTTTCAGGCTGGATCTGATTTGTGATGTTTTGGTGTAGCTCCGGTAGTTTCAGGCTGCAATGCTTTCAGCCTCAAACATAACTAGTATGGAGGACTAGATCCTGCCACTTCAAGCACCTTAATTGGGCCTATGCACCTCACAACTCTGACCAGCGTTATTGTCGGTCAGAGCCTTAATGCAGCATTCCTTTTACTCCGTGTACCTTTGGCTATATTCTGGTCATCCACTTCCTGTGTTGCATTTCTGGTTTTCTCCTTCTGTCTGAATCGCCAGTGCTCCTTTGTCATAATCCAAAAGCAAAGACCAAAGCGAGCCCTCCTGGCTGTATAGACAACAAGCCAGCCTTGATCCTTTCACATGAAACATGATGCAAGGTAGCTGGCAATACTGAGGTTGGATAGGGTGAAGATTTTAACCCTCAAACACAAATAACACTGTGGAAAAGGCAATATCCCTGTAGCACACCTCATTACCTGCACCCTTTCTGTGGCAGCTGGATTTGGCACTTATAAGGGCAGGCAGTTCGAAAGTGCTATCATTGTTGTGTTGGCAGTGTGAAGGCACACTGATCCCTCTGAGCTGGATGATAAAAATCTGTCACAGTCCCCTGCATGGAGGAGCCCATTGTTTTGGGGATTAAGGAGGATTAAGGGCGGATGCCGGTGACCAAAGGCCTTGAGCAGTGTGACCCTTTCACTAATCATTATGAGACAGATACACAGCACTCAAACTCTAAAAGCCCGAGATCGCTTTGGATTATCAATTATTCATGGCTGACAGGAGAAGAGTCAGTATGAAAACGAGGGAGAGCGGATGGCAATGTGGCGACAATTGGAAAAGGTCCCTGAACGAAGTGCAGCGAGCATCCAGAAATGTCTTGCATAAAATTTATGAATGACTCATAAATAGGGCTCTGAGTTGCCTCATATTAGTATCCAGTGTGCGTGTCATCACTTTAAGCTTTTAATCTCATCAACATGCTGAGTTTGAAATAAAAACACTCATTGCAACAACCCTCCTGAAGGGTCAGCAGGCTTTCAGCTGTGAGCTGTGAGCTGTGCAGTCCAATAGTCTCTTTGTGTGAGTTGAGGAAGGAACCTAACCAAGCCTTAAAGCTTCCATAATCAATATTTTTAGATTAACAATAGAGTGCAACCACTCATACTCCCAGGCACCAGTCCTAGCTTGCACTGAGCTTCGGGGCCACTGTACAATGGAGCATTTTAGCATCTTTTAGCTCATTGTTTTGGTTTTACAGCACACACCTTTACCACAAATGTCAACCTCACCGTGGGGATATACTGTCTGTAGAAAACATCAATGGATCACCAAACACTGACAGACAGATCATTCCTCCTACCCATAAAACAACACCTGTATGTTACACTTAAGTGACAAACTGGTACACACTCATTTCCTTCCTTCAGGGAGCCTTAGTTATATGTGACTTCCATATATATTATATATTTCTTAACCTCAAATGATTGGATGGAATAAACACATCTCTCATGTAATAAAGGAGAGTCAACAGCACATAACATGTCCCTGTAGCACTACGATATGTTATCATAACTGAGACAAATGCTGTTTTCCGTATCTATAAGCGACATGGGGCTGACAATGGGTCTAGATCACAATCAGAACACATCTATCTATTTTTTGCAGTTATAGCTTTTTTTGTATCATAAATGAGGAACCATGACTTTGATGGCTGGAAGACTTTTGAATATCTCGCTACCATCTCCTCCCTTGTCAATATTGTTTTTTGTTCCATCCCTAAAGGCAGAGCAGGCAAAGGAAGACAAGGCATGACTGCTGGATAGTGTGGCATATTAAGAGCTAGCTAACAGTGTCAGGGGAGAACCATCTCAGAGGTTAGCCGCCTTTGAGCTCCAGCGTGGTGTTTTCTGTCAGCAGGGCCTCAGTGGATCATAGACACACGGCTAATCAAAAGATACACCCAGCTGTTCCAGTCAAAGAATGAAGTTAGTAACGACTAGCTTTAGTGCACCTCTCAACGCTCACCCAAAGTCTCTGTTCAGTTTAACATTTTTCTTATGCTCCTGAGAGGACCCTTTTACCACCAGTTTCACTGTTTTATTCTACCTCGGTAACAGGGTTATATAACTAGGGCTGAATACACAGAGGAGATCGAGCATTTCCATGAGGAGACGCTTCACATTAAAAGTTTTATTTAATCTTGGAGGTCATCGGGAGCACAACCAGAAGTGTAGTGTAGTTAAACATCTGCGCTGAAAAGTTTCTTCTCACAAAAGTGACTGGTCACAGCTCTTATCCACTCTCATCTCGTTGTTTTTTAAATACTATATCAACATCAAAAATATGAAAGTATACCTTTCTGTCGTCCACCTCTTGCCTGTTGGATGTATGAAGGCCTTTCGTGATGGCTGATTAAAGGTGGATCCTCAGGAAAAAAGAAAACATCCTTTAAACACATGCACAATCGTACATTTTTATTCATAATATATCAAGCTGTTTCTCCTCAGCCCCACCCAACCCACATCTGTATTCCCTTCTGTGTATCCACCTGTGAATACTTTGTCACGGGGCTAAACTGCACCATATCCATCTTGGAGATGTGATGTTATGTGATGTATTAGCAAAAGCGAGATAGTGGGTTCACTGGGTTAGCTCACTGAATGCAAAATGAATAATCAAATTTAAGCAAAACAAATGAAAGACAACAAACAAACCAACGTGACTTCCAACTTTCATTGTTCTCATTTTTATTAATCTACAGCAATAACAATGGCAAAACAAAACCCCCCACATTATTAGAAGTGGAAAACATGACTGGAATTGAAAAGTCACATTAACCTGAATTTATGGTGCCATAAATATATGTGTCATTTACACCTCCTGGTTAGCGTTGTTATTTTCTCTTCATTTGCAGAACCATTTTCATCATGCGTCACTGGATATGAGGTATCAGATGAGTAATGCGATCGACTAAAGGAGATAATGCGAACCCATGTCTTTTTATTTCATTTTTCTAACCAGTGCGTTGGACGTACGTCACAGATAATAGCCTCCTGGATGCAGCGGGTGCTCTCATTGTAGCGATTAAAATAGCTCCCGCTGCTCTCACACACAAAAAAAAGTTCAGACTCTTTAGATTCGCCGTCACCTCCAGTTCGAGGGCACTGAGTCCTTCAAGAGGTGTCAGAGTGCCGTGGCACCCACCGGCAGCCGTGCTGTGAATTGTGCTGGTGGGGGCGGGGTGTGTTGGGGGAGGTGGGGTGGGGGTCACGTCCTCCGCCTTTCAGTCTTACGGTTTGTCTGTCTCCCGTCGTCCTCCCTAAGAGAACCCCCCCTCACCCCTGCTTGCGTGAAGCTGTTAGTGTGCTAATCGCTTCAGCCCCACTCCATTAACAAGGTGCGGTGTGCCTGGAGTGAGTGCACCTCCTCACTTCTCACCTGGCCTTCTGGGGACAGTTTGAATAAGTTGATGGAGGCTGAATCATCCATGCTGTGCATATAAACAACAGTCATTTTAACAAGAATAATCATTTTTGCTCGGTCTCAGCGGAAGAAAGATAGTGTCACAGCAGTTTGTTAAAGTATGGCTTCACATTTTTTCCAGCCTGGCCAGGTGCCCATATGCACACAGCAACGGTTTTTGCTCGCTGTAATCATTCCTGCTGTTCATACCGGCCCCGAAGGCATCCCTGTCTAACATGTTTCCAATTTAAGTGAAGGAGGACAAAGTCCCACAGTCCTTATGCTGAGTGAAAATCCATCCCAAAGTTCAGCAGTCTGAGTTTGACAAATCTAGTGAGTATCTTCCAAACTTCCAAAATGACTGTCCCTTGAGCCAGGCTGGCAGCAGGTTATCTCTAGTTTTGAGTGAAATAACTTGACAGCTATTGGACGGATTGTCTTGACATTCATGTCCCCCTCAGGATGAACTGTTTCTGATCTATTAATGTTTCAGGTAGCACCATCATCAGGTTCAAAATACTAAAAGACTTCTTTCTTTGACTATACACCTGCAAAAATAATGACAATCTTGAACATTTCATGTGCATACTGTTTTATAATCAGTTTTGAGTAAACTCCCCTTTTTCTTCTATTTGTACCATATTGCATGTCAGGAAAGATTAATTTAAAAAGCAAGGAGGGGGCTGTTAAATGTAGACTCTAATTCAGCATCAAGATGAAAAAGCCCTGCTGACCTGCACACTGGTCCTTCCTCTGACTGCGTTATATGAAAATACCATTAATGACATTTAAAGAACACGCAGGCCCAGATCCACTCTGCTTTATGATTTTGCTCAAATGGAATTACAGTCATATAACCATTAAATCAAGGAGCAATCAGAAGTCAAAGTGATTGAAAAGTACTGTACACTTTGGGATAGGAAGGAAAATTGTTTTACATAGCCCATGTTTCCCTACATGGCTGCCACTCCCCAGGTGGGAGTTAGATGATTATAATATTAATATTGATCTCTGTGATTTGTTATTTTGACTAATGGATACTCAGAATTCTCCATCATATGAGGCTGTACAACATATATCTCTTTGGAAGCCGTTAACTCCGTAACATCCAGACAGCAAAGAGCCTGTGGCTCTGCACAAACCATCATAACGACTGAGTGCATTAAACTCAGATATGAAATTTACAAGGAAACATAAGATGGAGGAACATGTATGCCATTACTAAGATCACAGAGGCACCAGAAGAGCACAGACTGTCTGTCAGACAGGAAACAGCCATTTACCGTCAATCGGACTGAGAGGCGGTTCGTTTTCCGTAAACCCTGACAAAGACAAAATGCAGAGATTCTCTTCAGCGACATGAGACTTCTGTGACGCCTTGGAAATGACGAGATGATGCGAGGATGTGCTTTTGAAGTAATTATAGTGGTTTGACAATGCTGAAATAGAGTTGTCAAGGCCCTGACCCCATTATGGCTTCACATTTCTTAACAAACTTTAATCCCCCTGAATGACAATGTGAATTAAAATGCCTTGCCCTTGCTCGTGGGGACTTGCAGACTTCAACTGCAGTGAAGCGCTCGCACTGTAGCTCCAGGTCCGCTTTCATTGAGCTACTCCTTCCATTTTCACATTCATGCCGCTCTCTTGTGTAAAGATACATCAGGTCATAACATTTTGTGCAGGCCTGCAAATGTGTGTGTGATGCGCAACCAAAGACTTGTGCAGCCATGTGTGTGATCCTCAGAGTGCCTGTACTTGTAAATATCTAAATATGTCATCTCTACACCGTGCACACTCCCACCTTAAAGAGAAACCAGTTTGACAAAAAGAAAAATACATGTAATAGTGTTGCAGTTTTTCTTTTTTACTGAAGAAACAGCAGTCAGTCACAGAAGTTGTGCATCAGGGAGGAATTGCAGTTTCTAATGAGATGCAGTAAGAACAATGGCTAATCAGGTCACCTATTAAAATAACTGTCTGTTATTAGATGGGTGTGAGATGCTTGAATTGTGACTTGATTGAGGGTGTCAGAAGATGTTAGCTTTCCTTAGCATATATCTTTTATGACCCTAAAAATCACCATGTTTTAAAGGAAATAATAGTTCAATGTGGTTTCTCTTCAGAAGCAGGTGCTATGTCTTCAGGGGCCGTATTCACAAAGAATCTAAAGGTTAAAAGTAGCTCCTAGTAATTCAAAAATTCAATTCATTCAAGTATTTTATCCCTAAAAGTAGCTCCTAAGTCTGAGAGAGCTTAAAAGTCCTCGTGAGGACTCCTAACTCAGTAAGACCTATTCACAAAGAATCGGAAATGGCTGCAGCCAGGCAAATGTATGGAGGACTGCGAATAGCTGCAGAGGGGGGAGCTGGAGCACCTGCCCCTTTGCCCATTGATGCCCAAAGTGCCTATTTGTCAGCGTTTTTTTTTTTTTTGTTGTTGTTATCTACAACATTTTCGCTATAAAACGGGAGTAGTGACGGTGACGGACTGTCCAATATAGGCGTCACAACGGTCGGACCGAGGTAACTGCAACCGCTGCGATGCAGTCATGCTGATGTGAGCCAAAAATATTTTTTTTAAGTTGGTGGGTGCGCTAGACGCATACATCTATTAGTAGTAATAGTTCACGTGATAGGGCAGCTCCTCCAGTAAACTAAACTTGTTGTCAGTCTGGGTTCGAATCCTGCTATAGGCCACAAATATGGGTAATGCATTTTCTTTTCTCATCATTATTATGATCACCATATGGGCTGTCAACGAATGTGAAAATTAATATTCAAATGTGGAAAGAAAAAAAAACCTGCGGCTGCTTTGCGAGTGGACGCACTGACCCTCATTGCATTTGCACAGCGTCACTCACTGCTGAAAGTGAAAGTGAGACGCAACAAAAACTGTAGCAGAAAGATGCAGATGGCAGAGAGAAAGACAGAAAGTTCAGAGCCCAACTTGGCAGCAGAGAGAGTGGTTTGGACTCGAAGCAATCTAAAAAGCCCCATCACACCTGACGGCAAAAAAAAAAAAAAAAAAAGTGGAGCGGAGCAGCGGCGGCGAGGGGGGGGGTTTTAAGAAAAAACTCCTACGTAAAAACTTTTAGCGCGAGTTAGGAGCACTCCTAGCGGTAAGATAAAATGCTTTGTGAATACGGCCCCAGGGCAGATAGTAGGCTACAGTGACTCGCTATCGGAAAATGGTGTGACTGACTAACTCTTTACTGAGTGTGTTAAACTCAGATATGAAATCATACCGTAGAAAGATGTCATAGAAAAAACATGAACATTACATCATAACGCGTAAAGAAAATGATAAACACAGACAAAAGTACTAACAGCAATAATAACAATGAAATGAATAAGAGTGGCAACAGCACAAGTGGAACTGAACCTCTATATGTAGGGGGCGAGGGGTGCAGCTGAATTGTCCTCCATCTGTAGTTCCTCCAGGCTCCATGGTGGAATAGTTGATGGCCAGGCAGGGCAGCAGTTATTCTCACTTCTGTTGGCCAATTCCATTTCACATCAAGAAAAGTGAGTTTTAGCTGTAATTCTCATGAAAGATGTGTTTGGAGGGAAAATGATGCAAGAGCAAGATGTGAGAGCTTACTTGTGTATTACTCCACCCTTTCTGAGCTTTTGCCCCTTTTGCTTCTCTGACTCTAGTGAGATGCTGGGCCCAGGCCTCTCTTCACTGACAGTCTCTAATGCCGGCTTTCTTTTTTTCCATGCCTTTTTGTTTTTCCTAAAGTTCAAATGTTAAATCCTCTGAGTCTTAAAAGCTAACAATTAAAGGTCAATTAACGGAAGTGATTGAACACATATTCTACCTCATGTCTGTGTATGAGGAAACATCGTCCCATGGTCTTTTTTGTTGTTTTTCCGAAGCACAAGTGAACATCTCACTGACACCATCGGGGAGCTGGGGCAGGGTGGCTTTCATGGTGTTTTGGGGATCCATCCTTCGAACTGCATGTACAGGACTCTTTCTCTCTATGGACAGTCTGGCCATGGCAGTTGAAAATTCTTCAATAGGATCCTGGTTGCAGTCCTAAAAGAAGAGAAAGTTTGGATGTCTGTTTGTCATTTTACCTTATATAAGATAAAGTGTGAATATTAAAAAGAAAAAATAAATAAATAAATAAGAAATAAAACAAACAAAAGCAAATATTAACCAAACTCAACTAATAACCTTTTTCAAATAAATAAATTGAATGAAACAGCTCACCTCAGATGAATCAGGTAAATTCATGTTTGTGAGGTTTGTATTGATCCAGCATTGAGAAGCGATGAACAAACAATCTCAGGGTCAAACAAACACACTCAGACACAACAGTTGAATTCTAGAACTGTTTTGATGTCATTAGAACATCGGAGTCACTGCAGAGGTCACGTGAAAACTATGATAAATGAATTAACAGATGACTCATACAGCTGTTTGTAATATGACTTCCTATCTCCCTGACATAAGAATACGTTCACACTTGTTACTTTTTTTCTGTAGGAATAGTCTCAGCTTGTGAGCTTGTTATAACATAGGACACCTTTATACAACTTGTTCATTTTTTTTCTGATGTTACAGCTATACTCCAGTCGATTGGCCCCTGTGCTGGAGAGCAACACGGCTCAGCATGCAACCACACTGCTCACTCACAGATAGACTCACAGTATTGTGTCATTTCAGACTACTGCAGCGAGGTGGAAACCAGCTTTTCCTGTTCAAACTCTGACTCTGAAATAAATGTTCTTTTCTGTTTTTATGAGGTGAGGAGCTTTTACATTTACCATTAGCCAAAGACTCAGTGGATATGAGGTTTCAATGATGAAAGAATGTGGAGGAATCTCTGTCCGCCCTTCGATTTTCTCTACAACCGCTCATCAGATTGACTTCATATTTTGCCGTCTGTTTCTGCACCCATTGGATGTGCAGTGTTTTGGATGAGCAGTTCTTGAGAGAGCATCAAACATTGCTGTTTTGACGTGAAGAAAATGGTGTAACTACACTATAAGGGCAGTGCAGCACCTAGAGACCACTGGGCACATGGGGAAAACGATGATTTCTTATCTTGCGAAAATTCTGCCGACAGAGAGGAGGTGCAGCTAACATCATATCAATAACACTGATGTTATGTCCTTGATATCTGATATTGTGGCTGATATTTTGACCTAATATGCCCTATACTGCTTTCCAACCCTAAGAGCTTAATGTTTAGTAGCTCAGCACAGCAGAGTGATCACCTTGGCTAAGAACATCTCAGGGCCTGATTTAGAGTATTTACCAGTAATAGCAGCACATGCAGATGTACATTGTGGAACAAATGAAGCAAATTTCCACATTTGGCAAGTAAGGGAAATTGTGTATAATGTATAACATTGGCCACAATCACACCAGGGACCATTTAAACAGCCTGATGGTAGGTTTGTTTCTCACACTAGACCTTATCTCAGCTGAAAGCATTTGCAATGAGGGAGGTGATGAGCTGCACTAATAGAAAGCTCAAATAAAAAGCAGCCAGCAGCTTCAGTGAAGATAGTATCTACACTAACAGTGTGCATCAGTGAGTGAAGTCAGCAGTGCTGCTTTGGGTTAAATTAAATGCTCAGTGCCTCCTTTTCAGCTCTATTTTAGCTCAGCAGTGCTGCTCAGTTACACTGAAATGCACATTAGATGATCGGCTGCTTTGTCCTGACTTCAAGTTTGGGCTGTAAGTTATCCATATTTTTTTTATTGTTTTGATTCTCCCATATTCTCTTGGATTGTTTTATCTATTGGATAAAATTTAAATGTCATTACAGCGGTAGGTTTTCAGCTACCTTTGTCCATTCATGAGCGCTGCATCTCTTTTTTAGATCAATATATATTGCAGCAGCAATTGATTACAACTGAAAGACCAAATGCAGAAGCAGCACTCACCCTGAAATTTAATATTGTACATATTGAAAAACTATAGGTGGTTTTACTGAGTTTAGAGCGGTGATAAATCCTGAGCTGGTGCCACTGACAAATGTTGTCTGGAGCCTACAAAATAATACAAATTTGATTATATCAATGGCGTTGAGTAATATGGTTTATACTGTTGCAGTTCTGCAGTAATCAGTAACACAACCCAAGTATTAGAAGTTTTAGAACAAATGTGTTCTAGGGGAGCAGACACCATGACATAATTTACAGAGACACACTGCACCGGGCCATGCTAGATGTTTTAAATAACCGGACAACTGAATGACTCTAATAACCAAATAAAAAGCAGATTGTTATCTTGAGTTATGTTAAAGGATGGGGCTCGTGCACCTCCACTATTATGCCTGAGCGCCATGTCATCAATCCTGCCTATAGCACTAAATCCTGGCCAGGATCTATGAACCCCTATTGGTATTGGATTTCAGGACAGCCATGAAACCCTCAGTCAAAGCTTTAAAACATCATCTTTGTCTTAATCCACTGATCGATAGGGCTGACAGGTTGAAATAACACAATAAAGTAGATTTAGTGGTCTAGCTATGTGGGGACATTTCATACTTCAGATTAAAGGCTGGTGCTTTGTGCTCCTGAAAGAAGGAGTAAAACACTTTCTGTGCTCGCTAGAACATCCTGTGTAAGTCCACGTTTTACACAACTACTCAGACCAAATACAATGTGTTACAAGTCATTAATATTGGTATATGTTAAAATAAGTGTATACAAAAATGTACAAAAATGTTGCTTTTCATCACAAAGCAATTAACCACGTTGTTAGTCCTGCAAAACCATTATGTGACACAGTGAAGATGGGATAATGGGATCCCACACTATCTCTTTTTTTTCAATAATGTTTCCCCATTCGTCGTGAGCAGTTGACTGTAAATACATTTGCAAAATAGGTATTCCATCACGTCTTGCTACATGGTACATTTACATTACAAATGAGTTTCGGTGGGTCATTATTAAAGGGAACAATGCTAATGAATAAATCCATGTAAGGCTTCTTTTATGTAATTTATAATTTAGTACTTATGCTGATTAATGTCAGAATATTTCTATTTAGTAGAAGATGCATTTGGGATACTTTGGTGCAGGAATCGGTCAAATGACAAGCATGTTAAAAATATTGCACAACAAATTATAAACAGAAGATATGATCATGCAAAAGGGCTGCCTCTTTTAGTTGGAAGGCTAAAGTGAATGTGTATTTCAAGGGTCAGGGTTGCACAAAACTCGCACTTGGGCTTATGAGACTGAAAATTGGAACAACTGCAAGGGTATCTGGGTCGCCACCGTGCCCATCTGGTGTGACATTCCCAAAAAAGAAAAAAAAAATGCTACTTTGGCACTCACAGTGGCAAGCAGTGGTGTGCTCTTCTTGTACAAATCACTGCTGTAAATGCAAGCGATCAGTGTTGTTGAAAATGGACTGATTTGTCCTGTTTTTTGTCCAGTTGGCGCTGATGAAGTTAATGTCACCCTGCAGTCACAAAGGTCCACCAAAGCCAAGCAGTCCTGGACTAGCAACAAAACATGAAAAAATAATTGAAAACAGCTCCATTATATTAAAAACATGTCACCATTGCTAATTACTACATGACATCGAAATCACTGTTGACCATGTATTTATTTAACTTTGTATCTGCAATAGAGTGCCCTCAAAAATGACACAATGGAACAAAATAAGTAGCGCAATAAGCATCTTAGTTACTAGCATGCTGAGAGTTGCTCATTAGTGCATTTACATTATATTTACTCATTTACGAGTGAGGAACTACACTGAAGCTTCAGTGCAGAGGAGACCTTGAACTGAATATAACATCAATTCAGTAAGTGCGACACAAAACACAAAAAGCTGAGATGCCATTGGTCTAAGTAGTATAAACTAGATTAAATTATTTAAGTTTGATCTAATGATGGTGGAGTATTAGTGAGAGAAGAAAAATGGATATCTGCGTCAAATTCAACAAATTGTGGTAACGCTTATATATCAATCACTACAAAATGTCTATAGAAGCCAATAATGGCTATACAAGCCATAGGCTATGGTTATAATGCAGATATGTGAAGATCTCAAGTTAATTATTTAATAATCTTGAGATTACAAAACTGGTTTTCTTGAGATAATGAGTTAATCTATCTGCTATCGCACAAGAAAACAAAAGTTTTCTTCCTCTTGCTACTTATGCTAATCACCGTGCAGAGATGGCATCTGAGCAGCTGTAACTTTATTTAAGATGACAATATCAGATGAAGACTCCCTCATCAAGGGTAAACTCCACGTTTATGTCTTGACTTGCTGTTCTGTTATGAAAACTCCCATGACAGTGATCTTGAAGGCTGAGATCAAATGTTCTCTTGAGAGAGAAAAAAAAAAACCTTTTGTTTTCTGGAGATAACAAGATAAATGAACCTATTATCATTGGGAAACAAGCCTTGCAATCTCCAGATAATGAAATAATTAACTCATTATCTCAAGATAACGGCCATTCTTGGCTTCCATGAGTGTCGACCTACTGGTGGTGCTTGAGGGAAAGTCAGGGATTCCCTAAAGTCTTTAACAGTCTTTGTATGGGAATCATGGCAGTCTATAAAATTTAATCAGATATTTTAAAGTTTGGACCAAAATGGTGGATTCATTGACAAACCAACTAACATGCCACTTCGCTACATTGTTAGTGTGGCAAAAAAGGGTTTTAGCT
Source organism: Trachurus japonicus (assembly GCF_045865225.1). Lineage (NCBI taxonomy): Eukaryota > Metazoa > Chordata > Actinopteri > Carangiformes > Carangidae > Trachurus > Trachurus japonicus. Next base: position 16,126,302 of record NC_140929.1, read on the forward strand.
CAAAATATAAAGCCTACAGTATATGCTGTTTATGTTACAAATAATAAAATGAAGGGAAAAAAGGGAAAACTACAGGTTCTTGTGATATTGTTGCACATTTAAGAAGTTGAGCAGCAACAGTAGATGGGGGTAAAAAGATTTTGAGACATAAACTGATATTCTGGTTTAATCCACACAATCCCACAAACAATATTCTGTCAAGTGTCACACTCAAAAGAGGCTTTACTGTGTGACAGAGAACCAAAGAGATTATCTGAAGAGGTAGTCAGCTGTGATTGGTAACACGATGTCTGTCATCTCTGTCTACTTGATCAATTCAACATACAGTATACATTCAGGGTGACATTAGTTGACACATAATCTCACATAGATGTAAGCGACGGCAGATTGAAGCTGGAACCACGAGACATTTTTTTCATATGAATCAAGCTGCATGACAAGCTGCCACCACTGATAAAGGCCCATTTAAATGTATAGACGTGCCTCATGTTGGAATCTGTCGCCGGGTGGTTGGGGAACTTACTCTATCAGGAGGGTTCCCCCGGGGGCAATAAGAAGCTAAACCGCTGAGGGCTCGCCCCATGAAGCCTATTGTTAGTCTAATGAACAGACAGGATTTGATTAAAACATTTCAAACATCATTTGGCCCACGATGCGGTGCCGAGAGGATCCCCCGCTGAGCACACATAACACCCCGATGATCTGAGGCAGGAGGCCTCTCACTCCCCGCTCAAAGGTGAGCCCACAAATCACTGTAATGCATTCAGCGGGGGTCTCCCTCGCCCGCCTCTGTTTCCCCCCGCTCTCCTTCTCTTCGCCACTTGCGACGCTCGTCGTTAAAAATTCATTAGCCGCTGTTTGTATCGTCTCCTCAAGGATGTCACCCTTGACGGCCGACTGTGTAGGGAAAGGCAGCTTCCGCCAAGCTGGAGGGGATTGATGGAGCTCCTAGTGTGTGCTGAGATGCTCTCCGCCGCTTTGATGTATGCGTCACATCGCAGCGTTACAGACATGTTCGGAGTTTGAATGGGACACGCAAGTGGCTTAGTGCACGACCGCGGACTAACTGCTGTTAATGCTCTTACACTCGAAGTGCCCTTGTTCAATGTTTGAATTGCTGCATTTTTCTTTCTTTTCTTTTTTTTTTTTTGAATTACTGACTTGCTATTGTTGCGTCGTGCTGTGTCTGTATTGTTAATATCTGCACATGGCAAATAAATGTCACATCTGCAGGGACAGTGGTGAATGTGGGGTATGAGCAGTGATAGGAAAAGTAAATACATGTTTTTTTTTTTATAAGAACAGCACTAAATGCAACAGTTTGGGAATTTGAATGAATGAATAAGTTCATATCGAGGTCCACTTACTGGCTTTCAGCTGCATCTCATGTGCTTCCTTGATATCCCATACACCACTTATTAATGACTTCCTTACTAACCTATGTTTTAAATGAATAGACTTTTACAATAAAACATGCAGTATATATTCTCCTTATATATTATTAATATAATTTCATACCAGGGAATTAGTATATACAGTATTAGTGTATTAGTTTGGCAAATATGAATTAATATGATATAAACATCTGTTAACGAAAATTACAGATTTTTTGATACAGATATTGAAAAAAGTAAAAGAAAACATCTCTACACAAATTCAACTACTTCCTCTGGAGCTTTCTATCAAGTTATACACAGTCTTCCTTGGCAGGTGGGGTGAACTATGGATGTACAAACTGTTTTACTAAACATTTTAGGGATTATTCATCCATTGTGCTTTAAAAACTGAGATTAATCTAAATCTAACATTGGGTTTGAGTGTGAATATCAGTCTGTGAGACCACTGAGAGCTTCCAGAGCAGCAATTAAGTGGAGTGTGGTTTCAAAGGTCAAGACTGAACTTCAGTCTCAATATCTATTGATTTAAAACCAAAAAGGTTAATAACAATAGATTTGAATGTTGAAGTTTCATTCAAAATCTACAGAAATTTCACAGACTGTATTTTAAGCCTTCTGGACATGCTGTATATGCTGTGATGTTAACTTTAGGGTCCTCACAATCTGAAGCACATATTCCACTATATGTTTCTTAGCACCATACACAGTATAATTATAATGATGGTTTTAAAATACACAAACAATTCAGAAGAGTGCGGAGGTGAAAACATGGCCGTGCTAATCGACAAACTAATTGGCGTCAATTGAAGTGTAATTTTAATGTACAATATTTTTTATTTTGTGAAGCTCAATCCACTTGCTTCTCACTTTCCCTGCTTCATCCTGCTTTCTTGTAATGCCACCCCCCCCACCCCACCCCCCACCCTGTGTATAATTTATTCAAGGCTCAGCATTTAGCAGGCTTAATCCTCTCTGCTGATGCTTTTAGGTGCACATACTGTACAGTAATTGTGTAAAAGAATAAAAGTGGGGTTTCAGGCACTCTGATAATCACCTACTCTTTGCCAAGAGCACAGCAAAGCTAGTGTGGGGAAATGGACGGGGGAGAAAAAAGGAGGAGAGAAGCCAAAAAACCTTGACACAGGAGAATCAGCTGTCTACTGGACCGGTGAGCCAGGTCAGGCTGATAGGAGCTTGGACGGCACGGTCAGTGCACCCAGGCTCAGTCCTGTCCTGCAGCTCTGGTGCAGGTCCCCGACCATAATGGAATCTGACAGGATGTAAATGAGCTTTTAAAAGAGCTGGTGAAAGCTGGTCGTTTTTCTCATTTAGTGGTCCAGCGTGTTGGCCGGGTCCCCAGCTGTCACCCTGCATCCCTGCACCTTCCACGGACACGGAGGGGGCACTCGGCGGCGTACAGTAGCAAACCTTGATTACTAATACCATGGAGCTTTGGAGGATGCATTTCACAATCTTTATGTCTTTTTCCTTTCAGCCATTCATGATTTATTTACTGTCTCTTTCTTCTTTATTGAGCAGAGAGGAACATAGCAGTGGTTCCAACAACACTCAAATAATTGTTTTCTTTGAATGGATTATGACTGATGCTTTAATGATTCAAAGTATCCGCCCCTTTTGTTGACTAACATTAGCTTTTTCACACCTCTAATTGAAATCTATCTGGACGCCTGTCTTCCCTTGGCCTCTAAGAGGCCATAGGAGTGTGTGGGGACTGACTGGCTTTTGTGGGCCAGCCTCAAGTGGTCATTTGAATAACTGCAGTTTTTCATTCTTTGTGTTGGCAGTCAGTGGATCCACCCAACCCCAACCTTATTGCTCTTTTACTGCACTTTCCCCTTTGTCACTATGTCCACTATGTTGCCTAACAACAACCTTTAACTATCGGGAACTTGTTGGCTCATTTTTCAAAGCAAAGTCTCATTTTACTTCTTAGTACAAATGTTTTTTTAATGAAATAACATTTTATACTTTTAACTGGGTTTGTTGATTTTAGTTAACTAGTTGAACTTTCCATGCACATGCTGGAAATTACAGGAGAAGCCCCTGGGGAGCAAATACCCCTGGTGCAGAGAACTTTGTTGTGAGGCTTCAAAGATTGGTTCCTGTTCCATTTAGAGAAAAATAAAAATGAGCTCTTAAGATAATTACAGGTGTTTGCGTTTTAATGAAGGTTTATGTCAATAAATAACCTCAATGTAGCACACTATTAGGATTATGTTTATGCTATTAACTGTTACAATGAAAGTATCTAAAGCTAATACACTCTCTGTGTGGTCTGAAGTGTTGTAGACAGTGCAGTCACCTCACCGAGACACTCTCTGGGCTGCTCAGCAGCACCAGTGCAGCATTAATGAGCAGCAGTAATGACTAAAGGCAGTTAGTTAGAGTTAAATGGAGCTTGAACACCCAGCTGACAATGAACCATCCACCACAGAGAGGTTGATCAGGAGGAGTAAAGACGAAGCTCAGGCCTGGAGCTCTGGAGTTTAACCTCAGACTTCACGTGTCAAACTCCACACAGCGGCAAGGTGCTCAATGGAGCACAAGGTGAGGACAGCACTACTGCTGGATATATACACTAATTAGGGTTGTGAAGCCAAGTGTGTCAGGCCTGGGTTTAAGTGTTAGTAAACTATCTAATTACATTGTATTCTTTTCATGTTTGGTGACAGGTTTTAAGCTACATGTAGTGTTCAGGATTTCCAGGATTCACACTGTTCTTGCTGTGTCTCAACCTTAGAATAAAGTTTGATGTAACTTTTTATTCCTTTTTTTTCTTACTAAATAAAAAAACAATGTCCATTTATATGCAGCGTGCAATTCTAAATGAGTACAACTAATTAAAATGTAATTAAGAACTATATAATATATGTAAAGAGCTTGTTATTTTCTCCAATTAAAGACACCCTCACTGCCTGTAAACTCTGCTGTTTTTGATGTGAAAACTTTAACCTCATGAGCTGGTCACATTTGAAGGATTACTTTATAGTCGTTATCTTGCATACATTAAAAAACAACCTCTTGATAATTGCAAAAATTGATATTTTTGGCCACTTGGGGGCAGAGATGTCAGGCATTTGGCTGATATGGTGAAAGAGGACTTGTAAATCTGGCCATCACCAGATTCATCTAATTACACATTAGAACTATTTGTATTTTTGACCATTGCACCATTGTGTTCTTGTTTGGATTTTACATAAACTGTTTTAGTGTTTGATCTCCTATTCTAATAAATATAGGAACAATATTCAGTCTTCTTTTAACTCAGTTTTGGTCTCCACCAGTTAATGAGAGCAATATCTGTTAAAATATCTGTTTAAAAATTATTATTATTGTTGTATTTATTCATTTTTTACTTAAACTTACCTACTGTGGCCAAAATTACCACAAATAAGCACAGACACAGACCAAAACCATGAGCTACCTGATGGGAACTGTAGTGGACTGTCACAATTCATATCACAAGTTTGGTCCATTGCTATTATGAAAGAAAAATAAAACAGCTGTGAAGCATAAAATGTTTCTTTAATTGGCATCCATTCTCAAATCATAGGACAAAAATAAAAAGCGAAAAAGCAGACATAAACTGTGAAACCTCTATTAACCGCTATTAAAAGGAAAAGAGATGATTGATAAACTCGGTTGTAAAATGACATGACTCTGGTTTAGCCAGTGTGTCACCCGCTGAGGTAATGTTTTGTTTCTCGTTGCCCTAACCTTGACAGATTATTGGCCCCGCTGAGAAAACCCAAACCGTTTTATGGGTTGAAAATATTGGCAGGAGAAGGCATCCTTGTGAGGTAAGCAGCTGAGCTGGCCATATTGTGTATCGATCCACCTTGTGCTGTGATGGCTGCACTTAATTAGATTTATATTGTAAACAAAGACTCGCAGTATGAAATTTGAATTAGCAGGTAAGTGTTATCCATCAAAGCAAATAATAATATTTTGTGCAGTGTGATGCAGTATTGGTATTTCTGAGATTTATCTGGAGGGAGAATCTTCTACCCTCAGGGTTTACTACGGGCTGTGGAGCAGCGTGACACCTGCGCACTCCTCTGCTTGTTTATGCAGCCGTCGCTCTGACTGACCGACGTGCAGGAAACACAAACGCAATACGCGTGCTCCCATCTTTCCCTAGAAAACACACAAATACACATAAATGAAGCGTTTGGGGCTTACTCACCTAAGGCACCAGACTACTCACTCTGTAATAGTTGACTTAATCTGACACCCAAGCTGCATCATCATATTCTGCAGACTCCTCTCCGACTCCTCCTTATATCTTTTCTTCAGGAAACCCACGCTGTCTGCTCCTAATCAAATTAAAAACCTGTTGACTCCAAATGCTGTCAAAAAAATGTCAAGGATATGAAGCAGATTATTGGAATTTGATCTGATGCAATTAACCCCCACATCCACCCGACAATCAATCTCCCATGGAGAGAGGGAGAGAGGGGTGATTAGAAAAAATCCCTCACTGCTTCGAGGTCTCATTTCCAGCTCTGTGCTCTGAGTCACAGAGGGTGGTGCACAGGATGATCCAGCCAGATCGCTGTGTTAGCGCTCAGACTAAAAGTCAAGTATGGGTGAGCATAATGGTTCAAACCAGGATTTAGTGAGAGGAGCTGGGGTTAAAACCTTTTGGCTCTCTGTGTTTATCTTGGAATCAAAAGACTTTGTTTCCTGCAT